>NC_056418.1:13948094-15168927 GCF_905147365.1 Aricia agestis | reverse complement strand
AGATGCTCAGTGCTCCATGTTAGGATGTCTTAATTGTTCGTTCGTTTTGCGCACCTAAAATTCAATAATCCAGTTGTCGATACAGGAGGTACCTTAAATATTGAAGCTAAATTCTTGAAACCTTGAATGTGCAAGTAAGTATATGAACTAAAAATGTTTTCAGCCAAGATCCAAGCGGAAGAGGGATAAGGAGTCAGGCTCATCCCGCGGTATTGACTTCCACCATGTGTCAAACGTTATCAACTTCGACTTCCCTCTCGATATCACGTCTTACGTGCACAGAGCGGGACGTACGGCCAGAGGGAATAATCAGGTGAGTTCAGAGGAAATGTAGGCACTTTTAGACTGGAGAAAGTGTTAATACGGCAGTCTAGCCACACGAAAGGGTTAATTTGACAGTCTATGTATACTCTGCTTGTGAGTTTTGAGGAAAGAGAGCTAAATAATTACAAGAAAGTGTGGGGGCCATGCTTGACTATTACACGGATACTTCACATTCCCCTTGCTATATTCCTTATGTTACTTGCATGAGCACCGATCATTGAATGATCATTTATTCGAATAATAAAATCTAATCCCAACTTTCACTACAACCATAGACTAACTACAACATAATAATTATTATTGTTTTTAGGGATCAGTGTTGTCTTTTGTGGCAATAAAAGAGAAGCCACTTATGGATGCAGTGGAGCAGCACTTATCCAAAGGCTTCAATGGACAGACTGTGTTACAGTGAGTATTGTTGTTTTCATACAAAGGGTCCAATTCTTTTAAATTGGGTACCTAGTCAAACAATCACAGGTCCAATTTAGTGTTTAAAGTTATATATAAATGCAAAGCAAATGTAACATTTCAATGGACTATATATATTTATTTGAAGTTTTCCGTGGGAGAGCCATGCTTCGGCACGAATGGGCCGGCTCTACCGGAGAAATACCACGGGCTCACAGAAAACCGGCGTGAAGCAGCGCTTGCGCTGTGTTTGCGCCCGGAGGCCCAATCCCCCTTCCTCCCCTATTTCTTTCCCTACCCTCACCTATTCCCTTCCCTACTCTCCCCTGTTACCCTATTCCCTCTTAAAAGGCCGGCAACACACCTGCAGCTCTTCTGATGCTGCGAGTGTCCATGGGCGACGGAAGTTGCGTTCCATCAGGTGACCAGTTTGTTCTTTTGCCCCCTTATTTCATAAAAAAAATTAACTTTATCAATATCAATTAATTATTCCCTCTTGACCAGATGTTACTTCAGGGTTATGTAAGGTCAATGTTAGTCGTCAGGTATAATTTGTCGCTTGTCATAATCCTTCCAAACTATGTTTGTTCCCTATAAGTCAATTCCTCTGATAGTTCTGTTCGTATTTCAGGAAGTACTCGTTCAGCATGTCGGAAGTGGAGGGTTTCCGGTACCGATCTCGTGACGCGTGGCGCTCAGTGACGCGCGTGGCGGTGCGCGAGGCGCGACTCGCTGAGATCCGCAGAGATTTGCTTGCTTGTCAACGGCTGCAGGTACATCTTTACACTTGATGCATAGATTTAGTAGCCACATTACCAAAACGCGTCGAAAAAGTTCACCAAAAAGGTGTAAATAGAATTATTATTTTTTCTAAAGGTTTTGACCTCGATGGCCACAAAAACCCAAAGGCCATTATGGTTTCATCTCGATTTTTTTATCGTTTGCTCGGTATAGTGCAAAAGTGTTGCAAGTTCGACTCCAATATTCACATGATGAACAAATCCAAACATAAGACATTGATGAACGACTAATCTTCTCTCTGAATCACACTCCCTACCCTGGCACACACCTCCACCATAACCCCACTAATCTCTACCTCATCATCAGGGTTACTTCGAAGAGAACCCTTCGGACCTGGCGGCGTTGAAGCGGGACAAGGCGCTCCACACTGTCCGGCATCAGGCGCAGCTGGCGCACGTGCCGGACTACCTGCTGCCGGCGGCGCTCCGCAGCCAGGCGGAGGCGGAGGGCGAGGAGGGCGCGGAGCGAGACGGGGGCGAAGCGCCCGCTAAGAAGAAGAAGACGGCCAGCTTCAAGAGCGCCAAACGGCATAAGTATCAGGTATGTGTAAACTGTAAAGAAGTAATGAAACCGGCAAGTGAATAAAGAAAAATACCCTTGGAATTGGGCTTTTCTACTATGTAGTTCATTCTTTTCGAACTTCAGAACCCATAATATTTTTACGTGTTTTTGCCAATATTGATGATACAAAATAAATGTCGGATACAATGGTGTTGACATGACTTTGGAGCACACGATCACTAAATAATGTAGCAATGAAGGGTCAAGTCAATGTTTTAAACATGAGATAAATAAGAATTCGATTCGATTGCATTGTGTAATGCATTTATTTATCAATAACGTTTATATTAACCATAAATAATAAATATAACAATCATTGTATATTTCAGGCGCGCCAGAGCGACCCACTCAAGAGTTTTGACATAAAAAACCTGAAGAAAACACCGGCAGCCGAAACGTAGTAGTTAGTACGCCGATTGTTGTTAATATACACTGTACAGTTATGTCTGTTCATTTATTTACGTAGTGTAGAAATTGTGATAGAAATACTTCGATCTCAAAAACATTCCTGTTTAGTCTTTAATAATAATAATACTCCCCACACCGATTTCGGTGACGGTGGCCAGTTTCATTGAAACCAATAGGCCTACTACGAAACCGTTTTGAGACTCAAACAATCGGACGAGAATGTCGCGTCCTGCTCTAACAACGTCATTTCACGTTTGTTAGAGTAGGATGCAACATTCTCGTACGATTGTTTGAATCTTAAAATCGTTTCGTGGTACGTGCCCAGACCAGGTACGCAGGAGTAATTTTATAGTGCCCAAGTGTGTGCGCAGTACACAAGAGCACTCTCTATTCCTTTACTCTCATAACCCAGTGGGACGGAAGACCGACACGACTGGCGAGAGATCAGGCGCAGGACCGACTTTTTTACATGCCCATCCGACGCATGCATTATCTTACTTGTCAGACAATCGGGTGATCAGTCTGCATTGTCCTTGGAAATAACATGTTTCCAACGACTCTCTCTCTCGACCTCCGAGTCGAGAGCCACGCTCTTAACCACTGGACCACGGAAGCGTTAAGTCTTTAATAAGCATGTAAAAATAATAATTTAGCGCAAAATTCTTGCACAAGCTAAAGCAGATAACTATAATAATTGTTAGGCATTTTAAAATTCTTTCTATCCGCTGTCTTACGATCCAGGCAGTTTTCTATGCTGTTTATTATGTTGGTTTGATAAAACATGAGAATACTATTTTACAGTTTGATAGGATAAAACGAGGAACGAAGCTGCGGTTGTAGTAATATCTGCTAATATTATGCAAAATGTTGCATGTTTTAGTGGTAAACTTATTTGATATTTTGATTGGACCGCGCAGAACGCAAGTCCAAACTACCAAAAATTATGCGCACGACCTATACAGTCACAGACGGGTGTCGACCCAGCCCGGGGCAGCCGCCTTCGTGATCGCGGTGTGCCCTGCGCCAGGTTAGTATGAGTTATCCGCCGCGCGCCGCCTTATATACCCCCGCGCGGCCATCGCGATCGCGCGATGCAATTTTGAAAATTTTCGAATTTCGAAAAGCACCATCTGTTGGTGAGATAAGAAAACGTTTAATTTTAATTTTTTAAACTTTATACAGAATGAGGCACAGGGTTCAAGTTGCTGACTATATTTTGAATTTAAAAAGTCCTTTACAGAGATTTATAAAATGGTGATTAATATCAAAAAGTATGTAACACTAGTATACGTACAATATTATAGTCGTTGCCCATTTAATTATGCCAAATACTAAAGGAAACAGTAAAGCTTCATAACTTGTTTTAGGATAAAATGATTAACTTTTCCGTTACACATTTTACTAGCTAAAGCTAGTAAAATGTGTATTTTGATAAGGTCAGTTAAAACTGACCTTATCAAAATACTTACTATATTTTGATAAATAAATTAGCAGGATATAAAAGTAAACGAACTTTACAATCTTTAGTATTTATAATCATATAGATTTAGAAGCGCGTCGTTTCTTCATCTCTATATGGAGTTCAGTGGCGTCGCTGTAGGCTCGTCGCAGGGGGCGCTGGCGACGCGTGGTGGGGGGCGGGGGCGGCCGGCTGAGGTAATACTCAAACGGGCCCAGCTCCTGACGGTACAGGGGGTTCTGGGTTACCCTGGAATCATTAGTGCAGATAAGGAGGTAATGTATCTATTCACTTACGCTTTTGATTGGCTAAATTTTTAACCAATCGACAACACCGTAAAATAAACTCAAACAAATTAAGAGTTCTTGACATACCAGACCATAACCACCGGCGGTTGTGCGGTATGGCGCGTGCACACATGCAGCATCAGCGGCGTCGCGCTGCTCAGCCAGACCAGTGTCTGCTGTGCCGTGCGGCATCCGCTTACGTCCTCTGGCGATATCATACCGTCCTGGCGAGTAAACCATCTTATGCTGGCTTCTCACGGCACGTGATATTATCATTGTACTAGCGAGCACGAGCTAACTGGCGAGTCTGCGCTACCCGTCCTCAAGGCGCGTAAAATATGTATCACGAACCGCTCGAGCCGCGCCGCGCCGCGCCTTTGAAGTTACCGACTTCAATCGGATCAGACGCGCCTGCTCGATCCAGCCCGCGTCACCTCGAGCCACCCCCTTCACACGGCGCGTGGCTCGAGCTGGTGCGGCGCGGCTCATGATATTACGCGCCGTGAGAAGCCAGCATTAGAAGTTGGCAGGCAAAGATAACTAGATTGTTGCGGCGGAACAGCTAGATCATACTATCTATGGACGCTTTATACTACGTCAGTCTGGCCCCGTGGTAAGTACCTGAAGGACTTGTGTTACGGGTACCAGACAACAGTATTTAATACTTTTATACTATACACATATATTCACATTCATGACCCGGGAACATTGAAACTTTTTGTTTTGTCGGCGGGATTCGAACACGCTTGCGTCGCCACACGCTCAACCACTTACGGCCGTTCCCAATATTTGATCTATCTCTGGTTTTGCCCTACTAGAGATAGGAATAGCTCACATTAGACATTAGAGACATATATTTTATGTAAATTTTGAGCTATTCCTATCTCTAGTAGGGCAAAACCAGAGATAGATCAAATATTGGGAATGACAGTTTGCCACAGAGGTCGTCAATCATCTATCGAAGTTTTCTACGCAGGCGGCATAAATACAACATTTGAAATCAATTTGGTGGACTACGGCCTGACCGACCACACTTCGCTCGGTCGGAACTTGGAAGATCTTCCTTTGTGGTCACCACTAGTGTTTCCACATAGTTACTATACTATACTACTACTACTAGTTTTAGTCAGTTAGTTGTGTTCTAATATTCAGCTTTCGTCTGTCTTGCTCTTACTAGTTTTTGATTTCTATACCAGTAAAAATATTTACAGTTTTGTACGTCACTTCCACCAGGTACTTGATAATGTGCACCAGACCCGCCCAGAAGTGGAGGGAGTAGATCAGCATCCATACGTAGATCATGTGCTGAAAATTTAAATACAACAATCAATACGTCATGCTCTCGACAACATATCTAAAAGAAAACAACAGACTGATCAGAGACAAGAAAACATACCGATAGATGGATTGTAATGGGTTTGAATGGAAGTCCCCAAACAGTGGGCTTCTGACCAAGCATATTATTTGCACCTCGCTTAGAAGTTCTTTCTTTGGAGCCTTCGCTCTTATTATCCGTAACAAGCGAGCGAAGCGCGCCCGTGACGTCGTCTTCCATCTTATTAGCATTATGATGAAACTTCACTTCCCTACCTCCCATAGTTGATAGTACTAAACTCACTACTCGTCATCTGTGGCCGTAGCTCTAATGTAAACACTAACAGCTCTCTAGGAGGCAGTGGCGGCCCTCGGGGTTGGCGAACCGGGGAATCGCCCGGGGCCTCGCTCTTGCAGGAACCTAGCAAGTCGTAAGGTATTTTTTCGTAAGACAAAGGGCCTCGCAAAGTCCTTCCGCCCTGGGCCTCGCAAAGACCGTCCTCCCGAGGCCTCGCAATGGGTAAAGCCGCCACTGCTGCGGCCTTGGTAATACCTGCAGCAGTATCTCCCACAGCGGCACACGGCGGAAGATGAACCGTTTGAACATGGCGGCCATGAGACGGTGCGCCAGCGCCGCCGCCCCCACCGCCCACAGCACAGTGGGGACGACAGACACATTGCTCTCGTCGCACTTCAGCCACTCCACCAGCTGTAAACGTCCCATCAGTTTGACCAAAGTAGATCTATATCTATACTAATATTATAATGCTGAAGAGTTTGTTTTAACGCGATAATCTCAGGAACTACTGGACCGATTTTAAAAATTCTTTCACTAATAATATAACTAATAATAATAATAGCTCCCACACCGGTTTCTGTGACGGTGGCCGGTTTCATTGAAACCAGGCCAGCTACGCATTAGTAATTTTATTATACTAGAGTCTGCCGATACTAGAGTGCGACCAGTTTAAGCGCGACCTTCGTAGCATACATTTATATGCTACGAGCGTCACGCTTTAAGTGGTCGGAGTATAACTGAAGGTAATCCTAAAAAATGTTAGTCTGACCTGTATATATTTAGTCTGCATGTAGTTGGTAGTTATCATGACCGGGATTTATGCATTTGGGTAAAAAATAACTGTTTATTTCATTTTACAATACATGATTGTAGATAAATTGTGATACTTCTTTTGTTGACATCATAGAGAAAAATATGGTTGACATATTTTGTTGATGACATTATAATATTGTCATAATTACAATTTGTGTACAATGAAACTTAACTTTTTTACTACTCAATAATTATTATTATTTATAGAACTTTGTATATTATGACTATATATTCGTAAAATTTTTTTTTCGGTAGCAGATAGAGATAAGCAAGATAAGTAAAAGAAATAGAAAGATGAATAGCTAAGTTCTGTGCAGGGTGGTTTGTTGGTAAAATGGTAGGAATCCTACCATTGGATAAAAGAATATACAAAACTATTAGGTACAAATATTTAATAGAAAAACACAATGTCACTGCTTGAATTAATATTTTATGAAACATTACAAATATCATTGATTTTCATGGCCAGAGGGTGAGTCTTGTCTGCATGCGGCTGTACCATTCTTGGCCTGCTCTCCGCCTGCGCAGGCACACCTAGTTTCCTGCAAGAGATTAATAGTTATTTGTGTAAAAAAAGATAAAATTTCATATTACAGTAAGTTCATAAAGGCTAACTCTGAAAGTAGACTAACCGCTAATACTAAGGGCGGATTCAACTAAACTGGGGTAAAATTTTACTCGAGTATAACTGTTTCTTAATCTGAGTAAGCTGTAGCTGTTATATTCGTGTAACTTCAAGTTTGGTCGAATCGGACCTTAACGTGAATAGAGCTACCAGTAGTTTTATTTTTTGCTATAGAAGCCTTATGAGTCTTTTGATTAATGAACTGTGAAGAATGCAATAAACGACACTTTTATAAAATCACATTTCAGTCCATTAAAAATGCTAACCGCTATATACGTGCGAAGGTTTTCAATAATGAGGTTAGTTTTACTGGTCACTGCACGTTCGAGCCTGGCCGCTTCGGTTGCTTCGCTTCCATCGAAGATCTTGGCTGCTGCTCTTCTTTTGAAAGCCGTGGCCGCTTCGCTCGCGGTTGTGGCCGCTTCGTTTGCGCACGGTATGCTTGTGGCTGTTGCGCAAGATCTGCAACTCGATCTCGTTGCTTCGTCCACTAGACTGTTTATGAACAAGCACAAAAGAACTCTTTAATTATTAACTTTAATTGAATGCTGAATTTGTCAAAAATGTATTGATATTACATTTAAATCTACTTAAAAATACGTAATCATTAAAAATGACACTTAATGTGCGTCAGAATAAGCTTCTATCTTTTAAGCCCGGCCGCACATTGTCCGAAATTTCTGATACGAAACAGTTGAACGTTCGCGCTGTCTCTTACATTTTGTACTGAGCCGAGTGAGCTCGAACTCGCCGGAAGTGTGCGGGGTGGCGATCCGGCGAAATTCATCTGATCTGATCAGAATTCGGACAATGTGTGGCCGGGCTAATACGGCATATAACTTAGATACTGTAATACACATGTAATACGCATGTAATACACAGTTTCTTCTCATAAGAGTTTAGCTGTTACAGATTTGTAGATTACTGCAAAACCCACGTGCACGCTGGGGGTGGAGGTGCGCAGGTGCGGATTCGAGAGTTTACGGCGTCCACGAAGCTGTTGACCTGCCGCACCGCACCCTGGACCCCACGAACCACCTGCACTTGCAGCGCCGCCTGCCTGCACAATAACTCATAAGAATATCATGTAACATTACAAAAAAAAAACAATACCGTGCCATCTGCACTGCAACTACACGGCACGAAAATGTTGTGTGCCAATATGAATTTTGTGTCATGTCTCATGTCTCCCAGTTTTGCCTTACTCCTTAGTTGGAGGTATCTCATTCTTAAAATTTAATTTGTTATTATAACAGTTATGCGTACAGCACCTCTCTCCTCCCACACTGCCTACACTCGCATGCAAGACACAAACAATAATGTTGGCAAATCCGTGCAAGGCCCCTCACCACCATGCAGGTTAAAAACCTCGACGCGCGTTTCGCCCCAACACCGGAGCATCCTCAGGATGTGGACTCTACGAACAACGTCCGTTAAGTTCCCTGAACGGACGTTGTTCGTAGAGTCCAGTTTATTTCGCGGAATATTGCTAAAAATAATAACAAATTAAATTTTAAGCTATGGATTTCCGCAGAATAACGCCTGATTCCATTATGAGGATACACCAGGGGCTAGAGAAATGAAAAAAAGTACGTGTAATATCTATACCTGTCTCCCTTACCTCAAGCTTATACGAGTACCGCAGAACGCGATAGAGACAACTGCAGAAAATCCAGAAAATCAACGATTCGTTGTCCCCTGATTCCTTCTCCAAAACTTAACCGATTTAAGTACTTTTTTCATTAAAGATTAAATAAAGGCTTGAGCTGTGTTCCTATATATTTTTTTTTTGTATAATCTAGCCAAATCTGTTTTCTGGATGTTTGAACACAGCGGAAAATCTGGCCATTTTGTTTGGGTTTTTGAACGTGCATATCTTATTTAATAATTAAATTATGAAAAAAAAAAGAAAACATAGGGACATTGTATTAGTGGCCGTAGATATTCAGGAAAGAAATTATAACTCTACTAGCATTATCCAGGGAGGAAACAGGGGACAACGTTTGTATGGAAAAAAGGGCGGTGTGGACTCCTCTTAACTAATTAACTAATTACCTATCTCATTCGCCAGTCCCTCATGCACGTGATGCGTGATCATCGGTATAATCTCTCCAGTGGCGGGGCAAGATGTTTTGATGTGGCCAAGATACATGTTATACCTATTTTTGGAAGGATGATGCAAGGAGACGGATTTTCTCGAGAGAAAGATTGTGTCGATACTAAAACTTTTATTAAACTCAAACTCAAACTTTTTTATTCAGAATAAATTTTTGCAAATATTCTCTGAACGTCTACATGATGCCTACCACCGGTTCGGGAACTAGCCCGGCGAGAAGAACCGGCGTAAGAAACTCGCACGGGGCCCACATGGAGTATCAAAACTAGTCCAAAAAATCCAGTCCAATGAGCTCGAGGCCCCTTGGACCCTGAGGCTGGAGGCGGTGATCCACGTCTCCCACGCCTTACGCCGCCTTTGAATCTCTCTATGTCTATTACCACTCCTCCAAATACGGCAGGGTGAACCGCTGGCAGCATCGCTTGCGGACGTAGTCGGCGTAGCAGAGCGCGATGAACCAGCACAGGGTGACGTGGATCTGGGGCTGCTGCTGGCGGACGAAGCGGGTGAGGGAGCCCAGGGGCACCAGCTCAGAGCGGTCGCCGAGGAGGCTCGCTTTAGTCACCTCGAGGAGCATGGCGGGGCTCTGAAAGGGGATCCGTAGCTTCTTTTTCAAGGAAAAAACAATTCCATGGTTATTATTAAATCACAATCTATAATATATTATAATATAACAACATAATTCGTTAAGGCATTGTTTACCGAACTGTAGTCCGCGGACCCCTATCTAGTGGTCAGCGAGTATATATTATACGTATGGGGGTCCGCGGTGTAATCTCTGGACCATACATATTCCGATTTTTTTGCTATTTATTTTACTAAGGGCTCTATGAAAACTGAGCTTGATTCCCTAGGGACCCGTAGCTGAAAATGGTTGTGAAACACTGCGTTAAGTAAAAGAGGAGTCAGATAGACAGACATACAAAGTATGTCCGTCTATCTATTAATATTAGTATGGATATTAGAAGTACGAGAATAAACTTACGTCTTTAATAACGGTATCGAGGTAGTACTGGAAGAACCGCATGGCGCAGACCCACAGGTGGACCATCAGCGCTAGCATGCCCAGCACCATGGTGGACTGTAACACCACCATCATCATCAGGCATCATCATCTCTAAATAGTATAAAACAAAGTCGCTTTCCGCTGTCTGTATGTGTGTATGTATGCTTAGATCTTTAAAACTACTCAACGGATTTTGATGCGGTTTTTTTTAATAGATTGAGTGTTTCAAGAGGAAGGTTTATATGTATAACATATGCATAATATAGTAGAGAAACACTGATAATTTTAGAGGTTTCTAATGTTATGTCGTAAATAAATTCATTTTTTTGCGTTTATATTGCAAACGCTGGCTAAACCCTACGAGATAGATCAAAATAATGTACTACAGTATTGTACACCTTAATTAGGTAAACAAAAAAGTCCGCGATGGTATATGTCTATTTCTTAGGGATAACTCACAATAGCCATTTTTGTTCTTTACTTTTTACGAAAAATAATGGCTTATTTACGAAGCGATTTTAACAATTTACAACATTAACCCTTATCCAAATAAACATGTTTGGAAGCTAAGACATTAAATGTAGATTATAATTGTCTTTTACACTATACAATTTCGATCAATACTTTAGAAGTTTTCAAACGTATAAACTTACGCGGAATCAAAAAATATGTCGCGCGGCGGCGGCCGAGGGACATAGCGGTTACGGCAGAACCGGCCGGGGGCTCTCATAAGCTTCGGGCTTATGTTATTGTAGTAGATAGTGTATTTCGTCATTGTGTGGTTGTGCAGACGGTAACGCAGAGGAGCAACCACAGCGCTTTCTTTCAGATATTCATTGTTTCTGGTTCTTTGGTTTCTGAATTGTCGATAAAAATATATTTGACTTGCGTTAGAAAAACGGACTTTTGTTTTTGCTTTGCGATTGGGTTATTTGTTGCTTAGGTCGTAGTACAGTGAATGCCAAAAGAGCACGTTCAGCAAGAGATGAAGAATCGTCAACGGAACGTGAGACTCGCCTCAGCCAGAATAGTGATAGAAATCGGATACAGAGAGAAAGAGAATCGTCTGTAGAGCGTGAGGCTCGCCTCAGTCGGAAAAATGATAGAATTCGGATACAGAGAGAAAGAGAATCGTCTGTAGAGCGTGAGGCTCGCCTCAGTCGGAAAAATGATAGAATTCGGATACAGAGAGAAAGAGAATCATCTGTAGAGCGTGAGGCTCGCCTCAGCCAGAATAGGGATAGGCATCGAATACAGAGAGCAAGAAAATCATCCGCACAGACACATAGCAACACCGAACAAAACGAACAACCAAACAGCCACAGACCCGAGAGAGTAACTAATTCATGGGTAAATAAAGAAAATTCTGCCAATTTTTGCGAAACTTTTATCGTTTACGCAGCACAATAGGAAAAATCACCCGATTTTGAAACATTCTTCATTGGTGCTCCGCTTCTATTGGTCTTAGCGTGATAATATATTATAGGCTACATCCTACTAATATTATAAAGGCGAAAGTTTGTTTGGATGTATGGATGTGTGGATGTATGGATGTTTGTTACTCTTTCACGCAAAAACTATTGAACGGATTTTAATGAAACTTTACAATAATATGGCTTATACATCAGAATAACACATAGGCTACAATTTTAACCGACTTTCAAAATGGGGGAGGTGTTATGTTCGTTTTCTTATATTCAACGATTACTCCGCCGTATGTTACCCGATTTTTATATTCACAAAAGTGGTGATCTGATGAAGGATCCATAAGTAATCGAGGGAACTCCTCAAAACTTATAGGGAGACGTGTGGTGACTTCGGTTACGTGAGAAGTATTCTAAGCATATGCTACCAACAAGTAAGATTTTGCACCGAGATATACCTGGTATACCGTGGTTCGGAAGGTGCTGAGAGAACTCTTGATTCTTTATAGATACAAGTTTGGGAGTTTCGGCGTTGTTTTAAGAACAGGAACCATATGCTACTATGCAAATTACATTCACCATCATCATCATCATCATCATCATCATCACTACCATATTATACCATTTCATAGTCTTTTAGATCGAGACTCGAGTTTGTCAAGCGATAATTAAAAAAAATCTTTATTTTATGTCTAAAAATAGTTTGACGACCTCTGTGGCTCAGTGGTGAGCGCGTTGGTAGCTCAAGCCGGAGGTTGCGGGTTCAAATCCCGCCGACGGAACAAAAAGTTTTCAAAGTTCCTGGGTCATGGATGTGTATTAAATATGTGTATCATATAATAAAAATCTTAAATATATGTATAGTATAAAAGTATTAAATATATTTTCGTTGTCTGGTACCTGTAACACAAGTCCATCAGGTACTTACTAATATAACAACATTGAAGAGTATGTTTGCTTGAACGCGTCAATCTCAGGAACTACAGGTCCGATTTAAAAACTTATCTCAGTGTTAGATTGATCATTTATCGAGTAAGACTATAGGCTATATTATATAATATATTATCACGTTAAGACTAATACGACCGAAGAAACTCAGGAAAATGCGGGAAAAACGGGGAAAATATTTTTTTATGGGAAAATGTACGGTTTCTGTAAAATTCCTAATTTACGCGGGCGAAGCCGCGCGGGACATCTAGTTGACTGATATAAATTAATAAATAAAAAAATTAATATTTTTTTTCCAGATAATCACTATATAGGTACATAAATGTTGTCCTCGTTGGTCTAGCCAGTTTTTAGCGTATCAGACAAAGACAGCTAAGTGTGTATTTGCGTGTTTTTGAGCTAGGAGATAAATCCGCATACATAACTAAATTTTCCGATAAACTTGTAGTACGCTCGTATATTATGCTAATAAACTGTAGACGTATTTGGCGTATGTTTCTCAGAAGCAATTTAAACAAATTATATTCTAACTGTCGGCTTAAACTGGATAACACCTGTACTTGACATTGTCCCAGCTTAGAAGCCCTACGACGCCCTAAGGCATAAGGTTCGCCCTTCGTGACGTGCTTATCACAGATCAAGTCACTTGGGATCACCGTCATTATTTTTTATCAAACTTTTGCTCATCATTTTCGTAGAAACTTTGCTATTAAGATTCGCGAAGAAAGATTTTTGGATTTTATTGATTTGATAGAGATGAGAAGTTGTGGTAAAGTTTTAACCATTATAAAATGTAGAGTTTGCCCGTGATTTCATGCACGCTTTCCCGCGGGTATCACTTTTTTTTTTTCAGCAAAATTAAGAATAATCTTTCCCTTTGGTATTTTGCTTGCAGTATAACTTCGAAAATTCGGCCCAGTTTCTAGTATTAGGAGTCTATTTAATTATTTTTTTATCTATTTACTGTGCTTTGTATCTAATATCGAGGCTAGTCACAAAATTTCATATTTTATGAAATTTTGTGACTAGATTTTGATTATATCAGACATAAGTTCTGCCCGTTTCATTTGTAAAGAGATCTCTAAGTGTGCGCGGCCTATACCAAAAAGTTCCTTTGCAGCAATTCAATTTCTGCCTACTCCAACCCGAGTAAATTAATACTCGTTACGTAATAAAGTAATACGTCTGCCTACTCCAAACCTTACTTTACTCTAAGTTACCAGCAGAGTTCTCATTTCATGACTGCCTACTCCAACCCTTACTCTCAAACTAGGAGCCACTTACCAGCAGAGTCCTCTGCAACAGCGAGTCCCTGCCGACGGCTGTCTCCAGCTCCTGGTACAGGTAGAGGGCAGCGGCGCTGGCGAACACCGCCGTGGGGCCGAGCCCCCAACCCTCGCCGTTCACGCTCAGCCATCGCACCAGGGATTCCGATCCAGCCTGCTGAGAGGAGTAGGATATTGCAAACGAGTACTACTTATGCTAAGGAGAGCTGAGGTGTATTTGAGAGCACATTATTGGTTTAACGCCTCCGTGGTCCAGTGGTTTAGAGCGTGGCTCTTGATTCGGAGGTCGTGGGTTCGATTCCCGCGTTGGGAACATGTTACTTCCAAGTTTGATTAGGACAATGCAGGCTGATCACCTGTTTGTCTGACAAGTTAGAAGATGTATGCCATGTGTCGCATGAAAAAGTCGGTCCTGCGCCTGATCTCTCGCCAGTCGTGTCGGTCTTCCGTCCCACTGGGTTATGAGAGTAAAAGAATAGAGAGTGCGCTTGTACTGCGCACACACTTTGACACTATAAAATGACTTCTGCATAATTGGCCTGGCTTCAATGAATCCGGCCACCGTCACCGAAACCAGTGTGGGAGTTATTATTTATTATTGGTAGCTACTAACTACCTATTATTATTTTAAGCAATCTATTCATTTTTTCAAAAGAAGGTTTTGAGAACGAGTCTGTCTTTGTGTCTCTACTGTGGAACTATTGCTTTCAAACGTTTTAACAGATTTTAATATATTTTTAATAATTAAAAGAAAAAGTTATGTAATTTTTGTAAAAATCCCTTCAATTGTAAGCTGCTGTTTGCTCATTGCATTTTGTTTAACTATGTTTTGTAGGCTTACTAAAATGTTTATAATGTTAATGAAATGTCTTACAATTTTGATCGCCATGCACATTGGAGTCGGGTATGCTACTTAGCATTTTCACTTGTAATAATTTTATTCATTTTTATCATGATTGTTTATGTTACAACTGCTGTCTGTCAACATGACATATTTGATTGAAATCTAGGAGGAAATCTGTCCTAAATGTCATTATGAATTAAAAAAAAATAACTTGAGAAAAGTCCATATGAAAAGCCTTTCTGTAGGGGATAAACTACTGATTTGCTACTGATACCTACCGACAAAGACCTATAACAATTTTCTTGACCGAGGCTTTGGCAAGTTGGTTTTATTCTAGTAATAGGTAAAATATACGATCGTCTGCAGATATGCTATAATTAGATATGTTATTGCCCGAAACCATACATGTTTACTGCGATTAAACTATCGACTTTTCGGGGACTCAAAGTATCTCCATTCCAAACTTCATGAAAATCAACTCAGCGTTTGAGCGTAAAGAGAGTTAGCTCATATCTGTTAGCGTATTTACATCCTTGTATTTCTATGGGCACTTTTTTGGGCGAGCGGTGCCGCAGTTTTCAACAAACCTACGAGACTAGTAGGACCCATGATCGCCCACAGTGCGCGCGGCGGCGCCGTGTATAAACAGCCTTAAGATGGACGTAGATACACACTTTCACATTTATAATATTTGGATGGTTCAAGTAGGAAGAATAGAGGAGGGTAAATAAAACAAGTATTTCAAATGTCCAGACGGATCTGCGATGGCTGACGCAGGCCGCGTCTACCCATTTGTTTATTACTAACAATGATACACGGCTACCACGAACTATAAAAATAGTAGGTATATGAACTAGGTTTTTAACAGTTTTTTTTATAAAAACACTAACACATACACTTATATTAGACATTTTGGTTGAAGAACTGCAAATCTATAATATAAAAATGAGTCGCTGAATGTGTTGCTAAGCTCAAAACTCGAGAACTGTTGGACCGATTTCGCTAATTCTTTTTTTAAAATATTCCTTGAAGTACGAGGATGGTTCTTACGGAGAGAAAAATTCTAAAAAAAAATTTTTTTTAATTTCCTGAAAAAGTCTAAAACAACACTTTTCTATACTGCCATACAAAAGATTTGTGATAATACTTAAAAGTCAAATATAAAAAAATGGATTTTCAATTATGTTAGTAACGCTAAAACTCGAAAACGGCTGAACGGGTTGGGCTAATTTTAGTCTTAAAATATTCGTAGAAGTCCAGGGAAGGTTTTAAAGTGACACGAAGTTCACCGGGACAGCTAGTTATAAATAATTATATTCGTACAGAGTGAGTTAGTCAATACATATTTTATAGTTAAGTTCATTAAAGCATAACTGGGTTAAACTAGTTTGTTATCTCTTTCTTAAACATGAAAAACATACAAGATAGCAATGATACATGAAACCAAATCTATGCAAGTAGCTAACTTAATAAATCACATCTGAAACTTAGTGTCTTTTCACCCGAAGTAAAAACATATCAATTATTTTCGACGAAAATGATTTTAACTAACTTTAAAATAAAGAATAAGCATGTAAATTCTTTATGTATAAATTGGCTATGGAACAAGGGTTAAAAGTAGATTTTTACGCATGACCTACATTTATTTAATGATTTTATTAGAGTATGGTATCCTTAGTCTGGTATCTTTTCACCACTTCATAAAGCAAATTTGACCCACGACCCTCAGATAAACTCATCCACCAGGAAACATGTAGTTAAGTAAAAAACTATGCTGCCTTCTTATAACCAGGCTAAAAAAAGAAAGAATTGTTTGGCTGTGGATTTTGTGTGGTCAAAGATCTTCAGAAGTCATAGAAGAATTAATCTGATTTTAAAATATTTGCTAGGCTATGCATTTTGATAATAATATTATTACATCCATACTATATTTTTATAACCACAAGAACAAAATATGGTAAATTTAGCTTTTAGTCAAGTTGAATCGAAAATTTTAACAGCGAAGCGAAAAATATTAATATGAGATTTGATAAAACGCATCACAAAGCAGCATGGTGTTTGCAATGCCAGATATCAAATTCCATTATTGGTTTTTAACTTTGCTGACGAAATTATCAATCGCAACTGACTAAATGCGCAGGCTACGTTTAAAGTTATGCTCCTTAAATTGTACACTACTCACAAGAAACATTTAAACGCCAATACAGCAAATCACATCACATCTAAAAACTGAACCTAGGAATATCAAGCTTACACAGGAATTCACTACTTATATTTAAACAACAATAAACAACATACTTAGTATATTTTTCTACAACATATTATATGCTTAAGGTACACGACAAGAACGCCTTGGGCGAAAAAGTTAAAAGTAGAGACATGATTAATATAGTTGTCTCAAATTTTTCTAAAATACTTCTAAATATTAAACTAATTTTATTAATTATCATACTTCCTCTTATTATTTGATGTCCATCGTCAAACATAGAAATAAGCTCTATTATATAGAATAGCAATTAAATATAAGAAATATACCAACAATTCTATACTTATTGCCCTAAAATATAGAATTGGTAGCATAGTAGCAAAAAATATCTCTCAAGCATTATCCATTTCATACTTTTTATAGTCCATCCAGCATTTTCGAAGAGTATAACACTCTTATTAACCTAGGTCACTACGACGATAATATCTTACAAGTTTTATACTTCGTTGTATATTCTTAACAATTATACTTTGATTATACGATTATATACCTTTTCTACAAAATAGGTAAAACTTTAAAGCCTTAACTTTGAAGCCCGCACGATTCTGTTGAATATAAATCTAGGGAAAGTCATGGAGTAAATATACAAACATTTATATTATAGGAACCATTTTAAGTACAATATTAAACTATTTTGTTTTATTCTACTGTATTATAACAGTAGCTTGTTATGATGTTAACATGATTGAGGGTCCGTTTCCACCTGAACGAGACGAAACGAGGCGTAACTTGTCTTTGAATAAGAACAATGAAACCTCAAAATGTGGGCCTCGTTTCGGTATCGACTGACCCTTAAAGATATCAACGAGTAAGTTATATAAATTCTATCAAACTATTTTTTCTACTTTCCATTGAAACATTCTACGTATATTTGTCTATACAATATGCTTTTATATACAGCCTAACTTAAATCCTAATGGGTGAGGTTCTTAAACTTAGGCTAATTTGATTACATTCTTTAATATATATACGTTGATTACATACTACATTACATATTACATACTACGAAATCTACACCTTATATTCTGATAACAATATTAAAGTACTATGAGAAGAATCTTGGCACAAAATCTGTAACAATATCAACATTGATACTGACCTAGATCATTTTAAAAATAACAAGAACATTGGAACTTTTTAAATACAAATTAAAAAAAAAATTGAATCAAAGGCTAAAATCAAGATTTAAAAAGTATGGTCGCCATGTTGTTTTTAGCGACTATAATAATAAATTAAAAAAAAAATCACATTCTGCGGTTGTTAGACGAGCCACTCTACGGTCGGCGGCTTGGCGAACCGCTGTTGTCGTGGCGGTCACAGCGCGCACAGCGCCTGGTCAGTCGGCGGAACTGACGTCACTTCCGGTGTCTTCATGGTGCGCAGGCGCTGCGGGGGGAGCACATTGATAAAAAACATGCTGATATGGATTATTATCATATACTGTGTTAAAGAGCACGCTTTCTCTCTCATATAATACAATAAACAAGAGTGACAACATGATGCTTAACAGCAATGATACTCTATTATTTTTCATATAATATCATTGCTTAACAGCTATAGTAGCAGCTTTCCGCTCTGCCTAATCTAATAAATTTTTTGTAAAAGGTGGCCCCGTGCGAGTTTCTCACGCCGGTTCTTCTCGGCGGGGTAGTTCCCGAATCGGTGGTGGGCCTCATGTAGACACGTTTTAAAAGTGTTAACTTTGTTAACCTATTTAGAAATAAATATTTTCATTTCATTTCAATATGTCAAGATCTTTAAAACTACTTTTGGCGTAGTTATGGAATAGATGGTGGGAAGGGAGATAGGCTACTTTTCGTGGGAAAAGGCACGTTTCCTGCGTATTTTTATTCGCGCTCAGCTATTCAATAAGAATGAACTCAAGTGAGCCTTCTTAGAATACTCACAGTAAGGAAGCTCCCAGGTGTGATGATGAACTTGTAGATGATATACAGGGGTATCATGGAGACGGTGGTGCCGGTGAGCGCCCAGCCCACGGCGATGGACCAGGGCGGGTACTCGTACTCCCCACCCAGCATCTCCGCGTGACCCAGCACAGAGAACACGAACAGCACCAGCAGGAACACGGGACTGGGGGGCATGATGAGTTGTAAAGAAAGTGGTGTGCGATGATGCACAATTCTAAAGGAGTGGTAGCAATATTATGAAGTAGAGATAATGAGAAATTACTTTGTAACATGGTCAGAAAATTGGCGCTATCGAGTGCAATTAGGAGAAAGACGCCGTATTAATAACTAAGGGATTAACTTATGATTATTTCACCAGAGCGCATAGATATGTCGCGGATATGAATAAAACGATATAGCTCTGACGCAGCTACATCTTTTTGTTCATATCCAGAAACAATTACAGTTTCCTGACAGTCTTTACATTGCTGCATTGAAAGAAAGTCAGAAAGATGGCTGATGAATATTCCAACATAACAAAGTAATTGTAAAGCTAGTAAGGGAGAATGAACATAAGGAACGGTCTGAAAATGTAAGAAACTATATTAACTTTGGGATATGTGTGTCATCTTTCTATATCGACATTTTGCTTCGACAAAATTACTTTCTTCACTATCCCTTTTCAAATGTTTTAGAAGATTTCCAGATATGATCTGCGAGTACAACAGGAGTCACCTGATGTAGGACCAGCAGGCGCGCCAGAACCAGCCGGGCTCGTGGCCCAGCATGGTGCGCACGTCGCGGGAGAAGCGCCCTACGCCGTACACCCAGCACACGCCCGCCGCCTCCGCAAACACCACAAACAGGATCGCCAGCCCGGGGCCGTACACGTTGAGCAGGTCCACCAGGTAGACACCGCCCTGGGGGAGGATGATGTTTTTAATAAAAGTAAAGTACTAAAAATCCTTGACAATGTCAAGGAAACTTAAGAAACAGGATTGTCAGATCCAGACCTTACAGGTTGAGAAAATCCACCAGGGAGACACCATCCTGGAGCAACATGGACTTTTTTGTTTAGAGAAGTGTTCTTAATCTTATCTTTAAAGAATTTCTGTCTTGTCACTGATAGGCAGAAATTTTGTTACAAAGAAATTAACATACTATAATTATCTGAATTTTAATATCATTATATTTTGTATTAGTAGTAACTTAAGTCATTATTGTTGTGTATTATAGTAACCCTTTAGTCTAGTTTTGTGATCGCGACTGTTACTTAACAAACGCATCCTTTAAATCTTTCATAGTTTAGCAATTAATGGTAATTTAGGTTTATTTGTAATCATATTTGTAATAATTTTTGTAAAAAACTGTTTTTGCCTTAATAAAAAAAAAATAAAAAAAAAAATAAAAAAAAATAATATGCTAAGTCTTAAAATATTCAGGAAGTTTCTTCAAATAATGATTTTTAAAGGGACCTGCTGACCACTTCGTATTCTTCTACAACCACCGGCTAAAACCACTGACTAAAATGATCCTTAAATTACTAACAAGCTCCTCAATGTGGAATCTTTTTAAACAGATTTGGAGATAAACAGTTTTCCATTGCGCGTTAGTTCACCATAATATTCCACAAGTGACATAGCAAAATTTTGTGATAAATGGGTTTAAGTATAAACCGAGAGAAGGTAAAATAATGGGACTTATGTCATTAAACGACGCTCTTTTCCAACTTCACGCTTCTTCAGTAAAGTAAAAAAATCATAAATAAAGATACAGAAGCGTAAATTATTTTATTAACTTCAGTATGCCCTGAATTGCATTAGCTTCAGTAGATAAGGGCCTGATGATGAGTCATCACTCCAGGACGGAGGGCCACAAGATTAATGTGGTGCTATCTGGTCCTGCATTATGCATGGCCACTCACCGCGATCACTCTCACACTTCACCGAGGGGTAATGAAAGCTTTAGTGTATTGGTAACTAGCTGCTATGTAGGGCACGAAGATGTATGCTTACCCCAAAAACAAAAGCAACGGGTATTTTTCAGTCAGTGACCTTTTAACTAAGCAATTCGTAGAGATGCCTTGACACATTTGCAGAAAACTCTTGAGATTTTGTATTAAAAGTAGTAGGAATTTTCATGCTTGAAACGTAAAAAAATCTAATGGTTTAAGTTATGCTTCGTGGCTAAAATTATGTAAAGAAATAACTCGTATTTTTGCCATTTCATTGTAATCATAGTATTTTATCAGTATTTTTTAGGCTGCTTATTCCTAGCAATGACAAAGTGTTTTATTATGTTGAAAAAATAAATGTGAAAGTTGAAATTAATGATGCAGTACAATCAGGTGCTGATGATAAGACGGAATTGGTAAAATTGCACACTCAGGGTTCCGGCCGAGTGACCAACGACTTTTGTTCACTACTTACGTAGTAAGTATAAATTTTGGCTACTTAGGGTTTTTTTGCTAGCTCACCTTGCTAGTTTTGGAATGGGTAATTAGGGATAGTCGTAAAAGTGTTACTAGATTCCGCCTTCTTCAACAGTTTTCTATGATAAAACTATTAAGTACGGTTGCTGTGAAATAATTAAAGTAGCGAGCAATAGTTTCCAATGTCGTTAAATACATTTTATGTATTTTAAGTGTATAATGAATGGATTTAACAGCCTAAATGGAAAACATATTTTTAGATTCTAATCAACGATTATCATATGTATTTTAAGTGTATTATGAATGGATTTAACAGCCTAAATGGAAAATATATTTTTAGATTCTAATCAACGATTATCCTCATCGTCTATCTCTATCAGACAGGGCAGCGCGCAGATGTAGACAAGCACGAACAGGCTCGCCACAAACTCCGTCATCGTTACTATTTGCAGATCTGCTCATCATCATTACTCACGTAGGTGGTGGTGGGCAGCGCGCAGATGTAGATGAGCAGCAGCAGGCCGGCCACGAACAGCTCGCGGTGGCAGCCCAGCGCGCGCGGGTACTCGTCGCACAGTGCCGTCGTCACCGCCTCCAGACCTGGCCATCATCATAATCACTTACGTAGGTGGTTGTAGGCAGCGCGCATATGTAGATGAGCAGCAGCAGGCCGGCCACGAACAGCTCGCGGTGGCGGCCCAGCGCGCGCGTGTACTCGTCGCACAGCGCTGTCGTCACCGCCTCCAGACCTGGCCATCATCATAATCACTTACGTAGGTGGTGGTAGGCAGCGCGCAGATGTAGATGAGCAGCAGCAGGCCGGCCACGAACAACTCGCGGTGGCGGCCCAGCGCGCGCGGGTACTCGTCGCACAGCGCCGTCGTCACCGCCTCCAGACCTGCTCATCATCATAGTTAGAGTTTCCAATAAGCACCAAGAGGTCTTCACGATAAGGTAAATTGTAGCAGACCAATTAGCCTAAAACCTGAATGCGCTGCGCTATCTCAGTCAGAGCAAGTAACCAAATACAATAATTGAGACACTGGCTTGACCGAACATGCCACCGGGTTTGATCGAAGTCCTTATTTTGGGGCTTCGATTTATATTCCCAAACTGTACTGTTGTCATCAACTCGTCAAAAGATAATAAATTACTTAGGCCTTTTCGGCTCATCGAACCAATCTTTAGTGAGTGACTAAGATGATGCATCTTACCTCCAAAGGTGCTATCCAGTCCCAACGTTATCAGCATGAGGAAGAAGATGATGGCCCAGAAGACTGAGCCGGTCATGGTAGCGATGGCCTCCGGGTACACGATGAACACTAGCCCTGGTCCCTCCAGGCCCACCTCCTCAATGCTCTTGTTTTGGACGTGCGCCATGTAGCTGAAATTAGCTGATGTCAGAACCTGGCCTGGCCATCGGCCTTTCTGATTAATTAGGCCAACAAAAGCATAAAGTTTTTTTGTGGCTAAAATAATAATGGTACTGCAGTTCATTACCATGCTTATCAGTTTGTCAAAGTACTTCAACTAAACGAAAATTTTAACTGGTTAAATGCTTTCTTGTTGTTTATGTTCGTAACTGAATTTGGCAGTAACATTAAACTCCATTAGATCTTGAATCAAGCAACATATCGTATCTTCCAAACCGATATTTGTTGAAGATTTGTTGAGTCGATGACAGTAGTCGAGTTCCTTACTGATACACATAACACGTTGAGGAAATTGAACCAGGTCTTACCCTAGCACGGAAAAGATTACGAAGCCAGCAAGGAAGCTGGTGAGGCAGTTGATGGATGAGGTGAGGAGCGCGTCACGGTAGCAGTTGTTGTTGAACTTGTTGTAGCTGGACAGCGCCAGCAGCGTGCCGAAACCCGGACCCAGGGAGAAGAAGATCTGGGACGCCGCGTCGATCCACACCTGGTGATAAGTCACAGGTGAGCAAAAAAGGTATTTTTGCATACATACTACAGTAATCTAACAGATAAAAAAATCTTTATTTACCGCTTGCGGACTAAATATATAACTTTTTAGTCACATTTGAACCATGTAACCATAACTGTGCCATAACTCCATGAGCCTTGCAGCTGTGTAGATTGCTGCTTGAAACTGCTATTTATTCCTCATTCAAGTAGTCAAGTGGCTCCTTAGCTATCCAGTTGCGTGGTTAACATGCTTCTGAATCTTCAGACTGGCTTCTTACCTCCAAAGGTGCTATCCAGTCCCTTATTACATGCGTGGTTTCTTCGTCCTCTTTATGTGGATGATCTCAGTGGTGGGACGTAAACTATGCGCTAAGCGTAATATATCATCGAATTGATGATGAATCTATCAAGCGGTATATCCTTATTCCACGTACCTTGGAGTTCTGCAGCTTGTGCCACTCTGGCGTGAGGTAGTAGCGGATGCCCTCCGTGGCGCCGGGCAGCGTCACTCCCCGCACCAGCAGGATCAGCAGCACCGCGTACGGCGCCAGCGCGGTCACCCACACCACCTGGGTGATGGTCAGAGTCATGAAAAAGATCGAAAACACAAAGAAAGATCGTGGCCTGACGCGAAGTGAACATTTTATTTATCCCAAAAAAGGAAAAAAAAAATGTCACTAAATAATTTTTTTACTTTTTTTATTTTAAACAATTATTCAAGTAGTGATGACTACTTGGCTAAAGCCTGTGTACATTTTCCGCGTCCAAATGAGTTAAACATACTAACAAAATTACTTGTAGAATCTCGTAGCGCGTAGATGGTGTATATCGTAGCTGCTACGCGCTCGTAGCAGTGCTACATCACTGCTACGAGCGTGTAGCAGCTACGTCAAGTTGCAAGCTCTACGAATTCTACGAAGCTTTTTTGATAATATTAAAATCATTTTACTTTTGATGATTTTGTATTAGATTTTGATGTTCCTATTTTAAATGAGATATCAATAGATTTGTTATACAGCATTACAGCATGACTGGTGAGACACGTTCAATACTTAAGGACAGTACTCGCTACTCGATTCTCATTATAATAATGGAATCAAATGAGGTAATTAATTTTTCCCGAATTTTTCTTTAAATAAATAAATCATGGACAAGTAGGCATACTATGCGGCCGGTGCGGCGGCGTGCGCCATCAAAGAAACACCGCCTTGCTACCTTTCTTGCGCGCGGTGTCCATGCGTTGGGTAAATAATTAATTAACTTTACGCTACAGTTACTCAGTGATCAATCGATATTAATTGTTTATATATTTTTTCGTCTAATATAATAGCCAAATATCACGTCCTCGAGTATTGAGCATGTCTCACCAGTCATGCCGTATGGACGTTTTGCCGACGCTTCTGCTTTCTAGAAACTTAATTATAAAAGCTAAAATAAATTTACTAATTACAAAAGCTAAAATAAATGTAACTCTTTTATTTATATCTCTCACCTTCCCAGCGCTCCTCACTCCCTTCCACAGGCTGAAGTAGACGAGGACGAAGACGCCGAAGACGCACAGCGCCAGCGACGGCTTGATGGGGCCCATGTCGTCCAGGCCGTTAGACCGGTGCTGTTCCAGCACGTTGCGCCTGCGCAGTTTATATTTATGATAAATAGTGTAATTGTTAAATGTTATAACCATTGTGAATTAAAAAAAAATGAATTATTAAATGATAGAGAGTTATGGATTTTTACGGGACAAGATTATTTTTAGTCACAGTAAACTTTTAAGAGTGTATAATAATCCTAATTTCTAAATTTTTCTTTCTTTCTTCTTCTTCTTTCTTTCTTCTAATAATTTTTAAATAAAGTGTAGTTAATGCTAATTTAGGTATATATATAAAAGGGTGTAGCAATAGGGTGTTAATACCTGACATATACAAAAGATTTCATAGAACCAAGGCTAACGTATAGTGTCGTGGCCTCTATGTAGTATCCCCTCGACGTATTCTCGCAGCGTGACGACGTGATCCACCCAGAACTTAACGCCACGAAGGCGACCAGGTAGACCTCGTCTGCTCAAGAGTTGTTTCCGTTGACCCACGCTAGCCAGCTGACCAGACAGTTCCCCGCCCCAGCTGTAACACTCACTCGAAGAACTCCTTCGCGGGCGTGGAGGAGGTGTTGGTGAGGGCGGTGACGGGCGCGCAGGCGGGCGTGTTCCACGCGTTGTCGCAGCTCGTCCACGGCAGCTGCCCGCGGATGGACGCCAGGGAGGCGACGAGGTAGTACACCGCCCAGCCGATGATGGTGTTGTAGTACATGCCCATGTAGATGTCGATCATGCAGATCGCGTATCCTACGCCTGGGGAGGGGAAAGTTAGTTTATGACGTGGAAAACCTTATTGTACATCTCGTTAAAGTATTGACTCTGTGGCGGTACCCACACGGATGTATATATACGACAGCTGATATCAATCACATCGGGGTGAGCATTGCGGGATATGTGTGGAGGCTGCAAAGGAAGATCCTCCGACCGAGCGAGGTGGTATGCTCCGTCAGGCCGAAGCCCACTGACATAATTTCAGACGTTGTGTATTTCTTGCCGTACACAGAAACTTTGATAGCGCGATGCAGGATAGTAAGGCTAATTGTGGGTACCGCCACAAATCATAGGTAAATAGTAGACCATTGTAATTCGATGGGGTCACAAGTTGTTGATACTCGTAACATTGTCTTGACATAATTTCACCAAATAACGCAGGTTTACCATCTGTCTTATGATTCATTGATTGGTACATGAGGCGCTATCTTACATTTTTATAAAAAGCAAAATGGCTGCTTAATCTTATAAAAGAATCGAATGTGCAGCGCGGAAAGAATAGCGCGCTGCTTTTTTTCATACCGTATACAAACGCTCGAAAAATCTTACCCTTTTTATTGCCCAGTTAGATAAAAAGATATAAATTCATTATCTTACAATACAGCTTTCATTGAAAACCAGCTTTCAAATAACCCTTACATGATACAATACAAACAAAGAGGGTTAAGACAGACTAATAAAATCATCCGATTCACAAGACTCGAGCAACAGTTATAAACGAATTAGCGAAGTTGGCGCCATCTGCCGGTAATCAAATATAACGTAATTGGCTGTGAGATTCGCGAGATACGCGAGATTCAAGTATTGATAGCGTAATTACATTTCGAACATAAATCTTGAATATTGATGTTTGTTGATGTAATCTTGTTTAGATGGAGTGACGTCCTCCGTGGTGCAGTGGTTGAGCGTGTTGTCAGCACTCAAGTCGGGGTCACGGGTTCGAATCCCACCGACGAATGAAAAAGTTTTCGATGTTTCTGGGTCATGGATTTATATTAAATATTTTGTATTGTATACTAAAAATCTTAAGTACAATTAGTATTAAATATATTTCCGTCAAGTCTGGTACCCGTAACACAAGTCCTTCAGGTACTTACCACGGGGTCAGACTGACGTGGTGTGACGCGTCCATAGAATCTATGGACGCGTCACATTGCATACACAAAAGTCATAATCAATGATCAATCTAACATAATCCCCGAACGGGATGTATATTCCTCGTATATTGGTGTACCGGACGCGCTGACGAGGCAATAAGGTGCCGATAAGAACTCCCAGGGAAATGACTTTGGTGCGCGCCGCAATAACAGCTGATATGTTTCATTATCGATGGCTGTTTGGTGTTTGCTGAAGATTTGGTATCTTTATAACCTTGACACCGAGACATACACTTTTTATACCCCCTTTAAGCGTTAATTCCCGCAATATTTTTTAGGGTTCCGTACCTATAGGGTTAAAAACGGGACCCTATTACGAAGACTTCTTTGTCTGTCCATCTGTCCGTCTGTATGTCTGCAGGCTGTAACTCAAGAACGGTAATAGCTAGAGAATTTTCACAGACTATGCGGATGCGGATTTTTAGAGGTTCATCACATCCGCGGATGCGGATGCGGATGCAGATGTTTCGGATCCTACATAAATATAGTTTATAAAATGAAAATTTTAATTAATGTGTTACAAAATAATAGTACAAGCTCCCTAGAACAATTTTCAAATTAATATCAAGCAAATTTTTTGTGCGTAGCTACATTTTGAAACGCATTATGAATAGAACAATCCATATTTTAAGACCATCAAATCGAAATATTAAATCACATATTTTATCTTTGTTAGCTACCACTTTCGCAGAGGAAATTGTTGTTCCTTTTATCAAAATGAAACTGCTTACAAAAAATTACCTTGATAGTAATAAAAAAAATTGTTCTAGGGAACCTGTACTATAATAATACTTTTGTATTAAAGAGATAATAATTTGTAAATGAACATTACATTAATTCCCCTGTATTAACCTGTACCACTTTTTTGTTAGTAAGTACACGACTTTATAAATAGGAGCATAAAGCATTAAACTTAAATTATTTAATAGTAATAATGCCGCTTTTTATTAAGTAAGAAGCACAAACAAACACGTAGTGATTAATTTACACAAGACAATAATTAATGCACCACAATAAACGCGTCGAATTCCTGTGACCATTTTTAGGGTTCGGTAATCAACAAGGAACCCTTATATTTTTGGTCTATCTGTCGGTCTGTCTGTTTGTTTCTCCGCAGTTTCGCTCAGAGAATAGCCTACGAAGCCGAAATTCGGCATGAATGCACATACATATAAACGGTGTCGACAAAATGGTATTTAAAACCTTTAAAAAAAATTATGGGACTTCCCTTACACACCAAGCGGGGATAAGTCTTTTTATTTTGCGTCCACTCCACCGTGTGTGGTGTCGTTGGATAGGGTTTTTAAAAATATTACGAGTATTATTATTCGAAGAAATATGCAAAGTTTTAAAGTGGAAGAAATCGTTAGTGTCCAGTGTCTCCCCCTTCTACCAGCTATTAGCTAAACGGTTAAATCTCTATCGGAGATGTCAAGCATTACGGATCTAGGTGTCATCATGGACTCTGCGCTTAGTTTCCGTGATCATATGGAGAATATAATAAACAGGACTTCTAAATTGACAGGATTTGTAACAAGACAAATGAAAATATTTAATGAACCAAGTATATCCATCCTTATATTTAATTATATTATTCGCAGCATTCTGGAATACTGTTCACCGGTATGGAGTCCAACTTATCAGACGCATTGTGATCGCATCGAGCGGATACAGAAACGTTTTGTTTATTTTTTATGTTTCAATAATCCTACGTGCTGAAGGTTTTTTAGTTATGAAGACAGACTAAATCACTTCCAAATATCGACGTTAAAAGCGCGCCACAAAATGCTGGATATGATGTTTCTTTACAAGGTTACACATGGATTGATGCGCCTGATTTGCTGGAATCCTTGTCATTTAGCGTACCCAGAGTGGGTAGTCGTTTCCAACATCGTAAAACTTTTTCTCTATCATCATACAGGACAAATTTAGGACAACATGGCCCTTTGTATTGCATGTGTTCATCATGTAATGCTATCAATATGACCTATGACATATTCTCTGGTTCTCTTGTCTCGTCTAAAAAGACTCTTAAGGAGATCTTCGGCTAGGGTAATTACTGTTTTTTCTTTGTAAGTAACTCTAACTAAATATGTGTTTAAAAATAGTAGTTAGTTGACACAATTTCTAATTGTTATGTGCATGTGGTGTTCACTTCTTAGAGAGATACATTCTCTGGCATTTTTCGTTTTATACTTAATTATTTATGGCTACATGTATTGTGAATTGTATCTTGTTTTGTGAACCTAATAAAAAAAAGGTTGATTCTGAAAAATATGTGGAAAAATTGACGGGAGTAGGAAATATGCTAAATTTAAAAAGAAAATTATCACGGCTAAGAAGACTTTATAAGTTATTGAGAAGTACAACTTTAAATACGATGCTACTAAAAATGTTTTTAAAAGTTACACACATAAAATAATCTAGGTGTCGAGAATATACGAATGAGGAACGTCGATTATAAAATACTCGTTTAAATTACAGAGAAAACGAACAGGAAATGAAGAATTTGCAACTCCCCAAACTTAGAAATTAATTAAGTACGGGATTCTCCTAATTATAAATATCAATTATTATTTTAGAACCAGATTTTAACTGTGACAATAGATTTGAACTGTTGCATACTACATATACAGTATACAGTCGTAAACTACTATAATTTATACAGTATATACCCTGAAAATATAAGGTGTAAAGGTACTCGTAGCACACCCAAAAACATAAAGGTTCTAACCCCAAGAATTTTGATATACAATGTGAAATTTTTTGCAACTTTTCTGGATGTTTTGACCCATTTCGACCACAGTAGAAGGTCAAATAGGTAATTTCTATAGCTTGTATTTGTCACATTTCAAGTTTCTTAAAGTCGAGAACATTGCTGCCTACTGCTGCCTAGCTTTTACTAAGTTTCCAGAAGGTACTATAGAAGTAAGGAGTCCAGTCGCGACTAAGTACCGCCACAAATATTTGTCGAGCGCTCCCGAGTGGTCTTAAGTTAAACGTTCTACAATTTAATAGAAAACTTTAACGAAATTCTTTTTTCAAACAGGAGGACATAATATTTCTGTTACCTTTTTCCTTACCATCGAAAGTAAAAATTTAAAATCCGACATCCAAAGTTATCCGGAGCATTATTAAAAGTCTTTTCGCGCATCCATTTTAATAGGGAGTACAATTAATTAGAGTAATAATAATATTAATCAGCTCTATAGAAATTTAGTAGTTTGTATGTCCAATTCAGATTTTTCAAAAGTGGAATAAGTGCATGAAATAACTGTTTGATGACTCTTTTCAAAATTCCATCCCAAAGGGATCAAAGTAACATACATATTTTATTCCAAGAATACTTTTTACGCGCAAACGTCTGCTGAAAAAAGTAAAATATATGTACGGTCAAATTGACAAACCTCCTCCTTTTTGGTAGTCGGTTAAAAAGCTAGTATAAGATAAGAGGCAGTATGGCGAATAAACACAGTGTTCTCAGCATTACGCGGTCAGGGAGTTTCATACATTTTAATCCTCGTCGAGCGCGGTAAAAGCATTGCCTGTTGTATATTTATAAGCCTAGCCCGTATATAAAGTGGCGGCCATTGATTTACAGAATATATTAGACGTTGAACGCGTAGAAGAAAAGGAACCGTACCGTACCGTAACCGTAATGTCTTTTAAACCGTATTTTACTTTCGATTGCATTTTATCGGGACATTAGATATCCTATACGACCCTTTTCGGGGTCTGGAAGTATGACAGTAGCTTTGTATCACACTAAGCGTGGCGACTTATAAACAGACAAACTTTCGAATTTAGAAGACTTATACAACATGACTGGTGAGACATTTTCAATACTATATTAAGTATATGAAAAAATGTATTAGATATATTAGATGAAAAAAAAAATATCAATTGATTACTGAGTAAATGTAGCCTAAAGTTAAATAATTATTTACCCAACGCATGGAGACCGCGCGCGGGAAGGGTAGCGGCGCGGTGTTTTTTTGATGGCGCACGCCGCCGCGCCGGCCGCATAGTATGCCTACTTGCCTAGCCGCGTAATTCACTCAGGATCCATGATTCATTTATTTAAAGGGAAGTTTGGTAAAAAATTAAGTACCTAATTTTATTACAGAATTATAATGAGAATCGGGTACCGAATACTCTCCTTAAGTATTGCAAATGTCTCACCAGCCATGCAGTATATTATGTATGAATTTATACAATAAGTTGAAATTATTGTCCTGATTTTATTTTTATTTTATTGAGAAAACTTACAGCAAACAACATACAGGTAATTAAACAGTTTTTACATAACATATATATTAACAAAGGGATGTGAATGTGTAAAGGGTAAGTGAATGAGTATGTTAAATGACAATTGGATGCTCAAACTCATCTGGATTCCGGCAACAAGACGTCAACTGTTCATGCTTCCTCCTCACAAAAAACACCGGAGGTGAGCTCCACTTTGGCATTTTCCGTTCACGAAAATACCTTTCCTAAAGATTAGAAACCCCTGGAGATTTTTCTCATGTTCAGAAGTATTTAAATCCAAACAATAAATGCACCTAAGCACCTGAAGTTGACGGACCTACGTCATTTGGTCGGATTATGTCAATTCAATGTTAGCTGCGATTTATGTGACTGCTGTGATGAATCGGCTGGGTTTGACATAAGGCGACAAAATTACATAGGTCCGCCATCTGCCTATGAATCAACTGCTGTACAAGCGTGACCTTGTGTTGTTGTGTGTACCTGTTCAGAGGTTTTAGCGTAAAGAGGTAACGTACTGACATAAATAAAAGGTACTGTGATACTTATTGAGTCCAGGGCATAAAGTTAATACACCTAGCAGAATAGAGAAACAAAGGCCTGAGCAAGAGAGATGTCACTATCAGTAACACTACGTAGTAAAAAGAGACGTGTGATACATGACTTTTTTTTTGACGTCCAGTCAGCACGTGCTGCAAGTGACAATTTAATCTCATAGATTTCATGTTCAATCATGCTTGTGTAAGTGTATACGTATTACGTACACATATTTTTCACACAGATGAAACCAATTTTGGTTTCGTTTGACAGCTCGAGATTGTTGCTCTATTTCGCTAGATATATTAACTTTATGGTCCAGGGAAAGGACAGATGATAGTTTTGGTAACGGTACGGTTGAAGGGTTCCCGCGCAATTAATTCATTTATTATATTTAAGTTTTGCATCTTTCGTCTTAATTTCTCTTTCTTCTTCTGCTTCTTCGCAAATATTCAAAGTTTTTAAGACGGGTGTTTCATGATGTAAGCATTCAATATACCTTCATTCTCTCAATCAATGTATATTGGCTACACATTACGAATCCCAGCGGTTTGGACTTTATTTCTATAGAACTGAGTACAATAAGCGTCCAGGGATTTCTTTGATCGACTGATTCATTGTATTTTACGCTGATTGGCAAGAAACGAGGCAATACTGAAGATTGATACAATATTAAACATTGATTTCGTAGTAAATTATTGCCAAGATTAATGATATTTGTTTTTTGTGAATAAGACGCAACGCGCACGGGAAACAGAAATGACCCCGTTGCTTACTATTTGCATTCCAAAATTGACTTAAATCTTATGCACAATAGTTTATTTAAACTAAATATTGTAGAAGAAGCATATATTATAATCATAGACGGTGATGGTCGTGTCGGTTATCACTTATGCGCATAAACTTGGAACTATATAGCTTGTCCGTAGCTGGCCTCGTGTAACTGCGACCGGGCTGGTAACTTTATTCATCTATATGGGCTTCCTTTGTCTCTTACATTTTGAAGACCCGCGTCGTTGTCAAAATATCTAGGTACTTATTTATGAAGACTTCTTTCTGAAGAACAACCTTCGCTAATTGCTAGTGGTACAAAATATAACATGTTACATGCAATAAGCAGCGTCATTATAGTTTGCAGTACTCTTATATAGTCCCCCCCCCCCTGTAACCACGGAGTCCAGTGGCTTAGAGCGTCGCTCTTGATCGTCGTGGGTTCGATTCCCGCGTTGGAAAAATGTTATTTCCAAGTTTGGTTAGGACAATGCTGGCTGATCACCTGATTGTCTGACAAATAAGATGAACCATGTGTCGGTCTTCTTTTTTTTATGAAATAAGCGGGCAAACGAGCAAACGGGTCACCTGATGGAAAGCAACTTCCGTCGCCCATGGACACTTTTAACATCAGAAGAGCTGCAGGTGCGTTGCCAGCCTTTTAAGAGGGAATAGGGGAGGGTAAGGAAGGGAATAGGGAAGGGAAGGGAATACTGAATAGGGTAGGGGATTGGGCCTCCGGTAAACTCACTCACTCGGCGAAACACAGTGCAAGCGCTGTTTTACGCCGGTTTTCTGTGAGCCCGTGGTATTTCTTTCGTTCAGTCGTGGCGAGAGATAAGGCGCAGGTGTAAAATTAGGTACTCCTGCTTAACTGGCTTGGTTTTAATGAAACCGGCTACCGTCACCGAAACTGGTGTAGTTATTATTATTTATTATATAGCCTCCATATGATACGTACCTTTCAGTGCCGGACAGATCCGCTTCCACAGCGTGAGGCAGCCGCAGCGGTGGTACTGCCCCAGCGCCAGCTCCATGAAGAACAGCGGTAGACCGCCGAACACCAGCATCACGCAGTACGGGATCAGGAACGCCCCTGCATAGAGGAGAATAAGCTGTATTTTGTTTTGCAGAGAGTCCAAGATTGAGAAGCACTAATCGATGAAGCAGCATTTAATTTGTTGCATACTCAGAAATGCCCCTGAACAGAGGGAAATGGATTATTAATTCTCAGGTGGTATAAGGCTAAAGATTTGGCTTTACAGCTTGAACTTGTTCGAAAAGCGGACTCAGGCTTCGAACAGTTTTGCACTGTTAGAATTAGAAAAAAGAAAGCCTCCCACGAAGATCTCCAAAAAAAGGCGGGTACTAAAATGGACTTGGAACAAGTCCATTTTAGTACTTTCTGTTGCTGCAGTAAAGTGATGTCCTCTTGTAAGTGATCGCGGCGACCACATTTACTAAGATAGCGCGAGAGCTGCTGCTGCCACATTAGACTTACCTCCGCCGTTCTGGTAGCAGATGTAGGGGAAGCGCCACACGTTGCCCAGGTCCACGGCGAAGCCCACCACCGCCAGCAGGAACTCCGCCTTCTTCGCCCAGGTCTCGCGCTGCCGCTCCGGCGTCAGAGATACCACCACCGACCGGCTCTTTGGTATCTGGTTAAGAGATGGTTCATCATTGAGGTCTCTATACTAAAGTTTTTTGTAGGTGTGCTGAATGTTTTCCGATAATGTCTGATACTTGATAGAGTCCACGCAATCCTTATATAGGATTTAAAGTATGCAAAGTCCTGTTGCAGAAAAATAGCGATCACCTTAATTCGCACACATTACAGTATTTTTGTGCTTAAATGAAATACACGAAGCCTTGGATGGATTGAGAGATTGTGATTATTGACACTTAGGTATTGAGACCTAAGTGATGGTGCTTTAAAAATACCAGCCACTGCGACTTTCGTTGCCTTGGTACCTAAGCACGAGGATAATACCATTAGTAGAATACTCACGTTGTTGGTCGGCGGCGGCTCCGCCGGGGGCGGCGGCGCGGACTGCGCGGGCGACTCCGGCGGCGGCATCTCGCCCCCTTCCCCGCCCCACTCGCCCTCACCCCCCTCGCCCGTCTCGCCCCCCTCGCCCGGGCGGTCCGGTGCAGGGCGAGAGCCCTAAACAGATAATATTATCGTTAGTAGAACATGGATTAAGAAATTTTTGGTTTCTGATCTTAGATGTGATCGGCGTGACCCACGTGACCATGAGGGTACTTCGCTTATCATCAGAAAATTATAATTAACTCATTTATTTGGTAATTTCACAAAAAGTTATTTTAAACATGAGAGCTGAGTGCCAAGCAATTTGTTCATTTAATTGAAATGTAATTAATAATTATTATGTTACTCATGTTTTTGCTGCATGTTTTATCTAAATAGCTCTATATTGCCCGAAAAATGATGAAATGAAAATCAGAGGTCAGTCGCTGAATAGATGTCCTACAATTTCTTTGATTGAATTTAGAACCCTCATGTTTGCTTGACCAAGCATTATGAAAGAAGCTTTTTTGAAGTTCAACTATTTACTCAGAAACTCTTTAATAGATTATTTTAAAACGGAAGTAAAAAAGATTTAGTTTCTGAGACTCAAGCTTTGATTGTGGCCAAAGAAAGAAAAGATCAGAAATAACTCGGTGAACTGTCACTGATCTTTTCTTTTTTGATGATAATAATATAATAAAATTCTCTAGTTTCTAGAGACTTCGAACTAGATTGCTAATTCTCATCCAAAAATATCTACATAATAAACATAGCAGCCGTTACCAAGGAACCTGCTTTAATATCCATACTTCCATACTAAATTTACTAATATTATAAATGCGAAAGTGTCTGTCTGTTACCTCTTCACGCCCAAACCGCTGAACCTTTTTATACGTGGGAGAGCCATGCTTCGGCACGAATGGGCCGGCTCGACCGGAGAAATACCACGTTCTCACAGAAAACCGGCGTGAAACAGCGCTTGCGCTGTGTTTCGCCGAGTGAGTGAGTTTACCGGAGGCCCAATTCCCTTCCCTATCATCCCCAATTCCCTTCCCATCCCATCCCTACCCTCCCCTATTACCCTATTCCCTCTTAAAAGCCGGCAACGCACCTGCAGCTCTTCTGATGCTGCGAGTGTCCATGGGCGACGGAAGTTGCTTTCCATCAGGTGACCCGTTTGCTCGTTTGTCCCCTTATTTCATAAAAAAAAAAAACATTTTGTTGAAATTTAGTATGGAGATACTTTGAGTCCCGGGAAAGGACATAGGATACTTTTTATCCCGGAAGATGTACGGTTCCCGCGCGATAAACGAATTTTGGCGTAACAGAGTTGCGGGCATCATCTAGTATAAGATAATCTCGTTTTAAAGATTTATTTTTATTTGCGGCTCAATGTTTAAACATTTAGAAAACCGCCGTTTGTGTCAACATGTTGCGAGAGTGGTCGACAAACATCAGTAACGACTGGCCGACCCTCGCTTACACTTCAAAGCCAATAAAGATTTGAGAGAATTCTTGTTTGTAATGCGAAAATAATGTCTAAATAACGTTCCTTATACTTTATGTGGTCACGAAGTCAGCAAATAAAGGAATTTTCATAAACAAAATGAATCTAAAATGTAATATTATAAAGCTAGTGTTTGATCCAGCATCCGCTATAATCCTTGTTTTGTGAGCATGGGCGCATGGGTTTATGCAAAACTACTAAACCGGGTTAAAATTTTATACAACTTGAAAACATTTTTAATCTCTGGAATACGTACACTACTTTTATCCTGAAGTAGCGACGTAAACGCAGAAAACGTATCCACATAAATAAAATGGAGAAATGACTTAAAAAAAACCTTCAATAAAAAGTTTTTTTTTCTTCCCCCCAATCTCAGCTCCTTCCAACAATAAACGGTGGAATCCGTTTCAATTATCAGTCGGCAATAAAAGCTTAATTAATTCGTTTATACGATCACTAAGCAGGGTAATGGAGACCGACAGGAGGGTTAACTCAGTAGATTACTGATGGGTTAAATTAGTATTTGTATATTTTGTGGGTTAAGTGATAGTTAAGGTTTAATATTGAGTAAATGAAAAATCTATAATACAAAATATTAACGTTATAAACGCGGGAAATGAACATAGATTGAAGGAAGGGTGAATAAGGATTGATTTTCGTCTCGAAAAAAATAACGTGCGGTTCTCGACCGAAGGTTTCTGGGTTTTTTTTATGAAATAAGGGGGCAAACGAGCAAACGGGTCACCTGATGGAAAGCAACTTCCGTCGCCCATGGACACTCGCAGCATCAGGAGAGCTGCAGGTGCGTTGCCGGCCTTTTAAGAGGAAATAGGGTAATAGGGGCGGGGATGAGAAGCGAAGGGAATAGGGGAGGGTAGAGAAGGGAATAGGGTAGGGGATTGGGCCTCCGGTAAACTCACTCACTCGGCGAAACACAGCGCAAGCGCTGTTTCACGCCGGTTTTCTGTGAGAACGTGGTATTTCTCCGGTCGAGCCGGCCCATTCGTGCCGAAGCATGGCTCTCCCACGTAAAACTGCAGTACGATTTCAAAGTTTCAGCATTTTCTTCAATCTTGATTTCCTTCCAGAAACTCATTGGCCTTAGTGGGAAGGGTTCCTGAATTTAAGCTTGAGAACATCTAAAAACCTTTTATATGTAGTTAAATAGATTTAAACACTTTAACGATATATTTACGTACTACGATCTCTTACGTCAGCTTATTGGCGTCTTTATTGTCAATAACAGGGGTCGTAAACGACCGCCTTTTGTTGTTACAAACTAGGCTTTTGGAACAAATGGGAAGAATTTTACGTCAATATTAGTGGCTGGACCTATGATGATGGATCCTTGAAGATAAATTTTACGTTGTTCAGAAACTTCTGAATCTATTGTAATTTATTAATCAATATTTTTATTAATATTGATTAATCCATTAATTATTTACTGCTTTGTCCTGATAGGCTTTGTCCTGTTTTATGTGAAAAAAGAAAGAAGATAACTTGTATTAAGGCTCGATTTAACTCACGACAGAGCGGTTTGACCTTTACACAAAGATAACATGTGGCGTTGTAAGATGCTGCATAGGTTAACATATTTATGAAAACACATATTTTAAGGAATGAGTAGTATGAAACGTCGTGGCCGGTGCACAGTGGAAAATTTGGGTCCTTATCGGATCAAAAATCTGTAACTTCAAGGTTTTTCATCGTATTGTATTGAGATTTGGCACATGTATACAGTGATATACAAAGATTTTAAAAATAATCAATTTTTGTATTTTTTTTCATTGTATACATATTTATTTTAGGTTAAAAAAAAAGAAAAGATAAAAAAGTAATACGAGTAGTTTATTTTTTATAAATAAGTACTAATATGAGTAAAATTATACTTATCACACAAGCATAATAAAATACATAAAATTATAAAATCGTATAGTACCTATCTATGCCTCACACCAAACTAATTTATCTTAGATTAGACAAATCTTATAATATTATTGGTTTTATTCTAGGTTTTAGTTACTTATAATGTTATATCTAATTGTTATTATCCTCGCTATTCCTAACTAAAATTACTTCCGGTGTAAATGTAGGATCACCTAATTATATTTCGCAGCAGTTCGACTTCCAAAAAAAACCAAAATTTCTTAAAATATTTTATTAATTAAATCTTACAATAATTAAGCTATAATTAAATTGACTCGACTATTCGACGATCGAATAATAAGTGACGCGAAATAACTATTGCAAAAATGCTGTAAACTGAGGAATGCTGACTCCGCGCCTCGTGCCGCTGCCGCGTGACTGTGGTCGGGTGCTGCGTCGGCGTTCTTCATAGGGATCCGCAGCGTAACACCTCCCCCCGAAGATCAGCAACTATTTTCTTAAAATTGTTGCTGGGATGCTTGATGGATCAACCCTCACTTCTCCAGGATTCTGAGTCTCTTTGTGCTCCATTGATGGCTGCAACTTGCTAAAACGCTGATACAGGAACATAGTCATGCAGATAATGATAGCAATTATTAATATCAGATATACAGGAATAGTAGTGTGATAGATAGATAAATCTTGAGAGCTTCTTAAATCAATTTTCGGTTGCGCCATGATTTCTGAATTTATTTTATGAAGTTTTTCTAAGTTGATAGATTTCAAATTTAAAATATGTTCAGAGGGTTGATTTTCTTTTACAGGAACGATATCTGAGATTCTTAAGGGTTGTCCTTTAATAATATCATTTGAATTTGAAATAGTGAATTCTGGAGTCTGGATGGAACAGCCTTGAGGTATAATAGCGAGATAGCTTCCATTTAGAGTTTTATACTGCAATTTTCCACAGGATGTTTGAATTTTAGTTGATTTCGGAAAACTAAGAATGTAGTGCTTCTGGTCTAATTGCTCGAATGCTTCAGATTCTTGGGATATAGAGGTAAGTTTACAGGATGGCAAGAGCTGCTGCTTCGTAATAAGAGTGTGGATGCATTCATCATGATTATTGAAGGTATGAGCAGGATTCTCCTCGCAGATATAATATGCCGAATTAGCTTTTAAGCATTCTGTTTCTATGTACCTAGAATCTCTTTCCTGAATTGCTATATAAGGAGACATGGGAATAAGAATTTGATGATTTCGGTTAGGAACTGCAGAGAGTTTGAAAAGGTCAAAAGGTTTAGGAAGGACAATCGGCACTTTAAAAACTAAAACTATTTTATTATCCAGATAGTAATATCCAAATTTCATAACTCTAAAATATTCTCTCAAATCTATATCTAAAGTAAATTCGCTTGAATATAAAACTTTAATTTTTGAAATCATACTTCTTAACATAGCTACACTAATAACTGAATGTGCTGTGCTCGATGCAAAGCTCAAATTCAACATATTTCCTAAATTAACTAATTCAATCGTTAAACTATCTATATTATCACCTAAAATTAAAAGATATTGAGATAAATGAGCGTATTTAATTAATTCAGTTTCTCTCTTAAAATCTTTTTCCATTATATAATTTAAAGTCTTATTAATTTTATCTTGATTTTCTACAATAGTATTTAATATTTTAGTATGATGCTGTAACCATTCTCTAGTTAAACTAATATGATTATTATATTCAGATTCCAATTTAAATTGATTTTCTTTTAAAACTTTTAAAGCATTTTCATATTTAATTGCATCAGTATAATCAAGATTACCTGATATACTTTTTATAATAGATCCTAGTCCATTGATCAAACCTCTTTTAACACGCGAAACTTTAAACGTTTGCAATATTTCTGTAATTTTATATAATTTGCCTGAGAGATATTCTAAATGTGGTTCATATAAGGATAGGGTTTTATTGTTAAGTAAAGGACGAAAATCTTGAATTTGGGAATACACTAAATTAATTTTAGATTCTATGTCTTCTAGGTTAACATGCTGTAAAAAGGTGTGATATTGGTGAATGATCCTGGTCTGTCCAAGTTTGAAAGGTAAGAGTCCTGGTCCGTCGTCAAGTGTCTCAAGTTGAATTTCTTGCGTTCTGCTTAGATGTAGAGTCGTCAGTATTGTCAGTATTGTCCTGTAACAATTGAGCGCTTTTAGGCACTCTTTTCAGCCGGGATTTTGCTATGGGTAACTTTTTCTTTTTAGTATAAATATGAATTGGGAGATTTGCCATAACTTTATCGTGAGTATATCTAGAAGCTAATTTTTGTCTGGATGCTGAAGGATTTTTTATAAAAACTTGTTGTTCAGGTAAGTATTCTTTTTCAGGTTCTCTATTCTTATTTCTATTGTCCATTATATTATTACGAGTTTCAGTAGTCATGTCATTTATTAAGGAGTAAGCTAATTTCAAACGTTCTTTATGATCTACCATATACTGCTGTAACAGATGCGACGTAAGGTCTACATTAAAAGGATCTCTTGGATCAAAATGTCCTGTAATTAAATCTATTGGTTTGCATTTTGTAAAACTATGAATAGAGCTATTATAACCTAAAATTGCATAAGGCATTAAAAGTACTACGGAATCATGTTTCTTTTCTAATCTAAGTATACGTAAATGCTCTAATAGAGTTGAATGAAATCTTTCGACTAAACCATTTTCATTCGGTGTATTCGGTGCAACTTTATGATGTTGAATCTTATGTAACCTAATAAATTCGCTAAATAATTGGTTGGAAAATTCGGGACCATTATCTGTAATAATTGTTATGGGTAATCCATGGTGGGTACTAAATTGAAGTAAAGCTTGAACTACACTAATGGCTGTACCATCTTTTAAATAATAAGCTTGAGCATACTTTGAAAATGAATCGACTATTGTAAGGAACTTTTCACTTTGAGCTGTAAATAAATCTAAATGAACTAATTCAAAGGGCTTACTGGCTGGGGGAACTACTTTAAATTGCTGCTTTATAGGGTTTCTATCGTATTTGGCTTGTCCGCAAATTATACATTCATTAATAAATTTCGTAATTTGTTCTCTCATATGGGGCCAATAGTATCTACTAGAAAGGGCAAGATAACACTCATTAATACCACGATGATTTGTTTTACCATCATGATACTTATTAATTATTTCCTGTTGCTTTAAATATTCTTTTATATTCTCTAATTCTTTCTTTGCACAAACTAAATTCATAGCTGAACTTTTAAACATTCTTTGTAAAATAGGAATAACTGTATACATTGCCAAAGGGGGATTAAAAAGTAAAGCTGTTTTAATATTGGGATGAACATATTCTTTAACTGCATTAACTACATCTTCTTCTAGATTTGACTCGGATAACTGTATTGAAATTCTAGTATGAGTGTCAAAGGGTTTTGTTAAAATGGGTTTTCTTTTAATATCGCCTACTATACTAAAAACTATCTGTCTCTTGAATTTATTCAAGGGTTCATCAGTAATTGGGATTTCTAAAATTGGATTTTCGTCGGAAGTGTGAACGGTAAGTGTTCTGGAGTCATCTAATAATTCTGCTATTTCAGGTGCTGTAACTGTACGACTATCGTGAGACATATTAGCTATAATAGATTCTAATTCTAAACCTGGATCTTCATGAATATTTATTTCTATACGTGATAAGGCATCAGCATTCGTGTTACTTTTTCCTTGTTTATAGACTATTGTAAAATTATATTCACTAAGTTTTAAGCGCCACCTCGTTAAGCGAGAATTGGGCTCTTTCAAATTCATCATCCATTGGAGCGGTTTGTGATCGGTTATTATTTTAAATTTACGTCCGAAAAGATACGGTCTGAAATATTTCGTCGCCCATACTATTGCTAATAACTCTTTCTCTATTGTACTGTAGTTGGTTTCACTTGAATTCAAAGTCCTGGAAGCATATGCAATGGGTTTGTCTGAACCTATAACACCTTGTGATAACACTGCGCCTATTGCAACATTCGAAGCATCTGTTGTTAAAATGAATTCCTTGGTAAAATCTGGGTATTGAAGTACTGGGTCATTTAATAGTAAAGTTTTACAATGATTGAAGCATTTGATATAATTTTCATCTAAAGTTATTTTATTGTCTTTCTTTAAACATTGGGTCATGGGTTTAGTAATTCTGGCAAAGTCTGGAATAAATTTTCTATAGTAACCTAAAAATCCGAGAAAACGCTTAATTTCTGTAGGGGTTTTCGGTAAGGGATAATTTTCAATGGCTTTAATTTTATTTGGATTGGGTTTAACTCCTTCGTTACTAATTACGTGTCCTAAAAACTCTGTCTCTAATTTTAAGAATTCTGATTTATCCATCTGTATTTTAAAGTTCGATTCTCTAAGTCTCTGGAATACTTTTTCAAGGTTTACCATATGTTCCTGAAGGGAAGTGCTGAAAACAACGATATCATCCAAATAAACTAAACAGATTTGATTTTGGAGTCCTCTTAAAACATTGTCCATAACTCTTTGAAAAGTAGCTGGAGAGTTCTTAAGTCCCATAGGCATTCTCAAAAATTCATAATGACCATTTTCTACGTTAAATGCTGTTTTTTGAATATCTGCTTCATCCATTTCTACCTGATAAAATCCGCTTGCTAAATCTAATGTGCTAAAATATTGACATCGGCCTAATTTATCTAGTACATCGGTAATGTTGGGGATGGGATACTTGTCATCGATAGTTTTTTCATTTAGTTTCCTAAAATCTACTACGAGACGCCATTTAGTTTTTCCAGACGCATCAGCCTTCTTTGGTACTATCCATATAGGAGAGCTCCATGCAGAGTCTGAAGGTCTTATTATATTCTGATCTAACATCTTATTAATTTGGTTCCTAACTTCTTCTCTATGGACGTATGGATAACGGTAATTTTTAGCATGTACAGGGGATTCATCAGTAGTTCTAATTTTGTGTTTAATTTTATTTGTAAATGTAAGTGTTTCTCCATCTAGATAAAATACATCTGCATAACGGGCACATAAATTTTCTATATTTTTAGTTTCTTCGGGATTAAGATGAGAAGTACGAAGTTTAGATAAAACTGCTTTTGCTCTATCACTAACAATATTATAATTATGGCATTCTACATTATAAGATTCTGCACTAATTGGTTGGTTTAAAGAAAATATTACATCATTTGGACTTTCATTAATTACCTGTATATAAGCTCTATTATTTTTAACTTTAGTAATGCAATCTCTTATTTTACAGTGACACACAATTTGCTCGTTAACTATTGCTTCTCCGTCATGAACATTTATAGGAACTCTAACTATTTTAGAACTTTGAGCGGGAATTATATCTTCATATAAATTACAACTTTTTGAATCGTACATTAAAATTGGATTACTGGCTAATGTAGTAATTAAATTTCTATTCTTTAAATCAATTTTAGCTTCCCATTTGTCAAGTAAGTCAAGTCCAATTAGTCCGTCAAAATAGTCATGGAATTTATAAATGAATAAAGTTATATTATTTCTGTCGTTAAATTCTGAAAAACAAGGTATTGTAATAGAGTAATCGTTACGGGTTGTAGCATGTACATTGGTCACTTCAAATGGTTCATAATTACAAGGAAAATTAGGAAAATATCTACTAACTGCATTAGGGCTTATAAAAGATTGATTGGCTCCTGTATCTATTAATAATTTAAGTGGAGGATTTTTAATTTGAATATACGGTAACTGTCTTTGAGTCTGTAAATTAATTTCTATCGTGGTTTGTCTGATTTCGGGGTTTTCTGAAAATTTTGATTTTGGCTTTCAGTGTCCTGAGAGTCAGAATTTTCATAGCTAATATTATTTTCAGTCATAGGTAAAGAAGGTTGGTCATAGTAATAGTCATAAGGATATTCAACGGGTTCTGTATAATATTCATTAGGGTCATAGTACATGTATGGGTCACAGTAAGTCTGGTCATAGCACTCATTTAAATTTAACTGTCGGGATTTAAAATAATTTGATGGGGGCGGATTTCCCTGTTTAGTCCAGTCATGTCCTCTTAAGGGTAACGGCTTAGGGGTAAAATGACTAACACCACTCATAGGAACAGGTCTATTAGATTGATTACTATTATTATTATTCTGATTATTCTGTCCAAAATTATTCTGTGCAAAATTATTCGATGAAAAATTATTTCTATTGGGGATTCTAAAGACATTACTCTGAGGGTTAAAATTTGGGGGTAAAGCACGGAAAATTTGTTGAGTACGAGAAGGTCCTTGATTTTGATTGAACATAGGCCTAGGTTGCCACATATTATTTTGAGGTCGTTGCTGCCAAAATTGAGGTGGTGGTTGTGGAGGGTTAAATGAACGAGATGTACCGGGCATATTAAAATTATTATTAATTTTATGATGATTACGTCGGTCAGTATGTGAGTCATTTCTGTCCTGCATATATATTATATTAATTTCGTCATGAACATATTCAAGAGCTTTTTCAATAGTTTCAGGGCGCATACAGCGTATCCTGGAACCTAGGGGATCTTTTAAACCACGAAGGAAGGCTTGCAAGGTTAACTTTTTATATAAATTACGTTTTGCCTCAATAGTAGTGGAAATCGTCTCATGCAAACTAATATAAGTCATTAAAGTGCTAAAAATATTCTGGCATTTTTCATAATATTCCTGAGGAGTTGAAGACCCCTGTGTCAAAAGTGCAAGATCATTATATAAAGAGGTTTCATCACGTTGGTCCGAAAAATTATTTACTAAAGCTGTCCTAATACCTTGCCAAGTATCGGGTATGCCATTCGAATTAATTAACCTGGCGGCAGGTCCAGTTACTTTATTTAATATACCGTTAATTAAAGCTAAATTAATTAAATCATTCCCTGGAACTACAAATTTTTCTACGAGCTGATCACATAATTTAATAAATCTAGTAAGGACATTCGAGTTTCCATCAAAATCTGGTACTAATCTTAATGCTTTAAAAATATCATCCATAGTTGCCATATTTAAATTTGAATTTTCTTCACTAATTTCTCTAATCGTATCTAAAAATTTAAATCTACTACTAATTCTAGAAGTCCTCGATTGTCGCGGATGGAAAATCTTGGAAATAAAATTAAGTACTTAAAGGATAAGAAAGGAGCAAATTCAGAGTGATTCTAAAAGTACTCACATAAGCTGCATTTCGGCTCTTCCTGGGCGTATCGATGGCTGGATACAGTCTTCTGCTGCGCGAAGGTTCTTCTTTCTTCGGTAAAGACTTTTGGAAGTCAAGTAGCGATCGCACGCGCACGATTGCGATATCCTTTACGAGGGCTACTTCCGAATCCGTACGACTGCGCCAATTATATTTCGCAGCAGTTCGACTTCCAAAAAAAACCAAAATTTCTTAAAATATTTTATTAATTAAATCTTACAATAATTAAGCTATAATTAAATTGACTCGACTATTCGACGATCGAATAATAAGTGACGCGAAATAACTATTGCAAAAATGCTGTAAACTGAGGAATGCTGACTCCGCGCCTCGTGCCGCTGCCGCGTGACTGTGGTCGGGTGCTGCGTCGGCGTTCTTCATAGGGATCCGCAGCGTAACAACCTTCAGGTACCACCTTCAAAAGACTTAGTGCCTCTTCATCAAGATCCTTCACATTTCTCACATAAGGTTTTCTTAAACTTGAAACGTATGGATCTGAAGTATATAGAAGCGTTTTAAATACGTCTTCATTTGTAGCTATACGGGAACATTTTCTGGCATGGTGCAGGCGCATATTTCTGTAGTCTTTATTGCGCGACTCTAGTGCATCTTCCGACAGTTGCCCAATAGGAAGAACAGAAAAATGTTTGATCACGCTTTCTCCGTGTATAAGTAATTTGTGCACGGAGGATGGCATGTAGTACCAATCATAGTTACTAACATAAATTCGCGCAGTTTCTAAGGCATAAACTCCAAATTTTTCGGGATCGATCATCATTCCAGAAGATAGAGCTTGTAAAATAATATACAAGCGTTTAATCAATGTTTCATCAACACCTGTTATGTTCGCCGAGCAAGTGTAATTGTAAAAGAACCTTCGTGCTGTATTTCCATCACTTGAGTTTCCACTTAATTGACGAGGTTTGTCGATAATTAATCCTAGCTCTTCCCTGAAACGTTTTTGAACAAATTCCTTCTTTTCTTTCTTCAATTTCTTTTTTTCTTCTGTTGTAGCAGACCAAGTCTTAAAGTCAAGATTGTAGCAAATGTGTAATACCATTTCCATGCAGCGAATCCAGGCATGCAATGTGGATAATCCATATTGGTAAGCACTTTCATTTTCAGGTCTAGCAGTCACTTTTAATAGGTCATTCATAAGTCGAGGAGTAGCCCCACATATCGTGCACGTAGAACCCGATGGAGTTTCTGTTAGGACCTGAGCCACCTTACCATCAATCATTGTTAGAAAAAGTTCGTGCTTCACATTTACTGCAACACCATCTTTGTTTATTAATGACGGGCGTAAAGATTCAATTTGTCTGGTAATTTCGTCTACAACTGCCTTAGTTTTTTCAGGAGTTTCTTTACAAAATTCAATAGAAATGGGTCTACAATAACGAACAGATGAAGGTACTGGATTTTGCCAAATAATGGCTTGTGAGAGGTCATCAATTAATCTAATGGGAACTAATGAAGTGACGAACAGATTGGCATCTGAAATAGTTTCCGATTCTTCTGGCAGTTTCTGCTTGTATTGACTTTGGCCAGATGAACCATCACATCCCCATTTACAGTAAAGGATTAAATTTCTGTGTTGTTCTAGGAAAACTGGATTAATTTTTAAAATTCTGGCAACTGTGTGGTCCAGTAAGTCTTGTATATTAATCACTTTAGCATAAGTATTTGTGATTTCGATTGTAGAAGATGGTGGATAGCAAGTTTGTTTTATTTCTTGTATTTTGTAATATGGGGGAAACATTGTACACTTTCTTTCGTTGGTTAAATTTCTTAGGTACATATATTGTGCTTTAGTTAGATCCAAATCAATAAAAGCACTCAATGCTTCTGTATCAGATAAAATCTTCATTTGGTTTGACTCTTTCCACATAGTCGAGAAAACTTTTTTCTTTTCGCTCTCAGAGTTTCTTAGCTCTTCAACAAGATGAGCCTCTGCATACTCACCTAAGGCCCGCAGTCCTTGCAAAAATGCGTTACAAATGTGCTCAAACCCATATTCTTCTAGTAAAAGAGTGTTTTTCCTTTTCTTTGTTGATTCTGAGGAGTCTCCATAAGCAATGCACGGTCTTCCTCGTTTACCAGAAGTTGATGGCAGTGAATGTGCTTCAGACTCCGGAAACTGTACTGAATATCCTGACTCCAGCCAGCTTGTATTATTTCGAATAAATTCGTCCTTTTTCCGTGATGCTTGAGCCCAGCGCTTATTGAAAGAAGGCAGAATATTTCTTTGAATGTCACCAATTACAAAACACAAGATGTTTTCAGAAACATTTAATGTTTGCTGTAGAACTATGGACAACGATTCCAAGGTTCTGCCACGCTCGATATAGGGAATGATGAAATCGCCCTTAGTACAGTTGAAAGTTGACATTTTAATGGAAATAACCAATTTAAATAAGTGTCACTCAATATGAAATACACGCTGAAGTGTGCAATTTGAAGATATTTGCTTCCCCTTATATACTGGTTTTTTAGATATGAAATACGTACTAATATGAATGTTATGCATATTTACTCATGCACGACGAGTGCAAAATAGATGATAAGCTATTGCTATCAAAATATTGTGGTTAATATAGTTTTTGTAAACTATGTCAGCAGTAACCGCAAAAGATACCGAATTATCTACTCCGACCGCTATCACATTTTTTCCCATAACTTCCAGGACCGCAAATTTCCGCAGCTGATTTTTTTAATTTTTCATTTATAAATAGTTAGGCTATCAAATAACACATAAAGTTGCGCGTCGGCAGCCGTCGGTAAATGTGAAAACCTTCGACGAAAAAAAAAGAAAAGTGAAAAATAGGGTATGTCAATTTTTAAGTACTTACTCAAAAATAAAAAGCATATTAAAAAAAGTTAATAGCTCATTATTAAGAACATAAAATATCATTTTTAAAAATGTATAAAACCGCATGCATGAGCTAAATACTTTTTTCACAATATTCATTTGAATTACGTGTATGCAAACATTTGAATGAGCCATCCGCTACTTCAACTTACTTCAACCTATGAAAAAAATATATTTATGCAGTTTTAGAACAAAAAAATGTCTGATTAGGATTATTTGGTTATTAGAGTATCGAATGCAATAAATATTTCATTCAAATTGTGATATTTTTAAAATCCATTTATGATATGCTCTAGTTCTACCATTTTCCATAGTGCCGTGGTTTGCTGAAATAGTTTCAAAGTTAACGTCGTGTAACGTCGCGGGCACAAGTTTAAAATTCCTGATTGTTACTAAGCCCGTAACAACTTACCCCCTTTTTCGTTCTCTTTTTAAGTGCATCCATTATACTTCACGTTATAAATTCGAAATTGAAAGTGTCGGTCTGTCTGTGTGTTACCTCTTCACGCCCAAACCGCTGAATGGATTTTGCTGATATTTGGTATGGATATGCTTCGAGTCTCGGGAAAGGACAAAAGATACGTTTAATCCCAAAAATAATAGAATTTTGGCATAAAAGTAAGAATGAACTGATGATAGCTACTATAACCACAGCGGTTTCTCTCATCTTCTAGCAACAGTATTTAGTCGACAGTCACAATAGGTTTTATTTTATTTTAATTTCCCGTTTTGGTGACAAAGAGACGCTCTTATCTTTTAATTGCGGGGTTCCTTGAATTATATTAATATTTTAAATCCTTTAACGCGTTTTGACGGGTTTTCTGTGGGGCCGTGAAATAGAAAAGCTGGATTTTTTGAGGCTAGGATTGTTTGGATCATCTCGTGCATATTTCATTTTAGTATTAATCGATCCCTAGAATTTTTCCTCCCTATCTCGACGCAATTAGAGGGGAATTATTTTACCTGTGTAATGTGTATACGTCGATGGATTTACTACCAAATTATTTGGACCAAATTGGAGATGAACTACTTAAACATTTTGCTTCATATTGAAATACAACTATTTATTACATTTATCACATAATATAGGCATTAACTTTGTTTCTGTAAAAATTTGAGTACTCGTCATCTTTCAGCCATTTAACAATCAAAAGAAAAATATTATTTCAGGATTAGATAAAATGGGATATTGACAGTAATAATGAATTCAGTCCAATGAATAAATTGATACTTTTTCCATCAGTTTAAATAGAAGTCTTTGACTTTTTCAGGTAGTAAAACGATTCTAAAGTCAAACAATTCATATAAATATTTTTAGCCGTCAAGAAAGGTCGAGGGGTCCTTTTAGCGAAAGTAAGAGTAGTTGTTTTTTTTTTTTTTATGAAATAAGGGGGCAAACGAGCAAACGGGTCAACTGATGGAAAGCAACTTCCGTCGCCCATGGACACTCGCAGCATCAGAAGAGCTGCATGTGCGTTGCCGGCCTTTTAAGAGGGAATAGGGTAATAGGGGAGGGTAGGGAAGGGAAGGGAATAGGGGAGGGTAGGAAAGGGAATAGGGTAGGGGATTGGGCCTCCGGTAAACTCACTCACTCGGCGAAACACAGCGCAAGCGCTGTTTCACGCCGGTTTTCTGTGAGAACGTGGTATTTATCCGGTCAAGCCGGCCCATTCGTGCCGAAGCATGGCTCTCCCACGTATAAATGTAACGACGAATACCTCGTGCTTACACACACACACACACACATGCTTACACTGAACAGATTTTGATGTGGCGTTTTATGTTTGAAAGCTGATTAGCTTTGTCCCTTGACGAACAGAAAAAGGCACAGTGCCTTTTTCTGTTCGTCAAGGGCATACGTTATAGCGCAGTCAACAGCGAACGTGAGGCATGCCCGCGACGCATGCCCTCTGACCGTATCCAAAACTTCAAAAATGACAATATTGTATATATTAGATGTAATCAAAAGTGTTCTTAGCCACAAATCATAATCATCTTCAACTAGATATACCGTCGACGAAATTGATTCATAGGCAGATGCCGGACCTACTTAATTCGGTCGGGTTAATACAAGCCCAGCCGTTTACGAATGACATTGACTTGACATTACCCGACCGACTCGACAAAGGTCTGCCATCTGGCTATCAATTTCTGTGCGTAGTCTAGTGGTCGCGTTATTATTTGCGTATGAGTCCCCTGTATGGAGTTCACTGTGAAAGTAGCAGTGCTGAAAGAGTAGGTAACTTTTGCATGAGCCTGCTTTGACGCTCGGGCGTTTGCCCATACAAATCACAAAAAATTGCTCTCAGCGCTACAACTTTCAGAGTCAATTTTATTATAATAACTAACATATATAATAACTAACACACCCTTAAAGTCACAGTTACTCTACAGTCTACTGTATGATGTGTATACTGTGGTGATGTTGGTGAACCACGCCATCAAAGTTGAATAGTTTTGGTAACAAGTTTGTCATGTTGTGGTTGTGTTTGTCCAAATTTCGGTACAGACTTAGATTAAGTCTTCATCATCGACAAGTTATACTTCACCTAAAGTGTGTCTGTCTGTCCGTCTTTTCCTATTTACGTTTACCGTAGAGTCTATGGTATCGGGTCTACGGCGTAGACCCAATAATTTTAATGATATTTGGTATAAAACTAAAATATTAATATTTACTAATAATAGTCTTGGCAAAAGACCATTCCCAGTAAAGGACTGGATTCAACCTTGTAATATGACACTACGGTGGACGCCACGAGGCTAGTCACAAAATTTTAATATTTAATATGAAGTTTTGGGACACTTTTCATGGTTTGGACGATAAAAGATTTGAGCGTGCTCACCAAGGGATAAATTGACAACTCATTTGTTTCTGATCCTATAAAAATTAGTTTTGAACAAGTAATGGTATACCCATTGAGAGAGGCCTATGTCCAGCAGTGGACGACTATAGGCTGATATGATGATGATGATGATGAATGGTATATCCATTACTTGTAAAGTACAAGTAATGGGTATACCTATTACTTGTTCAAAACTATTTTTTATAGGATCAGAAATAAATGAGAGAATCTTATATGGTCCAAACCATGAAAAGTATCCCAAAACTTCATATTAAATATTAAAATTTTGCGACTAGCCTCGTGGCGTCCACCGTAGTGTCATATTACAAGGTCACTGAATATGAGTCGTTTACATTCAGTAAGGGCCTTTTCATACTAAACAGGTCGTGAAGCTATTTTCTAGGTTTAAAATTTCAAAACAATAGATTTTTCACTGCATCTTCGTGGACTGTACAAATATTTTGCAGATATAAAATGTAGCGTATGTGCCTGTGTTTGCTTCTAGTCTCGGAGCTTATTCGAAAAGTTTTTCGTCTTAATGAAGATTTTAATTTAAAGAAGAATTTATACGTGGGAGAGCCATGCTTCGGCACGAATGGGCCGGATCGACCGGAGAAATACCACGTTCTCACAGAAAACCAGCGTGAAACAGCGCGTGCGCTGTGTTTCGTTGAGTGAGTGAGTTTACCGGAGGCTCAATCCCCTACCCTATTTCCTTCCCAACCCTCCCCTATTCCCTTCCCAACCCTCCCCTATTCCCTTCCTAACCCTCCCCTATTCCCTTCCCTTCCCTACCCTCCCCTATTCCCTTCCCTTCCTTACCCTCCCCTATTACCCTATTCCCTCTTAAAAGGCCCGCAACGCACTTGCAGCTCTCCGATGCTGTGAGTGTCCATGGGTGACGGAAGTTGCTTTCCATCAGGTGACACGTTTGCTCGTTTGCCCCCTTATTTCATAAAAAAAAAAGTTTTTCGAAGTAACGGCCAACCTTTTTGCTCTAAAAGTGTTACCCTCGCAGTTTATTGTGCGGGAACCGAACTTTTTGCCAGAATAAACATTTCTATGTTCTAAAGAACTTACAAAGTTAGAACTATGACTTGAAAATATATTTCCGTTAAGAGGTTTATGTGTAGAAAGGTTATGCAGACACACTTTCTCAATTTGCAACATACATGACGCCCGCAACTCCGTTGCGCCAAATGGTTTAGCACCTGGGAACCGTACATGTTTCCATAACAAAATCTTACTTAGGTACTTTGAGTCCCGGACTCAAAATACCTCCATATCGAATTTCATCAATTTGAGTTTAGAGATTTTAGCGTGAAGAGGTAACAAAGGTATCAAAGTCAAAAGTTCTAGCAAGATTTTTTTGTTGTTCCACCGGCCCTTAAGTTGCCTCGAAAAGCCGTTAATCTGCCCTTCTACATGAATCAGCCCTTAGTTTATATATACAAAGGGCCGCCCTAGAATGCCGGCCACATTGTTGCTCCAACTCCACGTAATTGTTACATCTATCCAAATGTTTCGGCGGAATTCTTTCCGTCAAATTGAAGGTCGGGACCAGATTTTAATAACTTGGTGTAAAAATATGTAATTTAAAAAAAATGGCAGATAAGACCACAATTTTTAATGAAATGGATAAAAGAACGATTGGACAGTTGATCTGATTGTAGGCATAGTCGCCCATATACCAGTAGATTTTTATGGTTAAAAACGTTTTTATTTAGTAACTTTTGTAGCCGCGAATTTGAATATCTGGTGAGTCGTAAAAACGCGATTTCGTTCAGTCATAAGGAATTCCTACGAGGCCCGCACATTATATCGCTGTGCCAGTGATCAATGCAGATTTCAGTCTGGGAACCCTGATCAGCTGTTCTCATCTTTTCTAAATATGAAGTATCACTAAAATCGTTCTAGTACTTTTAAAGTAGTTATAGTCTTAAAATTTTAATTTGTTTATTGGAAATAAGTTAAAATACGCAACCTTTTTGCAAAGTTAATTTTTTGGAATTATTCATTAGACAAAGTTTACAATAACTTTTATAAAGTTACACATACTTTTTTGATAGCTGAAAAATTAAACAAAAAAAACTATTTTTAACATCACCTACCTTGGTGTTGAGTAGACGTCAGCGCTCCGGCGAGAGGAAAGTCATGTCGAAGCGGAGCAGGTGCGTCATGGTGGCGGGCCGGTGCTGGACTGGCCTCGTGACGGGCCCGTGCTGGACTGGCCTCGTGACGGGCCTCGCGACAGGCCGCGGCCGGCGAGGCGGGGCGACAGGTGGGCGGGGCGGCCACGCCTCCGCAACAAGTGTATTAGTTTTATCCCGATGGTAAGGCTGGTGGTACATGAACTATTCATCATCAGCGAAAATGGGGGCTACGACTTTTGCTGAAGTTCGCATTAGCGTCTCCAATGTTCTTCGTATGTCGTATACGTGTATGCTCTAAGGCGGAAATCTGCGCAACAGTTTCAAATATCTCCCTGCAATACACACTTTTAGTTTTTGTCATCAAAAAGTAGTTTCGAATAACAGTTAGTTAAGAAAAGCTGAAAAAATGTTATTACCAAGGAGTGGTACTAATATCAAAATAACCCCTAACAAAAGGTAGGTAAAACGTAGTTCAGTTGGCATTCAACCCATAGGGATAAGCCAGGAAAACTCAGCATTACTTAAGGGGGCGACTAACCCTAAATTGTCGATTTTATATTTCATTTTTATACTTGAAAACAAGCCCCGATTTGTTTTATTTTCTAAAATTAGATACTACATTATATTTCCGAGAATTCGATCTGAGCAAAAACACGATATCTTAAAATTTTGTCGATAGAAAAAAATCACAAAGATGCATCTTCTAATTTTCACGAATTTTTCATTTATTGCCATAACCGTGCATTAAGTTAATATTTTAACACATTGTATAAAATTCTATCATTGAGAGATCGACCTAGCGGATTTTTAAAATGTTGTATATTTATCGAGTTATTGAGAAAAAACTAATTTGGCGATGAATCCGCGTCGTTCGCTTTCACCTGGCATATGAAAGACGGGCGTGAGTGTGAAGAGAGAAGGACGATGTTTGATTTTTGGGGTTAGTCGCCCTCTTAAATTCAAAGAAACCATACTGTATACTAGAAAACACCTTGAATTCCGAACCGGTTCTTCTCGCCGGGGTAGTTCCCGAACCGGTGGTAGGCATCAGGTAGACATTCTGAAAACATTTGATTCAAATTTAATAAGAAATAAAACATTTATTATTTTTATTTAAGTATTTAATAAAATCCCAAATAATAATAGTAAAAATGTATCCTCATCCTAACTAGCAGTATCAACGCCCATCGCTTGTGACTTTTGTAGATTGGACCAATATACTATCGATCTACATAGCGGGAAAATCTCGGAAAATGTCGGTAATACTTTTCCAGATCTTTCCAGAACATTGAGGTTACTTTCCGAAAGTCACGATCTACCTGTTGCGGACCTCGACAAATTATGGTAAAATATATATTAGTTTTTATATTGCAGGATAAAAACTTAGATATATTTTTAAAATCCGACGAGAAAAGTAGGGTTTAAACGTGGGGAGCCATACTTTGGCACGAATGGGCCGGCTTGACCGGAGAAACACCACGTTCTCACAGAAAACCGGCCTCTTAAAAGGCCGGCAACGCACATGCAGCTCTTCTGATGCTGCGAGTGTCCATGGGCGACGGAAGTTGCTTTCCATCAGGTGACCCGTTTGCTCGTTTGCCCCCTTATTTCATAAAAAAAGGGTGTTATAAGTTTGACGTGTCTTCCTGTCTGTCTGTGTTTCTCTGTCTGTGGCATCGTAACACCTAAACGGATGGACCGATTTTAATCCAGTTTTTTACCATCGAATTTTATATTGTACGAGCTTTTGCCCGCGGTTTCGCTCGTGTTAAGAAGTATTATTATATACAAACTTTCACCCCCTATTTGAACCCCTTGGGGTTGGAATTTATCAAAATCCTTTCTGAGCGTTACCTCCTACCTACGTTATAACATCTACCAGCATGCCAAGTTTCAGCCCGATCCGTCCAGTGGTTTGGGCTGTGCGTTGAATGTTGATAGATCACTATGTCAATCAGTCAGTCACCTTTGAGTTTTTAGATTGAAGATTGATATTTAATAAAAAAATATAACATATATATTTTTTAGTTAATTTTTTACGTTATGTACTGTAGAAATAATATTTTTTACATTCCAACAAGGTACAAATACGAGTAAAATCATTTAAAACAAATTCTAAAATACATATTTTTTGACACAAGGCAGCGTATTTTATATCGCTGTAAAATGTGAAGTTTCCGAGATATAATGTAGTTCTGCTTATAATATACTAAGTCGGACTCGCGCACTAACGGTCCCGAGCAAAGCACTTGCAACATCAGAAGAGTTGCAGGTGTGTTGCCAGGGCTGGAAATACTGCCGTCGTCAGTTTGTTCCAGGGTTTACTGTGCGTGACAGAAACTTACGTGAATAACAAACGGTGGAAGACTGACACTCATCAAGGTATTTTTTTTTCTTTTTTTATGAAATAAGGGGGCAAACGAGCAAACGGGTCACCTGATGGAAAGCAACTTCCATCGCCCATGGACACTCGCAGCATCAGAAGAGCTGCAAGTGCGTTGCCGGCCTTTTAAGAGGGAATAGGGTAATAGGGGAGGGTAGGGAAGGGAAAGGAAGGGAAGGGAATAGGGGAGGGTAGGGAAGGGAAAGGAAGAGAAGGGAATAGGGGAGGGTAGGGAAGGGAATAGGGTAGGGGATTGGGCCTCCGGCAAACTCGGCGAAACACAGCGCAAGCGCTGTTTCACGCCGGTTTTCTGTGAGAACGTGGTATTTCTCCGGTCAAGCCGGCCCATTCGTGCCGAAGCATGGCTCTCCCACGTATAAATGGTGATGAGGATGGTATATTTTTTGCGTGGAACGATGACGAAAAGTTGCAGAAGGTATGATATCGAAAATAATAATCCCGTAAAATACTCATTTACGCGGGCGAAGCCTGGTGGATACGTCTTGTACTTTATATAAGTACTAGCTGTCCCGACACACGTTGTTTTGCCTGTTTTCCCAGTTTTCCTGCTTTTCTCTTGAAGTTTTGTCTGATTTATTTTTTCTATAAACCTCACGGAGCCCGAGACTTTTCCAACGAATGCAAAACCGTGGAAATCGGTTCGTGCGTTCAGGAGTTATAGCGTCAGGAAGGAAAACCCGACTTATTTTTATATATTAAGACGAGCTTTTGCCCGTGGCTTCGCTCGCGTTACGAAGTATTATTATATACAAACTTTCATCCCCTATTTGAACCCCTTGGGGTTGGAATTTATCAAAATCCTTTCTTAGCGGATGCCTACGTCATAACATCTACCTGCATGCTAAATTTCAGCCCGATCCGTCCAGTGTTTTTTTTTTTTAATTTAAATTTCCCCCGTACAGTATACAGGCCAATTATTACATTGTTTTGCATTTTTACATAGTTATATGATGTTTATTTTATACATATTTTAGCTTACATTACTTGATATACTTACATTATACTTTCTTTAATTTTAACTATTACAGTTTTTTATATATACATTATATTTTTTATTCAACATTTCCTAACAAAACAATACACTTTACATTATTTCTACACAGCAGCAGCACGAGTGTCCGATTCGAGTGTGCTTATGATACTTAATAATTATATATACAAATTTATAGTAAGTACTATACAGTAGTGGGTCGCCATTTTATAACGCGTAGCCAGTTTTCTTTTGCCTTACCGTATTTTCGCCTATATTAATTATATTTACACAATTTTTTTACATAATTTATCGAGATTTCACAGGTTTTAAAATTACAATATGACTTAATAATATTACAATAAGTATGAGAATGAATTTTCCTAATGATGCAATAAATAAATTAATTTCAAAACATTATTTATTTACACCATAATTTAATAAAATAAATAATAAGTATTACAATATATTAATGAAATATTTTAATGTAAAATACAATACATTTCTAATAATACAATAAATTTAAATAAAGATTATTCAGTGCAGTTACGTTTGTTGTATTTGCTGATCAAATACATACAAAGTTTTTATGCATTAGAAAGGAATACATACAATAATACAATAATATAACAATTACAAAGAACACAGATTTAATCGATGATAAACATAACACAATTCACATCAACACAATTACAATACAATAGTACAATAATAAAACAATTACATAGAACACAATTACAAACACTAACATTTATTGCAGTTAAAACTGTTGTATTTGGAGTACAAATACATACAAGATTTTATTGTTTTATATATATATATGTATATGTATATATATATATATATATATATATATATATATATATATATATATATATATATATATATATATATATATATATATATATATATATATATATATATATATATATATATATATATATATATATATATATATTATTAGTTAATACGTATACTATATTTATATATTCATAGTTATATATAGTTATAATTATAAGCTGCTTTGGCTTTAAAAATATGAGATATAAAGCACAATATTCAAAATACCTTAAACCATAAACATTTTAATAAAACGTAATACTTTGGCTGTAATTAATTTACAAAATTACCTCCGAAAAAACTCTATTTCATCGAAATATAAGTATTATCTAGGATAATTGTACATTTTATTTGAATAAATTGTTAGTAAATCTATATTAAAAATTCTTTAACCGAACAATTTTGTTTCTTAATATTTATTTCCAAAGATATTTAAAAAAAACATGAAAAATAGAGAAGATTCGCCCGAGAACCTATAGTTTTATGCTAAGCTAAAATGAATCTTATTGCGATGCGTATATGCTTGGTTTTTGGTTGTGTGCAAGGGTATCGTTTTTGATTGAGATTAATCCCCGCCTTAAAGGTGTTCTGAGTACTGTTTAACCACGTGGGATCCACGTACTCCTCGTCCTCTGGTTCGTATGCCACCGCCGCGCGCCGCTTGCGCTATGGCTTCCCACTTACGTCGAATCGGACACTCCGCGCTAAACGCACTGTGTTCCGCATTCAATCCCTCCTTTTTACAATTTACGCAGCAGGGTTTTATACCTGCCTTTAGCCCCTCACACTCCGACTTGTGGTGTAGTCCGGAACAATGGCCGCACTTCACTTGGGTCGCGCTTTCGGTGCAGAATCGCCTTCCGTGCCCGTACCCCAGACAGTGCAAGCACTGTATTAAGGGGGACTGGTCGGCGACTCTCACCCTCTGCATATCTATATATGTGCGGCCTGCTTTGGTGAAGCACTGCCATATATCCGGAGACACCTCAAGTATTACATGCTCAGTGTGAGGGTCTCTTCCTTTCCTTCTATATTTTACGCGTACCCTATCCTCATCTCCATCCAGAACGTACTGTATGAGGTGTTTGTTCTGATTACGGATTGCGTCACAGATGTCGTCATCCGTATTCGACTTCAACACCCCATACAGTATGATCTGGGGGTTCTTGTTTCTTACTGTCTCTACCTCAAACTTCTCTCCCGCACACTTCACTAACTTTCTCTTTGCTCTGTCTCTTTCGTTTTTGTCTCTAAATCCTATTAATACTTTCCTCCCCTTCCCTTTTCTGATCCTCTCTACCTGAAATCCTTCCTTTTTCGCTTCTATTATTTTCCCTACGTTATTCACTATCTCCTGTCCGGTCAAATCATTTTCCTTATCCGTAATCGCTAAGGAGTGGACAGTTACAGGCCCCGATCTCGAAGGTGAGGTTTTCACCACCTCCTTCGCTGCCTTGGCCGCATAACTCTCCACTACCTCAGCGGTATCCTTCTTAGTTTCATATGTTATCCTGTCGTTTAATTTCTCTACATATTCGTCTATCCTACCTGCCATAAAATCCTTTAACTCTTCCATGTTTACATGAAGTTTTTCCTTTAATTTTTGATACATTGCGACCAACAGCTCGTGGCAGTTGCATTCGTCACAATTTAATTTGTGTTCACATTGTACTTCCATATCTTTCTTCTCTATGTTATTCTCGTTTGCTTTTCCTGCCGAGCCTCCCCTGAATAGTTCCTTTATCTCCTCCACTTTTCTTTCCAATTTTTCCAGATTATCTGCTAGACCAGACCTCAAATCACCTCTCATGTTTCTGGTCTGGTTTAGCAGCCAAATACTATTTTTAATTGTGCCACTTGTCTCTGTTAGGAGAGCCTCGGCAGGATCGATTTGGCTTTGTACAATAGGGGGATTTTTTGGGACATGTATTTGAATTTCGAGAGAGGATCGTTTTTATTTCTTTGGGGGGGTTTCGCATCTTTCGGGGTACGGACCATTGCCATTTTTACCAAATACAGGGGAAACGCGTCGATTTTTTAAAATATAAAAATAAAAAGTGTAGTGAGTGTATATAAATAACGTGTAAAATTTTCTTTGTCAAAATATTTAAAAGTCCTAATACTAATCTGTTGTCCCAATAGGAATCAACCAGTCAATTGAATTGTCAATTAATATATAATGTATAGCTAAAAATATTAAAATTTACCTTAAAATATATCACTCTGAAACACTACACTACTATCCTGCCGTCCAGTGGTTTGGGCTGTGCGTGTGTGTGTGTGTATTTTTTTTTTTTTTTTTTTTTTATTTTATTGAGAAAGCACAATACACAGTACAATCATAACAATACAAAGCTGTTGTTTACATTATTATCTAAGCTGGATTGCAACGTAATACTATGTGCATGCAACTAATCTTTTATTAATAGGTTAGCTCCTCTAATATAACTATAACATGATATTGTGTTGTTATATTATTATAAAATTGTTGTTACACTTCACAGTTGTTAGAAATAAACAAGTTATGGAGGATGTCTTTCAGACTTTTTGAAAATGAACTAAAGTTTTTATTAAAAATGTCCAATTCTGAGTAATCTCTAGCGAAATCATTGTATTGCCTGGCCATGCGTGTCAGTGGGTTAAAGTAGGAGATGTTGTTCTTATATACTTGTAGAGCAAAAACGTTAGTGCGTTTAGCCCTGCGAGCGCTATATTTAGTATTTAAGTGAATGTTTGAGAGCAGATCCGGTGATTCAATAATATAGTGAATAATTTTGTAAAAGTGTGCTAAATCAAAATAAGTGCGTCGGCTTTCAAGGGTCTGTATTTTGAATTCTGAAAGTCTGTCGTGATATTTTGATTTTGAGCGGCCCGGGCTATACCGGTAGCTAACGAGTTTGAGAAATTTTCTTTGGACACGCTCAATGTTATTTATATGTGTCTGGTAATTTGGCGACCATACAGGGCTCCCGTACTCTAAGATTGTTCTCACTAGGGCTGAATATAAATATAGAGCACTTCTTGGCTCCCTAAAATTCTTAGTTGTTCTTAGAACAAATCCCTGTATTTCATTTGCTTTGTTTATTATGTGGCTATAATGAGCTCGAAATGAAAGTTTTTCATCAAAGAAGATGCCTAGGTCTTTTATTGATTGCACGCGGTTGAGTGTTTGTCCATTGATATTATAGTTCCATATAACTTTGTAATGTTTTTGGGTGAAAGTTATTACTGAACACTTGCTAATGTTCAAATACATGCGATTAGCTTGGCACCATTTAGATATTTTATCAATATCTTGTTGGAGCGCTTGACAATCTTCTATGTTTGCTATGAGTTTAAAGATTTTCAGATCATCGGCGTATAAAAGGCACTTGCAAGTTAATTTTGAGATAAGGTCGTTGATGAAAACAACAAAAAGGAGGGGTCCTAGATGTGAACCTTGAGGAACTCCCGATCCAACTGCAGTAGGTGAGGAGACATAGCCCTTTATTGCGACTAACTGAGTTCTGTTCTTAAGGTACGAGCATATCCACCTGTATAGGTTTCCGTGTATACCGTATGATGCTAGTTTTTTACAAAGGAGGCAATGATTTACTTTGTCAAAGGCCTTAGAAAAATCAGTGTATATTGAGTCCACTTGACCACTGACAGAAAAGGCCTGACAAAGATAATTTTTATATTCTAGTAGATTTGACACCGTTGATTTACCTTTAACAAAACCATGTTGTTTGTCAGAAAGAATTGGTTTGAAGTGATTATATAAATGGCTATATACTAAAGATTCAAAAATTTTACCAAGACATGATAATATGCTAATGGGACGGTAATTTGTACAGTTAGATTTATCTCCAGACTTATATATCGGGATTATGTGCGCAGTTTTCCATCGATCAGGGAAGATACCGCTGACTAACGACTTGTTGTAAATGATGTGCAATGGAGTAGATAGTTCTTTGGCAATACGTTTTAAGAAGAAAGGAGGTAGCAAGTCCGGCCCTGCTCCCTTATTAGCATCCAATTGTCTTAATTGTAATAATATAGCTTCCCGCTCAATAGATATTTGCGATAGAGTTCTAGTAAGGAGATTGCTAATTGGACTTGAGTGGTTAGTTCTATCGTCACAATCACCGTCACCATCACAACCAGTATCAAAAACTGAGCTAAAATATCTCGAGAAAAGATTGCAGATCTCCTGACCTCTAGACGATGTCAGCCCTTCATAGCTCATGGTGTTGGGTACAGTGATTTGACCTTTTCTGCCGTTAACAAATCTCCAGAAAGATTTGATATCCTTCTTAAGCGAGTTCTCTGTATCTGAAATAAACTTGTCATAGCATGTTTTGGTGAGAATTTTACATCTATGTCGTAGCATTGAAAAAACATCATAATCACGGGGATTTCTATATTTTTTATACAGTTTATGAAATTTATTTTTCTCTTGGTTACATTTGATTAGGGCTTTATTATACCAAATAGGATATGATGATGATTTATACGATGAAATAGGAGTGTGTCTTTTAATTATGTTAAATAGTGTATCGTAAAAAGTCTCGGTGCACTCATTAATGTCTCTAGAGTTTAAAATGTATGGCCAGTCTACAGAGTGTAGTTCACGCTTAATATTCTCGATATCACATTTGTTAAAATTAAGCATCTTCGAGTTAGAACGCTGAAGGTTTTTGGAGATGCTGGGTGAGGGTAAAGTTATTAATAATGCAGGATGATGTTTGTCCAATAGGCTAATCGCGTAGGCTTCTTCTACTTGTAGGTTTATGTTAGATAAAACCAAGTCTAAGAGACGGTTGTTAGTGTTTGCGACATGATTGTGTTGGGTGAGATTACACAGGGACAAGAACTCATTTAAAAGATAGAGTTTTCTACTTTGTGCTGGTGGTGTTGCTGTAGTTAATGTGCTAGAGCAGATAGAGTTAAAATCGGGAGTATTAAAATCACCCACAACTAAGAATTTATCAGCAGGGAAACGATTTAAGATCAAGTTTTGACAGTGACTGTAAAAAAACTCCAAAGAAGAATAACTTGAGTCTGGTGGTAGGTAACATACACATAAATTAAGTCGCGAGTCGGTGTGCGAAGGCAAAAGAGTAACCCAGACATCCTCCATTCCACTGTCCCAAGATGCCTGACGGATGACGTGGTATTTTTTGTGAATAGCTAATAAGACGCCTCCACCTTCAGTTTTATTTGATAGAGTCTCTTCACGATCTTTTCTAAAAATATTATAACGAGAGTCTACTATTTCACCATCAAATACACTTTTATTGAGGTTCGTCTCCGTCAAGCAAATAATGTCGTAATTACAGTTAAGAACATTTAATCGAAATTCTGAGAGCTTACTACGAATTCGGTTAACATTTTGATAGTATAAAGTAACCATTATAGAGATAAGTAAAATTTGTAATGTATAAAAATTATATAAACTTTATGTTAACAGAACTAAGACCCTTATACTAGTTTTTTTAGTGTTTCTGCATTTTTTACTAAGATTGCCGGACTAGTTTCATTTTTCCTAATGTAAATGTTGCCAAAACGAATCCATACGAACTTGTAGCCCTTGTCTTTACAAAATTTACGCGTCAGGCTGTGGATTTCTTTAATTTCAGGTGACAAGTGCTCAGCTAAGAATATTCTATGACTAGTGCCCGGTAAACCAATGTGCTTAGAAGATAATTTATCGCTTGGGTGGGACTTATTGAAACGGGTAGCGGCTGATAGTAGGGCGTCGCGGAGGCGTTGCGTTGAGAGGGTGATTAGAATGTTTCGTGGTCTCTTCGTGCTGGGGTCCATCTTCGCCACACGACGACACGCCTTAAGGTCACTATCTGATACCACGACGTCTAAGCACTGGCAGAGGTTCTTGAACAGTTCAGTCAAATTTTCTGTTTTGTTTTCAGGAACCTCGTGTAACTCAAGGTTTAGGTCGCGCGATATTTTTTCCATAGTGGACAGCCGGCTTTGGAATTTTGATATTTGCATTTGAGAGTTGGAAAGTTCAGATTCTAGTTCCTTTATGCGGTTATTCTTTTCAGCGATGTCCTTTTTAATGTCGGTTTGTTCCAAGGTTATGAAATCCGTTGTTACTGTAAAATCCGCTTTCAATGCTTGAATAGTCAGCCCAACTTCCGTAGCAACCATGTCCTTTATGTCCCTTAGAAGAACGGATCTTAGGTTTGACATGAAGGGTGAATCTAAAGACAGTTTTTGATCCAAGAGTTTGCTTATATTGTCCAAAGTTATATGTGTATATATATAGATTAGGGAAATCAGCTGAAGCTTACAATATGGGTCATTGTAGATAACATATATTATGAAGGGTCAGCATACGGGCTCTATCTCTGTAACAATACCCTCAGTTGTATTATACTCGTATGTCGTGTTTTTGACACTTAAACATGTATAGATGTCTGTGACAGACATATTGAGGTTAGGATAGGTCTAGAATATTTAGGCCAATCTAGACTAATTTCTAGCTATGCAATATATCAATTTTATCAGCTAGATGCTGCATCTAGCTGATAAAATGGGCATTGTCCAAAAAAATTACATGTACTTTTTATATTTTTTTTCCTTAAAATAGGGTATTTTAAGAATATAAATTAAATAATTTTGAAATTCAGTGACTAGATTTTTCTCAATACATTTTTAAAGTTTCGCTCTGACGTCATCATCAGCGGACAATTGACCTCTGAGTATGTTTTAAATTTCCTTTCAATCTTATTTATAATGGCTGGTTCGTCAAATGCAAGTTCTCATTATGTGAAAGCTGATACGAGAAGCTTACCAAAAGTTCGAACTGTAACGTTGGTCGAATTTATTGCTAATTTAACGCCATTGAAGGTCAAACAAAGGTTAAACATATTTGTTCAAAAATATAAGTAACTAATGGGTATTTTTTTCGTTTATACAGTGTGTAACAAAAATAAGTGATAATACTTTAGGGTACGTACGTGTTCCTTGTAGAGAGTTCACTGTGAAAGTAGCAGCGCTGAAAGACGAAAAATTTTTTTCACTTTTGTATGGACAAGGGTGCGAGCGTCACGAGTTTCCCCATACAAAAGTGAAAAAAAAAATTGGTCTTTCAGCGCTGCTACTTTCACAGTGAACTCTCTACAAGGAACACGTACACACCCTAAAGTATTATCACTTATTTTTGTTACACCCTGTATACAGAAAAACGATCACTGACCTTATTCCTCGAAATGTTTTTGTAATGAGCAAAATTAAAAAAAAATGGACAATCCCCATTGATAGAGAATAAAAAGAAAACATGTTATTTAAGTAGCTTTAACTTTTTTTCATTATATATTCAAATTAAGTTTGCCGTGAGGCATTGGGACAAATCTCATTACCTAATGAATAATATATAATAATAGCTCCCACACCGGTTTCAGTGACGGTGGCCGGTTTCATTGAAACCAGGCCAGCTACGCAGGAGTCATTTTATAGTGCCCAAGTGTGTGCGCAGTACACAAGAGCACTCTCTATACCTTTTTCTCTCATAACCCAGTGGGACGGAAGACCGACAGGCGACACGACTGGCGAGAGACCAGGCGCAGGAACGACTTTTGGACATGCCCATCCGACGCATGGATTATCTTACTGTCAGACAATCAGGTGATCCTAACCAAACTTGGGAATAACATGTTTCCAACGCGGGAATCGAACCCACGACCTCCGAGTCAAGAGCCATGCTCTTAACCACTGGACCACGGAGGCGTTCATAATGCCTAATGTACAATGAACATTAAGCAATCTTCAGCCATCTTCAAATGAAACAATTGAAAGAAGCTTTCTGATCGTAGTAATCAAAGATTTATGCGAGCTAATTTAACGAATAAAGAAGAAGGTTCGTCAGTAAATTAAAACACATTTATCACTACTCACTAATTAAATAAGAGTACCTGGATGATCGAGCTTAGCTCGGTAAAGCAAACACTCATTGACTTCGTGTTACTTAACAACGCCATCTGCTGGAATAGCTTTAGCTGTGGTTGTGTCGTTTAAGCAATTAGTTGCTCACGAAATAGTTTTATTATTCGCCAATAGATGTCAGGAAGAGTCATATTTTTCAGTTGATCGATTAATGATAAAACTCGAATAAAAAGACATTTTCTAAAAATGATTCCTAGCTAGATCGATTTATCGCCCTCGAAACCCCATATATACTAAATTTCATGAAAATCGTTGGAGCCGATTCCGAGATTCCAAATATATATATATATATATATATATATATAAGTATATACATACAAGAATTGCTCGTTTAAATATTTAAGATTGATTTGGAATTGAAAATAGGTTAAAATAACTGTAACTCAAACACATTGTGTATTTGCGCAGCGCAGTTATTAAAATAATTAGTTGTTTATGTTTGATTACTCACGACGTAAGTCTGTGATTATCACCATTTGAAGAGGGATAGGAAACATTTTCAGAAATAAAAACGCGAAAAGAATAGAGTAAAACCTGTTAAATATACGATGCTAAAAGACGATACGAAAAATATAAGATTTTTTAAGTTTGATTTTTAAAGCAGTCTCTCTTTTTACAAACATTGGAACAGAAAGTTACACGACTCCTTCCAATATAAATTCATGCATAAGTTTAATAATTTGAATTATTAATCAATAATATAACAACTTGTTTTCCTTCTGAAATTGCTCAACTCTGAAAATAGCAGATTCTGTCAGCAAATTTCTAAAAGCGATCGTAGTTTTCAATAGGTACTTTTAATGAATTTCAGAATAGATTAATATTCTGTATTCAGATGTAGCTATATTTTTTAATAATTTCCTACATAACAGTTACCAACACCTGCCAAACATTATTTAACCAAGTTATTCAACCAACACAGGCATTGTCGTATTATTTAGCTGTTGAAAAGGTCTTAAGCTCAACAGTCAGACAAAGCTGAAATACGAGCACTTTCCAATATTATTTTGCTACGAGTCAGCAAAAGTTTGGAAAGGGTAAAGTAAAAAAGTAGCAACTATTATTCTGTTTCTTATTTTCTTCTTTTAATACAGTATTGCGTCTCAATTAATGTGTGATTTTTCCTTAAGTTGTACCAAAGATGTTCCTAATAAGGAACACAAACTTCGCCGTGTCCCTGCCGCTGACGGCGCTGCGGTGCGCGGGCTTCTGGGCGCCGGAGCTCGTTAACAAGAGACTGTATAATTTGTACGCGACTATCTCCTTTATGTACTTACTAGGTTGGTATTATTGTTCTTTTACTTAAATGTGCTATCAGAGTTATTGACCTACGAGGGCAGTGTGTGTTCATCAAACATGCTTCAAACACGTAAATGTTTGACAAACCGTTCAAACATGCTTTGTAAACGATCAAAATGGTTTGAGTCAAACCAAAATTTACGTGTTTGAGTTTTGTTTATTGGTCATACACAAGAGTACTCTTTAATTTATTTGTTTGTTTGAGCGTCTCTCTTGTGTCCTTTGTCAATCCTGTGGAACGAACCTACATGGATATCCGACGGTCTTAATGACAATCAGAAACAAGTACTGCCATAGATATTATTCTCACCAAACTTTTTAATAATAATAATTACGTGGGAGAGCCATGCTTCGGCACGAATGGGCCAGCTCAACCGGAGAAATACCACGTTCTCACAGAAAACCGGCGTGAAACAGCGCTTGCGCTGTGTTTCGCCGAATGAGTGAGTTTACCGGAGGCCCAATCCCCTACCCTTTTCCCTTCCCTACCCTCCCCTATTCCCTTCCCTTCCCTTCCCATCTCTACCCTCCCCTATTAGTTATTACCCTATTCCTGCAGCTCTTCTGATGCTGCGAGTGTCCATGGGCGACGGAAGTTGTTTTCCGACAGGTGACCCGTTTGCTCGTTTGTCCCCTTATTTCATAAAAGAAAAAAAACCCATCAGGCCCCAAGCGGCACCCGGGTGCCGCATAACAATTGATTATCTATTGTGTCTGCGATTCCCACTTTCGAGGTAATAATCAGTTTCCTTTTCTGCTGAATTCAGATACAAAATCTAAATCGCCCAATTACGCAGAGAACTTGATGATTATGTCGGGCAAGATCTCAGTTTACAGACAAAAATGACAAAAAGCGAACAACAAACAACTTGATTTTGTTAAACTTAATGAGTAATGACTCTTCCTCCAGGTATCTACCTCACCATCCAAGTGATAGACCTTTACATGATCTGGGGTGACATCCCAATGATGACCGGTGTAGCGTTCCTGCTGTTCACCAACCTGGCTCAGGCGCTGAAGATCCTCAACCTCCTGGTCCGCCGGCGCAGGATACAGGCCATCATTGAGGATAACGACAGGGTCTTCCGGGAGGTGGAAACGGTGGAGGGGAGGGAGATCATCAGAAGGTAAATAAGAACTAAAGTAATACTGTTGCGCCTGACTGGATTAAAGTTCATGGTGGTTTCATGATGATTCTTTTTCTTTTATGAAAGAGGGGGAGGAAAAACAAATGATTACTTAAATATCATTAATAACACTAATTTCAAAGTAATTTTTTGAACACAGAAATGTATTTTATGTAGTTGGACATGAGGCTGAGAATGGGAGCTAGCTTTGCATTGCAAAGTATGCAATGCAAGCTAGCTCCCATTCTCACCATTAGAGTACAATAATTTTATACGTGGGAGAGCCATGCTTCGGCACGAATGGGCCGGCTCGACCGGATAAATACCACGTTCTCACAGAAAACCGGCGTGAAACAGCGCTTGCGCTGTGTTTCGCCGAGTGAGTGAGTTTACCGGAGGCCCAATCCCCTAACCTCTACCCTATTCCCTTCCCTACCCTCAACTATTCCCTTCCCTTCCCTGCTTTCCATCAGGTGACCCGTTTGCTCGTTTGCCCCCTTATTTCATTAAAAAAAAAAAAAAAAGACTACGAACCAAATACGCCATTTGGATAAGTGTAATCTCTATATTTTAGTACTTGTACAAAATATATAGAGAAATAACCGTCCATTTAGTTCATTCAATAAGGAAGCTAGCTTTACATTGCAGCCAGTCCAAATGTACTATTTAAAATGGCTGCAATGGCTGCAATTTTTAACCGACTTCCAAAAAGGAGGAGGTTATATGTTCAGCTGTGGATATTTTTTGTATAGTCAGCATTAATCTAATAAGTTTAAACAATCCCTCTCTTCCTTTATCATTTAAATAGCTCAGAAAAGAAGAATTATAATTTGTTGTAGCTGCGACCGGGAGACGTCATTTCTGCTGCTGCTGTACGTCATCCTGACCCTCGTCACCACCACGGGCTGGGCCAGCAGCGCCGAGAAAGGGAAACTGCCTTTTCAAGCCTGGTATGTTATGGAATTCGAATCTAAAGAGCTGAGTTTTCACTTACTCTAAAATATAAACTCCAAAACTACAGAATATATATGCATTAATCTCTGTGGTTTCATAGTTCAGAGTTCACTGTGTATAAAATTATAAAGTTAGTTTATAGATAAATGCTTATTCCTCTTTTACACATAAACTACCTGATGGATATACACGCGTGGAGTTGTAGACAAAAGTTATAGGTTGTGTAATATCCTAATGGTGTCCAAACAGGTACCCGTACGACACGAGCAGGACTCCGGCCTTCCAGCTGACATACATTCATCAGGTGTCCGCGCTGGTGACCACCGCGCTGCTCAACGTGTGCAAGGACACGTTGGTGACCACACTCATAGCGCAGGGCCGCTGCCGCCTGCGCCTGCTGGCCGCCCGCCTGCGGGGGCTCACGGAGGACCTGAGCCAGGTTAGTGCTGCACCAAGTCTCCGCATAGTGTGAGATAGTGTGAACTACTGTGTGTCTCAGCAAGGCCAGGAGTTGAAATAAATAGAATATACGAAATATGTAGCTAGCATACTATTATGTTCTAGGTTTGCTCTTAAATATTGCGTACGCCTATTCCGTGTAAAAGTAGACAAAATAATTATTTTTATTTCTTCAGACTGCTCTGACATCAAGAAATTATCTTTATTTATAATAACTTATTGTAGCGACGAGATTAAAAACACAATAATAATAAAGGGACAGGTAAAAGCCTAGTTGGGAAAACTCAAGTTTAATAAGTAACATTGCCATCTAACGGAATTTTCCGGACTTAAGTGTATGGTTTGTACGTCAAGTCGAGATCATCATGAACACTACATTAATTAACAAGTTTCGGAAAATTTCGACAGATGGCGCTGCCGTGACGTTGAAAATAGTAAATTTTCATAGCAATATCAAAATAGGCTAGTTGTACTTTTAAACTTTTTTTATTATTTTTAAACTGCATTCCGTGCCCGAGGGGTAAAAACAGGAACCTGTTACTAAACCTCTGTTATTTGTCTGTCCGTCTGCATGCCACCAGCAGGCATCAGGCAAAGTAGTCAAGGTAAGGAACTCTTCGTGCACGATGACATGATTTTAACTTTATATTCTGTTATAGGATCGACCAATCAGTAAGCGCCGCACAAGCTGCCTCCTGACTCCATCCGAGGAGTCAGTGGTTAAGGAACGTCTGCGCAGCTGTGTGGTGGAACATCAGAGCGTGCTGGATACGGTACAGCGCCTCCAGGCCGCCTTCTCCGAGCCCACCTTCTTGCAGCTCATGGTGTCGCTTATCATCATATGCGTTACGGCCTTCCAGCTAATATCGGTTGGTATATCTGGCTCTTTAATCTGAGTTAACCAAATTTTCTTGATAGGAAGGTCCTGAATTTCAGCTAATATCGGTAGGTATATTATTATTATATCAGGCGTTTTAATCCGAGTTAACCAAATTGTATTGATTTTTTTTATAAAATAAGAGGGCAAACGAGCAAACGGGTCACCTGATGGTAAGCAACTACCGTCGCCCATGGACATTCGCAACATCAGAAGAGCTGCAGGTGCGTTGAAGGCCTTTTAAGAGGGATACGCTCTCTTTTTGATAAGATGATCTTGATCTGCTAAGTTGTGATTGTCTCATTTTGCTTTGATCGCCAGTGATAGGGCATTTATCTTTGGAATCTGCTTTATAGATATAGGTAACTTCTTTTCTTTTTCAAATCTTAAAGTGGACTCCTTCAGACAATAATGTTGAAAGATAGTTTATGTCTGGTTTTGTTTCAGCAAACGGGCAACCTGGTGCGTTTCCTGTCGATGGGCACGTACCTGCTGAACATGATGTTCCAGGTCTTCCTCTACTGCTACCAGGGGAATCATCTAACAGAAGAGGTATGAGATATGCCTATGAATCAATTTCTCTGACAATACTATCAAGGAATCAAGTAGAACGTTATTACTTATCAGCATAGCTTCTTTGTAACAAAATTATCACAACCACCAACAACTTTAACTGATGTATTGAATAAGCTTCATTAGTAAGTAGAGCCAGTAGTTATCTTGCCGTTTGAATTCGTCGCCTTGTGGAATTGATGGTGGTTTAATGACGTCATGTGTACTGGCCAGTATACTGGGTTATAATTTGGAATTTACGCAAAATCTCGTTCTCTTTCTCTCTCTCAGAGCGCGGGCGTGGCGGGTGCGGCGTACTTGTGCCGGTGGTACGTGTGCGGCGCGGGCGTGCGGCGCGCGCTGGCGCTGCTGATGGTGCGCTGTCGCCGCGTCGCCAAGATCACCGCGGGCGGGTTCACCACGCTGTCCCTCGCCACCTTCATGGCCGTAAGAAGAGTGTGGTGCACTGTCTCTCACACACACACACACACACACACACACACACACAGAGTCCAGAGAGCAGGCTGCCGATATTGCGCTGTCGCCGCGACGCCAAAGAGTGTGGTGCACTGTCTCTCTCTCTCTCTCTCTCACACACACACACACACACACACAGATTCCAGAGAGCAGACTGCCGATATTGCGCTGTCGCCGCGACGCCAAAGAGTGTGGTGCACTGTCTTTCTCTCTCACACACACACACACACGCACACAAACTCGTCGCTGAAAAGGTGAAACAAACTCGCTGAGATACCAAATTTGAGAATGAAGCAGAAAAGAGAGACCTACAATATACTGTACTGTATATTTTTTTCCAGGTAATAAAAACATCATATTCGCTATACACTCTCCTCCAGCAAGTTGATGGAAAGCGTTAAAAGGATAGTATATTATACGCTTAGAATAATAGAAAATAGCAATAGAAACATAGTTATAGCACATTATATTGGTTTCTTTACCTTAGCTTTAATTTTTTTACTTTTAAAGTGATAATAGTCATAGCTTAGCCAATTTTTTTTATTACTATCAAGCAAATTTTTGTGAGTAGCTTCATTTTGATAAGACGAACAACATTTTGAAAGTGGTAGCTAACAGAGATTGAAAATTTGATTGTCCTAAAATATTATGGGTTGTTCTATTTGTAGAACAATGTTACTCTTAAATTATATAACTATTAACCTACCAATATACAAAAAATCAGCTGGTTAGGGTTCCGTTTTAGGGTAACCAAGTTTTGTTGATGATGTTACTAATACTTGGCCGATTATTATTATTATAATTGCTTTAACTAAAAATATACATATGCATCATACGTGGGCGAGCCATGCTTCGGCACGAATGGGCCGGCTCGACCGGCCACCACGTTCTCACAGAAAACCGGCGTGAAACAGCGCTTGCGCTGTGTTTCGCCGAGTGAGTGAGTTTACCGGAGGCCCAATCCCCTACCCTATTTCCTTCCCTACCCTCGCCTATTCCCTTCCCATCCCTACCCTATTCCCTCTTAAAAGGCCGGCAACGCACCTGTAGCTCTTCTGATGCTGCAAGTGTCCATGGGCGACGGAAGTTGCTTTGCTCGTTTGCCCTCTTAATTCATAAAAAACATAATTCGTAGAGAAAATCTGTCGAGGACTCTACATCCATTCATACTTCCATACTTCTGTCTGTCTGTTACCTCTTCACGCACAGAATCGCTCAACCGATTTTACTGTTTGGCATGGAGATACTTTGAGCCCCGGGAAAGGACATAAAAAACCTTTAATCCCGGAAAAATAAACTGTTCCGGCATAATAAACAAATTTGTGCCAAAGGGACTTGCGGTCGTCATCTAGTATTGTACCTATATAAACATTTAGCTTTATTTATTTATTTATTTATTCAAAAAGGACACCTGTGGTACATGTATTAGACAATTACTGCTACAAATTATAACTATACAATCCTGATACATGCACTTTTATAGGTGACACAACACTGACAAAGAATACAAGTTAATCATAATATTAATTAAGCTAAGGTAAGTACATAATAAAATTAATCAAATTAATATAACTACTGCCAAAACAATAATAATAGAAAATAACATTTCATTGATTATTAATATAATACAAAAAAAAAATAGGAAACAAAATATAAATAACAACATTAAATCAATCATAATAATTACTAAGTAATGACAATGGATAACAAAGTGCAATAGATAAACCTAATGTGTGTTTTAAGTATCTAAAATAATTTTATAAAATCCCATTAGTTTGTTTCTGAACTGAGTATAGGTCATACCGAATATGTCTATATTGTCGTCGACATTAGAGCAAACATAACTATACAGTTTGCAAATTCGAGGCACTGGAGCTTGCAAGCCTAAATTGGTTTTAGAAGTTGGGCCGCACAGAATCTTAGTCATTGGCTTCCGAGGGAGGTTGTATGGTACTACAAGTGAGAAGAGATTTAGTAAGTCGCAGCAAGAGGTAAGGCCATTCACTATTTTGTACAGTAGAAGCAGGTCATGTATCGTTCGTCTTGTTCTTAAATTTGGCATTTTAAAAAAGTCTAGTCGTTGTTCATATGGAGACCTGTGAGAAATTCCCGAACTGCAAAATGCGAGGCGTCTGGTGAAGGACCTTTGGATAGATTCGATTCTCTGTGAATGAGTCACATATGTTGGGTTCCATATTGAGCTGGCATATACGAGATGGCTGCGAACAAGGTGATTAAATAATAGAATTTTGGTTTTGTAATGAAAGCCGGATGAATTCCGGTTAATAAAGCCCATCATTCGAGCCGACTTTACAACAACGGACTCAATATGAGAAGTGTACTTTAATTTTGAATCCAAAATCACGCCCAGGTCACGCATCTCTTTCACCTCCGTGAGAATGGAGTTGTGAAGGGTGTAACTTGATGGAAGTGGACATTTTTTCCTAGTGAATTTAATGTGGTAGCATTTATTTGGATTTAGTATCATTTTGTTAGTTACACACCATTCATGGAGACTCTTAAGATCGTCTTGCAGGAGTGAAATGTCTAAGTAGGATCGCACTGTTTTGTATATCTTAAGGTCATCTGCAAATAGAGAATATTTGCTGTGCTTAATGAAGTGACAGATATCGTTTATAAAATGAGAAAAAAGAATTGGACCCAGGTGGGTTCCTTGAGGTACACCAGATTCCGCTTCATAAAGGTATGATTCATAACCTCCAACACAAACAAGCTGCGTCCTTCTCTCAAGATATGAGGAAAGCCAAGTGAGCAAGGAACCATGAATTCCGCAAGCCTCAAGTTTTTTCACCAAGCGCGTGTGGCTAACTTTGTCAAATGCGCTGGTAAAGTCAGTATCAGACTGCATCGACTTGTTGGCCCTTATCAACCTCGTGCGACAGATACGATGTAAAAGTTAGAAGGTTTGTTTCGGTAGATCGCCCTTTTCGAAAACCATGTTGGGAGTCACTTAAGCTGGAATCTATGTGAAGAGTGATGTAAGGACATACAACCGATTCAAAAATCTTAGAAAAACAAGACAGAATTGATATCGGTCTGTAATTCGTGACGCTGCTTTTATCGCCTTTTTTGTGTATGGGGGTGATCCGAGCTCTCTTCCAAGCTTTATGTCTAGCTACTAGTTTAATTAAAAACTACATATTGTAATTATAACAATAATCTATGGACACGTCAGTCTGGCCCCGTGCTAAGTACCTAAAGGACTTGTACCGGGTACCAGACAACGGAAATATATTTAATACTTTTATACTATACATATATTTAAGATTTTTATTATATGATACACATATTTAATACACATCCATGACCCAGGAACTTTGAAAACTTTTTTGTTCCGTCGGCGGGATTCAACAGCCCACCAACTGAGCCACAGAGGTCGTCATGTTATGTTTTTACCTAAATGAAGGTGTTAACATACAAATTACATAAGCTGGAGGTAAATTTAAGTGATAATGAGTGTGTAGAGGTGGTGAAATAATTACTACTCGCTATAATAACTGCTTTACCCACACAAATATCCATGTATTGACAACATGTTTGTAAGTAATTATTGTAGTTAAAATATAAAACTAGTTTAATACCCACAGGAACCGAGGTATTTTTTGTGGTCTTTTCTTGTAATATAAAGCAGGTTTATGTTTATATTGAAATCGATTTTAACGTGTAAAGGTGACAGACGGACAAATACATTTTCAATTAGTAAGTGTTTGTTTTATATATAGGGAACGTATACTGAAGTATTCAACGTCTTACAAAACTAAGGTACTCGAAAGTAGTCTTTAGAATAACACTGACTTGTAAAACGAAGAAACACTAAGATCAATGCAAGAATAGTATAATTTTAATTTTAGTATAATTTTAGTATAATTTTTATAAGGCTTACGCATTTTGGCACAAATTCTTTAATGATTTACCACGGAACAAGACAAATTGAGGGGAATTTCTAGGAAAATTTACAAAATGGTTGACAACTTCTGCATTTCTTAAAAAAGGTCCTGACTCCTGCCCCTTATATAAGCGACAGGACGACAAAATTACGTCAAAATGAGAACCCCACTGAAGTTCGTGACGTTTTGGTTCAGAGCGTTAGGGTTCTGGGCCCCCAACAATGTTAGTCTCACTAAGAAAGTCTTCTTCGCTTTTTACATCTTTTTCTCTTATATGTGGACGCTGGGTAAGTTGTTACTTACCTCCTTAATATATGCTTATCGCCTAATTATATTTAAGAAAGGATATAATATAATTCGCTTCAAATAGATCAGCTTGGTCTGATATATAATATCATGGTTGCGTAGGCAACTAAGTAACGCAGACTTAACGGCTTGTTCTGAATACCTAATGATGATAGAGCTGGTGCAATAATTACTACCCCCTGTAATAACAGCTTACCGATGCAAATACTCATGTGTTGACAACATGTTGTTAAATTATATAATATACTAGCTTGTCCCCCAAAAACTACATATTTTTTGGGATAAAGTTATCATTGGTAATTTCTTGGAACTATGAATGTCTATGCCTAGATTTAAGCGTGAAAATGTAGCAGACGGACAAATGCATTTTAGCATAGTATGTATTTTTTTATTTAATAAGCAGCAAAAGTGGTGATAAATTTATTTATAGTAAGCAAAAAGATTAGCCTCGAAAAGTAGGTCTTGAATACGTAGGTCATATACTGGGGTGCTGAAAAATATAGCGAGTTACACATGAAACAAATCCTAGAAAGCTTCAAATGAATAATGCCTATTTTGTAAACCTTCACACTTATTTGGGTGACTGAGAGTTTTTCATTGGTCCTTCTTCTATATATCTTCTATTACCATCTTATTAGGGCATTCGTAGCAAAGCTTACGTAAGTATTTTTTACAATCCCAAAGCCGTGTTATTGGCTTAAACCACGGCGCGAGTCACAGAACTTCATAGTAATTTTTAAAATTGGTACTAAATACTTTGACTACTTTCGTTGTTTTGGACGGTACGAAAGTTTACAAAATGGTTGACAACATCTGCATTTACCTAACAAAGGTCCTGCCCGTTATAAGCGGCAGGTCTATAATATGCCGTCAAAATGAGAACCCCACTGAAGTTCGTGACGTTTTGGCTCAGAGCGTTAGGGTTCTGGGCCCCCAACAATGTTAGTCTCACTAAGAAAGTCTTCTTCGCTTTTTACATCTCTTTCTCTTATATATGGACGGTGGGTAAGTTGTTACTTACCTCCTCAATGATCTACTTATCACTCAATTTATATTTAAGAGAAGATATAATAGTTCGATACGTACATAAGTACATGTAGTAAGTACATGTATTTATGGGGCTGTTCTTGACTTGTCCAAGGTATTTGATCTGGTAAGATGCAATCAAATTAATAATCAAAATATTTATTTCTAAATAGGTTAACAAAGTTATCACTTTTAGAACGTCTACAGGAGGCCTACCACCGGTTCGGGAACTAACCCGGCTAAATATAAAATAAATATCCTGAATATTCGGTGGTCTATGATGGTAAAGTATGGCGTGCCATCTGATGCAATAAATCTATTTAAATATTGGTATGAACACCAGATAAACCAGGTCAGATGGCTTGGACAGTTGTCAGATGCGTACCCCATAGGCTGGAGTGTAGAGTAATGTAATCCACCTTGCCTTGAAATATAGATTAAATAGAGTAGACGACGATAATTTGCATACTCTATTAGTCTATATTTCAATGAATTAATTGATGAACTCAGCAACACTCAGGTTAGATGCTCAATTGATTACTCTGTTAACAGCATAAGTTGTGCCAAAGATATGGTATCGCTGAGCCCATCAATCTCAGCACTTCGGAGATTAATCGGTGTCTGTGAGAAATATGCAAAGTCACACGGCCTTGTAAACGTTCAGAAAAGTAATCTTGTGATTTTTCAAGCTAAGGGACATAACGTAGACTCAGTACCGACTGTGACGATAAATAGGATGGCTCTGAGAGTATGGACTTTTAAATATCTTGATTCTTGGTCACATAGTGACTGAGGATTTGAAGCTTTCGAAGCTATCTCTAGAAAGCACAATGGACTTGATCTGATCATAGACGACAATGCCTTTCTATAAGTTCCCTATCCAGTAGCGGGCAAGACTATTTTATGTGGACGATATACATTTTGCGAGGCCCCCTAGACCCAAATGGATTATTTTTAGACAATCATTTTTTGTAATGAAATTTGGGTTTCAAAACGCGTAAATTCCCAAAAAAAAATCGTCGAGGCCCAAGAGGCGCGAGGCCCCTTGGACCGCGAGGCAGTGGGCGGTCGCCCACATCGCCCACGCCTTGCGCCGCCTCTGTCCCTATCACTAGTTTTGGTCAATTAATTATTGGCGACATTGTCTATGTCTGTAGGCCTGTATGTGATCATACAGACGGGCGAGCTGTACCGTGTGTGGGGGAACGTCGTGGAGATGACAGCAGTACTGTTCCTGCTCAGCACTAATGTCAGTCAGAGCATCAAGGTACTGTAATTTCATAAATGACTGCAAATGTAGGGGAAGGACACAAAGGAGGAAGCTAGATAGAAATCGGAAAACGGAAAGAAGATAGCTAGATAGAACTCTTTGTTGCTCACAAATAGGGTACTAACTAGTTCGACTAACTTAAGAGGATACACCAGGGGCTAGAGAAATGAAAAAAAAGCACGTGTAATATCTATAGCTGTCTCCCTTACATCAAGCCTATACCGCAGAACGCGATAGAGACAACTGCAGAAAACCAACGATTCGTTGTCCCCTGATTCCTTCTCCAAAACTTAACCGATTTAAGTACTTTTTTCATTAAAGAATAAAGAAAGGCTTGAGCTGTGTTCCTATGTTTTATTTTTTTTGTATAATCTAGCCAAATCTGTTTTCTAGATGTTTGAACACAGCGGAAAATCTGGCCATTTTTTTGGGGTTTTTAAACGTTCATATCTTATTTAATAATTAGATTATGAAAAAAAGGAAAACATAGGGATATTGTATTAGTGGCCGTAGATATTCAGGAAAAAAATTATAACTCTACTAGCATTATCTAGGGAGGAAACAGGGGACAACGTTTGTATGGAAAAAAGGGCGGTGTGGACTCCTCTTAACAATATTACAGTAAAATGTAGGCTAGGGCGGCCTTACCACTATAAGCGACAAGTACCTCAATCATTTAGAAATTATAACAAGGTGATTCCTTTAATATCATTACTCATACTACATATTTTCACATTCATCTTCAATTTTCGTCATCAACTTTCATATTGGCGCATTCAATAATTGAATGCGTCAAGGAACGCAACACCAATATTGTCATTTTTGAAGTTTTGGATACGGTCGGAGGGCATGCGTCGCGGGCATGCCTCACTTTCGCTGTTGACTGCGCTATAACGCATGCCCTTGACGAACAGAAAAAAGCACAGTGTGGACAAAGCTATAAGCAAGATGTTTTTCTTTGCATGTATAAAACATTTATTAAAGAACACATACAAATTAACTACACACCCCAACTACTACTCGCTTTATGAAGTAAGGCAACAGTTCGTTACATGTGTGCATTTTTATTCAACTTGAGTGTAATGGGTTTGTTCCTTATTGATCTTTAGCTATTCAACGTCACAAGCAAGAAAAATGTGGTAAAAGAGATGGTAGAAGAGTTTGAGGAAGCTATGGACGATGAAACAACAAGGAACAAGAATGCTGAACAAGTAGCTAAAAGGTTGGAATAAAATGATTTTACTCAAATTATTTCAAGACAGATTTAAAATTTATATTTATAAATTTTTTTCTTAGCTCGCTGTGACTTTTATATTATTATGCTAGAGAATACTTTAAGTTTACTAATTTATATGCCATCGATCCAACAAAGTATCAAATAAGGATTTTGTTTCATACCAACATTATTTAATGCGGCGAGTAGCAGGACAATCTTGTTATATTTTTTTTAGTTTGGACTACGAAGGCAAGATCCAGCTGTTAGCGTATCTATTCATGAGTATCACGTGTATACTGGGCTGGTTCTTCAGCACCGACGAGGGAGAGCTGCTGTTTAAGGCTTGGCAAGAACTTTACTTAATAGTATAACTACGAGTAGTACTAGAACCGACAGATGGGTGCAAAAAATACAGTTAACATTATAAGGCCCACTTGCGCAGATCTGGGTTAAAGTTAACACCGGATTAAACGTTATCTCTTTCGTAAAATATATGAAGAATGTAAGTAACAACACACTATTTAACCCTGTATTAACTTCAACCTGGACCTGCGTAAGTGGACCTAAGCAATATTTTATTTATTTATTTATCATATTGTTAGCTAACCAGAAAACTCGGGGACGTTCTAGAATATTTGTGTATTATTCCAAACACTGGAGAGGTGTCTGCCTACACGTAATAGGTGTCATGGTTTTGAATTTCGTGATTATACGTGGGAGAGCCATGCTTCGGCACGAATGGGCCGGCTCGACCGGAGAAATACCACGTCCTCACAGAAAACCGGCGTGAAACTGTGTTTCGCCGAGTGAGTGACTTTACCGGAGGCCCGAATATCCCCTACCCTAATCCCTTCCCTTCCCATCCCTACCCTCCCATATTACCCTATTCCCTCTTAAAAGGCCGGCAATGCACCTGCGGCTCTTCTGATGCTGCGAGTGTCCATGGGCGACGGAAGTTCCTTTCCATCAGGTGACCCGTTTGCTCGTTTGCCCCCTTATTTCATAAAAAAAATCTGAAATTAAATGATTTAATCATCAAGTCACTGATATGATTGTGTAACACATTTGTGGTTGCAGGTACCCGTATGACGTGACCAAGTCACCAGCGTATGAGCTGAGCTACGCCCACCAGGTTTGTTGTAGGTACTTAATTCCGATGACTAGTATTTCCAAAGACAAGGCGTGCCAATAGATTTCAAGTGATAATTGGCGTTATCAGCGTTCGCTATCTTATAGATTTGTGATCATCATTTTCATGGAGAAACTTATATAGTTTCTATATAGCTTAGTACTGTACGCGCCGCATTTTAAAATTCGTTGTATGCAACGATATGAAACCTCGCACATTCACCCGCACCGCATTTCGTGTTCTAAAGACGTGACGGCGCGTACGGTGCGGTTTTTTTTAAATTAAATAAGGGGGGCAAACGAGCAAACGGGTCACCTGATGGTAAGCAACTACCGTCGCCCATGGACGAGTGTCCATTGTGAGAACAACATCAGAATAGCTGCAGGTGCGTTGCCGGCCTTTTAAGAGGGAATACGCTCTTTTCTTGAAGGTTTGCAGGTCGTATCGGCCCGAAAATACTGCTGGTGACAGTTCGTTCCAGAGCTTTACAGTGCGCGGCAGAAAGTTACGCGAAAAACGCACTGTGGAAGACTGCCACTCATCAAGGTGATGAGGATGGTATGATTTTCGCGTGGGACGATGGCGAAAAGTTGTAGGATGAATGTGCGAGGTTTCACGTAATTGCAAACAAGCAAGTACGTTGCCGACAAACGTGCGATCATCTTTGGATACCCTCACCCATAAGCCTATCTTGCTCCCCTAGTGCATAGCCCTGCCCGTCACCGCCATGCTGAACATCTCCAGCGACACGCTTGTCACGTCGCTGATCGCGCAGTGCCGCTGCCGGCTGCGACTCCTAGGGAGAGCGCTGACCAGCCTGTGTGATGGACTGGATCTGACGAAGGTAGGTTCTTAGGTATAGCAGTAAAATGGCAGCCTACTAAAGCTGTACTTCCGTGATATTATGTACTTATAGTAATTTTTCAAAGATGTATTTGTGCTGATGAAGGCTCAATTCAGTATGAAGACAAAGCAAAATTAGTAACTATTTACGAGATTATAATCACGTAAATATATTTTAGTAATAGCAAATAATCATTTGCTATGCCGTCGAAAAGACAAAAGATACCCTTAAGGGGGCGACGAACCCAAAATTTTCGATTTTATAATTCATTTTTATACTTGAAAATAAGCCCCGAATTGTTTTATTGTCTAAAATTAGATACTACATTATATTTCCAATTCGATCTGAGCAAAAACACGATATCTTAAAATTTTCTCGATAGAAAAAAAACACAAAGATGCATCTAATTTTCACGAATTTTCCATTTATTGCCATAACCGGGCATTGAACTAAGTTAATATTTTAACACACTTTATGAAATTCTATCATTGAAAAACCGACCTAGCGGATTTTTAAAATGTTGTATATTTATCGAGTTATTGAGAAAAAACTAATTTGGCGATGAATCCGCGTCGTCCTATTTCATCTGGCATATGAAAGACGGGCGTGAGTGTGAAGAGAGAAGGACGATGTTTGATTTTTTGGGTTAGTCGCCCTCTTAAGTCATCATCTGTCGGATGGACAGTGTTGTTGTCATGTTGACAAAACGCGACCAAAATACGTAGGTCTGCCATCTGCCTATGAATCAACTTCTCTTATAGTAGGTACCTAAATGTTTCCGCGAGATAAACCTGCACAGTATTCTGGCAAAATCTAGTAAGTGTTACTTCTAGGACATTCTATCAGACGCCGATCAGGACATAGTAGAGCGACGTCTGAAGCGCTGCGCGGTGCAGCACGAGGCGTGCCTCCGCAGCGCGCGCCGCATCGAGGACTACTTCTCCTTCGCCATACTCGTCCAGTTCTGTGTCTCCATGCTCATCATCTGTGTGTCGGCGTACCAGCTGGCTTTTGTGAGTGAACAAGCTAAAATAAAAAGAAATGAAAGCTTTAAAAAGAATGCTCAGACCAAACAAAAGGAAAGGCAAAGCACGAAGATTTGTGAGATAGTAAAGGTTAGTAGTTTGTAAGGCCCGAATCTTTCTCAGAAATCCAATTACAAGGGCGTAGTTTCGTTATATTTGTGTGCGTTAGGAGTAGTTTACTTAGACTGGTATTAAATCGGCGGGAAGATCTCTGCCATAACTTTTTATTTCGGCTTCCAAGTCGAATTCTTCATAAATTACATAATTGTTAATTTCTTTTCTAATAACTGGATGTCTGTTTAGGCGACTACAAATGCCAGTGAGAAGATAGGAATGGCGTTCTACCTGATAGTGATGGCGTATCAGGTGTTCGTGTACTGCTACCAGGGGAATGAACTGCTATTGGAGGTATTTATTTCTATTTGTGTATATCCAACTTTTTGCACATCTTCAACTATTTCTTAATAAACTATCACCTATTTTAAGTCCACTATATTAAATTCTCTATTTTTGGCACGCTGTAAAGCTTTAACGGCTTTTCTAATATAAGCTGAAGTGAATGTTTTTTAAATGACGCTGGATCTAATAAACTGCAAGACTTGCAAAAAGGTTTTCGTGTTTTGTTTAGATTTTGTAACGATTCGCAGTTTGTATTATAGAGCGATCCTGAAATACATTGAACCTTTTAAGAGTATCCGCACTGCCGATGAAAAATTTGTATGAATGAATTCGCGAAAATTAAAATCGCTTGGTTAAAATTCACAGTGCGGACAGGATCTTACTAGCTCTTTAATTTACTTCTCCTTGGTTACCTCTCTTACCCATGTCTTCTCTATTCAGAGCGAGAACCTCCTCGGCGCGGCGTACGAGTGTCCATGGTACAAGCTGGGCGTGCGGTCCCGTCGCAGCCTCCTCATCATCATGACGCGGACGCGGCGGGTCGCGACATTGACCGCTGGCGGCTTCACTGTCATCTCACTGTCTTGTTTTACCTCGGTGTGTTTTATAATTAAGACCTAATATAAGTGCTTTACTCGATCGAGCAATCTCGTAGAGAACCCATGGCTTGGGGTTTCGTCCACACATTTAAGTGTGGATGAAATCCCAAGCCGTGGGTTCCGTACCGTCTGTTCCGTCCATTTCCGTGGGAACCGTTCGAGCCAAAAGATGTCTGTGGAGATGGTGGCTATATTTAGCAAGTCTCGCAATGCAAACACACGCTCGAGTAAAGCTCGACGGTTCGCGTCGAGTAAGTTCGAAGGAAATTAGAATAAGGACTAGGGGGGGGGGGGGGGGAGTCGCAAAAATATAATGTTTTTATATTATAAAATGCGGTCAAATAAATTTAAATTGTGGTCGTCATTATATACTATAACTTAGGTAAAATTCATCTAAAACTAGGTACCAGTAACACCAACTTTCCTCAAAACGGTATGACCGTTTATTTTTTACCGGACAGGCCACGAAAATACCGGACTGTACGCTTAAATACCGGACATCTGGCAACCTTAAAAGTAATAGTCCAGAGTTTTCATATTTAACTAATTGCAGATATTAAGTGTTAAAACATATTTTAAATTAATTTATGTTTATTTTAAATAATGTACTATTTATTTCAGATCATCAAGGCGTCCTACAGTTTCTATACTGTACTGCAACAGATGGAAGCATAAGTCAATATTATTAAGAAGTTTATTGCGGCACTCAGAGTGGTTCATTACTTAAATGTATTAATTTAAAATTTTGACATATAAAGTTTCATACATCATCGGTGAAACTCTTCATTAATTTGAGGGTATTCATAATTAAACACTCAATAACTTTTGAAGTCTTCTTAGCCGTGATAGTTTTTCTTTTAAATTCAGCATGTTTCCTACTCCTATGAATTTATTCACATTTCCAGAAGCAACCGTTTAGCTGGTAGAAGAGGGGGAGGACACTGGACTCTAACGATTATTTCCAATTTAAAACTTCTTATTTCACAAATGAATTCCTAAATCGGAAAATCATCTATGAATACTCGTAATATTAAAAAAAAAAACCTATCCAACGATACCCCACACGGTGGGGTGGACGCGAAAAAAAAATCATCTCTGCTTGATGTGTAGTGGAGGTACCACAATTTTTTTTAAGATTCTATATATCATTTTCTTCATATATCTTTTGTATGAATGCAGAAAATGATTCTATATATCATTTTCTGCATTCATACCGAATTACAGCTTTGTAGGTCTTATAGTCTCTGAGCAAAACCGCGGACAGACAGACGGATAGACGGACAGACCGAAACTATAAGGGTTCCTTGTTCACTACGGAATACTAAAAAAAACTTTATATTAATTATTTCAAATCTTTAATTTTTCTATTATTCTTTAATTTTTCGAATCAGCTTTAGAAGCTGGGATCTTAGCCAAATTTCTTTTAATAGTTTGGACAGCGAACTCACATTATATAAGCGCATCGCTTAATTGCATCACACTTACCCTGGGTGCTACAACAAAAACGAAACGAAAGATTGGACGGTGTGTCTGATGGGGCTGGAGCCTGGAGCCGTCTACTGGAAGGTGCCTCGATGATGGTGATGAATGAAACCTGATTTAGACTCAATACGATTTATTGATACTTTAAAGTATGACACTTTGACATGCGCACACCGGCGGTGGTCCAATATCGAGTGAAGAGGGCGCGCCGCGCAGCCCGGGCGCAGGCCTACGTAAGCCCTGCGTGTGTGCGTGTGACGTCGATGATGTGATGCGTCGACAGTGTCCAATTTCAGTATAAGGAAGTCCAATATTCAAATCTGCTGACTGATAAAACTAAATAAAACTAAAACTTTTACCGCCTAACAATTATGGCTATAGATTAGATATCGGACAGATGAGTGTATGGTAATTGAAGGCGTGATGGTCGCGTGAGCTGGAGTGGCTCAAAATGTGGGCCTGTACAGATAGCGACCGATTACAATGAGCTGTACACTTGTCGTACATTTTACTACAAGTGTACATATTATATAAAAAGTATCCTATGTCCTTTCCCAGGACTCAAAGTATCTCCATGACAGCAAAATCGGTGCGGTGTATTAAGCTGTTGCCCGCGACTTCGTCCGCGTAAACTGCATACAAAAAAGTAAAATATATCATCCTCCTTTTCGGAAGTTGGTTAAAAAGTAGCCTAAGTTATTCTTTACTACATCAGCTATCTGCCAAAAAAAGTCCCGTCAAAATCACTCCAGCCATTTCGGAGATTAGCCCGAACAAACAGATAGACAGACAGACAGACATACAGACAAAAATTGTAAAAATGTTGTTTTGGTGTATGTAGCGCATATACATTCATATGCATGTAGTAAAAAACGATTCTTTCAATATAACAAACAGACACTCCAATTTTATTTATATGTGTATAGATGTATAGATGTATAGATATAGACTAAGAGGCTACCGATAGACAGATAGACAATAAATCACTTTCGCGTTTATAATGTTAGTATAGATATTGGATATGTTTCCACTTTTTTGTCACGAAAAACGCACGGTTCTAATTCTCGAAAAATATACGATAATTACACAGATAGCGGTAATTGTCAGATTACGTATCTACGTGATAGAGAGCGGCCCATCTAAGTGACACTGACTAGACTAGAGATAAATATCTATATAAAAAAAAAGATATAGATATAGATCGATCATCGATTTTCTAGACTTTGATCCGCATGGGTTGTGATCCTGGAAGATCTAATCAATAGCCTTCCATTATTTTTTTATGAAATAAGGGGGCAAACGAGCAAACGGGTCACCTGATGGAAAGCAACTTCCGTCGCCCATGGACACTCGCAGCATCAGAAGAGCTGCATGTGCGTTGCCGGCCTTTTAGAGGGAATAGGGTAATAAGGAAGGGTAGGGAAGAGAATAGGGGAGGGTAGGGAAGGAAATAGGAGAGGGTAGGGAAGGGAAAATCTAGGGGATTGGGCCTCCGGTAAACTCACTCACTTGGTGAAACACAGCGCAAGCGCTGTTTCACGCCGGTTTTCTGTGAGCCCGTGGTATTTCTCCGGTCAAGCCGGCCCATTCGTGCCGAAGCATGGCTCTCCCACGTCAGCATTCAGGGCTCTAAGACCTGCAGCATTACCCCCGAAACAGATGCAATTTTGATTTACGAGTCTGATTAGTTCCAAATTGAGCCGCAGCACGATCGTGCGCTAGTACAGCTGTCAGGAGTGGGAAGAGCCGTTGAGATTGAATTAGTTCCAAATTGAGCCGCAGCACGATCGTGCGCTAGTACAGCTGTCAGGAGTGGGAAGAGCCGTTGAGATTGAATGAGTTCCAAATTGAGCCGCAGCACGATCGTGCGCTAGTACAGCTGTCAGGAGTGGGAAGAGCCGTTGAGATTGAATTAGTTCCAAATTGAGCCGCAGCACGATCGTGCGCTAGTACAGCTGTCAGGAGTGGGAAGAGCCGTTGTGATTGAATTAGTTCCAAATTGAGCCGCAGCACGATCGTGCGCTAGTACAGCTGTCAGGAGTGGGAAGAGCCGTTGAGATTGAATTAGTTCCAAATTGAGCCGCAGCACGATCGTGCGCTAGTACAGCTGTCAGGAGTGGGAAGAGCCGTTGTGATTGAATTAGTTCCAAATTGAGCCGCAGCACGATCGTGCGCTAGTACAGCTGTCAGGAGTGGGAAGAGCCGTTGAGATTGAATTTGTTCCAAATTAAGCCGCAGCACGATCGTGCGCTAGTACAGCTGTCAGGAGTGGGAAGAGCCGTTGAGATTGAATTAGTTCCAAATTGAGCCGCAGCACGATCGTGCGTTAGCATATACGTTGGAAGTAGCAAAAACTTTGATATGATGATGCGATTCTCTATTCGATACTGATTCTGTCGGGAGTAAGGCATCTTTCGAATACAAAAAATGATGATGATGATGATCCAGTGTTATCTCACGAGCTGAAGGCGTGGTGCCCCGCCCCCGCCGCCCGCGCCAGTCACTTTATCTATTATCGCATCGTAGAGTAAATCCTATAAAGTCATGTTCATACTTCATAGTGATAATTACGGATTGTATATAGGCCACGGTGGACGATACTAGGATGCGCCAAGATTCTCCTCACGATTGCGCAGCTGCCTTTTACATAACACAATGAGCTCGTTGCCCCTCTACAAGTTCGTATTTGCTCGTTAATCAGGGCCCGTACCACGAAACCGTTTTGAGACTCAAACAATCGAACAATAATGCTGCGTCCTGCTCTAACAACGTCGTTTCACATTTGTTAGAGTAGGACGCGGCATTCTCGTTCGATTGTTTGACTCTCAAAACGGTTTCGTGGTACGGGGCCCAGGGCCGAAGATGTAGGGAACTAATAAGAATGAGTCAGTAGCAGACCAGCCCAAAGAAATGAGACTAGCTTCCTCTAGTTTCTAAAATGGGATTCTTGTTTAACGAATTCCGAATTCACAAAGGGATAGAAAAACCCAAGATAGTGCATTATTACAATTTAATTTCTTTAGGTTTGAATTACATTTCTACCGTTTATAAAAATTATTAATTAAAACGTATACCGTTATAAAGTAAACTTTATATTCAACCAGTTATTTAAACTCGTTTCAAAAGTGAATGCGAAAACAACTAGCGTTTAGTTTGCTTTCGGATTTCAATCGCTTATATCGTCACTAAAATGTTTTTATATAATGTTATTTTGGTGCTGAAAATAGTAACACCGCAAAGTTACGCCTTCTTTGTTTAATTTGCTTCCAATATGGACGCGGCCTTACAATTTAAAATAAGATTACCAACGTATAAAAAGTGATGATCTGTGTGGATGTGTATAGTCAGGACGATGATCCCGTTGGTGTTGGTACTTGGTGTTGTGGTGGAGGGGTGCTACTGGAACGCCCAGTGCCCCTTCCCGCTGTACTCCACCAAGACCCCCTATGACACCATACGAGGGGACATAAGAGACCACCCGACTCCGCAGAGTAAGTATACCAATTTAAGATCACTAGCTATTTGACCGAGCTTTGCTCGGTATTCGATAAAACAAGAATAAAATGTCATTTTCTCAAAATGATTCCTAGCTAGATCGATTTATCGCCCCCGAAACCCCCTATAAACAAAATTTCATGAAAATCGTTGGAGCCGATTCCGAGATTCCAATTATATATATATATATATATGTTACCGTCCAAACCCGATTTCAGGACAAACCAGTTCTGCCTAGGCTCAACTAGTTCTTCCTATACGCGATAGGATTAACTAGTATATCCTAGTTCAAACTAATTTGTCCTAAGCTCTATTGGATAAACCAGTTTTTTTTTTTTATGAAATAAGTGGGCAAACGAGCAAACGGGTCACCTGATGGTAAGCAACTTCCGTCGCCCATGGACACTCGCAGCATCAGAAGAGCTGCAGGTGCGTTGCCGGCCTTTTAGAGGGAATAGGGTAATAGGAGAGGGTAGGGATGGGCAGGGAAGGGAATAGGGGAGGGTAGGAAAGGGAATAGGGTAGGGGATTGGGCCTCCGGTAAACTCACTCACTCGGCGAAACACAGCGCAAGCGCTGTTTCACGCCGGTTTTCTGTGAGAACGTGGTATTTCTCCGGTCGAGCCGGCCCATTCGTGCCGAAGCATGGCTCTCCCACGTACTCTAGGATATACCAGTTTATCCTAGAGTGTGCGTATTGATATTAGGATCAACTAATTTGGCCTAGTCTAAACTGGTCTATCCTATCGGGCTTAAGACAAATTAGTTTGGACTAGGCTATACTAGTTAATCCTATCGCGTATAGGAAGAACTAGTTGAGCCTAGGCAAAACTGGTTTGTCCTGAAATCGGGTTTGGCCGGTAACATATACAAGAATTGCTCGTTTAAAGATATAAGATTAATGTAAGTTACCTCCAGAAATAATTGCTAATTTTAATGAAGAAAAAAGCTGTACTTTTTTCTTCATTAAAATTAGCAATTATTTCTGGAGGTATTATATTTACATAATTTTTTAAAATTTTATATTCATAATAAGATTTTAAACTAAATTTAATACCGCGAAGAAGCATCTATATAATATAAGATTTCATGGCTTATAAATATTGGCGCATATTAGCCAATTGATAGTTTTCTTTGCTGATGGATTTGACATAATAAATGTATGCAACAGCTAAAGCTATAATATTCTATTGAAACAAAACAGTAATTATAAACATTTCAAGAACTAAGTCCTTCTATCTAATTCCTATTTATAACCTATTTCAGACATTATCAAAAAAATAATAATAAAAAAAGGATATGGGCGAAAATCACATAGACGGCCTCATTGTAAATAAAACTATTTCAGACTGCGAAGCCATAAGCATCTGGACCCTGAATCGTCACGGCAACAGAAACCCTGGTGGGAGCGCCACCGAAGCCATCAAAGAGCTGCAGGCCAGGCTCAAGGACCAGATCATTGAAGCTTATGATGCAGGCAGGAGTCAGCTTTGTGCCCAGGTGAGCGTCGACATGATAATAAGACAAGGTTAATCAAAATTATAATAATTCTCTTTATTTAAACTAAACAATTTAAAGGTAAAATTACCTTGAGTCAAGGCAACTATGCTTTGTGATGTTGACAACAAAATTTCACACTTTTGCCAGCGATGTAACATTTGATATACGCATATTTAGAATTTTGATTTAATAAGTTTAAAAGAAGTTAGTTCATGATTAGGTTATAATAAGAAATGATCAAGTAAATACAGTTTACGCAAAACGTAACTCAAAACAAAAATTGGTAAACAAACGCCTGTGGTTTCTCCGAAATCAGAATCATATAGAAACACACTAGCGACTTATCCGGTGTTTTCAGTTTCCATCATGTGATTCGTTTGTACGTTTGTTATATAAACTGTTATTTGAAACAATACTTTTGCAGGACGTTCAAGAGTTCCGCAAATGGACCTGGAATGAGACTATGGACGTGTCTCAATCCTTCCTCACGGGCACAGGATACGAGGAGATATACGACATGGCGCTGAGGATCACAGAGAAGTATCCTCACCTGATGGCAGGCGACAACGACAAGTACTACTTCAGGCCGACCAAAGAGCAGAGAACAATCACCAGCGCTATGGCATTCGTCCATGGGATCACGGAAAATAGCAATCTGAATGTTACCATCGATGAGCCATGGACGAAAGATGATATAATTCGAGTAGGTTAAAGAACATTTTCTATCCAAATATATAAACTAACTTAACAAAACTGAGCTGTTATGTATCTTGAATTCCGATAATATCAGAGATGGACAGAGATAACTAATAAATAACCATTTTCTTTTAGCCCTACGAAAACTGTGACAGATATCAAGAATTGGTTAAAGGGAGCCAAACCCTCGTTGACGAGATAGAAGCATACAGCCAAACTAGTGAATATGCAGCAGTACGTATTATAATAATATATTTTTATTTCTACTATTTTATACCGCTTCTTTAATAAACCCGAAAAATAACTCGAAGGCATCTTTACTAAAACTGTGAAATGATTAATAATAGCTCATGGTGATGATAACGATGCTAATCTATAAGCAGATTGACTATATAGATAAGATGGCTTCTTTGATTTACTAGCAGTTCATCGAAATAATTCAACTAAAACTATCAAAGATAAAATTAATATATCTGTAGGTAAAAAGAGCAGTGCAAAGCCGCTTAGGAATCACGAGCCAGCTATCAATAGATGACATCTACAATCTCTACGAGATATGTCGGTTCTTCCGCTCGTGGACGCCTAACCATCAGTCTCCCTGGTGCTCCGTGTTCTCTGATGAAGATCTCGTCGTTTTGGAGTATAGAGACGATGTTAGACACTATCATAGAAATGGCGGTTCTTCCGCTCGTGGACGCCTAACCATCAGTCTCCCTGGTGCTCCGTGTTCTCTGATGAAGATCTCGTCGTTTTGGAGTATAGAGACGATGTTAGACACTATCATAGAAATGGCTACGGATCTTGGGTGAGTAACATAATAATTAATAAAGAAAATGTGCAGTCGCTTGTTTAATGCAGTAGCTATTTATTCATATTATGTTTTAAGGTAAGAGTTTGGTTACTAATTAAAATTTGGTTACTTGAAGAATTCTCTTACCATGTGTGTGTTTTAGGTAAACGTAAATCTCGGAGGACCACCCATGAAAGATTTGTATGAGAACTTCGAAGCGGCCGTCAACGGCTCCGGCCGCAATTTGGTATCATACTTCACACACGACACCATGTTGGAGATGGCGTTCTGCGCCATGGGACTCTTCAAAGACGCATACCCAATCAGAGGAGCCGTCAGGGATGAGAACAGACTTTGGAAGACTAGCAACATCGCTGCCTTCTCAACCAACTTCATTGCTGTTATAAACAGGTACTTTAAAATTTTTTCTGGTACTATTAAGTATTAGGCAATTGCATTCATAGGCACATGATGGACCTGTCAAAACCAAATTATGTAGGTCCACATTGTCACTTTTTAAAACTTGAATACCATTGATGTATCCGATATACTGGATAGAAAGCTAAATATTTTAACTCAATATTTCAGATGTCAAGAGTTGGGAACCACTACTCATCGGGTGCAGTTCTTCGTCAACAAGAAGGTGACCAGCCTCTGTCCATCAAACGGGTGCACCTGGCAGGAGTTTGTTACCAAATTCCAGCCCTTCACACAATCTAACCTGGCGTTCTGTTCCATGACGTACAAAGTTCCCGACCTAGCAGAACCAGTGACTGACAGTGCTGCTATTACGAAGGCTTTTCTGGGATTGTTATTACTCGTACAAGGAATGTTCTTAGTTAAGTAGCTTTATTTTATAACTAAAGTATCATACTAAATTTAAAATGATTACATCATCATCTGTTATACTCGTACCTAAGCTATTTGCTGCTGCCGTAGTTTTTAATTTGTCTTATAATATTCTACGGGAACTCTTAAATGGGTACAAAAAGATCTCAATTTTACTGTATATAATGTAAATAAAATATTTTTACATAAATTCGATAATTTTTATTGCACTATTAGTATATCTAACGCACATTATTATATGTACAGTTGTACACAGCACCTGCCTTTAAAATGTTGTTCAGTTTCTTTATTCGTTCTTAATATCGTGTGCTTGTTGAGTCTTGAATATCGAATCAAAGCAACAGCAGTCTTTTTCACTTTTGCTAAATATCAGCAAAAGTCAATAACATTGTCTAAATATTGCTCGAATTTCTTCTCAAATTCTTTCCACGTACAGATATGTTTCCCACATGGGAAAATCTCTTTCTCATTAGTAAAGAACTGTACCTTGTCTTGACCGACGTCACATCTGAAAAAGATAACACTTATCACATAGTGTTTTATAACATATAATTTTATTATAATCTAAAATCGTACTTAATTTATTACTCATTATAAATTAGATCATCGTATACAATATACATAGTACGAGTAGATAAAATATCGTTTGTAATAATTCTTCTGTGAAAATCATTAGAGGCGATTAACGTAGATTTTGAAGATTTGTATCATTAGAGGACTTAATTCACAGACAGATCGCTAACTCACATCATTTGATCTGGTTATGTCAATTAAATATTAGTCCCGATCAGTCGGCTGGGTTTAACATGACGCGACCAAATTACGTAGGTCCGTGATTTGCTAATAAATCAACTTCTCTGATAGTACATAGGTAATGTTTAAGCTATGGTCTTGACAAATTAGTAAAGAACAGATTTCTCTAGTTCCTCAAGGTCTCACCTCTGCAGAATCGCGATTAAAGTGCCCCCGAAGGGAGTCATGAAAGATTTTCTCCAGACCCTGTTCACGTCACGGTTGAGGCCACTGATCGGCCACTGGAACATCCCCAGGGCTGTGTACATCATGTCCACCATAGCGCCGTGGGAGAAGTAAGCACTAAGTGTGTTGGTGCCGTTGTGAGCAATTGCAAACTTCTCATACATATTCTTCAACCCAGAAGCACCTAGAATCGGGTTCATTGATGTTCCGTATCCGTTTCTGTAAAGAAGTGTTACGCTTGGTAGATATGAAGCAATATTTATTGTATTGCCGAAGAGGTTGATAACAACGTCTGGCTTATAGAAATCGTTGGTTTTGATTGGTCTCCTATTATTTTTGGGAAAAACGTATTAGTAACAGTACATCTGACGAATGTCGAGAGTCACTACAAACCCATTTTCCAGAATGTGATAAAATTATATAAATAATGATAATAATGATAATAAAAACTAATTACACATAATAATGTCGTATATCCTCAACATATTCCAAGACCTCTAGGTCTTTGTCTCTGAATATCGCGCACCAGGGGTTTGTCTTATCCGGCTCGAAGGAGCGAAGGTATCGGCACAGATTGTACAGGTCTATCACATCATCTTCTGTAAGATGCAGTAGACCAGTCCGATGTCTTACTCTTTGAGTCATCTGCAAAAGATAAAACACGACCTGATAAAACTTAAAATTAAAATTGTTTTTAGATGGCACAACAGTAAAAAATTTGTTGCAAAACTAATAGTGGATCTATAAAGTAGTATAGGTCAAGTAGCCTATTGTATAAGTGTTGTGTTTGGCTTTTGTTACTGGTATAAACAGATTTTTTATTTATTTATTTATTTATTTATATCCTGCTTTATAGTAAATTTACTTAGCCTGTAAATTTACTAGTTTAATGTATCTGTTGTGAATAATTGTGAATTCTTTATCTAGTCCCTCTTTCTTCTTTATTACTGTATGGATATAATGATTTCTTAATTCTTACCATTTGAAATTCCTCCGACAGGGTGAATTTTTCTATCTCATGCATCATCTTCTTTGAGCGAAGGGCTTCCATTGCACGCTTCTTGCAATGTCTGTAAGGCTAAATATAAAGTTCTTTCTTTATCTTTTCTAGGTGCTTGCTTTTTATTATAATAAGAACGATTGATTCATTCCTTATCATAGTCCAAATCACAAAGCTCATTCTAAAATTTATTACGAAATAGATTCAATATCTGTTTCGCCTTGTGGTTTAGACCATACGAATCCTTTTTAAGATGATAATATAATGTTCTCAACTCACCCTAATAATCATATCATCTTTGACTCGTTTCAGTTTAATATCCCACAGCTTATTCTTTCTGACTCCCCTGAGGAAGGCTCTTGCGCTCATGGCGGTGCGTTGTTCCTTCGTCGCCTGCACGCTGTAGTCGTCCAGAGAGTCCAGAAACTCCGAAAACCGCTCACCGAACCTCATTCCGAAGTACATCAGCTCCTTGTACCCTTCCAGCGTCAGGAATGATGTGAGATCTACGAGTTTCTTGTCCCAAGACCAGCTCCTGAGAACTTCGATGTCCTGTAATTTTTGGTCGTCATTATTTTAGTCAATGACAGAAGTTTAACCTATAAATCAAAGTGACGTCGCTTAGGGCTGGTTTACACGTATTAAGTGGATAAGTAGTAACTAAATTTTAACTTAATTTGAAGTGCCTGCCGGAAATGTGTCAAGTGACAAGCCCCGCCTGCCAACCTTACAGAAAATAGTCAAAATTCTAATTTCCTTGTTTAGTACTTAACTAAATTTTAACTTACTACTTGCTACTAAATTTTGTGTTTACATGCAATGAATAACTTAAAATTTAGTTAAATACTTATCTACTTAATACGTGTAAACCAGCCAATAGATTTGTGAACTTTATTTCGTGTTACTATAAGACAAGCAGGCGGATTGTCGAATAGTAAGCTATTACCCCGCCTATAAACTGACGTTCTGATCCTAATACTCCCTAGTCCCTACGCCTAACGGTAGCTTAACTCGCCTGGCGAAATACAAAATATCAAAAAGGCTAATTTAATTGCAGCTTTATAGTCTGTGGATTTATATTTTATTGTATTTACTATGTAACTAGTATGAGCTGGCTCAACAACTAGCGCCATGCTTACGCATAAAATTAAGGTGGTTAATGAACAAAATAAATTTCAATTGCACGATAACTTACTTCCTCACACATACTGCCGTTGCCTTGAAGATGACTCTGTATAATTTGATACTTCATCCTAGATGTTTCGCGAAGCGCGTGACGATCTCTCTTGTCAGGAAATCTCGTGCCGTGGCGCACCATGAACCAAATACTGGCAGGACTGCATCCTAAATAGAGATGAACATACTTTGTAAATAAACGCCGATGATGATCAGCAGCTTCATATTTTTCATGAATAAAAACAGTTATTATCAATCGTTCGTCGAACAGTAGCACCACACGTTGAAAAAGTCGCGCTAATCTTAAGTATGGGAGACTGCTAGACATTCAATTTTTTAGCATTAGATACTATATTCAAAACCTATATACCAATAGTGTCCTCCAAAAGATATGTTTCACCGATAACATTGTTTGGAAGCAAAATATCTTAGGTATATGTGACAAATTGAAGACAATGCCGTAGAACTAATTATAGCCTTATTACACAACAAAGATGCGTAGCATGACCAATATCACCAAAGGGATTAATATAATTCATAAGGTCTCTTGCACAATAATAATAATAATTTTGCAAATCTAATTTAAAAGGGCGGATAAGAAAAGCCACACAGCCTGTAAATGCAAAGTTATAAAGCTCATAATATTGTGTTGCTAAAATAGTTAATTGTTTTGAACAAAATAGGTAAAGCTGTTCTTGTAAAACTCTGATCGTTTCTCATAATTTAATTGTTTTTTATTGCTCAATATATTCATAGTCAACGAGACGCTGCATAGTGACTTGTTACTTAAAGACACAGACAAACAGAGACACACTTATACGAGAATTCTAAAACTTTTTAATTGTAGGTCCAAACTCCAAATCGGAGTTTTAAACATCGCCGGGTTTCATGAAAAACATTTAAATACTGAGCCCGAAAAAAAACTTGGCCATATTTTAAAAAAGAAAAGAAAGACTAAGTAATAAATCTATAATGACCCTTACCTTCTAACGGTGGGACTTCCCTAATATCGCCCCTGACGATGTCATACGGTGTCTTATTCCCGTAGAATAGGTAGTGACTTTTGCTCCTCCAGTAACATTCTCCGGCGACGAGCGAGATCAGGGACATCCAAACCAGCCACATGCTGTGTCTACACTGACTGGAATGCAGTGGGGAACCATTCTCTATACCCAATTAAATAAGCCATTTAGCAGGCGTGTCTAATTGTTGATAACATCTATGGACTATTGTGCTACCATTAGAGTTTCATGGATTTTAGTTGATAGGGCTGCTCAGAGTTAAGACTAATAGAATAGAAATACTATCTTCGTCTCAGAAAAACAGACTTGGAGCCCGATTTTACGATGCTGGAATTATGAGTTTATTAAATTACAGATATTGTATTACCTTTTAAATTGGTAGCAATAGATATTGGACTCCAAAACTAGCACATCCTTAGCAAAATGGGAAGAGGTCTAAAAGTATCTTTCTCTTTCACTCCTATCCAGGGTTGTTACTTGTTTTGTCAAGCAAATAGTTGTTCACGCTTTAGCATTTTGTATACTTCCATGTTTTAATCCTTTTTCTTTGGTTACGTCCATGGTAACATGGTTAATCAGTCATGTCATTGTAGCCATGGCACGAAAGTTAGACCTAGTGTAGTTCCAATTAGTTAATTAATACTATTGTTTATTGTAATACTGTTGCCACCAGCGGTCTTAATTAAAAGTATGAATCATCAATTTTCCATACTAAATTCTCTGTATTGTTTTCTTAAAAAAAACAACTCCATTAATAATATTATGAGAAATAGAGGCCCTTCAATTTCAACTATGTCTTATAGCATTTTGAAAGAAGTTCATGCATTTGCCAATTAGGAATAAACTAAGTACTCGCTAGAGGATTGGAATAAAAAATAAAACTCCAGTGAAATATTTATTGACAACGATATCGCTTTATTGGATGTGGGTGAGGCGGAGGCAGCGCGCGCGGGAGTGCCGGTGATAAGGTGGAAGGTGTGTCTCTGATGCCGCGGCCCTGCGCGCGCAGCCTCCTCCCCGCTACATACATACTCCACGGAAATAAATAAATATAAATATCAACAAATTATAAAATATCCCTTTGGTAAAAACATTAAGAATACTAGAGTGTATATTTTTTTGGGCATTACATTTTTTTACAGCTTCATTGTCTCGCTGTTAACACTGCTATTGTATAAAAACTTGATCAGTACAGTCCGTTTTTTTGTAGTGGAACGTTTAGAATTCGCTTTCGGGCGCCAGGTCGAACCTTGGTGGGAAGGTGCCCAGGCCGTCGAAGGCCGAGGGGCGCGAACGTGGGGGCTGGAAAGAATAATCACATGTGAGTATAACGAAGTGTGATAGGTAACTGATAAAGATATGACAGACATGAAAATCATAGGATCAAGTGATAAACTAGGTATAGAATGGAAAAGGATCATTATCATACTTTTTATGCTAAGGTTAACTAAGTTTGTTAAATTAAGGGTTGTAGCTCGAAATTTAAATTAAAAATTAAATACTTTCAAAGTTTGGAACTTCAAATGAGGTGATGGTATTAATGATGACTTAATTTAATAACTAGCGATGCTTAAAATAACATTTAAAAATAAACAAGGACAAATAAAATAAAAAATAAATCTGCTATTCTATGGAACTAAACCTATAGACAAAAACTTGCTTTGAAGTATAATAATATTTATTCACATGAGCCATGCAGGATACATGCTAAAAAATGTAACGGTCCCCTTTATAATCATGCTTATATTTAAAAACATTTCATCTAATAAAATGTGCATATTTGTGGCTGGGTTTATTTTGGCATTTAGTTCATTGCATCCCCAATAAATGGTTTGTAACAACAATCAACACTGTTTTTGGTGTTGTTTCATTTGTTTCTTACAGGGGTCACCACAACTTACATGTATCCAGTGAAGATCTATGGACGCCCTTTAACGGACGCCTAAGACAATAAAAAATCATTTTAGTTATTTGTGAATTATTGTGTTTTTCGGGGGTGCGGAGTTTTAGTGCGGATACTGCATTTCGTGTTTTTATTTTGTGTCAACCCTATTAATACGAGTTAATGTAAAGCTAACTATATTTGTCTTGTATATTGATAAAAAAGCATAGTTTTGTCAAGCGGGGGTTATTGGTTATATTTATAACAGACAACTTACTGCCGGACTGACTCCTCTCGCCGCAGAGCCCGCGCGTCCCTTTCCACGGAATTTGCTGATGGCCTGTTCGGCCAGGTCTGCTCTTTCCTCAGCCTCCTCCAACTCCTGCTGCGCCTTGCGGAACTTAGCCAAGTTGAGGGCGGCGATTTCTTCCGCCTCCTCGATCTGCCTCTTGTAGGTCTTAATCTTCTGTTGGAGTTTGTCGACGAGGTCCTGCATACGTTCGTGGTTCTTGCGGTCCTCCTCGGCTTGGAAGGTCAATTCCTTGATACGCCTCTCGGACTTGCGCAGGTTCTTCTGCGCGTCCGCGTGCCGTCTCTGTTCTCCGTCGAGCTCGTTCTCGAGCTCCCTCACTCTCTGTTCCAGTTTCTGGATGGCCTTCTTGCCTCCCTTGAGTGCGTTGGCCTCGGCCTCGTCTAACCTAACTTGCAGCTCCTTGATCTGTTGTTCGAGGGCCTTGCGGAGTTTCTCCTGTGTCTGTGCGTGTTCTTGTTCGGCACGGAGTTCATCGGCTAACCTAGCGGCGTCGACCATGGCCTTCTTCGCCTTCTCCTCGGAGTTCTTGGCCTCGTTCAGGAGCTCATCGAGATCTGAGTGCAGGGTCTGTAATTCAGTCTCAAGTTTCCTCTTGGCGGCAGACAACGACGCGCTCTGGGCAGAGAGCTCGTTGAGCTGTTCGTGAGCATCACCAAGCTCTTGTTCGGCCTGGCGACGAGCACGGTCGGCCTGTTCCAATAAGGTACGGGACTCTTCGAGTTCGTTCTGGAGAGCGTTGGCGCGGCGTTCTGAGATACCCAGCTGTTCGCGAGCATCGTCACGAGCACGCTGTTCTTCTTCGAGGGCGGTCTGGAGGTCCTTGATCTGTTGTTGGTAACGTTTGATGTTCTTCTGTGCCTCAGCGTTAGCCTTGTTAGCGTGGTCAAGAGCGATTTCGAGCTCATTGATGTCAGCTTCGAGCTTCTTCTTCATGCGCAAGGCCTCAGCCTTACCCTTGGCTTCGGCTTCGAGGGAAGCTTGCATGGAGTCGAGGGCACGTTGGTGGTTCTTGCGTGTGTTTTCGAATTCCTCCTCCTTCTCTTGTATCCTCCTGTCGATTTCTTGTCTGACCTGAGACAGCTCAAGTTGAGCACGGAGAACCTTGTTTTCTTCCTGTTCAAGAGCGGCTTCAGCTTCCTCGAGAGCAGCTTGGAGTTCGTCCTTCTCGGCTTCGAGTCGCTTCCTGGCCTTCTCGATTTCGTGAATGTTGCGGCCACCTTCACCGATTTGGTCGAGCAAGTCCTTGACTTCGTCGGCGAGGTTCTTGTTCTCACGGCGGACGGCCTCGAGCTGTTCTTGGCCTTCCTCGTAAGCACCCTTAAGGCGGAATAGTTCAGTGGAATAGTTACGGCACTCCTTCTGGCTGGCATCAAGCTCAGCAGCGAGGTCGTCAACCTTGAGTTTCCATTCACCGATGATCTTGTCGAAGGCCTTCTGTTTCTTCTCGGCGGCGTTAGCAATAGCGGTGGCACGGTCGACCTCGAGTTGCAGGTCTTCAACTTCAGTCGCAAGGCGTTGCTTGGTCTTTTCAAGGGCAACAACCTTCTGGTTGAGCGATTCGATGGTCTCCTCGGCTTCTGCAAGACGAGCTTGGAGCTTACGTTTGGCTTCCTCGAGTTCCTCAGAGCGAGCGACACCCTCGGATTCGTATTTGGAGCGCCACAGTTGAGCCTCAGCGTTGGCCTTGGACAGTTGGCGTTGCAGGTCAGCCTTGCCCTCAGCTTCCTCCTCAACTTGTTCACGGATGTTGTCGAGGTCGTGCTCCAAGTTGCGGAACTTGCCAAGAAGGGTAGCGCGTTCCTGATAAGAAATTATTTTATTAGAACATTGTATTGAGAAATTATAACTTGTATTTTGATTTCAATATGTCCTTTAATATACTAACCCTGGATTCCTCATCAGCGAGCCTCTTGGTGTCTTCCAGTTGGGTGGTAAGGGAGACCTTGATCTTGGAGAGCTGTGACACCTGCGACTCAGCCTCCTCCAGTTGACGGAGCAGGTCGGAGTTCTCGATGGACAGCTTCTTCTTGGCGGCGTCCAGGTCGTTGAGGGTGCGGTTAGCCTCATCAGCTCTAGACTGAACGTCGTTGAGTTGGTGTTGCAGTTGCTTGACGATCTTCTCTTGGGCAGCCTGAGTGAATTAAAATAAAATTTGTATCGTCCAATATTGTGCATTATTTAAAAAAATAATGTTATTTGTTGTAATCACTAAGTTAAAGTCACTCGTTTTGAATGTTTGGGACTTTTGGAAAACTAATTTTGTAATTCTTAAGGTTTTTCTAAATGGATTATTATTATATTTTATGATTAAGAAGTATACTGTTAATAAAAGGCAACAAAGGAATAAGAATTAAATTCTGAAAATACGTCGCGGTTAAAGTCGAATAATATGATTTTTTAATTAATGTTATGATATTATTTATTCAATGAGATCACTTAATCATAAGTTATCAGGTCATGCATAAATTATTCAAAATTAATTATTATTTTATTACTACACACACTAACACAATTAGCGTTAATGCACTTATCGGATGTTACAGAAGTCATTATTGAAGCTAGTAGTTCGTATGTCTGCAGTTGTGTTTATATACAATAGTATATTTGTCATAATCTCGCTGAAAAGCTGCAAAGCGTTTACTATTTTTTGCCAACACATTTTTCTTTTATAATTTTGTACCTTTTCGTTGGACAAGTGGTCGAGACCGGCGCGAAGATCATTAACTTCGCTAAAGAATTGAGAACGCTCTTTCTCAGCCCTGGGTGGATAAAATATAACATATTTAATACCTATAGCAGAATTTGGAAACACATATTTGGGCCAATAAAATTTCGACTGCATATTATAGTGTTTGAAGTGTGTGTTGTTACACTGGAACAAAGGGAATCATGCAACACCCCGGGTGGTAGACATGCCTCAGTAGATGACATGTTACCTTCTCCCTCGCTACTTGATCGACAGCAGCGCGCGTGTTGTTAAGCTCATTGTAGCAAGACGCACGGTCATGTTCTGCCCTAAATTTTTATGTTTACATATTAATATACTAATTAAAACTCATTTCGTATTGAATAAATAACCAGCACATATCACATACAATTCTTCAAGTTAAATTAGCATATTATGATAGGGTGCTAAGATATTATGTTTTATAAGATGTTTAAGGATCCCTTATATAAGGGATCCTTAAACATCTTAGAGTTTGTCATAGATCTAAAAATATTTTTAAAAAAGGAGGAAAAAAAATGACGAGTTCGGAAACTTAAGATATGTAAGTAACACTCACTTGGCCTTGAGTTTGTTGAGTTGGTCGAGTTGCTCACCCATCTCAGCAACAGCATCGTTGTGCTTCTTGCGGAGGTTGGCGAGGGTGGATTCGTGCTGGATGTTGGCCTCCTCCAAGTCACGACGGAGCTTGCTGAGCTCAGCCTCGCGCTTCTTATTCAGCTCAATCTGGGCTGAAGTAGCGCCACCGGCCTCCTCAAGACGCTCACCCAGCTCCTCGAGCTCGCGGGCGAGGTCGGCACGTTGTTTCTCGGCCTTGGCGCGGGCTTGACGTTCCGATTCGACTTCCTCCTCAAGTTCCTCGATGCGGGCCTGCAGTTCCTTGATCTGTTTCTGGTGCTTGCTGACCAAAGATTGTTCGTCCTCGAGTTTAGCCGTGAGAGATGAGATTTCCTTGTCCTTGCGTTGAATTGTCTGTTCGAGTTCCTTTTTGTTGCGTTCGAGGTCGGATACGGCTTCCTGAGTGAGTTTGAGGTCGCCCTCAACCTTCCTCCTCTGCTTCTCGACGTCCGCGCGCAACTTCTTCTCGCGCTCGAGGGAGTCCTCAAGCTCGTCGAGGGTCTGCTCGAGCTTCTGCTTAACCTTGTTGAGGTGGTTGACCTTGTCCTCGGCCGCCTGCAGTTCCTCGGATGTCTTCTGGTTGGATTCGCCCTGGAGTTTCTTCTCCTTGTTCAACTTGTTGATGAGCTCGTCCTGGTGGGCGATCTCGTCGTTCAAGTTGCGGATCTGGTGGTCCTTGGTGGCCTTGTCCTGTTCGGCCTTCTGGACGGACAGTTCGAGGTCCTCGACATCCTTCTTCAGTCCGGAGACCTCCTGCTCCAGCTTCTTCTTAGCCTGGAAGAGCTGGTTGCGGGCATCCTCCTCCTGGGTGAGGCGGTCTTGGGTGTCCTAAAATAAAAACAAATTTATGTTAAAGTATAAAAAATAGAACGTACATAAAAATAAAAGTTAGTGTTACATCGTAAAGGCGGGCATCTGGTTTAAATCAATCGACACCTACTCCTCGTAATACGTATTATTGTTTGCAATAAAATCGTGCACTTTATTGACGTGCAATTTATTTTCATTACTTTCGAATAAAGTTTCTGCTATTTAAACAAGGAAAATTTTAAAATAAACTTTAAATTTCAACTATGCTTCTATTTTTCCTTCTAGTTTTAATATTGAAAAAATATGTTTCAATGTTTAATATTTAAGAAACAATTTTAAACTTTTTAATACTGATAATAATAATATTAAATTCACTTTATCGTTTTAAATCTAATGAAGATTATTATAAGTACTTAGTTACTTCTTACAACAAATTAAATTAAATGTATAATATGTTAAGGCCATCCCCGGAGCAAACGCTCTTGACCATACATTTGCCGCGTTGCCGAGATCGCGCCAAAACCCTATTTTTTTACTTATCTTAGTTCAAAATTGACCTAAAAAAATTCAAACGTCCAGTATGTACTTGATAAAATTGGCGATCTATTGGCGTGTGTTTGAAATAACCGTAATTTGAAAAAATATACTAGGGAGATACTGAATGGTTGCTTGAATTTAAATAAATTGGTATTACTTTGGAAGCTGATATCATGAGTATAAAAATAAAAATAGAAAATTAATAACTATGTAAAGAACGTTCATATACTAAAAATTATTGATGTATTTTATTATAATTTTGTAGCTTTCAAATTATGAGTTAATAAGGCTCTAAAAACAGCAAAATACGGCATACGGAGCGTCTTAATATCCTTTAAATTAATTCAGTATAACTTCAATCGGCTTATAACACGTGTCAAATAATGTTAACTTACCCTAAGTTGGCTCTCAAGATCGGCCTTCTGCGCCTGGAGTTTGGCAGCGCGCTCCTGGGTCTCAGAGAGGGAGCCCTTCTCACCCTCGAGGTTGGCGAGCAGAGCCTGCTTCTCCTCGAGCAGCTTGGCGTTGAGGGCTTCCACCTCCTTGCGGAGTTTCTCCTCCTTCTCGAAGGCTTCCTGGGCCTTCTGCGCCTTCTCCTCGAGTTTCTGTAAAATCACCTCACTATCAACACCGTCCCACTTGGTCATATACGCCGCCATGATCTACCGACTACCCCTAATGTGATATCATCAAATTATCTAAGTACTCTACGTCGATCGTTCGGATAGGAAGGGTGGTGCGCGCGCCGCAAACCACTTCGCTACTGAGTGGCGCTGGAGTTTTCCAGCGCGCGCGCCGCCCCCGCAACATCGCGGATAAAAAACACGCCTGGAGTGGGGCGGAATCCAGAAATGGCCGGCAGGTGCGCCGGTGTCACGTAACCGCAGGTGGGCGCGGTCGCCGCTATTTATACACCCTTGATTCACACGTTGTAAGCGCCGAGGTGTTTTATGGGTCAGCTCGATCATCGCAACAGGTGAACTCACCGCGATCTCATCCTCGACGCGGGTGACGTTGAGGAGGGGCTTGACCTTCTGCCACAGCTTCCACCAGGGCCAGGTGCGGAGTTGCAAGTATTTGCGCAAGTTGCGTTGGACAACTTGGAGAGACAATCTACGAAAGTTTTACGTGTTAATTAAAATTGTAGAAAAATTAAAACACGAATCCTATCTCTGGAATTATGTTCTACTCGTAATACACATAAATAATGTGTTTTTGAAGTTTAAAAAATATTTGAGAAGAAATTTCGTTTCTTACTAGAGGAAACGATTTTTTAAAATATACTTCAGACGATACCACCAAGGTGTTACTTATAAAATTAATAAAGACATAAAAATATGATTATGATTTTATTCTCGTACCTCTGTTCTTGCAGCTTCTTGAAGTCCTTACGCGAGAGGTAACCACGGATGTAGGCCTGGAGCCAAGATACGATCTTGGAAAGCCTGTCATCACGCAGCTCTTCCATCTGACCCAGGACACCAGCGCGGAAGAATACCTGCTCACCCATAGCGACCATGATTAGTAAGGAGTCTCGTAGAAAAAAGAAGAAATAAAATTTGATAACATAAATTGACTATATAAAGCTTTTTTACAGCCTTTACAAAAATTATTATTTGTTAAAATTTTATTATTTAGTAACTACAAAATTAAAATTAAGGAAACGTTACCAATATTAATTAGATGAAGAAAGACAATGAAAGGATAGATTAAGAGTATTAATATTTACAACTATTACAGCGTTACTCGTGCAAATAGCTCTACCTTGGTCTTTCCGAGCCTGAAAGACTCCGAGTCCAAACCGGTTTGTTCAAGGATAACCGAGGTGGCTTTTTCGGGGGTAATTGGCTCTTTGATGAGGTTCGGGCACAGAATTTTGTATCTGCGTTTAAGGAGGACACAAAAGATGAAAACAATAAAGGTGCAAATGAACGGGAACGGGAAAACAAAACTCGAGCCTACTGACTTGGGCTCGAGGGACCAGCCTTCGTATTAAAGGTTTACTGGCCCAGGATTGAGGTAAAACATACTAACTACAAGGGTACTACTAAATCCTAAAGCGCAACGATCCGATCTGTAGCTGGGGATCGTCAGAACCAAAACGCTATCTACTATAACGTCAGACATGCCTTGGTATGACCGAGACGATAAGACTCGGGATCCAAGCCAGTAGATTCCAGGATAACTTGAGCGATTTTCTTAGGATCGGTCTCTTTCGCGGCGGCGGCGGGATTGAGGATCTTGTAGCTATGTTATTGAAATAATATTAACAAAATGATAAAGGTCTGCTTAAATGTACCATAATAAAAACATCCAATGCACTACGTTGGACTGAGGTAAAAAATCCCATGAATAAAAAAACATGATTTGTAGGTTCATGTTCAAATGTTTTACAGATAGTTTCACTATCTGCTATTATAAAAAATATAGAGGTCTAAAATGATTTAGACCCTTACTTAGGGAAACCTTTAAAAAACTCTATTCTTTAGAGTTTAAAACGTTCTTTCACACTAATACTTTATGGTTGCACTCCCTTGCCTTCGTATGTCCTATACGGTAGCTTTCTGGGTCAAGCCCAATCGATTCAAAACATTTCCTAGCTGCCTCTTTAGGATCCTCTTCTGCTGCCATGATTGCTGGTGCAAGAATCATGTAACTGTCCATTAATTGAATAACAGTTAAAGTAATGTGCCGTATCCAATATATAATATTCATATATTTCATAAAATCCTAAGCCGTGTTACTCATAACACTCATAACTCAAAACATATGTTATTGACGTCATATAGGATCCGTGAGCTTCGAACGAAAATAACCCGCTACAAGAATGTTCCAGACATGAAAAATTTTGTTGATGATTATGTTTTCCTATGCGATGACCCAATAAATTTATTTTTATAGCGTAAATTAATTTACTGTGTGCTAACCGATTTATAGGCGGACGACGTCCGTTCAAATTTTTATAGAGACTTCGTGATAACTTACCGGAGCTTGAAGTCGGGGTAGACCATCCTGTTGGGGAAACCTTTACGGCAAATACGGATACCTTCCAACACACCGTTACAGGTGAGCTGGTGCATCACAAGGTGGGAGTCGATGAGACCTAAAAGGCGAAAGCAGGACATATATCTCGTGACCTAGATCATTTTAGCCTAGGTGATTTAGGACGAAGAGATTTCGTTTCATAGGTACTAGAAGAAAGATCAGATACGCGAATTAACGCAGAAAATAATTTTAATAAGCTGACCCAAATTTAAAGTAAGAGATATATTTAAGATTCCGGTGAATATCTAAATATATGTCGTCCACTCAACACCTACAGAAATATGTTCTAATCGTGAGTAATAAGCCCGTGGGTGTTAAATTCGAAAGCATTTCTGGATGTTGCAATTTAAAATAAACTCTGATAAATACACACTGTTGCTATAACACGCGGTGTTGAAATCTGTTTTCAGACGAAATATTTTGGTCGGATTCGTAACGCTCTTAACAGAATTGCATACAGACTTTGGTATCTTTATATATTTCCAACATTAAAATTTAATTAAAAAGGTATTTACTGTATTTCAACAATTTGTTTTTTTGGGGACGAAGGTTCTTTCGTATTTTTAGTATCTGGCAAAATTGACATGAATGATCATTCTAAGTATCAACATATTTAATATTTTCAACATAACTGAACATCTATGTAAAAAAAAAAAGATGAAATGTTAAAAATAATATAAAACTTACCGGCTTGTTTCAATTCGTTGGGGATGATACAACGGACGAAGTGAGGCTGGGTTGATCTCAGGGTGGTCATCAGGTTGTTAAGTTGTTCCTAAACATAAATCCAAAATTAATTACATCGTTCCTTAAGGTGAGTTTGGCAAAACTACATATTTCAAATAATAACATAAATCTTTAATACACAAATAATGGAGAAGTATTCGTAGGTGGAAACATATAAAGCGATGAATTTGGAAGTATTATTATGAAACATATAGGATTAGAAAAAAACACACTCGAAAACATATTAGGTGTATGAAATAAAAGCGTTGTAAACTCTGCGGAAATAATGATCTTCCTGGAAAACTGGATATCGAATTTTGACGTACCGAGGTATTTAAGTACGTGTTATGAATGTTGATTATATCACAACATTAACATGAGGAAAATTACCTCATCGTTGCGAAATTAATGATCTGATCTGAAAAACTATTTCGCTTACAGAATAGTTATCAACACTGTTGAATTTTTAACAACAATTGGGGATTAAATATACAAAAAAAATATAATAATAATAACAAATATAGATGTACCCTGTAGGCGGAGGAGACAGTAGCAAAACCACCTCCCTTCTTAGCACGGCCTCCTATGGATGTACAGTAACAAGTAACGGTTAATGCTAATCTAGTACATATAAACAAAGACTATTATCTACATATTGGCCGTACTCTCCATCGTCGACATGAGCTGTGCTGTAAAACGTACACGAACATGGATAGACAATAGACAAAGATGAAAGCGCCGGGGCCGACACATAATTCGCTGCCAATAATAGAGATTATAACGAAACTATTTCTAGGGATGAAATAAAGTATAGTTTTGTTATAAACGTAAAAGATTTAAAGATTTAAAGAAAAAGTCGTTTTGCCTTATGTAAAAGTACAAAAAAAAATGTGGCGACCCCTTGTAAGTAGAGATAGACGAGGACAAAAGCCACGTGACAGAAGCAAATTTTTGTCATGTGTTCCATTTTACCCTGTAGAGTGATGACACGGTCTGGAAGGCAGACCCCTTAGCACGCTTGCCTCCAGCTCCTAATTTGTTCAAAACAATTTTGTCAGAAGAGGAAGTGAAATTTGATGATTTCGATGATATTCTAATGTAAATGCTCGATGTCTATAATCGAGTTAATAGAAAATTTGATGAGTCTACGATGATATTCTGATTTGAAATTGCATTAAGTTTTAATATGCAATTGTACGTTCACAGAAGTAGTGACAGCTCATGATAATTATTCTTGGAATAAAAACGACTTACATGTCCTGGAGACTATGGATGCTTAATTTAAAATATTATTTTCATTTCCTGTGATGCCTTAAGTTTCAAGGAATTTTAAGTAAGTTTCAATTTTCAATAGTAATTGTTTTATATAACGAATGCTACGTACCCTTGCCACCACCACCGGCAGCGGCGGCATCACCAGACTGTCCGGGGTGATCAGCGAAGATCTCCACCAGCAGTTTGTTGGATCCCTTCTTGAACTGGTCTACGACGGTGTCGTTAAGAGGGTCCTTGTTCTTCTCAAGCCATCCGGTGATGTTGTAACCGACCTATTTTGGGATGATAAATTTATCAACAAAATATTCCGGTTGTAATTTATTTTTTATTTTTAGTTATTTACTTTTATTTTCATCGAAATTAAATATGACAATATTAACATTTTGAAAATCTAAAACCTTGATAAGAGGAATCATTAACCTGACGTAATTGTCAGTATCATAACGAAGAATAGAATTGGAGAGGTAAAAAAATATAAAGAGGAATCTGTACTTACGTTACCGGCGTAGTGACCAATGGCGAAGTGAGCGGCTTGGCAACCAGGCTTGGGTGGTTTGGGCTTCAGGTAAGGAGCGGATTTGCCCAAATGGTTGTTGTTCAACTTCTCAACGAATGTCTGGTCGGTGGCTTTCGGGAACATAGACTCTTCCTCAAGGATGGAGAGGATACCCATAGGCTAAAATCGGACGAATACGATTAGGGTCATATAGACGGTATCTAAGCTGTCTTGATATTGGTAGTTTTTTGAAATAGTAATTTTTACCTGAACTAAATTTAAAAAATCAAATTTCGTACAATTATTTTTTGATTGAAATTAATGGCTTTCAAACTTACCCATACTTACCAAAGCAATTAAAATTGAATATCTAATTTACATATTTTTGTACAAACTTTTACATGAATTTTACAGGGAGCTTAAAGTAAATCTTAAAACTAAGAGCATTTGTTGTTACAAAGCGACATGCAATTTTGTAAACAGTTGTAAGTGTACTAGAGTATAGTAGGCATCAATATATTTGCGTGTATCAAACTGCGTTAGCACATTATAGTATGTTGTGTTATGAAAAATATTAAATATAATTACGAGTTAAAATATAAAATTAAGTATAAGTAAGCGTATTATTCTTAACATTTCCAAAAACTAGGCAATACTACGTGTGCGCCTACAATAATATTTCATGTCGCGATACTAAAAGTGAATTCAATGATAATTCTGATAATGAAAAAATGAAACAGCGAAAGAAGACTCGAAAGCTACTGAAGCCGAATTTGATACGCGCGGGGAAGGACTCAGCCAGCAGTATACTTTGCACTTGCAGGCGCATGAAAGGCGTCGAATCTCAATGTCCAGCCTGAAGCCTCCTCTATTCGCGGCCCTATAGCCTCAAGCTACATAAGTTACTCGTCTAATACCTTTTCTATTAAATTTATAGTCGGTTGGAGATCCATACCAAAATCTATAAATTCCCATATGATCCCTTCTCTTTCATATTCTTCTTGTTCTAGGACGAACATGAAATGATTAAAGTACTGTTGTAATTTTTCGTTCGTAAAGTTAATACAGAGTTGGTTAAATCCGTTCATCTGCAGTGGTGACATGAAAAAAATATTCAAGTAACTCGTTAAAATACTTGTATTGCTTCGTTTTTTGTCGTGTCTGTGAGTGTATTGTGGCGTTGGATTAAATATAGATACAGAAGAAGAGAAAAGTTACACACTTTAGGTCACACAACACAGGTAATTGCTTTGAAGAGTCAACCGAGTAAAACCTTTCCAATTTCCGTAATTTTATGTAATTTTGAAATTAATTTAGAAAGGATAATTTAGACGGCTTTACTCGGCGACCATGGCGAGCTGCAAGCGTTCATTGTTGCGTTTCCGCCATATACCTTTTCAATAAGGTCAATGCAATTTTGGAGATCCATGCCAAAATCAATGAAGGTCCATTCAATTCCTTCGCGTTGGTATTCTTCTTGTTCCAACACGAACATGTGGTGGTTAAAGAACTGCTGGAGTTTCTCGTTGGTGAAGTTAATGCAGAGTTGTTCAAAACCGTTGAACTGCAGGGAGATAATTAATGAAAGGGTTAGGGTAAAAGAGATAGATATTAATAGGACGTGTTGTATTCCGGCTACGGATTTCGTTCCGTAGGTAGGTTCTAAAAAAGAAAGTGCAAGAGGAGGATGTCGGAGCCGCATCTATTCCATAGACGGCCTCGGTGAACAAACGGGTATGTTGGAGTCCAGGCGACTGGAGGACCAGTGTGTCAATTTACCTTCTCGATCAGGTCAATACAAGCGAGTAAGTCCATTCCAAAATCGATGAAGGTCCACGAGATACCCTCCTTCTTATATTCCTCTTGTTCGAGGACAAACATGTGGTGGTTAAAGAATTGCTGGAGCTTCTCATTGGTGAAATTAATGCAGAGTTGCTCGAAACCGTTGTACTTTTATAAACAATACGAAAACCAAGTGAGTGTGTGGAAAAAACAAAAGTGAGAAAACTTAAAAATAGATGGTGCCAGTGGAAAATTTTGAAAAAGAACTCGATAACACCCAACGGTTTGCGTGGTTTCGGGGTATTCTTCACCCGGTATACCTTTTCAATGAGTTCAATACAGGCTAGAAGATCCATTCCAAAGTCAATGAACTCCCATACAATGCCTTCTTTGGTATACTCTTGTTGCTCCAATACAAACATATGGTGGTTGAAGAATTGTTGCAACCTCTCATTTGTGAAGTTAATACAAAGTTGTTCGAACCCATTATACTAAGAAATCAAAATTAATTATTAACAAAATTTTGAGAATCAACCAAACAATTGTGGCTTTTCCTATTCGAATTATAGATATACTGAAATAAATAATAATAAATTTTGTGACCTAAATAAATGAATACAAAAAATACAATGATTATCAATTACTCTAATTTAATTATTTCGCTTCTTTATATTAAAGAGCATAGGCCTTCCTTTTTGAATAATTAATATAATAGGATTGTACTATTTTAGGTAAACAAAATAATATTAAAAATTGTATCCCCTTAGTGGGAATTTAAGTTTCTTAAGCTAACAATCATACATACATATCACCGTTGAATGCTTACAACACATTCAAATAATTACTTTCAAAGTATTCATAATGATTAAGTAATGCTATTTCTCTTAAGCATCAGAGAAATATCATCAGTGTCCGATACTCACGTCGAAGATCTCGAAACCAGCAATATCCAGTACACCAATGAAGTGCTGCCTCTTCTGCTTGGTGTCTAGGGTCTCGTTACACTTCTTCACCAGCCACTTGAACAGACGATCGAAGATACCCTTGCAAAGAGCACCCACGGAGTTAGTGACCTGGTCCTTGCCTTGACCCTTGGTGACGAACTCGTTACCGACTTTGATACGCGGCTTGAGCAAGTTCTTGTACAGGTCAGCGCAGTCGACGCCGAGAAGAGTGGCGACTTTTTGACCATCCTGGAAGTAACAGAAAGGTATTATGAAATAGGCGAATTTAAGGAGATACGGTTTCTTATGTTAAAAACTAAAGTTACGTTAAGGAAAACTTTTGCAGAGAGTAAAGTTTGAAAGAATTTTATCAGATATTCAAAATATTTAAATTGTGATATACTTAACAATAATTATTATTAATAGTGTTTCATATATTAGCAAAAATATAATATGAACTCTACAGAAAATATTGAAGAAAAATAAATATTTACCTCAGTACCATCGGCCTCAGCCTGTTCCTCGCGACCCCTCTGCTTGAACTTCATGCAACCCATGTGCATGACGGCGGCGGTGATCTTGTATACGTTGTCCTTCTCCTCTTGGGTGAAGCCCAGAATGTCGAAGGCTTGCTATAATACGAAAAATATATTAGTACATTTCGTACAAAATAGGCGCGTTGTTATATAAAAATGGAGAAGAATTAGGCTTAGAATGGTTTTTAAGAATTAATTTTGAAATGTTTCTGAAGAATTAAATTTTGGTTGTTTTGAGACACATGCACCACTTACCTGACTTTTTACATATTAGTATCAGAAATAGTTATGCTGCTTGCATTTTACAATGTACACCTATTGCACAGATACTTTGTAGACCCCGGAATTTGTTGGATAAACTAAGAATATAATGTCCCTTATATTTTTCAAGGAACCTATTCTATTAAAATAAGAAAGTAAGGATTCAATTCTATTAAATTATAATTTCTCATATCCATTCTTTGGACTTTTAGATATATATAATTTTTTTAGCATGACTCTATATGGGACATCGACAACACCATTGTGGATATTTTAATTGACAATAGTCAATAATCCATCCCTTGGATTTTATCAACATTCTTACTAAGTTAAGCGTCCATCGCTGCTAGGGGGAACTCGACATGTATGCGGACTACAATACAACTTACATCAGTCAAAGTACATTCCTCGCCGTCATCGACGTTGGGAATTGTAATCTTACCCTGGGCGACGTTATGGTAATCGTATATGTCGTTGGACAACATACACATGTCTGTAGATTAAACAACTTAATTTAGTGTCATAGCTTTACCCCGCGCACCTAGTTCCCTGGCCTATACCTCATCCTTCTATGTATTCTGTCAAGACGTTTATTTATTACCGTTATGGGGTGCAAGTGCTGGAGATGAGGGAACTCCCGGTGGTTCATTCTGTGCATCATGCTGACTTGACCTCTAGCACGGAGCGAGCATGCTATGTGTATGTCAGATAATATCGGCAAACAATAAACCGCGGCAAGTAAGACGCACGCTCCCTGCGTAGGTTCGACACTTACGACCGTGAGATCGAACTGTTCCGCATCGTTAACGCCCGGTATCCGAGTCTTCCCTTGACTTATGAGGGGATAGTCCGAAATGCGGTTGCTAATCATCGTTAACTCTGTAAATTTCAAATTATCTGACATATACATGCAACGACTTTGAAAGCGGTCGGAAGCGGAACAAGCATAGAGAAAGTGATAGACAAAACAAAGGAAAAGACGAGCCAGTTGTCTCATTCTGGACTCACGTCTGTCAGTTTCATTTCTTCACCGTCGTCAACTCCGGGGATCACGGTCTTGCCTTGGGCGACGATGTTGTAGTCATTGATGTCGTTAGACAACAAACATTTGGCTATAAAACGACATTGGTCACATTCAGGTGGATATACACATACAGGGTGCTATCGGACTAAAATCTAGGGGCACATGCTTTCGGTGGGAGACACAATATAATATTCCATCTCGTTTCCGCTCTGAGGCGAGATGTTCACCAATCGGTTGTATGCGAGAGGTATACAAGGAAAACAAAACACTTGGGTACGTCTTTCAAGCCTTCGTTTCTTGGAAGGCTGAACTTACATCGGTTAAAGTACATTCCTCTCCATCATCTACGTTGGGGATGGTAGTTTTTCCTTGCGATATGATGTAATAGTCATATACGTCATTTGACAGCATACACATCTCTAAAGTTAAATTATATGTTAATATTATTTTTCTCAGAATACAAATGAGATGGTTCTCAGTAATATATTTATTTAAAAATTATTACCAATTTTTAAATCTGTAATATCAATAAAGTGTTTGATCGAAGAACAAAGTATAACTTATTTATAAACAACAACTCTTTGATACGAAGGAAGTATACGTTACCTTTAAGACCGGGTACAGAGCCGGACATCATCTGGTAGAAGATGTGGTAGGAACGCTCAAGAGCCTGTTGAGAGATGACACGGGCCTTCTCCAGCAGATCTGCAGAATAATAAATAAAGCTTAGTCAAAGAATTCTGTATTAGCACAGAGGTACTTGTTCTTCTTCTGGGCATGTTTTGTTTTGAGAATGTATCGATATATAATAGTCCATATAGACATTTTAAGATGAACTGTTCAAAGGCATAAGTCTAGTGAGTAGAGCAATTAAAAGGGAGAACTATGTTAGTAAATGACAATGGATCTAAAGTTCTTATTTTTATAATATCTTTGGAAGATACTTGAGTTAAATAAAAAGTTAAACTTACAAGTTTCGATATCAGCACCAGCCAGTTTTCCAGATGGGCCAAAGTGGATACGGATGAATTTACCCTGGGCGAGAAGGAAAACAACATTAATACGGTACAAGAAAACATTTAATATTTACACATTTGAATGGAATGTTCTTCTTTTTTATCTTGAAGAAAGTCTCAGCCAAATTGGTATAAGTGACGCATATTAAATAAGTCACTTATTTTGTTTTGATATCAAAACAAAACATCAAAACAGAAGGTTCTATATTAGAATCTAGCACGTGTATAAACACTGTTGATAAGCATAATTGGGAATGCATTCTATTACATATTGAGATAAATGATTTTGGCACTGATACTAAAACAAAAGTTGTTGATGCATATGAACGTCTAATTTTAAGTATCAAGAATTTGATAGTAGTAAAAGAGATCACCATATAGAATAGTCCTACTTTTATATTTCATAAAAACACATATACAGTTACAAAAGTATAAGAGCAGCATAAATCTTATTGCTAGAAGCTGTTTCTTATAGACGAACTAGCATTTAATATTATTAGAATAAAACTGCTGTAAATAAGTATAAAAAGAAATATTAAGATAATATACTTACGAAACGGGAAGAGTTGTCGTTACGGACGGTCTTGGCGTTACCGAAGGCTTCAAGCACAGGGTTAGTTTGGACGACCTGGTCCTCAAGGGAGCCCTTCTTCTCCTGAGACGGGTCCTTCTTCTGGGAGGCACCGACGGTGGCAAAGTACGCAATTACCTTCTTCGTGTTCTCAGTCTTTCCGGCACCAGACTCTCCGCTGTAGATTGGGAAGTTTATTTAGATGACATTTTGGTGGAGAGGAATCTTCCTGGATTATGGATGGAAAAATTTATCTGCTTTTGATACTTTGAGAATTTCTCTGGGTTATGGATGAATTATGATGGTTTTTTTTGCTTCTGATAAGTACTTTATTGGAACATTGCAATTTTATAGGTACTTATATAATTTAATAGAGAAGATACTCTCAATTTTAAATTAACAAATTTGTTTTTCAAACTTAAAAGTCGATATTTTGATTTTACCAAGGAAACAACAAAGTTGAACTTACGTAATCAACATAGATTGATTCTCGTGGTTGGTTAACATGTTGACGTAAGCGCCATCGGAAATGGCGAAGATGTGGGGTGGCACCTCCGAACGGCGCTTGCCTCGGTACAGCTTGGCGCATCGGAACGTGTACACGGGGAATCTCTTGTAAGGGTTGATAGCCACACAGAAGAGACCCGAGTACGTCTGCATGAAGAAACGATGATAAAACCAAGAAGGAAAAGGTGATGTGTCTTTTAAATTTGATGTCTTTGAAATTTTGAAATAAGGTTGTGCAGAATTTCCTCCTACCAACACGATAGTGATAATAGGAGGAAATCATAGGTCCAGCTATGAAAAATTCGTAACAAAAAATTAAAAAACTAATCTGCCGTTACAGTTGTTATAGTAATTGATATTACGTGATTTTTCGTGAACAATGGCAGCTGCCATCGTATCACAAAAACTTTTTATAGCTTTCAAATTACGTACAAGACAACGTGTAACCGCAAAATAGGCATCACACAATAAATAATATAAAATTTTACTTAAAATAACGCAGAGAGAGTATTTTTATAATACTTTATATCTCTGCAAAAATGTTAAATTTTCCACATGATTTTAATCGTTAATTCATTGAAACAGTTCAAATGTTTAAATTACTGGTGTTCTGTCTGTGGAATATTTAACACACGTGACACAAAGAAAATCCATAGAAACTCCTAGAAAAAAAAGAAGAGCTAGGGCATTTCGTAATGCCTTTGTAGCTCAAAAGAGAGAAGAAATTTCTATTCTAGAAAACTAACGAGAAATAGAAACCTCTTTTAAAACACAACAACTATAAAACCTATTCTAAAAGAAAACACGTAAACAAAGTCCTGGACGCCTTGAAGTCCATTCACCGTCTTGTCCTGTGTAGAAGGTTTCAAGTACGGCTGGAGTGATGAGGGGATGGTGATGATGAAAATGATGATTAGGAAAACCTATCAAATCATATGTTTTTGATCTTCAAAGCCAATATACGAAAATAATGAAGTACTTTATATAAACGTATGACATATTGTGTTTTTAAGTCTCAATTATATTTTTATCAATATGTAATTACATTTTATAATAATCATTAATCACTGATCAGAATTATTTATGTCTTGGCTTTATTTTATAGTAAATAAACAACTGGCAATGTGATAGTGATGGTAATTAAACTATGTGATTATTTAAACTTAAAAACGTTGCTAACAAAACTTTCGACCTTGAAAACAAAGCAACTTGCTATTTTCAGAACTTCTCAATCCTTAATATAAACAAAAATGTGCTCGATTATACCGAGCACTTACAATAATTGATTATGATAATAAATCTTCCATCAAATGAAAGCGAACTATTTGTAACCGCAATAGAGTTGGCGGATGAATTTAAAAATAGCCACATCAAAGGAGATGTAATCGTACGAGTAGATTCTATGAATGTTGGAGATTTTCCAATGAGGATCGATGAAGGAAGGAAGAGGCATGCAAACTGCAACGCTGCAACTCCTGACCAGCCGACTTACGTAAATGAGCTTATGGTAATATCTCTGCTTCAAGTTATACAATACAGAAGCGTCGTTGAGGTATGTCAAATTGGACATGTCCTCACATTTTTCGTATTTGGGCGGGTTGACTTGAGCTACCAGATCCTTTTTGAAGTCTTTTGTCTGCGGGAGAGATATCGTTATGAGTATTAGTGTAAGGGTAAAGGCGCTCGGCGCGCCTACTTACGTAGATCAGTTTCGCATAGTATCGTTGTCGGAGATTATGGAGTACGGCAGCATCGTTTAGGTAGGTGAGGTCGGCCATGTCCTCGACTTTCTCGAATTTCGGCGGGTTAACTTGAGAGATGAGCTCTTTTTTTAATGTCTTTTCCTGCTCATTAAATACACATTAGAATCATTATTACTAATTCATGTCAATGACCACCTTTAGCACATTTTATTTACATCATGTTTCTGAATTGTTGACTTTTTCAAATTATGTTTACTATATTGTTTAAATTTATTCAGTGACAGATATTAATTTTTTTATAAAGTAAACAAATCATTAATTATCTCGTTTATTTGTTAAAAAGTTTCATGTATGCTATTAATTAATCGTATGTATTTTAATTGAATTGTTCTAATATAATATTGTGATTAATTAATATATTTTAAAATTCGTTTGATATTTTCTCATAACTTTCATTAGTTTCGTTCAAGTTATTGCATAAAGGGGTCATTGAACCTTGACATAATATAAAGTTAATCGTAACACATAATAAAATCATGAAACTATTGAAATCCATAATCAATATAATTAACTTAACTTCATTAAACTGTTTCGTCATACTTTATCATGGGTATCCACTCGTCTTGAACACAGGCCTCCTTTTCACATGTAAATATTTACAGTTCCGAAGAACATATTTAAGGTTCTTTGAACTCGACTAGATACTTATAAAGATCCATAGTTACCTCGCCACCGGGCAGGCTGACGGTCACAAGGTCGCCCTTGGTGGCCTTAATTTCGCCCTGCAAGAAGCCCTCCTTCTCGTCGGGTACCCAGCAAGCCTTCTTGCCATCGTAGGGCTTGCTCTGGTCGATACGTTTCTGTTCCAGAGAAACGAACAGGTACGGGGTGGGATCGGGGTCCTCGCCCTCTTGTGCTACTGGCTTCGGCATTTCGGAGGGCTAACGAGACTTTGGGCTTGTCGAGACACGAGAACGCAGCCCTGGAGCCTTCCTGCGGGTCGGAGGAACACTGAGTTAGCGCGCGGCCTGCGGGGCGGCTATTTGTGGCGTAACCCGAGAGCCGGTCGGAGCCGAGCCAGAGCCGTTTGCGTAACGCCGGCCCCGGCGGCGAGCGCCGACCCGCCCGTTACGTCACAGGTATTCGCCTGGAGCGCCGCCAACCGGACCGCGGATCGTCGCTTATTGTCTTTTATGGCAATGGTTGATGGCAACAATTTGTGACGATACTTCGAATGCACGCGTCGGAAAACTCGGCAGCGTCGAGCGCATCAACTGAACTGTCCTCTATCGCGTATCACTGAACCGTTTCCACATCCATCACCATAACGATAAACAAACGATGATCACTTCACAATCCACTGTCCGGAGGCGGCACGGCGCGCACGTGCGTGCGTGCGTACTTACGTTTGAAGCCGTTCTGACCGGCGGCGGGGCGCGCGGGTGCTTTTTATACGCGCAACACGACACCACCGCGCCCGAGCGCCCCATTTTAGGCGGATGTCAGTGTCCCGGCTTCTATACTTTCGGCCGAGCTTGGCTTTCACTCGCGCGGATGCCGCCGCTGCGCGCGCGCCGCTCATGCTGATCGTATGCACCGGGGATGGACCGATAAAAACCCAATAAATCGTTATTCAAACGCCGTGTTTACGGCCGAGTAATTAACTAAAAAACATGAACGAAATAATCTAGGTGTAAAAAAAAGAAGTCTGCAGGCGTAAATATTTATTGTGTCGATAATTTTTTCGCGGCTTCGTTCCGTCAGACTTTCTCCAGCCTCCTCGCTCCAAGAATTCTCCATGAAGTGATGATGTGCGTCAGGCGGCGCGCGTTATATAGTCATACTATCTGTTTATCTCTAGTCCTGGTGCAGTCGGAAAATAAATGTGCCACTTTCGTGACTCGGACCCACACCCACCGCGTTTTAAATACCTCGCATTAATTTAAGTTTATTAATGCGGCGCTATTTCTAGATTTGCGCTTCCTGCATTTATTTTGTATCATGTTTCGTCGCTATTTAAGATTTTACACTCGAAATCACGATAGCACAGTCACACCTGCATTTATAAATAGTGTGTTTTCTTGTTTAACGGAATATTTTCACGTTGAATTTGCTGGACATGTTGATGATCGATGACTGCACACTTAATCACCATATACATTTTATACCATATTCTAAGAATATATAATTATTATTCTATTGTATCTACAAGAATCAACATTCACAAATCACTCTATTCTACTTTATGGTGTAAATTGGAGCCGAATGGTGAAAACGTACAGAATTATAAACACACGATAAACTTTTCAGCCCCAACACTAAACAGTCGGAAGTATCGGTAAATTACACCCAAATCTTTTGAGAGAATCGTAAAAGTTATTAGATTTTAAAACGCGGTTTTAAATTTTTTTGTACTTTTATAGATTCTACAAAATTAATTACATACAATTAGAAGACGCTCGCAATTTCATTGGTTGGTTTATTACGCGGGAACTGTACATTTTCTCAGGATTCTAAGTATCATATTCCTTCCAGGAACTCTCTACTAGTATCTCTATGCCTTTCGTCAAAATCTGTTCAGTGGTTTGAGCGTGAAGAGAGCAGACAGACAGACACACTTTTGTATTTATACATGAGTCTACAACTTCAATTAGAAATTTGATTATCACATTCATATTTACGTGCATTTTTTATGAAAAATGTTGTAAGTGTAGTTTTTATATGCACTTTTCGTACCCCAGATTACTTCAATTTTTAGGTTCAAGGATTAACGGTTTAAGTATAACGATGTAACGGATTTCGCATTTATAATGGTGGAGCTGGCGAACAGAACCGGATTAGTCCGCGAGAAAAAAAAATACACAGTCGCTAAAAAACTAGTATCAAATTACTACTACTACTGAACTAATTAATCCGGTTTTGTTTGATAATGGACTTTTTAAAGCCTTTTTAAAGACGATTCGAAAAAAAATACTTTCGCACTCTGGTGGACTTCGCCAGCTTCTCATTATGCGTTGCAGATCACTTGTCTATTTTATATTTTAACACACAAACACAAAAGTAATTCGCAAATGATGGCATAAAAAAGTCTTAACTGATATTAATATATTCATCAAGTCAAGAACTTTAAACGGGTTTATGTTTATAGCACTTAACACTGCTGCACTCAGAGATTTGACTATGATTAACCTTTGACTGTGACATTTGACTATGATTATTATTTTGTTTTAAAAGAGTTTGACAGATAATGTATGCGGCTTATGTAAAAATTTTAAATTAATTATATTTAAGTAACTAACTGTCCTGGCAAACATTGTATCCCGTCCCGTCCATCGCTATCCCGTCGCACAAACAATGGTCGCCGTCAGTCTCGAGTTGTTTTTATTGTAATTTACTGTTATTTATTCAACAAATGCATTTAATAAGCCGCGGGCAAAAGCTCGTTTTATATATAAGATTAATGTAAGTCTCTGAGTGCGGCAGTAAATTGCATTCCAGTGTATTCCAGTAGCAATCCAGCGCTGGAATTACTGGATTGGAATAATATAAACCAGCCACTGAATGAGAATAGTGTTGGAATAGTTTTGGAAAACGTAAACGTTATTTTATTTAGATCAAACATTAATTAGCCATAATGTCGGTGAAGTTGTGATCGCTAATTGCAGACTCCGGTTTATCGCCAGATATTTATCATTTAGAATAGGGTTGGTGCTAATGAGATAGTAATATTAGTCTATATTTTATTTTACTTTAGCCTTCATATTAAAAAAGTTAATTTGGACAAGCTTGCTGCGTTTCGTCTTCGGTTTTATCGCCATTCAATTGTATATTTTAAACGTTTTAATGTATTTATAGCACGAATAGACTACCGCTTATTATTTAAATAGAATACTGGTTATTTTCTGTAAAAAAATTATGAGACTTAAATAAAGCCTTAATTATTTTTTTGTTGTCGACATCTGTAGCTCAGTTGGTGGGCTGTTGGTAGCTCAAGCCGGGGGTCGCGGGTTCGACTCCTGCTGACGGAACAAAAGTTTTCAAAGTTCCTGGGTCGTGGATGTGTATTAAATATGTGTATCATATAGTAAAAATCTTAAATATATTATGTATAGTATAAAAGTAGTAAATATATTTCCGTTGTCTGGTACCTGTAACACAAGTCCTTTAGGTACTTACCACGGGGCCAGACTGACGCGGTGTGAAGCGTCCATAGATATTATAGATATCATATTATTTTTCGGTTATGATTTTTTAAATATTTTCAAATATTTTCGCATAGCACATACTAGATAATTAATATAACATATTATAATAATAATTAAATAGTTAATTACAGTAAAGATCACAATATTCATAAAACGAGCAAAACAGAGGGCCAAAGATTCTGAAGCTACGTGCGCTACGCGACGCGTAGCGGCCACAGCTACGGCGTAGCGCTACGGAGCTACGCCGTAGAAGGCTACAGTAAACGCTTAGTTTTGCTTTGAATTTTCGATTATATTAACTAGCTGACCCGGCATACATTGTTTCACCGCGTGTATTTATTTTGGCTACGATAAATTGATGTTGGCCGATTCTCAGGCTGTCCAACACACACAAAAACAGGGAATGTAAACGAAAACCCTTTTCCTTTCCCTACCCTCCCCTATTTCCTCCCGTACCCTCCCCTATTCCCTTCCCTACCCTCCCCTATTACTCCTTAGAAGGCCGGCAACGCACCTGCAGCTCTTCTGATGCTGCGAGTGTCCATGGGCGACGGAAGTTGCTTCATCCCCATCAGGTGACCCGTTTGATCGTTTGCCCCCTTATTTCATAAAAAAAAAAAAAAGGAATAGTCGAGAAGAATAGAATTGTAAAAATGTGAATGAAAATATAAAAGTTATATGAAATGAAACTGTATGTAAATAATAATAAAACAAATAGAAAATGTAAAAATGTAATAAAAGTAGACAATTGTCCCTTCTCTTTGAAGGGGGAACAAGAGGTCCCAGATAGGGTCCCATTAATAAAAAAAAAACACAAAATTTGAACAAAGTCTGTCCAGTCGTTTTAGAGGAGTTTGGTAACATTATCGCGTCACAAGATTTTTTACTTAAGACAAATCAAATAAAATCTATAAATTTTATTCAAAGTGGGTATAATACACGCTTTGAACGTCGCTACTGTGAATACCGTCGCTACTGTGAATACCGTCGCTACTGTGAATACCACCGGTTCGGCAACTAACCCGGCGAGAAGAACCGGCGCGGCGTAAGAAACTCGCACGGAATCACCTTTTGCTAATAAGGTGGAAAAAAATATTGTTAGATTATTATTTATTTATTTATTTTATTTTACCGGAAAACAAAACAGTAATTAAGTAACGATATGAGTAAATACATTGCAAGAAGGTACACAATTACATTGTTTTCGCATATAGATAGTTACAAGAGGAAATAAAATACATTTAACAAAACTGAATTAAAAAATTATAAAAAAATATGTGTTGCTATCGGGGACTGCCGCGGTAAAGCTGTTGCATATCATTTTTTATCAACTTATGCAATTATAATTCGCACACGTCTAGTGCCGAAGTCTGCAGTACTGAAACGTCGTTAGACGAATTTAGTGATTAGGTTAGGTTAGGGGTTTTTCGTTATGGAATTTATTGATTCGGTCGCGTCGCCGCGCTCGCCCGCGATAAAAGCTATGCAATAGCTGGAAAAAAAAAACTCCCACACCGATTTCGATGGCGGTGGCCGGTTTCATTGAAACCAGGCCAGTTACGCAGGAGTAATTTTATAGTGCCCAAGTGTGTGCGCAGTACACAAGAGCACTCTCTATTCCTTGTACTCTCATAATCCAGTGGGACGGAAGACCGACACGTCTGGCGAGAGATCAGGCGCAGGACCAACTTTACATGCCCATCCGACGCATGGATCATCTTACTTGTCAGACAATCAGGTGATCAGCCTGCATTGTCCTATCCAAACATGGAAATAACATGTTTCCAACGCGGGAATCGAGCCCACGACCTCCGAGTCAAGAGCCGCGCTCTTAACCACTGGACTACGGAGGCGCTCAGAGCTTGAAAAAGTATTAAAAATAAAAGTAGCAAAATAATGATTGATTGAGTAAGTGTTAGCCCTGTTTTTAATTACACCTCGTCTGAACTTCCAGCAGAATCGATTCAACATAGTAACGTAATTATGTCGAATCATATGACGCTAGAGTTAAATATATTAGTATTATGTTATATTAATTGCTATTAAATTCATTAGGCTGGTGTATTTGACTTTATCTACTGGACCGATTTGAAAGTTTGGCACAAGAATTGTTCGTAGGTTGGAATAATATAGGTAACGTTTTATATTTTAGTAATATTTTGTTTGTTATTTTTTACCCAACTTTTTAGACGTGGGAGAGCCATGCTTCGGCACGAATGGGCCGGCTCGACCGGAGAAATACCACGGGCTCACAGAAAACTACGGTCCTAACGGTCCTACCCTTTTCCCTTCCCCACCCTCCCCTATTACCCTATTCCCTCTTATTTCATTAAAAAAAACTGCACCAAAATGAGGGTTATGTTTAAGTTCATCCTAGACATCATGTAACGTATGAAAATGATGTTGAGTGTTATGACATAGTTTTAAATAGCATAACAATGTTAGCTTGCCTGTGCATTGTGTTTAGTTTCAAGGACACGACTAAGTTTCTCCACCGTATGAACGCTTCAAACCGCGTTAATCAGGGCCCGAACCACGAAACCGCTTTGAGACTCAAACAATCGTACGAGAATGCCGCGTCCTGCTCTAACAAACGAGAAATTACGTTGTTAGAGCGGGACGCGACATTCTCATACGACTGTCTGAGTCTCAAAGCGGTTTTGTAGTAGGCGTACTGGCCCCGTGGTAAACTCACAACAGACAAAAAACTAGAGAACGCCCGCAACGGTTCTTCTCGGCGGGGTAGCTCCCGAACCGGTGGTAGGCAACGTAGTTTCTTCTTTTTTTATGAAATAAGGGGGCAAACGAGCGAACGGGTCACCTGATGGAAAGCAACCTCCGTCGCCCATGGACACTCGCAGCATCAGAAGAGCTGCAGGTGCGTTGCCGGCCTTTTAAGAGGGAATAGGGTAATAGGGGAGGGTAAGGATGGGATGGGAAGGGAATAGGGGAGGGTAGGGAAGGGGATTGGGCCTCCGGTAAACTCACTCACTCGGCGAAACACAGCACAAACGCTGTTTCACGCCGGTTTTCTGTGAGAACGTGGTATTTCTCCGGTCGATGCGGGCCCATTCGTGCCAAAGCATGGCTCTCCCACGTCTTCCTTCGACTTTCAAAAAGTGTATCATTTATTATATCATACCCATAGTATATTACCATTTTGAATAAAAATATATTTTATTTTGTTTATTTTATAACTTCGTTGCGCCAAAATTCGTTTATAGTGCTTGAACCGTACATTTTTCCGGGATAAAAATTATCCTATGTCCTTTTCTGGGGACTGAAAGTATCTCTATACTAAATTTCATCAAAATCGGTTTAGCGGTTAAAGTGTTAAGAGGTAACAGACAGACACACTTTCGCATTTATAATATTAGTATGGATATAATATATTATATACTATATATTAAATATTTATATTAGACTCATATTTTAATGACCATTTCACTCTGGATATTCCCATTGAAAACTTTTGCACCCCCGGGATTAGAACCCCCGGCCTCTGGTGTGAGCGTTGACGTGCTAATTTTACTATGCTACAGAGGTCCTCAACTATATTTTTAAATTTCCTGTTTTTGTGCAAGTCATGTGGGAGCATACCGCTCCATGTGACGACATACCTTGGATGAGGAGCAAGAATCCATCACCACCTGCCTGCCAAAAATGCGCGTCCATGTTGATTATATTCTTCCATCGCTTTCTTATTAGAAAATAATATTGCACTATCATAAAATTAAAGATCGTAAGTTTGTTTGGATATTTAGTTGAAGTTTATGCTTTAAATTAACACGATTTTATCCCGAGAAAACACAGTGCTCCCTTAGGGTACTGTATGACTTTATTTGCCTCAAAAATTAAAATATATAATACTATAAAGATACGAGATAACGCCCGCAACCACGTTGCGCCAAATAAGTTGATCGCGCAGGAACCATTATCCGGGATCAAAAGTATCCTATGTCCTTTCCCGGGACTCAAAGTATCTCCGTGCCAAATTTCAGTACAATCGGTTCGGCGGCTTAGGCGTGAAGAGGTAACAGACAGACAGACACACTTTCGCATTTATAATCGCGTTTATTAATTAATTTAAAAACACGTCGCGCCCCACGTCGCAGACAATACGTGTTTAGTGTTTTAGTGTTAGTGTTAGTTTTTAGTATAATTGTACGTATGTTAGTCTATAAGGTATTTATAATATTTATTTATTTTATTTATTTAATTCAGGCATCTTGGCCTGAATTAAATAAATAAAATAAGTAAATTAATTAATATTACCATGGATATATTCATTATTTCGTTTGCATTGGCTCCAGACATTATTGGCCGATTTTAATAAAATTTGGCACAGATATAATACAACTGTAGACATTTAAAATGTACAAAATCATCAAATCACGATTTCACACCACATGTCACTCATAAATACTTTTTAGAAAATAAAGTTTGTTCATTTAAAATTCTTTCAATAAAAACAACAATAAATTGAAAAGTTACGAACGTTTGTCAGATAAGTATATTTTTATATTTCCTTTTACTGTTTTCAATGTTCATCTTGGATTACTACTGTGATAATAATGATTATTAGTGCAATTAATTTTTCAAGCCTTATTTTCGTAAAAATTATGCAATACGAGTAAGATAATATATCGAAAATACTAAAATAAATGTTTCTAAAGCCTAAAAACATTCACAATGGGTGCCGCCTGTATTCAACGTCCAATTAGTAGAAGTACAATTTATATATTTAACTAACTGTTAGCTTTAGAGTGATAAACAACTTTAAGCACTTCCTTAAGCTTACTTTCCAAAAATCTTACAATTTTTAAGCTTTCTTTCTAGCCAAAGAATATTGTGTATTGAAGTTTCAAGTTACTGCCTAAAAAATTATAACCGTTAAGCTAACAATAATGCTTAACACAAGAAATAATATGCAGTGGACTTCATTTTTTTAGACTACGTCTTGAACATTAAAATATAAGCGAGATTTCAGATATCTTAGAAAGAGCAAACATGCAATATATATATACAGTATCTTAAAAATAAAACTTGTATACATATTGTGTTTATAGAGTACATTTCGAATAAAGCTGGATTTATATACGTCCGCGCCATAAAGGCAACAATCTCGAGCTGTCAAACGAAACCGAAATTGATTTACGTCTGTGTGTAAAAATTTGTTTACGTATACACTTACACAAGCACTTGCACAAGCATCTTTCTAAAAGATTAAATTGTCAACGTGTCGATAATTGCCGACTTCAAACAGATGAAAAATTGGTTCTGCTGTCATGTTACATGTATCACACGTCTCTTTTTACCACGCAGTGTTACTGATAGTGACATCTCGCTTGCTCAGGCCTTTGTTTCTCTATTCCGCTAGGTAGGTATATTAACTTTATGGTCCGCGCGAAAGCGCGTTTTAGCCGCACCGTGAGATCACAAGCAATATTAAGGGGGCGACTAACCCTAAAGTGTCGATTTTATAATTCATTTTTATACTTGAAAATAAGCCCCGAATTGTTTCATTTTCTAAAATTAGATACTACATTATATTTCCGAGAATTCAATCTAAGCAAAAACTCGATATCTTAAAATTTTCTCGATAGAAAAAAATCACAAAGATGCATCTAACTTTCACGAATTTTTATTTATTGCCATAACCGTGCATTGAACTAAGTTAATATTTTAACACATTGTATAAAATTCTTTCATTGAGAGATCGACCTAGCGGATTTTTGAAATGTTGTATATTTATCGAGTTATTGAGAAAAAAACTAATTTGGCGATGAATCCGCGTCGCTCTTTTTCACCTGACATATGAAAGACGGGCGTGAGTGTGAAGAGAGAAGGACGATGTTTGATTTTTGGGGTTAGTCGCCCTCTTAAGTAACGATTTTTTTAATAGTGGCGCGATTATTCTGTCAACAATACATACAATTGTTTGCGCCTGCGCCAAACCGCGCGTATACGGGCGGATGCATATAAATCGAACCTAACATGATTCCGCGCCGATCTTCCTCGACGCATCCGTCCCATGCCTGTCGAAGTAAAAAGATCAGTCAAAGATTACGCAAGTGTCGCCGATATCCGCAACATGCGACCCATATTGTGTGGCTATAAATAGCGGCGCCGAAATAGCCGACAGCACTGTCGCGGCGTCGCCCGACGCGGCCACATCTCTGTCTCAGTCTCAGTGACTCAGCAGGCTACCCCCGTGTCAGCTCGGACAGACTAGGGCTAAGCTGCTAGCCTATTTAACCGTTTTCCTAAAAACATGTATGAACTTTAAATCTTTTATGGACTTCGTCTAAAAAGCCTTTCCCAAAGTGGGTGATAACGCCCCCTTGTGGGCGCTGAAGGTCTACAAGGGGGCGGCGTGGGACCCAGAAAAGAAATAGGGGTGTTGTGTAGAGTCTTAGGGGTGATTTATTTCGTCTGGATGCATTTTATATTGAAACAAAGGGGGCGCGAAAATATAATTTGTTCTCAAAGTGGACAGTAGACGAAATAAGTTTGAGAACCTCTGGACTCTTAACCATGGATTTATTAATTACTGCATAACGCCCGCGACTCCATTGCTACAAAATTCGTTTATCGCGCGGAAACCGTACATTTTTCCGGGATGAAAGGTTTCCTATGTCTTTTCCCGGAATACAAGATATCTATCTCCATACCAAATTTCAGCATAATTGGTTCAGCGGTTTGGGCGTGAAGAGCGAACAGACAGACACACTTTCGCATTTATAATATTAGTGTGGATAAATTAGTAGTGTAAATTGTTAAATTATTTACCGTAATTAACACGACAATTCGATCGGCAGACCGAACAACTGGTACAATATTACAAGCTTAAAGAAAGATACATACAGCCGAACGTATTACCTCCTCCTATTTGGAAGTCGGTAAAAAAAATAGATGAATTTTATGTTTATTGTAATCTTAAAATTGCAAATTGTAACTTAAATTATTTTCATTTTAATTGCAATTACTTATATGTATAGAGTAAGACTGTGTGTAAACGTATTTTATATTGTGATATTGTTTTTCTACCCTAATAAACAATAAAAAAAAAAGTAAGAAATACCAATAAACTTCTCGTGTTTACGTGGAGTTAAAAATGAATATTCAGCATTTCGCTGAAAAATTGTTGGCGAATAAAATCTTGCTGAGAAACCGTTACATAGCTTTTGTAAATTAAATATTTTTAATAACATTATTAGTGCAAAAGGTTGTTTATTTGCATTGACTAGGCTCAAAAAGTAAAAGACCGACTTTAATGAAATTTGACTCAGCTTATAAATTATAGTCTACGGCGAATACTTGTAGTACTTATTGCAGTAAACTGTACGGTTCCCGAGATATACGAATTACTGAACGAACGAAGTAACGAGTAGCACCTAGTTATACTCCACATCTCGGTTTTAGGTCATGGGTGTATTGTTTTTGGCATCGTTTGGGTAATAAGATATTTTATGCGCTATACGGCCAACGTGAATACTTGGCTCTTTTGCTGTTAACGAAAAAGTCAGACAAACAGACTGACATGACGAATCCATAAGGATCAATTATTCAATATGTGAGTTTCTTACGTCGGTTCTTCTCGCCGGGTTAGTTCCCGAACCAGTGGTAGGCATAAGTAGCAACAACGATCTGAAAGTATTCGATTCAAGTTAATTCAAACATAAAACATTTTTTAAGAACCATTTAAGTTTTTTTGCCATTCGGCCACGGAACCCTGAAAAAGATAATTTAAAGAAATGGGGATACCTATTAGCGCCCACACCACATTCGGTCGGTGACCGGTTTCATTGAAATGAAGCCAGCTATAACACAGGAGGGATTCTTATAGTGCCTAGGTTTACTCTTATAATACAGTGGGATGTACAATAAAAAAGGTCAGGATTGATGAGAAATCAGGCCCAGGAACTTATTCAAACGATAATAATCCTTTTTATAAGACAATCAGGTGATCAACCTGCTGATTTCCAAACACTATTTCCAATTAGGCCGTTCCCGCAGTCGTCGGGAATCGAACCCACGACCTCATCTCCGGACCGAATGGAAAGCGAAGCTCTAACGACTAGACTACAGAGACGTAGGCGAAGTATAAAAAATAGCATTCATAAGAATATTGTGCAATATCCATTTTGTCGGCTGAGTTAAAAATAAATGTACATTTTTGTTTCTCTTGCACTGGCAATATACTTCCCCTGATGCTTATCCTACACGAATGTAGGTTATAACTTATAAGATATGATTAATGGTTATATTAAATTAGTTGCATTATATTTGCATAAGATCTGTATAGTATTTACAACGATGCTTCGGCACTACTGAGCTGGTTCGAGCTTTGTAATCCATACTCAAATAGTAAAGTATTTACTTACTACATAGTTTACGCACTGCTTTATTTTTTTCTTGTAAGTTCAAAATCATTTGATAGACAAGAACAAAACTTTGTTTTACGATCTGAAACTCAGCTTTCCTCATTTTTCGCTAACGGATTTTGTCTTCTTGAAATATTGTCGGTCTTCGGTCGGCTTAGCGTTGTGTATTACTAAATATTATAATTTAGTACTAACATAGACTCGTTGTGTTCTATTCAGATGTGCTCAGAAGTAGTCAGAAGTAAAAAAATACGAAGTAAATGTACCGTGTTGTATTTTACTATTACAACATGACAATTACCTTGGTAACAGTACATAGGTTCAGCAATATAATAAACATGGCGCTTTTGTGAAGTTGGCTTATTTGCCATGCCAGCTATGTGCAAATAATTGTGCCTAAGTGTGTGTGTGTAGTTAAACAGTGGGACGAATGACTGATACGACAGGCAAGAGTTAAGGTGATAATCAGACTTTTACATGCCGTAAAATAGATTTCAATGTGTGTTACAGATATTCCTTTTTGGGTCCCGGGAAAAGTCATGAAGTGTTTTTTATAAAAGTAAAATAATTATACTCTTCCCGCGAAATATTATAATATAGTGTTATAAAGCTGATACATTCAGATAAGCAGTGACTATGTAATATTTTAGAGATCAGACTAACTCAAGCCTAAGGGCCTGTTTCACCACTTACTGATAAGTGCCGGATAAGCTATCCACAACTTATCAGACAGATAGAGTATGGAGTATCTGTCATATAAGTTGTAGCCTAGCCGACACTTATCAGTAAGTGGTGAAACAGGCCCTAAGTCTATGAATATGGTGTCTGCTTGACAATATCTCAGGAATGTCAGGCAAAACAGTTGGGCATGAGTCAGAACAAGCCTATATGCAGATCACATAGCCTGCCAATTCTATTATTATGTACAGGTGAAGCGTCACAATTTATTTGCAAGCTTAACATTATAATTTTAGACTTGAAATTGCTTTGACCAAAGATGATGTTAATGTAGCCAGACGATTGTGTGCCCTAGTAGTTTAGTTATAAAGTTTAATGTTGATTAATCTGTGGTAAAATTTTTGGGCGCGATATAACAAAACGTCACTTTTTACATTCTGTGGATTTTATACATGTCGAAATTGTACGTAAAACGGCAGTTGCTTGGGCAATAACTCTTGCGCATGTTATAAAACTATATTTACAATTTTACAGAAATAAAGACTCACTGTTACCACTAGATTTAAGTAATATTTATCTTAAATTAATAATAAATTAATTTAAGATAAATATATCGAATTATTATGACTGTAAAACATGAATTTATTCAAAGAAACCCATCGTGTAATAAATATATAATTGGTCGCTGAACTGTTAAGCATTTGTGTCCTAACCCACAAAATTTTTTGTTGCTCGAATGCAGTCTTGTTCTAAATCATCTAAAGAACATATTAACATTCATAACTCAACACGTAATTTTTGTGGGTTTGCACACGAATGCGTCCATTTTTTAATAATTATAATAATATGAAATTTGAGAATGTTAATATAAATAGAATAGTTCATATAATTATTATAATATCATTAGGTACTTTTTCATATTATATGTGTGTCATTTCAGGCCAGTAGAACAAACAAGATTCGTAGAGCACGCTACGCCGAGCGCCACCGCGCCAACTTTATCTGTGGGTACTGGGTGGCAAAAATTCAGTCAAAAGAAGAATAAAAAGTTATGGTATTATAATTAATTTTCTCAATTGTCTAAAATATGTTATATGTTTAAATTCTTTATTATTTAAGGCCAGCAACTCACCTGCAGCTCTTCTAATGTTGCGAGTGTCCATGGGCGACGGAAGTTGCTCTCCATCCGGTGATCCATTATTTGCCCCCATATTACACACAAAAATGTCACATAATAATACAATAGTACAAACAGTACAATAGTACAGTATACATCACGTCGTCTAATCCCATACTAAGTAAAAACTTGTGTTATGGCAATCAGACTGATGATAAATATTGCTTTTAAGTAAATTATGTAGGAACTATGATGGCGATAATGATGATTATGAGTCAGCCGACCTCGTCCATGTTGGCCAAGATTGCTGTCGCTACAATCAAATCTTTTTAACTATAAATAGTTCGTAAATTGTAACTCTTACTTAACAGTTATTTTTGGTCTATCTTCAATATGTATTTTAATTAACAAACTAGAACGATTTGTACTCGACCCAACTAGATCGAAACCATATACTTATTACTTGGCGGCAAATAAATAATAAAAAAAATAAAACGTTAGTAAACAAAATAGTAATAATAATTAATTGTCTATACTCTATATCCTTCCCTCTATGTCTGTTCTCAATTGTATCAAAATCGGTACCGTAGTTTCGGAGCCTTTTCTTTATATTATTATAAAGTGCCTGGATGACCGAGCTTTGCTCGGTATAGCTAACACTCATTGGCTTCGTGTTACTTAATAACGCCATCTGCTGGTCGTTAAAACAATTAATTAACAAAATAGTATTATTATTCGCCAATAAATGTCAGGAAGAGTCATATTTTTCAGTTTATCGATTACCGATAAAACACGAATAAAAAGATATTTTCTGAAAATGATTCCTAGCTAGATCGATTTATCGCCCCCGAAACCCCCTATATACTAAATTTAATGAAAATCGTTGGAGCCGATTCCGAGATGCCAATATTATATATATATATATATAATATATATATATAATATATATTATATATATTATATATATATTATATATATATATATATATATATATATATATATATATATATATATATATATATATGTAATGAAATGACATTTCATTAACTCTTGTTTTTTTAATTTTTTTTATCTGTGGTGTGTAGAGTGCATTGACATTTGCTTGTCACATGTGACAGGATCCAATGAAAATGGCGGAGTAGCGCCAAGATTATTTTATTTGTGAAAATTGTTTTAAAAACTTAGAAAGATTTAGAAAGGATAAAGTTGAGGAATCGATATTAGTAAACTTCAAATGTCGTTTCTTTATATTTTCAGGTGAGATAGACTATTGTCTTGTATTTTAGATAAACAACAATTACTTATTGTAAAAATGTAAGAGCGTGTTAAATAAAACAAAGCTTTATATTTTCAGAGCAACAATTTGTGGTTTATTTTGAAAATCCTCAATAATTTATCTTATAAAACGACATTTCCGTTAACTAATAGAAGATGGACCGGCTGCAGTTTGAGTTTTCGGTAATAGCTTCAAGTGACGGCAAATCCAACGTGTTAGCCATAACCTCAATATGTACAGAGGAGGGAAAATGTTACGTTTTACCTGATGAGCTGAAGCCGGTGATTAATCACATACACATTACGAATATGAATACTTTCCCTAAAATAAAAAACAGCTTAAGGAAAAGGCATCAAAGTAGAAAAATATGGATAAAATTGAATGAAGATCAAAAGAAGACATACATAGACGAGGAAAGTAATTTGCAATTTCAGGATCAATATTTAGAAGAAATTAGTACGAAACAACTTAAAGACAAAGACAACTTGCAACATATTTTGGAAAAATTAATAGAAACTACGTCGAAGAAAGAAAATCAACATAACTTAAGAAATATTTCAGAGAAATTAATAATTGAAAAATTTACAAGTAGGAATAGTAATGCAATGCAATGGATAGAGAATTTTGAAAAAGAGTGTGAACGCTTAAATATTACAAAAGATGAAACAAAGATAGAAATTTTAAGGTTGTTTTTGGAAAAATCTTGTTTGGATTGGTATAGCTCGATGGCCTTAAAACTGACAGTAAACTCTGAATGGAATGAATGGAGAAAGAAATTTTTAGAAACTTTTGAAAACCAAGGTTGGGATATGGTTACCTACGCTTTCGCTTTCAGATATAAGGAAGGCCAGTTGATTGATTACGCTTTAAAAAAAGAACGGCTTATACTAGACATAAACCAATCAATTGACTCGAAAACTATGATAGATCTTATTGCAACAGGCCTACCCATGTTTGTCCTAAATAAATTAAATAGGAAAGAACTCCATGATACTACTGATTTGTTCAACGAGATAAGAAAATATGAAGGTATGATGTACAAGAAGAACTCAACTATATCAAAGAGTGCTACATTTCTTCAGAAAAATAAATCTTATGAGAAGAAGCCATGTAAGACCTGTGAATCTTTAGACAAAGGAATTAGATATCATCCAGAGGAGTCATGCTGGTTCAAGAAGAATAAAATTGAATCTGAAAGGGTTTTCAGAACGAGGAATGTAAATAATAACTCTATTATTGAAGTAGATATGAATACTGAAAAAAAAAACGAGTAAGTACACCATTAATCAGAATCAAGCTTTTAATAGAAAATAAACTAGAAGTGAGCGGCATTTATGATACAGGCTCACAGATCTCTTTAATAAATTCAAGACTGATTAAAGTAAAAGAAAACAAAGATAGTGTGAATATAGCATACATAAAAACGGTTAATGGTGTGAAAAAAACTGATGGCTTGATAACAATAAAGATAAAAATATTTGATTTGGAAGAGGAGGTGGACGTTTTTGTTGTAGAAAATGAAGATTTTGATGATTTTATAATTGGATTAGATATGATAAAGAAATTCAAACTTACTCAAACTGAGGATTTACAGATAGAACAAAAGAAAATGGACAAAATACCTAAAAATACTACAAAAGAAGAAAACAACATAAAAACGTTTGCAATAAACTTCAATGAGCACATAGACACAGAGGAATTTGTAAGTATGACAGACCATTTAGATAACGAACAGAAAATTGAGATAGAGAAGATTTTAGAGGAATATAAAACAATTTTTGCCAAGGACAAGTATGATGTAGGATCAGTTAAAAATTATGAAGCGCACATAGATTTAATAGTAAATAGATACTGTAGTAAAAGACCATATAGATGTTCAATAGAAGATAAATTAGAAATTGAAAAGCAAATAGCTATGTTGCTAAAGAATAATTTAATAGAGGAATCTTACAGTCCTTTCGCTGCTCCTGTTACAATGGCACTTAAAAAAGGTGAAAGTAAGAAATCCCGCTTGTGTATAGATTTCCGAGAATTGAATAAAATTGTTGTACCGCAAGCTCAACCTTTTCCGTTAATAGATGATTTGATTATTAGAACTAGAAATTGTAAGTACTTTACTACACTGGATATAAACTCAGCATTTTGGGCTATACCTCTACGAGTAGAGGATAGAAGTAAAACAGGCTTTGTCACGCAAGATGGCCACTACCAGTGGACATGCCTCCCTTTTGGCTTAAAAACATCACCAGCAATTTTCCAAAGAATTTTAAGCAACATTCTAAGAAAACACAATCTGACAGAATACTCCGTAAATTTCATCGACGATATTTTAATATTCTCTTCTTCTTTTATGGAACATATAAGACATATAAGAAGCGTATTGGAAGCGATTATAAAAGAAGGCTTTAGATTAAAGTTCCAGAAATGTACCTTTGCTTCGGACTCAGTAAAGTATCTCGGCCATGTAATTCAGAGAAATTCGGTAAGGCCACTTAAAGATAATTTGATCTCAATAAGACATTTTCCAACTCCTAAGACGCAGAAGAATATCAGACAATTTTTAGGAAAAATCAACTTCTATCATGACTACATACCGAAAAGCGCAATTATCTTAGAACCTTTGCATAATTTATTACGAAAAAACGAAAAGTTTGTGTGGTCAAAGAAGTGTGAAGAATCATTTAACAAAATAAAAACATATTTATGTTCTCAACCTGTATTGGAAATTTTTGATAAAGACCTACCAATAAAAATTTTTACAGATGCATCTTTAGAGGGTATCGGAGCAATACTAAAACAAACACAACTAGACGGCAAAGACAAACCGGTGGCTTATTTCTCAAAAAAGCTGAACGAGTCTCAAAAACGGAAAAAGGCTATTTATTTGGAGTGTCTTGCTATGAAAGAAGCTGTTAAATATTGGCAACACTGGCTCATTGGAAAACAATTCACTATTTACTCTGACCACAAACCCCTAGAGAACATGAATATTAAATGCAGGACGGATGAGGAACTAGGAGACCTTACATATTATTTATCCCAATATGATTTTACAGTAAAATATATACCCGGTAAGGAAAATAAAGAAGCTGACTGTTTGAGCCGCAACCCCGTATTAGAATCAGAGGATAACAAGGAAGAACTATTGAAAATGGTAAATTTAATACAAATAAGAGATATAGTTGAAGATCAAGAGAAAAATAAAAAAATATATGAAAATAAGCAGAATCTAATGTACAAAAACAGAATATATTATAAAAAAATTAAAAAAATTGAAAAGATTATCCTTTCCGAAGAATATAGTAAAGAACTTATAAAGAAGGTGCATGAAAGTTTTTGTCATATTGGTATTAGACAATTGCAGAAAAAAATAAGTTCAATATATACAGCAAAAAACCTTACAAAAAATATCATGAACATTTGTAAAACATGTGAAGTATGCATAAAAAATAAATCAAGATGTCAAGGAAAATTTGGATTAATGTCACAGCTGGGACCAGCAACAAAACCATTCGAAATTATGTCAATGGATACCATTGGTGGCTTTGGAGGATCTAGATCAACTAAAAAGTACTTACACCTTTTAGTAGACCACTACACCAGATATGCATTTATTGCGACTTCAAAAACACAGAATGCAAGTGATTTTATAAAACTAATAAAGAAAGTACTAGAGACAGATGAAATTGGAATCATTCTGACAGATCAATATCCAGGCATTAATTCTAAAGAGTTTAAGCAATATTTACAGGAAAATGACATTACATTAATATTTACAGCAGTAAATTCACCATTTTCAAATGGCTTGAACGAACGATTAAATCAAACAATAGTAAATAAAATAAGATGTAAAACAAACGAGAAAAGTAATAACAGAACATGGACAACAATAGCAAGAGAATGTATACAGAAATATAATGAAACAGAACACTCGGTTACAGGTTTTGCACCAAAATATTTACTGGATGGTACAAATGTCAGTATTCTACCAAATGAAATTAAAACAATACAAAAAGAAGACAAGTGGATTGCGGATAGAAAATTGGCATTGGAGAATACAATAAAATCCCACAACTACAACAAGAAAATATTTGATAGAAATAGAAAAACTCTAGAGTTAGAGATAGGAGACAGTGTATATGTAGAGAATGGACACAGACTAAATAGAAAAAAATTAGACGAATTATTAATAGGCCCATTCAAGATAGTAGAGAAGATTTCAAACTCTATTTATAGGATTGACACAGGTAACAGAAAATCAGAATCAACCTTATTCCACATAACAAAACTACAACCCGTGACGATAGATGCTGAAGAATATGAAATATAGGTAAACTAATATGGAGAAAACTTTGAGATGGTTAAATAGATTTATTATTTCGGATTTTCTCACTTAGGGGGGGAGATGTAATGAAATGACATTTCATTAACTCTTGTTTTTTTAATTTTTTTTATCTGTGGTGTGTAGAGTGCATTGACATTTGCTTGTCACATGTGACAGGATCCAATGAAAATGGCGGAGTAGCGCCAAGATTATTTTATTTGTGAAAATTGTTTTAAAAACTTAGAAAGATTTAGAAAGGATAAAGTTGAGGAATCGATATTAGTAAACTTCAAATGTCGTTTCTTTATATTTTCAGGTGAGATAGACTATTGTCTTGTATTTTAGATAAACAACAATTACTTATTGTAAAAATGTAAGAGCGTGTTAAATAAAACAAAGCTTTATATTTTCAGAGCAACAATTTGTGGTTTATTTTGAAAATCCTCAATAATTTATCTTATATATATATATATATATATATATATATATATATATATATATATATATATATATATATATATATATATATATATATATATATATATATATATATATATATATATATATATATATACACCTTCGGGCAGAGATTCCTCTTACAATTGTTCCCCGTCAAAATTCACATCGTACTGCGCTCTTGGGGTATTTATACACCATTTTTAATCGTCAACCCCCACTCCAAGTGAAGCGATCGTAGAGATAGGATTGCACATTGTCAGTGTGGCCAGATGTAAATATTAAAACTACTATCTAATTTACTCAAAAATAGTTAAGTTATAATAATTTTGTATTCTAAAAACAATAAACTTAGTACTGAATTACATAAATCATAACAAATATGTTCCAGAAAATTGTTTTATTCTCATTTAATTTATCGCAAATTATAATGTGATAATGTTATATAGTTAATGGAATCAGGCGTTACTTTGCGGAAATCCATAGTTTAAATTTAGTTTGTTATTATTATTTTTTTTAGCAATATTCCGCGAAAACAACTTCCACCTTTAAGTAAATGAGTGAGTGTACGCATAGGCATGCGTACAGCACCTCCCTCCTCCCACACTGCCTATGCGTACACTCGCATGCAAGAACTTGCAAACACCACCATCACACAAGCAATAATGTTGGCAAATCCGTGCAAGGCCCCTCACCACCATGCAGGTTGAAAACCTTACTTAACGGACGTTGTTCGTAGAGTCCACATCCTGAGGATGCTCCGGTGTTGGGGCGAAACGCGCGTCGAGGTTTTCAACCTGCATGGTGGTGAGGGGCCTTGCACGGATTTGCCAAAATTATTGCTTGTGTGGTGGTGGTGTTTGCAAGTTCTTGCATGCGAGTGTACGCATAGGCAGTGTGGGAGGAGGGAGGTGCTGTACGCATGCCTATGCGTACACTCACTCATTTACTTAAAGGTGGAAGTTGTTTTCGCGGAATATTGCTAAAAAAAAATAATAACAAACTGATAATGTTATGTTAAAAAAATCTATTTAATCGAAAACTTAAGTCTAAACAATTTATTTTAGTAAAGTTTACGAAGTCTTTTTGTATCATTGTCATAAGGCCAAAAACGGAAAATTCAAAACAAGAAACAAACTGTGAAGATGTGCAAGAGGGAAAAATATTGTGGCGACTAAGGTGATGGAGGATGCATAAATTATATCTCATTTGTATTTAGCACCAGATTATATTTTTAAATTATGCCAAGAATATTTTTTTTATTTTAGCTCACTCAAAACCTCCGCCTGATTCACAAAGTCGAATGTTTTTTGATCGCTGGCAATGGGTTTACACGCGTGTTCAAATACTGTCAAGTGGAATAGGGAAACGACATTTGACTTTTAAGAATCGGAACCCAGATCTAGTTTTTCAGTAATCAAAGCCACTTTATATAAAATAAAATTGTCACTACCTCTTATTACATGCTCTAGCAGGCAAATATGCATCATAAGTAAGATGTTAGTCAGTAGTCAGAACTAGACGCGTCTTCGTCCTATATTTAGGGCGCAGGGCTGGACAGCTTCCAGTAGTATTCATTCATGGATTTGTCACTCATCATATTACACTATTATTGACTGGACTAGAGTGGCCAGATGGTGCTAAATTCTCCCTGATATTATGGTTACAATTCAGTCCAAACATCTATATATTGTCTGTTTATTGCAACATATTTCATGCTTACGTAAAATACTATGCTGGATTATATTCGCACATATTTATATACATAAACTCCTGTACTCGTGGGTGTTTTATAATACAGTTCTATATGACTCTTACATCTAGACACGCGGTAGCGTGTCAAGCCGAGTTTAAGTATAATAAATACTATACTGGAGTGTATTGAAACACGTTTACATGCTTGTGGATTATTATAACTTTCTCATTCATGCAGTTCTGGGATCTTATTCTGATACCAAGAATGTCATCTTCGATGTCAGGTATTAAATAATATGGCCTGAAATGTACCATTATAGCGCGAGGGACAGCTGGCGAGTTTCAGAGACTCTGGCTTCAAATAAAGCGCTGAAAATGACGCTATGGAATACGCGCGGTGGCCACAATGGAAGATCTTCCGACCGAGCGAGGTGTTATGCTCGGTCAGGCCGGAGCCCACGTGATACATTTTAGCCGTCGTATATGTCGCAGCCAACTGGTTTAAATAGCCGTTCAATCAAACAGCTAGCCCTTTGACTGAACAACGCCATTCAGTCACACGGCTATACGTCGTTTCGCCGACTTGTTGACTGCAACGTTCAACACTACAGCTAGGTGACCCTTGGCCAACTGGTCGGAAGGTAAATTATTTAACTATGGTGACCATTAGCTTAGTGTTATTATTACACAAGCGTAAAGATAACAAGCAGATTAAGATACAAATAATTTATGTCTCTTCAATAATACTTGTAATAATGTATATTTACGAAAAATATCTTAATACAACCACAAACTACCGGTTAGTTGACGCCATATTGTAAACAAAACGCACCTAGCGCCGCGGTGGTGAGCTCTGAACTTTTGAATCAGCTGTAGTGTTGAACGTTTTGAGCGACTTAAATATTCAATTAAAAAGCTAGACGTGTGATTGAATGGCGTTGTTCAGTCAATCAAAGGGCTAGCTGTTTGATTGAACAGCCTTTGATTGAATGTGTCGAAAACTTCAAATAAACATTTTTATGAAACTTTATTATTAGCCTCGACATCATGTAAAGTTTTTGTGTTCTTTGGTCGTTTTTACAGTTACAGTTATAATCATTTAATAGGCTACTTGACCTATATTCAATTTCGTTGAAAAAATGCATATTTCTAGTAGAACTTGGCCTAGGAAACCGTATTTCACCCTTATCATCAAATAAAAGCTAGTGATTGATAAATAAAGTCGATTTGAAAATATGATTTTATGAAAATATTATGATTTGTACTGACGAAAACGCTTTTGCGGTACTTCCGATTTGGATGTGACGTCATCATACTCGTAATTTAATATATTTTATTTATCGCGCTCGTTATATGTAAGTTTATTTGTACATAAATAATAAGAATAAGCCTAGAAAGATTTCTAAAATATATTTTCTTGAATAATTCAAATAAAACATCAGTTTTATATATTATCTCCATTTATTGTAGACGGGAAATGAAATGGCCAAAACTTTTCCAAAAGTTTTCAACATTACAAATGATTTCTAATTTCTTATTTAATTCTTTTATAATTTTTGGGCACTTTTAGACTCGTACATTTAGCACATTAAAAAATGTTCAATAAATAGAGCTTAAAATACAAAATGTCGTCACACTATGGCGGACAGTGTTTTCGGCGCCATTTATAAGGCATATTTTTCAATCAACATTTTTATGGGTTTCTACAGTATAAAATATTAAAATATTAGTTTTTTTTTTGTGAAAATGAATGATTATGAAGCGATTAGCATGAAGAAAAAAATGAGGTCAAGTAGCCTATTACAGTTAAGTAATTATAATATTCGTCTCTGAGTTCTTTCTCTATTGGCAGTTCTAAATGCACTACTATCATACCTGATACCTACATGTTTAATATAGCTCCAAGGTTCTCCAGCACTCTCCAATACCGAGGTCAATGTTAGAATCAATCCGAATTCTTGGCGGCGTGTTACGTCGTGTATTGCTGTATTACGACGTATTACGATGTATTTTCAGCTTTGCCTTGCGTGAATTAAACGTTTTACATTAATTACTAGTATTTCGGAAGGTTAATTTCAAGGGAAAGTCCGTACTCAATGTTATAATTTGTGTAATTGCGTAGAATCGGTACGTAATTAGTATGAAAAGTCTACGGTAAAATTAAGGAACATTACGCAAAGTTCGAAGTAGAAGACGCTTCTAATGATAAAGTTAACATACCTAGCGGAATAGAGAAACAAAGGCCTGAGCAAGCGAGATGTCACTATCAGGTAACACTGCGTGGTAAAAAGAGACGTGTGATACATGACAGCAGCACTCTTTTTTTGACGTCCAGTCGGCACGTGCCGCACGTTGACAATTTAATCTCATAGAATTCATGTTCAATCATGCTGGAGTAAGTGAAAAATATGTGTACCTACGCATACACGTACACATATTTTTCACACAGATGAAAACCAATTTTGGTTTCGTTTGACAGCTCGAGATTGTTGCTCTATTCCGCTAGGTATATTAATATTATGCTTCTAACACAGTCATACAGTAAAATATAATGAGACCAAAATCCGACATGTTGGGCATAGAATTACATTGTCAGAAACTTTGTCAAACATCGAACAAAACATTTTGTTTACTGTCAATGCTGGTGCTGCTGTCTAACGTAAAAATATTGCAGTAATGTCCTATCCCTAAATTATAAGTAATAATAATAATAATACTCCCCACACCGGTTTCGGTAACGGTGGTCGGTTTCATTGAAACCAGGCCTGTTACGCAGGAGCAATTTTATAGTGCCCAAGTGTGTGCGCAGTACACAAGAGCACTCTCTATTCCTTTCACTCTCTTAACCCAGACTGGCGAGAGCTCAGGCGCAGGACCGACTTTTTACATGCCCATCCGACGCATGGATCATCTTACTTGTCAGACAATCAGGTGATCAGCCTGCATTGTCCTAACCAAACTTGGAAATAATATTATGTTACCAACGCGGGAATTGAACCCACGACCTCCGAGTCAAGAGCCACGCTAAACCACTAGACCACGGAGGCGCCTAAGTGCAAATTATAAGTAACGTGTTATAAAAACAATACGAGTATATTAGGTCGAGAAAACTTTCAAGATTTTTTTCCGTTCATTTCGATACTTTAAAGTAGAGCTCTGTAAACTTTAGTCAACAATGTTTAAAGCGTGATGGTGATGATGATGAGTGTGTAGCAGTACCTACGTTTCGTTCGCCGATTGAAACAAAGAAAACAACGCGCTCTGAAAAGAACGCACGCCGTCTTTGTATACGTTCGTTATAGAAGTTGAAACACAGAAGAAAATCGCTCTGCAAAGAACGTACGTTCGCAATGACGAGAGAAACTGTCCGTGTAATAAGACCGGACGTAAACCGGCCTTGAAAAAGGCGTTTTTCTAATAAGAATTCTTCGCAACAACACTACGCGCCTTCTCATCGAGGCTACGTCGAGCGAGGGGTCTCCGCGAGCCGCGGCGCGGCCAGTTTCTCGCGCGGCAATCATAATTAGCTTGTAAATATTTCTTATTCAATTTTTTCCCTTTCTAATTTTTGTAAATATTTTTATCCCTTTCTTTATGTCTCAACCAATAGAAATTAATCTTTTAACTTTTGTACAGACTTAGAATAATAATAATTATGTAAAACTTTTGTATATAAACCGCACAGATTGTTCAATAAACCACTTTAGTTCACCACAGTATATCGAGTTTTACTCTATATATTTCCTCATAATGAGGAAGTTCCGCAATATTTTGGGTTCCTCAACCGCTACCGCATCCTCATAAATAAAAATTTAAAAATCCTCTTCCGCTATCGTTTCCTCAAAATTTAAGAGGAATTTATGAGGAATTTCACTGCGCATGCGCGTCGCGAATCCAATCATGGCAACGCACACGCCAGAGCCAGAGAATTGTATCATTCACTCATCTTTTTTTTGTGTGCGTTGTTGTGTATGTTTAGCTTGAGAAAATTAAGGAATTCAGACCGAATAATTCGTGTAGTTTTGAAAGTTGGTACAGTTGTTCCTAAAGGTGTCCAGATGAATATACTAAAAGTCCCCGAGGGTGGGACAAGAGCCGGCGGTGGGGAAGGGGGGGAATCTGACTGGTGAATTGACGGCGCATGGTAAAACTTGTATAAGCTTATATTGCGCCGTATAACATGTTTTTGTAATTTTTATTGATAAATAAAGGTTAAAAAAAAAAAAAAAAAATTTTGTGTAATGTACCTATGTACCTAGTTATGTACAGACAGGACAAAGACTTTTGGGTTGGGTCCGCTAGTATTTATAATTTCCTATCATCCTCTTCCTCATCCGCTTCCTCATCCGCATCCTCTTCCTCAAAAAATATCCTCTTCCTCATCCGCATCCTCTAAATTTGCGCGTGAAAATTCCTCTTCCTCCTCCTCTTCCTCATAATCATTTCCTCAACAACCCTACTCTATACTCCTCCGACCTCTAGTGAACTTTTAGAGAGACCAACCGGTCCTCTAAAAGTGTAATGAGCACAGTGAGTTGTTTACCGCTGTATCCGGGGATATAGTGGGCCGATGTAGGCAGATATGTAAACATATAAAACTGAAACATTTTACTTTATGTAACTAACTAGTTGATGCCCGTAACTCCGTTGTGCAGAAATAAGTTTATCGCTCTGAAACCGTACATTTTTCCGGGTTAAAAAGTAGCCTATGCTTCTATGTAGGATACTTTTTATATAATCCTCTAGAACAGTACATTTTCCCGAGTTAAAAAGTATCCCATGTTTCTATGTAGGATATTTTTTATAAAATCTTTTTAGACTATTTAAATTAAAAAAAAATCAAAAAGATTTTTGTTTATAATTTATCTTATATATAAAAATGGATTTTCTCTGGAAAACTCGAAAACGGCTGAACGGATTGAGCTGATTTTAATCTTAAAATATTCGTAGAAGTCCAGGGAAGGTTTTAAAGTGACACGAAGTTCAACGGGACAGCTAGTTTTATAATAATTATCACTCGCATTTTACAAACATAGTCAAAGGAAATATTATACTTTTACTAACTCTATATTATGGATCTGTTCTATGGTCTAAAATAAACTGATTATTATTATTATATTATTGAATTGACATAAGCCGACCAAACGACGTAGGTCCGTCAACTGCCTAGCAAATAGCAATTAATTTCCTCGGTACAAGACTGACGTATATGAGTTACGAGTACTGACATACATTACAGAACACACAACATATTTCCAGCACCACTCATACCATAAAGTGTGCTAATGACAGAGCTCGCTATAAATTGTTTAAAATAGCGTAAAGTTGGCTCGGCCGCTTATGAATCATTACGGACCGAAATAATTTCAATAAAAACATACGTGGGCACGTCAGAGCCATCGATACCGGCGAATTCCTTCCCGCTACGTATGAGGGTTGGTGAAATTCTATTTGCCACCAGGTGCCGCGATATAGCCGTCGGGTATATAGTGTCATATGTCACGATATAGCTGTCATGTGTCACGATAATAATATGTTTATTTGACACGAATCACGATAGACTCGACGGCTACATCGCGGGCCGCGGCACCTGGTGGCAGATATAATTCCAGCAACTCTCATTGCTGGACGTATAAACGGCAGGTTTTTTTTTTATGAAATAAGGGGGCAAACGAGCAAACGGGTCACCTGATGGAAAGTAACTTCCATCGCCCATGGACACTCGCAGCATCAGAAGAGCTGCAATTGCGTTGCCGACCTTTTAAGAGGGAATAGGGTAATAGGGGAGGGTAGGGAAGGGAAGGGAAGGGAATAGTTGAGGGTAGGGAAGGGAATAGGGTAGGGTTTAGGGGATTGGGCCTCCGGAAATTCACTCACTCGGCGAAACACAGCGCAAACGCTGTTTCACGCCGGTTTTCTGTGAGAACGTGGTATTTATCCGGTCGAGCCGGCCCATTCGTGCCGAAGCATGGCTCTCCCACGTATAGCATGATTATTGATTACGTATCTTGCGACAGGTAAGCGACAGGCGTTTGACAGCAGCTATAGCACAATATCTGCTCTATCAGGTACACCAAATTTTGCGACAGACTGCAGACAGGAATTGTTTGGAGTTACACCTCCTGCTACTTTCCGCCATCGTTGTATGCGAAAAATACGCCATCCTCATAACCAATAAACTCATAACCAAAGTGACAGTATTCCAACGTGCGTTTTTATAATAATAATAACTTTTTATTTCGGATCACAACAAGAATCCATAGTGTTAGTAAATATAATTGAGACTTAAAAACTATGTTAGTACATCACAATATTATCAAATAACAATAGTAACAATTTGTGTATTAGGATTGGTGAGGCATTGGAACTTTTTATGTGCCTATACCTATTTAACGTGAACCTCTATCCAATGCCTTACCAAACCATCAAGATTATCAGTCAATACCCTTAGAATGCTGTTATTACTACTTCTGACACGCCGCATCAATGACGCCACTTTTTTTCTTATTATGGCGTTAAAGCCATCAGTACGCATTTCTGCAAACATGCCTGAAGCACTGCAGTACCTTGGTAGTCCTAACAGCATTCTAAAGATATTATTGTACTGAACACGAAGAGCATTTATCGTACGCGGGTTGTAGCTCGCCCATAGATTGCATATGTAAAAGGACTGGCAGTAAGCTTTAAATAAAGTCACTTTTCACCTCACCTCATCAGAGCATCTTGCAAATCTACGAGCTAACATGTTCCCACGCACGGCCAATGCTCTTCGCTCCCTCTCAATGTCTACATCATCAGTAAGAGTATCAGTTACCCAATGACCCAGGTATTTAAATTTGTGAACTCTACCAAGTGGAACTTCATTTAGAAACACCGGTGGTATTGTGCTAACTTTATGTTCACGGGGTTGGAAAACAAGTAGTTCACTTTTCTTAGAGTTATACCTAAGTCCTTGGGCCTCTGCATACGCTTGACACTTACTAAGCAGTTTTCTGAGGCCACTGACCGAGGGACTGAGCAGCATCATGTCATCAGCATAACTAATGTTGTTCAGCATTACTCCGCCAATGGAACAACCAACATTAGTGCTGCTCAGCTCCTCGATCAGCTTATTTATGTAAAGGTTGAGCTGCCCCCCTAGACAAGTGGCAAAACGCTAACGCTAGCGCTAGCGCTAACGCTACAAAATGTATAGATTTGACATTAGTATTCGCTAGCGAAGCGATGACTTATGTCAAATCGCATACATTTTGTAGCGTTAGCGTTAGCGCTTTGCCACTTGTCTAGGGGGGCAGACGAGCGAGTTTTAGCGTAACTTTCTGCAAAACACAAAGCTCTGAAGTGGACTGTCGCCAGCAGCATTTTCGCACCAATACGACCTGCGAACCTCTAAGAAAAGAGCGTACTCTCTTTTAAAAGGCCGGCAACACACCTACCTCTCTTCTGATATTGCGAAAAAAATATATATCAGATATCTGACATCTTGCGAACTCTACTTACGGCCATTCCCAATATTTGATCTATCTCTGGTTATGCCCTACTAGAGATAGGAATAGCTCACATTAGACATTAGAGACATATATTTTATGTCAATTATGAGCTATTCCTATCGCTAGTAGGGCAAAACCAGAGATGGATCAAATATTGGTAACGGCCGTAAGGGAATGTAATTCGATTCACCAACTGTAGCAACTACAAGTGTGCCAATGAAAAACCAATATTTCGAAAAAAAAATATTATTCAAATAAGTATAGATTTTATTTAAATAAATATAATATTAATGTGCGAATAGAAATGGGTAGTATTTAAACTTTTAACTTTAATTTAAGGTATATCAAAAGATTAAATTTCCGTATACTTAAATTACTGTTCTGAGGTAATGTACAGAAACCAGAACCTAATTTAAACCTAAAATTTCTTACGAACCATTTTGCTCACGCCTACATGAATCATCGTTAGTTAAACTAATCAATAGTTGAGCTGTCATTAATCTATAATTACACGATTCTTGGCTCAGGTGCTCCCCTGTCCTCTTTCTATTTTAAAGCCATTATATATTCGAAGAATTCTATACCGTGGAATTGTATGTAGGCCAAAACTGTGCCTAAAAATACGAAAATAGTCCAAAAATACGTAAACTATTTTACTCGACTTGGCGAAAAAAGGACGATGGTTTTGTATAATGTATTGTTTGTCACCAAAGCGCCTATGAGCTCATGGTATTTTACTAAATATGACAAGTTATTTATTTGTTCATTATATGTTTAATTAAAGAGTGATAATTCTATCATTTTAATAAGAATTACTCCCTTAATTTATCAATAAATATAAAGTGACACACTTTCGCATTCCATTCCGATGGCTCAGTGTTAATACTTAATGCTGATTGGTGATTACACTGACGAGTCTAAACTCTAAACCAGTCAAAAAATATCACCCACACTATACTAATATTATAAATACGAAAGTGCGTCTGTCTGTTACCTCTTCACGCCCAAACCTCTGAACCGATTATGCTGAAATTCGGTATGGAGATACTTTGAGTCCCAGGAAAGGACATATAATACTTTTTTCCCGAAAAAATGTACGGTTCCCGCGTGATAAACGAATTTTGGCGCAACGGAGTTGCGGGCGTCATCTAGTACTCAACATAAGGCTCTGACATTCGACTCCTAGTGCTCCTCTTGTATAGCAGATAGTCGGCATATAGGAGGGGACGAAATTCCCGGCTAGCCCGGTGATCTACTTCTGTCCGTCCGTGTTTCCGCGTATATATATAGAATTAGACAGTGTTAGGGTGGGGACACAATATCATAGTAATTGAGTTTTCATTATTTTTAACAGTTATGAATAAAATTGACTTTTTGGGTATAGAATCTTTTTATTTAAATTGGGACCCTAAAACAAAAGAACGCAGTGATATTAATTCCAAAAAGTATAATAATTACTTCGTTCGTGAAAATCCGCTATAGAAGTTTAAACAGAACAAATAAGTATAGGTAAGGGAGTATGCATCCATCTTCGAAGTATACTATGGTAGCAAAAGAAAATTTAACAGAATGTTTACTAAAACAAATTGAGCATAATATTATAATCAGTAAACCTCTAGAAAGGTTCTTATACTTAGTTTTGTATTATTCTTTGTGTGACGAAAATGCAAAACTCATGAGGTAGATTTTTTTTCTTTCCTGTTGTTAAAAAAATTGATGTGTTTCTTCTTCTATTTTTAGGCAAAAAAAACCAAATTGTCACACAACTCATAATATGACGCTCGTGTGTCCTCGCGTTACGAGCACGCAACCGGCCGGGAATAGAATCTGGAACTTCTCGCCTGAAATAGGTTAAAACTGAGCTTCTCTAAAAATGTATAGTATTGTATAGCTATTATACATCAGCTGTGGTTTCTGCAGTGCCCCAGATTGCATGGAATTCGATCTTTTCGAGGATATTTATTTTTATTGTTTTCTTAAAAATATACTAGCAATTTGACCGATTAATATTTTGACCTCGCAGGTTAAAGTCGCAAGTCAAACTCATTTGCAATTCGGTCACAATTTAATCTGGATTCAATCGAGATTCAGTCTTAATTCGGTCAAAATTCAGTCGCAATTCGATCGCAATTCAGTCACAGTTGAGTCGCCACAGCCTCTACCCCGTACGCAATCACTCGTCATCCGCCGTCGGCCAACATGTAACATGGCACGTCAATACGCGTACTGTTCTGCCAGGGCGCCGCCACTGTCAAACCGCTCTTGAAATATTGGGTTAATTACTTCTAGTGCTAGGCCTACCTGCGCCAAAACGAGTAGAGATTAATAGCACTCAATCGTAGATTGAAAATGTTATAGAGAGATGTTTCAAATGATAACGAGAGACTTCTTGATATTTGTGTGTGTTTGAAAGAGAGATGATAGCGATTTAATTTAATGTTTTTTTTATATATATGTTTATTTATATCAGGCTACGTAGGCCCATACAATATATACCTTAATGACTAACATATATATAAATAATAATACATACTTACTAACTACACTTTATCACGATTTAACGGCGACGTGACGTGACGTGATTTATGAAAAAGGAAAATTTTCATCGTTCCTTCTACAGAAGGAATGATGGCTTTCCTTTTTTTCTACAATGAAAGAGGCATTTTAAGATGGTGCAAGTGGGTCTAAATATTTTCCTAATAAATTTTGTGGTAAGAACTAACATAGTATATAAATAATATTATTAATCTACTGTGTAAAGCTGCTAAATTCATGTCTTCGAAGTTGGGTTCAAAACGCCTTCGTAAATTTGATGTAACATTACGCATTTCAATGTCTAATTAACTTACGAAAATGCTGCTAAAACTATTTGAAAGTAGAGTTAATATTTCAAAAGTTATTATAAAAAAAAGTACCAAATTATGAAACTTTTGCGTGTCGTTTCGATACTGCCGCTTACAATTTATTATTTATAAAAAAAATGAGCTAGAAAGGATTAAAAATTTAATGTTAATTTGAAGATAAAGAACTAATAAACTATCCGATACCAACAAATAACACATCAACTTTATATTTTTAAAATGTTCATAAAATTCGCGTTATTGTCCTGCGCATTGTTTGTTTTGAATGCCTTACCGATATACTCAACGTGACGGGTTGAAACTTATTTTGCGATAAAATCTGCTGGCTCACTTTATTTGATCGCAGTGCTTTAGTGTGGATAGAGGTCTTCGTTTTATGCAGGCGAGTCTTTGAAATACGTTCTACAAAAATTTCCAAATAAGACGTCATTTACCTTTCTCGATGTGTGCCAACATTTGTCTGTTTTTCACTACTTTTTTTTATACCAAGTTATAAAGGCCCGCAACATTTCTAAGTTCTTAATAATTTTCTTAGTTTTCTTAATATCAATACTTAATTATAAACGAATTTATTGAATTCCTCATTTTCCTGAACGTCTTTTTCCTGAATAGCCCTAAAAACATAATGTCGATCATTCAGAATAATGACCAAATCTGTAACTGTATTTCTAGAAGACAGGGACAAATATATTTAATCGATGCAATGTCAATATTACAATGAGGTAGTTTTTTGACACATTTTCGAAAAATAGTAGTAGAATAGTAAGAAAAGTAGTAAAAATGTTATCTACACTTCAATATTATAAAGCAGGAGAGGTTGTTTGTTTGTTTGAACGCGTTAATCTCAGGAACTACTAGTCCGATTTGAAAAATTCTTTCAGTGTTAGATAGCTCATCTATCGAGAAAGGCTATAGGCAATATTTTATCACGCTAAGAATAATGGGAGCGAAGAAATAGAGGAAAACGTGGACAAAACGGAGGGAAATTATTTGAAAGGGCTTATTTGAACGCGCTTATCTCAGGAACTACTGGTCCGATTTGTAAAATTCTTTCATTGTTAGATAGCCCATTTATCGAGGAAGGCTATAAGGAATATTTTATCACGCCAAAAATAATAGGAGCGCAGAAATAGAGGAAAGTGTGGAAAAAACGGGGGGAAATTATTTAAAAGAGGGCTTATTTGAACACACTAATTTCAGGAACTACTGGTCCGATTTGAAAGATTCTTTCAGTGTTAGATAGCCCATTTATCGAGAAAGGCTATAGGTTATATTTTTTCACGCTAAGACTAATAGGAGCTAAGAAATAGAGGAAAAAATGGAAAAAACGGGGGAAATTATTTGAAGGGGCTTATCTCACGAGCTACTGGAGCAATTTTTCTGTTATTTGGTACAGATAACTGATAAGAATTAAGAAATTGACCACGTGAAGGATCATAGGCTATTTTTTGTGCCCTAATTTGTCTGTGAAATATCTAATTTACGCGAGCGAAGCCGCGCGTGTACATTTTTTATTGCAGGTGACTCGAAAAGGTAGAATATATTTTTTTAAAGGCAGATTTTGGTATTAGCTATATTTTAGGGAATACATTTTTATAATAAATCAACACTTTTACTAACATACAAGTTTTATTGAAAATCCTATTTTTTACTTATAATAACCCCCACACCGGTTTCGGTGACAGTGGCTGGTTTCATTAAAACCAGGCCAGTTACGCAGGAGTAATTTTATAGTGCCCAAGTGTGTGCGCAGTACACATGAGCACTCTCTATTCCTTTTAACTCTCATAACCCAGTGGGACGGACGACCGACACGACTGGCGAGAGATGCACAGGACCGACTTTTACATGCCCATCCGTGATCCGACGCATGGATCATCTTACTTGTCAGATTTTATTTTCCTGTTCTGAGTGTCAGACAATCAGGTGATCAGCTTGCAATGTCCTAAGTCCTTACTAAACTTGGAAATAACAATTAACAATATGTTTCCAACGCGGGAATCGAACCTCTGAGTCAAGAGTCACGCTTTGAACCACTGGACCACGGAGGCGTTTATAATAATAATAATAATATAATCAGCCCGAATATGGATAAGATTTTTAAAATAATCATAATTCTCAACAAATTGTCATTATTCTAAGTAAACACGTCATTTTCCACAAATTTTGTCATTGTCATAACCAACAGTTTTTACTAGATATTTGTTTTTACTTAATATTAAATATCTCTTATTTTTAAAAGAAGAAGAAGAAGAAATATCTCTTAAATTATTTAAATTTTTTTTCGTGACTCTTACAGAAAGGGAATTCTATTTCGGTGCCTTTTAACACCAGAAACATTCAGAGCAATATTTAAGGGTTTTTAAAAAACACAATTTTTGGCCTAAAATACCATTTTGAGTAGATTCACCCTGGGGTTTCGTGATGAACAAGCAGCTTGGTAACAAGCACGTAGATTTTTGATTGCATCAAGCATATTGACCGTTTACAATGTTTGCTTGATGTTGGAGTCAAGATAGAGTCAAGTATGTGTGCTTGCCCCGCGCTTGACGTGGTTTTTATTTTTTATTTTTGGCTTTTCCTTGAAGTCTACTTGCCTGCTGCCAAGCTGTTTGTTTGTCTCGGAACCTTCTAGCACAGATTACAAAATAGTAACTTGGCTTCTATAAGCGTGATACGAGATAATTACTACCAAATTGTAGAAGAACAAATGAGTAGCCCTTTATAAAATGTTACGTCTTCAATTATTATGCACAGAAGTGTAAGTTCATACCTACGAATAATAAAAGGTTCATACTATAACATTCGATAATTGTAAAATTACTATTTTGGCCATGTTGGTTGAAATTTAAAAACCGGCCAAGTGCGTGTCGGGCCACGCGCAATATAGAGTTCCGTAGTACCGACAGTTTTTTTAAATTTTTGTATGGTCAATGACTGTACATTTATAACGTACGAGCTTTTGCCCGCGGCTTCGCTCGCGTTAAGAATTATTATTATATACAAACTTTCATCCCCTATTTTAACCCCGTGGAGGTAGAATTGATCAAACTCCTTTCTTAGCGGATGCCTTTTTTTTTAATGAAATAAGGAGGCAAACGAGCAAACGGGTCACCTGATGGAAAGCAACTTCCGTCGCCCATGAACACTCGCAGCATCAGAAGAGCTGCAAGTGCGTTGCCGGCCTTTTAAGAGGGAATAGGGTAATAGCGGAGGATAGGGAAGGGAAGGGAAGGGAATAGTTGAGGGTAGGGAAGGGAATAGGGTAGGGGTTAGGGGATTGGGCCTCCGGTAAACTCACTCACTCGGCGAAACACAGCGCAAGCGCTGTTTCACGCCGGTTTTCTGTGAGAACGTGGTATTTATCCGGTCAAGCCGGCCCATTCGTGCCGAAGCATGGCTCTCCCACGTATAATGCCTACGTCATATTATCTACCAGCATTCCAAATTTCAACCTGATCGGTCCAGTGGTTTGGGCTGTGCGTTGATAGATCACCATGTCAGTCAGTCACCTTTGAGTTTTATATATATATATATATATATATATATATATATATATATATATATATATATATATATATATATATATATATATATATATATATATATATATATAGATTTTACACTACCTTACAACATCATCTCAGTTACTTTCAAAGGAATTCGAACGAAAAGTTCCTTCATACTTCGCCGAATACATTTTTAGTTGATCGACTATTACTCAATAACTTATAAAGTCTTCTTAACCGTGATAGTTTTCCTTTTAAATTCAGCATATTTCCTACTGCTGTGAATTTTTTCACATTTCCAGAAACAACCGTTTAGCTGGTAGAATCCCCTTCTACTGGACTCTAACAATTTTTTCCACTTTAAAACTTAATATTCCACAAATGGATTCCTAAATCAGAAATTGATCTATGAATACCCATGTCTAATATTTTTAAAAACCTATCCAACAACACCCCACACGACGGGGTGGGCGCGAAAAAAAATCATTCCCGCTTGATCTGTAAGGGCTAGTACCATAAAAAAATTAAGATGTAAGTACCATTTTGTCGGCATCATTAATATGTGTACTTATGCCAAATTATTGCTTTGTAGGTCCTATAGCCTCTGAACACAACCGCGGACAGACAAACAGAAAGACAGACGTCCGTCCGGACAGACGGACGGACAGACCGAAACTATAAGGGTTCCCTTCCCTTCCTTGTTGACTACGGAACCCTAAAAATGGATAGCTGGACGTTATCGTATTCCTCAGTCGGGCCGTCAAGACTTTTCAGCGAATAATTTGGTAAACAATTTGGCGCTGCATGTCAGGTAATGAGTGATGACGCTCGACCAAGATATTTTCAGACTTAAATCGACGTTGTTTACATAATTGCAGTGTGAATATGAACATGAAGACAGATTAGTAGTTTTAGATCTTCTTCGTTGGCAATACGGTTCAAACGTGCGCAATTCATCTGCCTTTGACGGCCAGGTACGTAAAGCCAAACATTCAGTGACGGTAACTGGTTTCATTGAAACTATGCAGGAGTCGTTCCCAAGTTATTACATAGATTATTTGCGCAGCCCCTAGACTAAGAAATTCTTGGGCTGTAGGGGTTGCCTGCCAATTATTAACATACATTATGAAGAAATATTATTGCTAATTAGTTTCAACCGATGATACCTTGTTACTAAACTTGTAGTTATTCTCACAAAAAATTAATCATGTTTTTTTTTTTCTTAATTGCAATGAAATAAAATTAAATATTAGTTCTTCTAATTAATTGTAAGTTTGTTTACTATATTAATTATTACATAAAATATTATAGTAAGTTAAGCATTTCTTATGACACACTTCTAGAAACTTATTTTTAATGAAAGGAGCAAATACCTCTAAAACAGTTGCATACGCCTGTAATTAGCTATTGTGTTAGTTTAAAACAAAAATGTATTAGTTTTTAAGTTATTAATGTTGTCACAATATGTTGTTGGTGTATCTTTAAATAAATAAAATAAAAATAAATAAAAGACATCAGAAAGATTTACTTAACAATTCAATAGATATATCTAAATTATATTATTATAATACAAATGTCAAGTTATTATATATTTATATGAATTCTTAGTGACAATTTTAATACATTATTATTACTTATTATTTTTTAAATTTATGATTAAAACATTAATTGCATTTAATCCTCATTCTACTGAAAACATTTTTTTACAAAGCGGCAATCAAACCCATAGGCCATAACTGTTCTTAGTCGGGAGCTAATCTCTATACCACTAGACTAGTGACTACAGTTTTTTAAATGAAATAAGGGGGTAAACGAGCAAACGGGTCACCTGTTGAAAAGCAACTTCCGTCGCCCATGGACATTCGGAACATCAGAAGAGCTGCAGGTGCGTTGCCGGCCTTTTAAGAGGGAATAGGTGTAAGGTGAGGGTAAGGAAGCGAATAGGGAAGGGTAGTGAAGGGAATAGGGTAGGGGATTGGGCCTCCAGCGCAAGCGCTGTTTCACGCCGGTTTTCTTTGAGCCCGTGGTATTTCTCCGATCGAGCCGGCCCATTCGTACCGAAGGATGGCTCTACCACGTCATGGCGTTTAGAATTATAGAGGTATTATAATAACGCAAAAGTTTGTTTTAGATTATTTTACTTCTATCACAGAATAGATAATAGTACAACTTCTATTGTAAATAACAATATTTTCTGAGATTTAGAAAAGTAATAACTATTTGATGCTCTTACATTTCATTTATTAAAATCATCATAATTAATATTTATTATAAGGGCATTTGCGCGAAATCTTAAAAGTTAAACTATCTATTTTATAAATATTTGGTAAGTTTGTTGTGGCAAAATAATATACAGATACTGCGCAAAGATGCATATTTTAAATACTCAATAGTATAAGGGTGGGTTGCACCAACTTATTTTAACTTTAACTATAACTGTAACTTTAACTACAACTTTAACTTTACCTACAATGCAAAATGTCAAATCTGGTTAAATTCAATAATGGACGCCGTATTTAACGATAACCTTGAGCTCGACAAGGCTTTAAATGAATTGATACTCTCACATTTCATTTATCAAAATCATCATAATTAATATTTATTATAAGGGCATTTGCGCGAAATCTCGTCTGTAACAGCGGCTGTGTCGTTTGGGGTGAGGCGTTGATTCCTCGTCATCATCGGCACCACTACCGCGCAGAAGTTGCTCAGGATCGCCACGAGACCAATCACAGAGAGGCCAAGAAGAAAACCCTGGAAAAATAAGAAAGTAGCCTGAGAGATGTTAAACACGAACTCTTGTATTTAAAATGTTTAACTTATCTATATTATACTAGCTGTCCCGGCAAACGTTGTTTTCCCTTATAAAGTATTTCGTCCATATTATTTTATTGAAGTGACTAAATAAGTATGTCACCATGGCAACTATACCATTGCTATCCCGTCGCACAAACAATGGTAATGGTCAAAACGCCATTTTTGACAGTTTTCCATCACCAGTAGCGCCTCCGCCCACGTTCATTTAAAGCCTTGTCGGACCAGCTGCTGTCATCTGTCAAATTCTGTGGTCAATTTTAAGGTTAAAGTTAAAGTTAGCCTTAACTATAACTTTGACCATAACTGTAACTATAACCACGCCTCTGGTGCAACCCACCCTAAAATGTAGAGCCGTGGAATTTAAGTAGTTTGCAACTTTGTTTAATGTAATAAGCCGGGTGTACTGTACAGCGGGCTATAAGAAGCGTAGGCTCGAAAACCACATTCAGCTATTCTAGCCTAGCATGGCATTTTAAAGCTAAAATTACAAAACACATGTCGATAAACATAATATATTCCCCAAAAACACCCATTGTACTGGCCTACCGCCAAAATATTCGTGATAATAAAGGAAAACATTTGGTAACGTACATCTAAAATGCTAAACTAATAATAACATTCAATATTAGATAATCAATTGGTACAGGGCACGCATAACTTTAAGATTTTTGGGCAAAAATGGAAGAGTAATAGAGTAAATTCCGTAGAGAAAGGGTTTGATATTTTATTAGATTGCCATTTTGTAGTTTTTAACCGACTTCTATCATAGATTGAAGCGTGGAATAACAAAATGATCAACTTATACTATGGACGCTTCACACCACGTCAGTCGGGCCCCATGCTAAATACCTGAAGGACTTGTGTTACGGCCACGGAGGTAAAACATATGGCCTACGGGTACCAGACAACGGAAATATATTTAATACTTTTATGTTACACATATATTAAAGATTTTTTTATTTGATACACATTTTAATACACATTCATGTCCCATACATCCACGCGCTTAACCAGTGAGCCACAGAGGTCGTCATTGGTATAGTGAGTAGTGACCATAAATTAGTTACTATACCTATTAATTTTATGGTAGTGACCTGAGGTAGTGACCCATGTCGTCGTTGCTTTGTAGTGGTGTAGAGCTAAATAAAACCTACAGCCTATGTCATAACGTGACATTTTACTTGAATTTTTGCGGCAAGAATCAGAAAGCCACCTTAACACACAGGTGGATAATGTATCTTACTAATGAGCTGTTGAAAAAAAGCCGATATATTATATCTCCACGTCCGCACTGTGTGTATTTGTTCTCGTCGTACGTCAGAGCTACGCCATGAATAGGAATTAACGATTTAAGTAGTGTCTATTGGCGGCTCTCGACATAGGCGAACGCGTTGGCCAACGTCTAAATACCTACGGCCAACGCGCGAACGCCCGTTCTACACATTGGGCCAAAGCGTCTGCAGACGCGTTGGCCAACGCGTTCGCCTATGTCGAGAGCCGCCATATCATGTTGCCCGTGAAATCGTAAGCCGTAATCGTCGCCAGCAGTATTTCCGTACCAATACGACCTGCAAACCTACAAAAAAGAGAGCGTATTCCCTCTTAAAAGGCAACTAGTGTCTATGGGCGACAGTAGTTGTTTCCCATCAGGTGACCCGTTTGCTCGTTTGCCCCCTTATTTTATATTAAAAACAATGTTTTTTAATCCGATGAAAAGTAGCCTGTGTCTTTAGGGGTAAGCATGCAACGCCGGCGGAGTCACGGAAGCCATGTTACAGCGCTTGCGACTCCGTCTAGTGCAACATAACGAATACCGTCAACTTTAGTGAGGTAGTCCCGACGGCATTATCTTCGCCCGGGAAAGTCCTATATACCCCGGTGGCCTTCCCTTTGCTACGGTATATAACGGTACCTTCGTGCTCGAGTCTGGCTGGCACTTCGAAGATATTTAATAAAACGTTAGGCTGTTTAATTCCATCTTTCTTTACTATTGTCATCATCACAATTATCGTCACCATCATCATCACTCACCACGCTGCCGCCGAGGTCTGCGAGGAACAGGTTCCAGTCGTAGTTGTGTCGCTCCTCGTACACCGACACCATCATGTTGTTGAAGTGGATGTACAGCTGGTAAAGAAAGTTAACATCATCTTACAACCTAACGCGTAAGAGCCAGTCCAAAAGGCCAGGCCACAACACTGCGTTGCGGCGTCGTACCGCAAATATAACGATGCGTTGTTATATTGGAAATGTCGCTGACGCATCGCAAATTTCCGCGATGCGTTCTGCGACGTCGTAGATTTTTACGATGCGGCGCCGCAACGCATTGTTGTGACCTGGCTTAAACGGCGCGTTGCGTCGACGCAGCGCTGCCGTTTGACGCATAGCCGACTACACGGGCGCTGCGTCATCGCAGCGTTAAATTACGAAGCAGTCAACGTCAACACCCCCTCCCGCTTCGTATCGGGGGCTGCTGTCCATAATGCGTACTCTCACTTGTACTACTGACTACACTCTTTAGCTTATGGTCAATTTAGACCGCAACGCGACGAGACGCGGCGCGGCATAAATTTGTATGGATTTGACAGATTTCAATTGCGTGAGACGAGCGAGAATATGCCAAATCCATATAAATTTAGAAATAAATAAATAAAAAAATAAAATTTATTTTCAGACAAAGAAGCCCATATTATAAATAATTTTTGATAATAAAATAATTATGAACTAAACAAATAATCACAATGCAGCTCATCAGCTCATCTTGCTACCCTGACATGTAGTTCAGTGAGTCTGCGAAGGAGTGGAGAGTCAATTCGCTCCGCTATCATCTTCAGGACCCCATTCCGGCTCTCCCGAACTCTATGCACCACTGACGCTACCTTTTTCCGCATAATCGCATAGAAATCGTCGACTCCTGCATCGGCAAACATCCCGGATGCACTGCAGTATCGAGGGAGCCGCAATAGAGACCTGAATATGTTATTGTAAAGGACCCGCAACGCGCCATAGGTCCGTTGAGTAAAGCTGGCCCACAGACCACAGGTGTAAAACGCCTGACAAAATGCTTTAAAAAGCGTTATCTTGACAGGCGCTGTACACCTGGCAAACCTGTGTGCCAGCATATTACCGCGGACCGATAGCGCCCTGCGCTCCCTCTCAATATCCTCCTCATCACTAAGAGTATCTGTCACCACATGACCGAGGTATTTAAATTTTGTAACACGACTCAGAGGTACTCCGTTGAGTAAAGGTGGTGGACACTCTTGGTGATTGAAAGTCTTATTATTGCATTGAAATATCATGTACTCACACTTACCAACATTGTACTCTAAGCCGTGTTCAATAGCGTACCTCTCACAAATTTTTAACAGCCTGTTAAGACCACTGATTGAGGGGCTCAGCAGTACCATATCATCAGCATAACTTAAGTTATTCACACATACACCATCAATATGACAACCAGTATGAGTACTACTGAGCTCCTCGATCAACTGGTTTACATAAATATTAAATAATCGGGGCGAGGTTTTTCCTCCTTGTCTCACCCCACACTCTAAGGAGTAATCCTCAGAGAGTGAATTACCCCACCTAACACAGTTCCGTTGATTACCATACCAATACGTCAATAGCCCAATTATGTCATTTGATACGCCAAGTTTTCTTAACTTTGCCCAAAGCTTCTCATACGATACTCTATCAAACGCCTTGGACAAATCCAAGAAACATGCAAAGACCGGCGTTTTCCGCTTGGTATAGTACTCAACGGTCTGTTTCAAACATAGTATGGCACTCTCAGTAGACACTCCCTCTCTAAAGCCAAATTGTGTGTCCCCAATCGAATCACACTTCTTCAGACACGTATCCAGTAACGCATCTAGAACTTTTGCTAGTATTGTAGCAAGAGAAATGGGTCTATAGTTTCGCATACTGGACGTATCCGCCGAAGCATTCTTTACGATAGGGACCACAATAGTTCTCATGAGGTCTGCTGGCAAATAGGAGTGCCGGATACAAAACGTATAGAACATTCCTAATACTCTATGCAGATGAAAGCCTGCGTGCCGCAGGTGCTCCACACTGAGTCCGTCGTGACCAGGCGATTTTCCCCTCTTCATGCCATTTATCACCTTGGACACATCCTTACCCGAGAAACCAATCGCTGGGCCCGACTGAACTTGACACTCAGTGTGGAGAGCCAGCGGCAACAGGGATTTCACCTGAAAAACCTCTCGAAATAAATTCGCAATCTTAATTGGATCCTGCACCCCCTCTATACTAATAGGCAGCCGTACTTTACTATTTAGTTGCTTAGTACCTCTCCAGAACTTATCAAAACTCTTGGAAGAGTGTTGAGCAGCCAGTTTGTCCATTCTGACCTGCTCTTGATTATTTTGACAAAATTTTAGACGCGATTTAAATATTTTACGACTCTCACACATTTTGTCATAAAAAGGTCCACTAGTGGAAATGCATCTACCCGTCGCGTTGCGGTCTGAATCAAGCCAGTCCACACGACGCGTTGCATCAGAAGCAGCGCGCCATGTGGACTGGCTCTAAGCTAAGAAGTTGCGTTACGAGGAATGTGTTTACAGAACCAATAGAATAGCTTCATTTGCCTGACCGCGCTAACAGCGATGATGTTGGATCTTAAAACACGCCACTCATACAGCACCGGTGAGAACGCAGCCTAAAGCTAGGGACGCGCATACAAAAACAAGGTCTATATATTATACTAGTAACTATATCATATAAGGAAGCTGCATTCATGTTTTTTGTGTCTATGTTGGCTGAATTGTGCATTATTATCGTTGTCTGTTGCAACTTGTAGGTAATATACAGGGTGTAACAGAACAAAGTGATAACACATTAGGTTGTAATATGTATATTGTATACAGTATAATATAGTCGTCTACTTTATTTATTTTTTTTACTTATAAAATATACTTACATTGTTTTGTTAAAAAGACTTGGAACATATTTGTAGTAGTCTGTCTGTAGTAATATCAAATATGTCATTAGCTGGTTAAAATAAGTACTTAATTGATCAAAAATCCTAGTATTTTTGTGCACGAGAAGAGACTGGTCTCCACGACACAGGGAATCCTAGTGTGGAGATCAGAGTTTGTGTAAGATTAGCGTGTAAGTTTCTTTAAGCGAAATAAAGATTTGTTTGTTTGTTTGTTTGTTGTGTATGAGTCCTTTATACAGAGTTCACTGTAAAAGTAGCATGAGAGTTACTTTTCATTTCTATATGGCCAAATTCATGACGCTGGTTGACTTGTTCATACAAATGACAATAAAAATTGCTCTTTAAGCGCTGCCACTTTCAAAGTGATACTCTATAATTATAAGGGACACAAACACACCCTAAAGCATTATAGCTTTGTTTAGTTACACCCTGTATATCTGTCTTACGGTAGTCTGCAGCTCAGCAGCATTCCTGGCGTTCCACCCGTAGTGTCTCTGTCTGTCCGTCACGAAGGCACCATACAGCAGCGAGCGGCAAGTCCGATGACACTTATCGCTATCGTGGTTCTCCTGCATGCTAAAATGTAGTCAAGTTTATAGGCAAGGTAAAATGTGAAAGAAACACTGATAGATTTTATAGACTAATGGTGCGCTTATACGGGCAACTAAAATTGCTCGACTCCAGTCAATTCTCGTCAACTTTGACGTCACGACTACATCAAGCAATTTGCGGCAACAAGCAGCAATATCGTGCACTACAATATTGAGTGATGTGGCCATCGAATATTTGAGCGATATGACATTGAGTGATATGAAATAAATTGCTCTATATTGCTCCACTAATGGGGATTGTCCATTTTTTTTCTTTATTTTGCTCATTACAAAAACATTTCGAGGAATAAGGTCAGTGATCGTTTTTCTGTATATAAACGAGAAAAATACCCATTAGTTACTTATATTTTTGAACAAATATGTTTTTTTGACCTTCAATGGCGTTAAATTAGCAATAAATTCGACCAACATTACGTTTCGAACTTTTGGTAAGCTTCTCGTATCAGCTTTCACATAATGAGAACTTGCAAATGACGAACCAGCCATTATAAATGAGATTGAAAGGAAAAAACATACTGCAGAGGTCAATTATTGGCCGCCGATGATGACGTCAGAGCGAAACTTTAAAAATTTATTGAGAAAAAACTAGAATTAAAACTAAAATTATTTAATTTATATTCTTAAAATACCCTATTTTAACTAAAAAAAAATATAAAAAAGTGCATGTGATTTTTTTGGACAATGCCCATTGCTCCAGATCGCCGAGCAATTATTGCCCGTGTAAGCGCTTCTTAACTGCTGCACTCAGAGACGTTTATTATGATTAAATTTCAATTTAATGAAAAGTTTGACAGATAATATATGACACTTATGTCAAAATTTTTAAATTACCTACGAGTAATAAAGTTTTTAATATTCGTAGTTAATTACATTTAAATAATTAAAGTTCTACTCTAATTGCTGCAGTTACTAATATAAGCATATATTAGTAACTGCAGCAATCAGAGCAGCAAAGAAGTACCTTTGTCGACCTGTCAGTTAGTCTACTCTACCACAGGCGCCAAGTCGTGTCAAGGGTTAAAATTTAATAGGATTTATGTAGAATCGTATGTATATATGTCGCAGGGAAAAGAAGATATCAGGGATATCCCGAAATCCCTAGGGATATCACGAAATCGCGGTAGATACCGAATATTCTTGTTTCTTACGTCTTCTTACTAAACAAATCTAGTTATATGTCATTTCACTAAACTAAATCTAGTGAAATGTCAGAAAAGCGGATACCGCCGAATAAAAATCGAGCTACGCATTTCTCTCGCTCGCTCTAATACCCACACGGGCACTAGTGGGAGTGAAACAAATGCGTCGCTCGAGCTGGTGCGCCGTGCGGCTCGTGTGATTTTAGGGCCGGGACACAAAAACACGGCACGACGTCGTACGACGCCGTACGGCGCCGTGCCGTGGTTTTTTTCGACGCGCGTCCGACACGGCGCCGTACGACGCCGTACGACGTCGTGCCGTGTTTTTGTGCCCCGGCCCTTAGTCGTTAAATTATTATATGATATTGAATGTACCGTAACTTCTTGGTGGAAATTCATGTTTCACAGTAATAATATACACTTTTCATGCACTTTTTCCACTTTTATTAATAACAATTATGTTTTACACGACCGGTTTCGATAAAATCATCATCAGGTGTAGTGCAGGTAATTTTAAATTTTTAAATAATTGGTAAACAAAAATAGGGTTGTCAGCGTCATGAAAAATTGGATTTAACAATAGATATAGAGCTTGGTCGACATAAATTTAATATTTTTAGAAAACCCACGTACAGTGAAAACATCCTCCACGCAAACTCATGCCATCCACATCAGCACAAGCATGCTGCATTCCATGCTTTTATACACCGGCTGCTGAAAGTACCTCTGGACCCAAAAGATTTCAGCACAGAGCTAAATACCATAAAAAGCATTGCTGAAAATAATGGTTATAAAAAAGAATTGATTGACAAGATGTTAAAGAGAGCGAAGAAAAGAATGATTGGAAGAATGCTGTACAATTATAGAGAGGAAAAAGAAAAAGCAGGAAATACATGGGTAAAAATCCCTTACATTGGTCCATTATCCTATAGATTCCAGAGAATTCTGCAAAACAAGGATACAAGGGTAGCGTTCTACACCACAGATTCCCTCAAAAATGTAATATGTAACAACAAAGACAAATATAACATCACGGATAGTAGTGGTATATACAAACTTACCTGCGATACATGTCAAGGAATATATATAGGCCAAACGGGTAGAAAATTTAAAACTAGAATTAAGGAACACTTAACAGCATGGAAGAAGAAAACTGACAGATCTACATTTGCGGAACACCTAAATAATAATGGCCATTTCTTCGATCCTGATAAAGGCATTAAGTATCTACACATTTTACCAAAAAGCAGGAAGATGGATGCATTAGAAGCGCTGGAAATAAATAGACACAAGAAATATGGGAATCTTCTTAACGATCAGACATGTCTCTCAAATTCTATATTATTACAGGATACTTAACATTTAATATTTTGGACATAATTTTAGTTTAAGTTTGACATTTTAATTTAGATATTAGAAATTTTATATTTTGACATTGGCATTATTTTGACATGATTTATATGAATTTATTATCTTATGACATTATTTATATAAAGATTGACATTTTATGAATTGTTAAATATTATTATTTATTTATTATAGTTATAGGACATTTAAATTGAATTGTTGATTTATTTAATGTAATTATTGTTTTTTAATTTAATGATTTTCTGACCAATTTTATATTTATGTTGCTATTTAAGTACAACTCCTATTTTAGTCATTAATTTATCAATATCAAAGGTTTATATGAAAGGTTTTACATTTAAAATTTTATTTGTTTATTTGGTAGCAAAGTATTGTTTTTGGTAGAAAATTGTACTAAATGGTAGAAAATTTTTCATGACGCTGACAACCCTATTTTTGTTTACCAATTATTTAAAAATTTAAAATTACCTGCACTACACCTGATGATGATTTTATCGAAACCGGTCGTGTAAAACATAATTGTTATTAATAAAAGTGGAAAAAGTGCATGAAAAGTGTATATTATTACTGTTAAATTATTACGCTGCAGGCAGCACGCGCGCACCTCGCATCGCATGCCCGTTACATATAGATTATATTTTGTTTTGTTTTGTAATGAAAATACACCTGTTAATAATTTGTAATTTTGTTTTTGTTTAGTTGATTTAAACTTTATTTTCTAATAAAAATACACCTATTAATTTTTAATTTTGTAATGTAAAAATACATTGCTCAGCACAGTAATACCCCGCTTTGCGCGACCCCGTTATGCGCGGTTTCACTACGAGTATCTTATGGGGGCGACTAACCCTAAAAATGAAAATAAGCCCCGAATTGTTTCATTTTGTAGACATAGATACAACATTATATTTCCGAGATTCAGACCTAGCAAAAACACGATACCATAAAATTTTCTCGATCACAAAGATGCATCTAATTTTCACAAATTTTTCATATTTTGCCATAACCGTGCATTAAACTAAGTTATTATTTTAACACATTGTATAAAATTCTATCATTAAGGAACTGACCTAGCGGATTTTTTAAATGTTACATATTTATCGAGTTATTAGGAAAAAAATAACTTTCTTTTTATTTAAATGAATCCGCGTCGTCCTGGCATATTATGAAATACGGGCGTGAGTGTGAAGAGAGAAGGACGATTTTTTGCGTTAGTCGCCCTCTTAACGCGAATGGGGCATTATCAGCGTGAAGGGATCTTATTATCGGTATTGAGTTATTAATATCCCCATAATATACATTTAACAGGCTATCGAACCATGCAAGTAACATGCGCGTAAGTCTGGAAAATATTAAAAAATGTTGAAACTCGAGAGTCGTAAAAGGTGATATTTAGAAAATCGCATTCAAACTTAACGTACACGTAATAATTTAACGACTAAAACATAAAAAAAGAACATATATACGGTCGAATTGAGTAACCTTCTCCTTTTTGGAAGTCGGTTAAAAAATCACACGAGCCGCGCCAGCTCGAGCGACGCATTTGTTTCAATCCCTAGTGCCCGTGTGGGTATTAGAGCGAGCGAGAGAAATGCGTAGCTCGATTTTTATTCGGCGGTATCCGCTTTTATATTTCACTAGATTTAGTTTAGTGAAATGACATATCACTAGATTTGTTTAGTAAGAAGACGTAAGAAACAAGAATATTCGGTATCTACCGCGATTTCGTGATATCCCTAGGGATTTCGGGATATCCCTGATATCTTCTTTTCCCTGCGACATATATACCGGTTGGAATATGTTGGTACAATGAATTCTCTTACTTTATATAAGTGGATATGAGGTTCCTCATGTCCTGAAAGTTGTCACAGGGCGGCAGATCGCTTGTCATCCACGGCCCGGAACAGCCCACGGCCGAACCCACTTCTCGCCATACGTACTCCGTTGTGCACTGGAACAAATAAACAATCTCAATAATGGTACCACGGAGCTAATACAAAGAATGACACTAACATCGGTAGTAGTTGGAATAGTAGGAGTCATTATAATATAGTTTCCAATTTTTTGCCAATTAAGCTTACCTTCTTTGGTCAAGTCTTAAGAAAGATCAAGCTCAATGCTGGTGTTTACGTGGCAATCAGATTAGTGACGGATTTATTACTTGGTGGCCTAAACAGTCCATGCAAGTTGGCCCCCCTATTCGTATGTCAACTGGAATCGGTCTTCGAAACTCTTTAGGTGCCCAATCAGACGTGATGCCCTAGGGCCTATAAGGCAATTGCTTTAATCATGAGTTAATCTATTTAGAGTCAATCCATCAATTGCCTGTTAGCGACTCACTCGTCTCTTTCCCCAGTCAGTAATATATTGGAAACTCTAAGTTATACTACCTCATTAGCGCTATACCCCGGCTCATCAGTGCAGGGGTCATCATCGTCACTTATCATCACGTACTCGTTCACCGTCAGCTTGATGTCCACCGTCTCGCCCGTGTTCACGTACAGGTAGTCCACCAGCCCACCGTTGTATACCTCCACTTCTATAGACAGAGGTGAGATGAATGAGAAAGAGATCAGCCCTAGTAGACAAGTGGCAAGCGATTATCGTAAACGCTAACAAAATGTATGCGATTTGACATAAGTCATCGCTTCGCTAGCGAATACTAAATATTTACGCATCTTTAAAGTAATACCGTTACTAAACGAAATTTTTCATAAATTGAGGTATCAATGCCATCTATCTAAAATAAACGTAAACTACAAGATAAACTTGTTTTTTTGCAAAATGTTGTGTTTTGCGCCATTTAGCGGTAAATCGAAGCGTTACTAAGCCGAGTTATGTTCGGGTCGATAAATGCAACATTGTGTCTATACCAATAAGAACATATAACACGGCTTTAAGTCACAAAATATTTTCTTTTTTGAATAGGTAAAGTGTTTCAATTTGTTTAGACACATTTTTCGTGTTATGATATAACGCAATTTATAATTTAATTACATTGGATGGTATGTTACAGTTTGTATAGTCACAGTTTGCCTTTATTTTTTAAGAGATTAATCCAATAAGGTTTATCTCTAGAGTGTAACATTTTTTTATTATAATCAAAAAATATTATTAATATGCCAATAGGTTTAACTCATTATTCTTAAATTAAGTGATAGAAGTGAACATTACTTTTGTTAGCTCAAAGTAGGTACCTACCTCTGGATAGAGAAATGAGGCTGTGATCGTTACTATGTTTATTTATTTTTTATTGCTATTTCCAGTTGATCTGCTTTCAGTCAAAGTGTTTTGTAAAATGATAAGATAGTTAAAAGTTAAGACGGTAAGATATTGTCTAAAATTTTAATTAGTGGTAAAGTGTTACTATAAAAATATAAATCAAAATAAATAAAGCTGTAAATATTATAATTAACTTTTTTAAATGGCATGTCATAATTTAAACAGAGATCTATCATATAAACTTATTAAATATCTTAAAAAACCCTGAACTCAGATTTTTATTAGGAAAAAACAGTGACTATTTTCTAATATTTGCTCCCCTGTAAAATTTGATAATTTCATTTAGTCACGGTATTACGTTAAAGGTGCGTAATGTCAAATCCCATACATTTTGTGGCGTTGGCGTTGGCGTTTACAATAGTTGCTTGCCGCTTGTCTAGGCCCTCAGGGCTTCCTAAATTCGTTTCAACTCGTAAAAGGTCTTGAGACGTCGCAGACTTGCGACTCGCTAGGCGATCTATCCATATTACTAATATTATAAATGCGAAAGTGTGTCTGTCTATCTGTTTCCATTTTAAAGTTCAATCCCAAACCACTGAAGCGATTCTGCTGAAATTTGGCATGGAGATACTTTGAGTCCTGGTAAAGGACAAGGATACTTTTTATCCCGGAAAAAATATACGGTTCCTGCTCGCTTAAAGAAGATTAGATCCACCTTTCACGTGGTAAAGCCATGCTTCGGTACGAATGGGCCGGCTCGACCGGATAATACCACGGGTTCACAGAAAACCGGCGTGAAACTGCAGCGCTTGCGCTGTGTTTCGCATCGTTCGTGTGTTCCGGCAAAGCATCTGCAGCTCTTCTGATGTTGCGAGTGTCTATGGGCGACGGAAGTTGCTTTCCATCAGGTGACCCGTTTGCTCTTTTCCCCCTTATTTCATTAAAAAAACCTTGGTCTAGATGACGCAAAGGCAAGATTTTAATTACCCACCAGTATATGGCTCCTCTGTGTAATGCACATGTACGTGATACCCTGGCGGGAGCACGCTGGTGGCGGTGGCCACGTCAGCCGCCTGGTGCTGCAGGGTCACGGAGTAGCCCTGCGCCTGGGAGGTGGCGCGGGACACCTTTCGGGGGGAGAGTGTGAAGCAGCGACCCGTGATGAAGCCCAAGGTCGAGGTGATGACCACATCTGAAGGATATTCCATTTGTTAGAGGAAATGATACATAGCCGGTTTCTGAAGTTTTTTGACTAGAGTTAATATTTTTAACAACGTTGTTTATTGTTTAATATTTGGAGCTGTGTCCGAGAAAATTACACATGTCTGGTTAATGGTCATGTTGATTGGTTAATATTTGCCTGGTTCAGAGTAAATCATGCATACCTGGTTTCTAAGGTTGTTTGACTGGAGTTTTATTTATTCAACAACGTTGGTGGTTGGTTAAAGACGTTAGCCAGTTATTTACCGGTGAGGTAAAAGGAAGGCCAACGATTTTGACTAGCTATCGCTTTTAATATTTGCTTGAATATCTTTTTATTATTTTTAAGTGACGTAGACCTAATATAGTGACTTTTCTCTGGCTCATTGCTTTTGCTTACTTACTTCTCTTCGCATAGTACATTTTTATGTGATTGGGTAATAACTCACTCTCTCTCAGGTTCTCCAGGCCGTACTGAACGAAGAAGTCCTGCTCGTCATACGTGATCTCCTCCCAGAGCTGGTCCAGGGAGATCCGGGAGAAGTTGAACCCGAACCATGTTGACGTGAACCGCGGATGCGAATATAGACCGTACTCCTGTAGTTATATTGAATAAATTTGAGTACATTGATCTCTAAAATAAATTATGCTGGTTTTGCTAAAAACTGTACTAAAATCAATATGTACCATCGAGGAAATTGATTCCTAGGCAGTTGACAGACCAACGTTATTTGGTCGGATTATGTCAATTCAATGTTAATTAGCTTTGTCCACACTGTGCCTTTTTTGTTCATCAAGGGCATGCGAGAGGCATGCCCGCGACGCTATGACACTTTTCTTTCCAACGCGGGTGGATTTTGACGCATTCAATTATTGAATATATTATGCCAAACAAAAGTTGAATAAAAAGATGATGACGAAGAATGAAGATGAAATGCATAGTGTGGACATATCACATAGCTATTGTGATCTGTCGGCTGGGTTTGACATGACGTGACCAAACTACGTAGGTAGGTCTGATAGTACCATCGAGGAAGTTGATTCCTATGCAATCGACAGACCAACGTTATTTGGTCGAATATGTCAATTCAATGTTAATTGTGATCTGTCAGCTGGGTTTGACGTAACACAACCAAACTACTTAGGTCCCCGATTTGCAAAGGAATCAACTTCTCTGATAGTACAATACATTAAAGAATATGTTATTTAATGGACCCTTCTCATGCTGCAAAAGAAGTTTTGCTATTTAATTTTCAAAGGCGTGTACAGTTTTGTAATAATTGAACATGATTTGGATCCTGTCTGCCATATTGATCAAGCCATTACCATTATATGTAAGAACTAACCTTGTCTATAGAAAGTACTGGGTAATATACTAAAGTAAACCAAATAATTTAGATTTTGGACTTTTTTATGTTACAATTACTTTGCAGCCTACTTTCAACGAGATTGTCGTTACAATGAGTTTGCCGGCTTCTTACAATGAGTGTACAGGCTACTCACAATCAGTCTACGAACTGCTTACAATTGTTTTGCCTACTCAATGGACAATGAGTACTACTTGTGCTATGAGAGAAATTGATTCATAGGCAGATGGCGGACCTACTTATTTTGGTCGCGTTTTGTCAAACCCAGCCGACAGATGACGTCTTACAATAAGTTGACATAATCCGACCAAATGACGTAGGTCCGTCAACTGCTTATGAATCAATTTCCTCGATGGTACAATGAGTCTGCCAACCGCTTATATAATTATTTACCTATTTACTATGAGTACTTACAATGAGTTTGTCGTACTTGTAGGGCGGTTCCCGGCAGAAGGTGACGCTGGGGTTGCGGATGGTGTAGTTGCACTCTACTCACAATGAGTCTGCCAACCGCTTACATTTTACAACTATTTCGCCTACTTACACTAAGTACTACTTGGTACTTACAATGAGTTTGTCGTACTTGTAGGGCGGTTCCCGGCAGAAGGTGACGCTGGGGTAGCGGACGGTGCGGTTGAACTCGAAGTGGGTGTACGTGGTCACCGGCACGTCGATCAGCTTCATGATGCACGACGCGATCTGGTGATCATCATTAGTAACTCCCACAGTGGTTTCGGTGACGGTGGCCGGTTTCATTGAAACCAGGCCAGTTACGCAGGAGTAATTTATAATGCCCTAGTGTGTGCAGTACACATGAGCACTCTCTATTCCTATTACTTTCATAGCCCAATGGGACGGAAGACCGTCACGACTGGCGAGAGATCAGGCGCAGGAACGACTTGACATGCCCATCCGACACATGGATCATCTTACATGTCAGTTAATCTGGTGATCAGCATGCATTGTGCTAACCAAACTTGGAAATAACATGTTTCCAACGTGGGCCGGTTTCCAATCGAACCCACAACCTCCGAGTCAAGAGCCACGCTCTAAACCACTGCACCACGGAGGCGTTCATCATTAATAGTTGTATTGTTGATGATATGTTCATGTTTCAATCATGACCGAATAAAATCTAAATGTTTCCAACTTTGTTCCTCCACGAATTCGATAGCTAGTAGAAAGAAACCGAAACTGAATATCCTGACAATGTCGACATGTCACGCGGAATTTGTATAAAACCTATCACTCCTCCTTCCTCTTACCTGCTGCACCAGCAATGCGAAGCAGGCGAGGGCGACCACCGTCTTCAGCAGATTCGGCCCACGGAAGAACTTCACACACTTGCCCTTGAGGCCCTGAGAAACCCAACATTTTGCAGGTAGTTTCTCCAATGTCCATCAATTTTAAGTTAGTAGTTTAGTAGTTGACCTTTATCTAAAGAACCCTTAATGATTTTAAGAGGATCACTTCATGTTTCACATATTATATTTTAATGAGTTCAAATAGATCAAAGAAGCGCAGTATCTTCCCTCCAAAAACTTACTTTGTTATAATAGCTATGTTATTATTGCTTTTGCAAAGAATTTCGTTTTTACCATAGACTACTGATAGTATTCTATTTATCTATGTTTTTACTAACGTTTTAAAATATTATAAAATTATTGTACACTTACACTTTCTTTCGCCTCGACGACCATTTTGGTTCGCTACGTCGTTTAAACAAAATGTCGTCAAGTACTCATAACCACTATGATATAAAGCAGGTAATAATAGATAAGTTGTTTTATGCCGATTATATAAACATAACATATTAGATCGTAACTCATGTTGTTTTGGTTATTGCTTGTGGTACAGCTAAGGAAATGTAATATTAGCTATTTGTTTTATTAGGGGTAGTTCCCGAACCGGTGGTAGGCAACGTAGTTTCTTCGTTCGACTTTCAAAAAGTGTATCATGATACCCATTTTGAATAAAAAGATATTTTATTTATTTATTTATTTTGACCTTATAATTCATCCACACTCTGCTTATTACTCATGTTGCGGCAGTATTGGAAATAAAAATAAAATAATTGTTACATAGTTTATTAATATTACAATATCTTATGGTAGAAGAAGCCAGCCAGCCTTAGATATAACAACCTTATATTATCACTGGTAAATAAGTACCTACGATAACATTATTGTTATGTTATGGTGCCTTCTCACGGCGCGTATTATCGCAAGCCGCGCCGCGCCCGCTCGAGCCACGCGCCGTGTGAATGGGTGGCTCGGGCTGGCTCGAGCAGGTGCGTTTAATATCACGCGCCAGCTCGAGCCACGCGCCCGAAGAAAGTGGTGGCGTGGTTGCGTTCTCACGGCGCGTGCTACCACAAACCGCGCCGCGCCCGCTCGAGCCACGCGCCGTGTGCCGAGGCGCGGCGCGGCTCGTGTAGGCGCGTCCCGATCCGATTAAAGTCGGTAACTTCAAAGGCGCGGCTTGAGCAAACAGGCGAGCACGAGCCACCCCTTCTCACGGCGCGTGATATCACAAGCCGCGCCACGCCGACAAAAATTCAAGTAAAATGAAACTTTATTAACACGATAATAGATATCATTTTGCTCTAAGTCACTTCGTTAAATAAGTAAATTTTAATGAAATGCAACTTTATTCACTAGGCAATTAGGTTGCATTTCAACCTATGCCGCTAATTTTATTAAATTAATGTGTAATTCATTTATTTGATAACCAATGCCGCTGCTTGGCGGCTACATCGCGCTATAGCTAGCACGAGAATTTTTATTATAGGTGATTAACTAATTTGAAACTCTTTTCACTTACACTCATTCTTGGTGTTGTAGAATTATCACGCCAGAGGGATTTAAGTCCCAGGGTGGGATACCCTGGGGGCTGGCACTAAATTCCTATGGCGTGCATTGGTCCTCAAATACTGGTGGCAGTTCATTCCTGAGTTTTACAGTGCATGGCAGGATGTTACGCAAAAAATGCACGGTGGAAGACTGTCACTCACCAAGGTGATGAGGATTGATGATGGTATGTTTTTCGCGTGGAATGATGACGAAAGCTTGCAGGATGTACGATTCCGAACAATAATATTTGCTCGAAACCTTCCCAGTTCCCCGTGATGCTACACTACTTTTATAATTCACAATAATAATAATTATTATGTTTCCACTCGTACTGGTGGAAGAATGACGCTTCTGTTCGACTTCACGAAAGCACAACATCACGAAATCCGTCTGTACGGCTACCCTACCCTGGAACTAAAATTGCTTTGGCATGAAAATTCTACAACGTGATCAATTCTACAGTGAGTGTGAATTAAAAACCTTATAACTATAACAAATATTTTCGTGCTAGCTATAGCGCGATGTAGCTGCCAAGCAGCGGCATCTGTTATCAAAATAAAGGAATTAAACTTAATATAATAAAATTAGCGGCATAGATTGAAATGCAACCTAGTTGCCTAGTGAATAAAGTTGCATTTCATTAAAATTTACCTATTTAACGTAGTGACTTAGCGCAAAATGATATCTAATACCGTGTTAATAAAGTTTAATTTTACCTGAATGTTTGTTAGCGTGGCGCGGCTTGTGATATAACGCGCCGTGAGAAGGGGTGGCTCGTGCTCGCCTGTGGCTCGTGCTCGCTCGTAATAGCTGGCTCGGCGCGGCGCGGCTTGCGATATCACACGCCGTGAGAAGCCAGCTTTATAAAGCTGGACTACAGTTACAAAATTGTAAAAAAAAAGTATTTTTTATATTAGTCTTCGCTAAAATGGAATGTTTTACCTTGATGAAATTCTGCACTTTCAATTCAATCGTGAAACAATTTGGAATGTAACTTTCTTTTACATCTTTAAACTTGCTTTAAACAAAACATACAGTTTATTTACATTTTTACATAATTCACAAATACCTAATGATCAAATCAAAAGTAGGCAAATCATGCTGTACTCCGAATTTTAGAATAACATTAATGTCATTTTGTTTTAGGCTAGATTTATATAAGCCGGTGTGAAACAGCGCTTGCTCTGTGTTTCGCCGAGTGAATGAGTTTACCGGAGGCCCAATCCCCTACCCTCCCCTATTACCCTATTCCCTCTTAAAAGGCCGGCAACGCACCTGCATCTCTTCTGATGCTGCGAGTGTCCATGGGCGACGGAAGTTGCTTTCCATCGGGTGATCCGTTTGCTCGTTTGCCCTCTTACTTCATAAAAAAAATACAACAGAATCGAGTCAGTACTCGATTCTGTTATATATTAACTGGAATGGACTAGTTCATTTCAGTTATTAAAATATCATTAATACAGACTAGTTTATTAATTCTGAATGTTAATAATCTAAAGTCTCAAAATCTTAATATATATATTTCTTGTGTGCGTGTGTATGTGACTGAACTCCTCCTAAACGACTGGACCAATTTTGATGAAATTTTTTGTGTGTGTTCGTGGAGATTCGAGAATGGTTTAGATTTACAGTTTGGTCTACTGGAAAATGTTTTTTCAATTAATTTCTTATTTATAAGGAGTTGTTGATTTTGGAATGTTTTACATTAGATCCGGCGGACGGCGCTATCATCGCATTCAATATTATTCTATTTCAATTTTAGTTTGTCCTGACAGATGGTGCTACGATTAATTTGAAAAAAATTTTGTTATTCAATTCATGTGCTGATTAAAATATTAAATAAATAACACATAGGCTACAATTTTAACCGACTTTCAAAATGGGGGAGGTGTTATGTTCGTTTTCTTATATTCAACGATTACTCCGCCGTTTGTTAACCGATTTTCAAAATTTTTCTTTTGGTATATAGGGTATCATCCCAATTTGGTATTATATTCAGAAAAGTGGTGATCTGATGAAGGATCCATAAGTAATCGAGGGAACTCCTCAAAACTTATAGGGAAACATATGGTGACTTCGGTTTCGTGAGAAGTATTCTAAGCATATGCTACCAACAAGTAAGATTTTGCACCGTGATATACATGGTATACCGTGGTTCGGAAGGTGCTGAGAGAATTCCTGATTCTTTATAGATACAAGTTTGGGAGTTTCGGCGTTGTTTTAAGAACAGAAAGCATATGCTACTATGCAAATTACATTCTTCATCATCATCATCATCATCATCATCACTACCATATTATACCATTTCATAGTCTTTTAGATCGAGACTCGAGTTTGTCAAGCGATAATTTAAAAAAATCTATATCTACCTAATATTATAAACCTGAAGAGTATGTTTGCTTGAACGCGTCAATCTCAGAAACTACAGGTCCGATTCAAAAACTTATCTCAGTGTTAGATAGATCATTTATCGAGTAAGACTCATCATTTATCGAGAAGGTTATATTATATTATTACTCTAAGACTAATACGACAGAAGAAACTCAGGAAAATGTGGGATAAACGGGGGAAATATTTTTTATGGGAAAATGTACCTACGGATTCTGTAAAATTTCTAATTTACGCGGGCGAAGCCGCGCGGGACATCTAGTAATATATAAATTCTTAGAATTTCATAGATACCTACGTAAAGGAATAGAATGTTGAATGCATATTTATAAAATAAACGAGAAAATTACTGAAAATAATATAAACATTTAGATCATGAGTACACAGCGTAACATTCTTCTGTAATTTCTCATCTTCTAGAATTTCTACTGTAGCAAAATGTATTTTAAGTATCGACTCTCAGACAAATTGGCAGAAATGAATTAGTACGTAATTTGGTTTGTTAAATCAGCCAGATAAATATTATCAATATTTATCTGGCTGATTTAACAAACCAAATCACGATTAACATTAACTTAACCATACCATCATCGACTAACATTAACTTGACAATCCGACTAAATAAGATGGGTCTGCCTTTTTATATGAAATAAGGGGGCAAACGAGCAAACGGGTCACCTGATGGAAAGCAACTTCCATCGCCCATGGACACACGCAACATCAAAAGAGCTAAAAGGCCGGCACCTTTTAAGAGGGAATAGGATTACAGGGTAGGGGAGGTAAGGAAGGGTATAGGGAAGGGAAGGGTAGGAAATTGGGCCTCCGGTAAACTCACTCGGCGAAACACAGTGCAAGCGCTGTTTCACAAAGGTTTTCTGTGAGCCCGTGGTATATCTCCAGTCGAGCCGGCCCATTCGTGCCGAAGCATGACTCTACTTGTACTTTTGAACTTTCAAAGCATAGGGTAGGTACTGGGTAGGGCTACAAAAGCTGTTTTTTTCGTCTGCCTAACTATTATGTGTTGACAGAACTCAGAATTATATTTAAATGGACTGACTAGGAGATTCATGATGCGAACGTTTACAAACACTTAAAAAATTAGTGAATTACAATACTCAATGTAAAGATAATAAAATATACAACATGTTTCCAAAACTACGATTACATCCAAGAGATTCTCTTCGTCTTTCAGACAGGATAAATACAGGATTTTAAATCTTAAATACTAGATTTTTTTCATAAAACAAATAGGTAACGTATACAATGTACCATCAGAGAAATAGATTCATAGGCAGATGCTGGACGCACGTTATTCAATCGGGCAATATCAAGTTAATATTCTTGTTGCGATTTGGCGGTTCACCTTCACTTAATCCGGAAAAATTTCATTGGTCCAATTTGCCCATGAATGAATAATTACTCTAATGGTAAAACTCTCCTTACACTTAAATCTGACTCTTTAACTTAAATGATTATATTAATTTATAGTAAAAGTGATTACGTTACTAGCAAGATCGTTAATGCAATACTTAAAATTGAAGCACCAATGGTCGCGGAAGAACTAGGAACCGTAATGGTCCTATTCATTTGCAGTTCCTTTATTTTCTCAACGCTGGGGTTGGGATCGCAGGCGGTATGGTTGATGGCCTTCAAGACAGGCCCTGAAAACACTCTGAAGTTGATATCCGTATCGTTCAACAAGCCATCCATCCACAAAGGAAGCCTATTAGAGAGAACCCAAAGGGTATCTTTCGTGTCAACTTTGATATCAGTGGGATAGACCATTGTATCGTCGTCCTTGTAAATCCTGCCCTGATTCGTCATGTTGTACACCTTGTTGGTGGTCCTCCAGCAGACAACTGCGTTCATGTTGACCAGAGAATAGAAGAGAACTCGAGTTTTTGGGTCAAGGAATGATACTCCAGATTGCGCGTTCGGTCCCCTACTCCCTAAGAGCTTGAACGCTTCAAAATTCGCCTCAGCAATCGACTCGTTCCTTAGATACTCTGTGGAGACGGAGAATTCATTGAAACTGGACATCGGATGAAAGTACAACGTGCTGTAGCTGTTGTTGTTCGGTGCCAAAGACAACCCAAAGATCGCATCGTCCCATGTGAATTCGTGTCCCTTGACGCTGTACTCGCACGCCATGGGGTCGATATTGAAGAAGTGATGGTGAATTCGCCAGGATTCGTTCTTCGCCCAAGAGTATACTACTAAACCAGCTTTGCCCACGTCACCAGCGTACGCGTAAGTGTTCTCACAGTCCATATCTTCGACGGCAATGACTGCGAACCCTGAATCTTCCTTGACTTGGTCTTCTGGGAAGGTGTACCTTCTGATGACTGTGTCAGTCTTTAAGTCGAAGATGATGAGTGCTGGTGTGAATTTGATGGTGCCGTTTTCGTTGAGGGAGTTAATCTTCCCGCTGTCCAACACCCAGAGTCGGTCGCACCTATCCGCGCGGACTCTGAAAGGGGAGACGATGTCTGGCTTCTTGTCCCCCTCTCTCAAGTGCGCCTCCCAGTTCGGGTATGGAATTAATTTCGGTGACTTCGTAGAATTGTCTGAAAATATTAAATTAACAGGGTTATTTACCAATATTATGAAGATGAAAGACAAAATTGTTGGGTAGGCTTAGAATCAGCCAAATCGGCTTACAGAGGTTGGTCTTCATAAAAGTCGTGAGTGACAAAATATGAAAGTTAGCTAACACGTTACACGACTCAAAGTTTGCTTCCATTAGTCATAATCGGTAGAAATACTGGAAAGTTAAGGTACACACAGATTACGTGATAAATAATTGTCCTAAAGAATCCTAGCAACCGCTAAGTGATTAAATTATTGCATTGTTTCTATAATTGCAATCGCTAAGCACCTCGGGTAATTAAGAGCTACTCAATACCATAGTATAAACATGATACAGTAGAGTAACACAGTCGTGGCGTTTAAATCGAACTGGCTCAACACAGAAACAGTTTTACACGCGTGCAACGCGTTGAACCATATCCTTTTCCTACTTTAAGTTATCCGAGCTCACGCTAATGCATGCGTGCGGCTGATTCGGGCAGTCTAGTATGTTAGTCTACTGTTTAGCCCATATACTGTACCAATACTGATCGACTACTGGGTCATTAGTTACAAAACTGGCAGTGGTGGGGGGTCACCTTCGCGCGTGCGCGTGCGCCGCAAACCGGTCTCAGTCACGCACATTCCGACTCCGTCTAGAGTTATACCTCAGGTATGATCCTTATGGCAAGTGGCATAAGGGTGATGGTAAAGGTAAAATAAACTTGAACGTGGGCTGTAGCCCGTAGGGCGGAATTATTGGTACACCTCCATGAATGTCCGGGAAGTTTTTGAATGTGGACTTTCCTTGACGCAAGAAAAGAATATTACCTCACAAGAGTGATCCCTAATTCAACAGCATAAGGGTGATGTTAAAGGTAAAATAGACTTGAACGGAGGTTGTAAGATATTACATTATGTATAGAATTATTATTTATTGTTACACCTGACACCTCCATTAAATGAATGTCCGGGAACTTTTTGAGTGTGGACTTTCCCGTGACTCATTTCGAGAAATTAATCACTTAGCAACGAGTGTCATTTACTTACCACTACTATCTATTCTTTGCTAATTCTGTGTCATAACTTCATAAGTAATAGTTACGTAGAGTTTCAGGAATTCGAATCAGAAAAAATGTTTAAGTTCAGGAAAATAATCTCACGGTCAACTAACTACGGTTAAGTTATTTAAGTGTGGTTTTATGATTGTTTGAAAGTGGTGACTGCACAATGCGTACTTAATGTAAAAAATTAAAATTAATCATCACTAGACTGAAATTCTGATTTTTTCCGCATTTTACATAGCATGTTTTAAATATGAAACAATAATTTAAACGTTTTGCAACGTCATTTTCAACACAATATAAACAATAACTATTATTATTAATTATAATATAATACTAGACTCTAGACTCTAGAGAGAGCCGTTCTTTTTATGGGGCTCATAGTATCCCCATACCAAAAATATAAATCCCCATAGCAAAATCGGTTCAGCGGTTTGGGCGTGAAGAGGTAACAGACAAACAGACACACATTCGCATTTATAATAATATTAGTATGGAAGCGGAAAAATCTAGTAAAACTTCCTCACCCGTGAGATTCACGTATGTCAGACTAGCTGGTACTCCTCCCCTCCACCTGGGCACCGTCACGAACAGCTTGTCTCCATAAACCTCCACCCCCATGGGTATGTTGTTCTCGGGGACGAAGGTCCGGTTCTCGATCATCTGCCCCCTGACCTCCGGCGAGGGGAACTGGAAGTCCAGCTGCTTCCACTCGTATATGATGTCCAGCTGTTCCATGCTGGCGCTGATATAGACCAGCTGAACGAAGATTAGGAACTTTATGCCCCCCATTCTGGACCTGGAATTTGTAACGGATTCTTAGAAAAGGCAATGTTTCGGGCAGTTTTAGTCCAGTATTGTATATTTCGCTTTCAATCTCCTACTCAATAACAATATTAGCGGATACGTTCTCAATGTCTTAGTGGTCTTAAGACAGTTTTTAAATATTTGTTTGATATCAATTTTGACAGCACTTAAGTCAAGATTTCACCAATTATATTGACTAAAGTCTATCGATATTCAAAAAATCAGCTCGTTAGGGTTCCGTTATAGGGTTCTGTAATCAACAAAACTTGTTTGATTACTGAACCCCGAAAACGGAATACTAACAAGCTGATTTTTTGTATAATAATAGGTTAATAGTAATTTAATTTAAACAGTAACAATGTCCTACAAATAGAACAATCCATATTTTAGGACCATCAAGTCAAAGTATGAAATCCTTTCTATTTCTGTTACTGAGCTACCACTTTCAAGATTTTTCGCAGATAAAAATGTTGTTCGTCTTGTCAAAATGAAGCTACTTACAAAAAATTTGCTTGATAGTAATAAAAAAAAATGTTCTAGGGCTCCCGAACTACTATGCCGAATCTATCCAGAGACTGAAAAGTGAAAACGAACCCTACTTTAAAGTAAAAAAAGTAAAAAAGTAGAGTCATTTAAAGAATTGACGATAGTGACGATTATTTGTAACTTTAAGGGCCTGTTTCACCACTTCCTGATAAGGCTATCCACCAATTAACTTGATAGATCAAGTATGGAGAATCTGTCAAAAAAGTTGTAAATAGCCTGAGCCTGTGGTGAAACCGGCCCTTAATCTAGTTTGGTAGAGCCACAGTATAGCAATATTAGTCCCTATGTCATATTGCTATACTGTGGTAGAGCTGATAATATTTCTCATAAGATTGAATTCAAGATAATATTTTATTATATGCGATGTTATTCAGTGTATATTAATTCTTTTAAGGTGTCAGTTTGTACATTTTGTATGAACCAGATGACCTTGAGACACAAAAATAGACTGAAGCAGAATAATATTCGTGAAAAGGAAATTATTAAGAGTGACATAATATTTACGTTTAAAATCTATGTTAAGTTTAAATTTGGTTCATCACGATTCACGAAGTCATGGTAGCAAATACTAAAAACAAGGGATAGGTCGTATTCGACCGATTCGATAAGTAAACTGTATTTGAGGTATAATAATAATAATAATAATAAAAATTATTTATTTGCACATTAAAAACATAGCAATACAAATATTATAAAAAAAAAGGATTTGCGCAAATTGGCGGTCTTACCGCTACTAGCGGTTTATTCCAGACAACCATCACCAACAGAGATGAAAATATGACATACAAATATAGGAACAGTATAACACGTCTTATGAGATGTGCCTATTATACTTATGAGATGTATAGGTATATACTTATGAGATGTGCCTATTCGCCCATATTTACGTCGATGGCAAAGCCTCGCCATCGTGGCTATCCATCATACTCCAACGTAATCATCAATCATCTGGTGCCATCTTCATATCGAAATCCGGCGATCATTTGGTTGAATTTACTTAACCTAAAGAAAGGTTTTAATAAAAACTTGGAACGAACAGTAGTAATTTATGAACGGAAGGCAAAAAATGAATCATTATCATGCCTTCGTTGGCGTTGTAGCTTGTAGGTCGCTGCAGTAACCTCTGGAGACTGGTCGTTTCACCTTGGAGCCTTTAAAAAGGCCTCTTGGGCGTTTGCTCTATTTTTATTACCTTTTTCCTATTGTGTTATGTTGAGAGCAGTTGAAAGAGCTTTAATTATACTCTTAATTTCAAGAGTTTTAAGTATAAGTACTCTAGATACTAACTACTGCTAATCCTATTGTCTTCTAATTACTTTGCGGGCTTGTAAGCCCTGTGCCCCTTGGCAGTCCCTGAGAACATAATATTAAAAGATTTTTCCATTATATTTATGCTTATGTTATACCAAACCAAGATCTTGAGAGCACTTTTCGGCAGCGTTTCCTTCAGCTACAGCACGTATCATAACAAAGACAATATTATTATAGTCTAGCCATATTATTAGCAGTGCCGTAAATAGCCTTTTTTGCGCCCTGTGCGAGCTTCTATATAACTGCACCTTTGTTTTTTAACCCCGGAGGAAAAGGAGGAGGTTATATAATGTTCGGCTTTGGATATTTTTTACTACATTGAGAAACATCTCTGGGGCGCAGCGGGAACGTATCGGGAGCAATTCGAAAAATAAGGAGCTGAATGTCTGAGTCTACGCCATGTGCCTGGGCACCGGTGGCACCGCCCTATTTACGGCACTGATTATTAGTCTATTTATCAAACAATAATTCCGAAGGTGCTATGTTTCGGTATTGAAAGGTGTGTCGAAATACGCAATTACAGTTTCAATGTTATGTGTAAGTATATGTAACGGAACTAAATCAAGGCCCAGACTAAAGACAGGTTCGGTGCGGAAGTTATGTACTTAAAAATATGAATGCCAGTGTCAGGGGAAGTATGTATGTATTTATATTGTATATCCATACTTCCATCTAATATTATAAATGCGAAAGTGTCTATCTGACTGTCTGTCAGTCTGTTACCTCTTCACGCCCAAACCGCTGAACCGATTTAGCTGTTTGGCATGGAGATACTTTTAATCCCAGCCGGGCTAGCGCAGCCACCAGTAGAAATGCGAAAGTATGGACAAACTGTGGACATAAAGTTAAGGTCCATTCCGATCTTTACCGCGGCTAATCGCAACCGACAAAAATTCAATTAAAATGCCACTTTATGACAGACTATAAAATATGTCATAAAGTAGGATATTATTTGAATTTTTAGGACTATAGGCTGTCATAAAGTGGCATTTTCATTTAATTTTTCGGAACGAAAAAGATCGGAACTTCACCTTAAGTTTATCTCCACAGTTTGTCTATACTTTCGCATTTCTACTGGTGGCCGTGCTAGCCCGGCTGGAAAGGATAGGATACTTTTATCCAGGAAAAATGTACGGTTCCCGCGCGATAATCAAATTTTGGAGCAACGTTTTTTTTTTATTAAGACAATTTGGGGATGTCTATGGGCTGTTCGCCCATACTCTTTTTTTGCTATCAATCATAGGTTTTCGCTCTAAGGATAATTTTAATCTTATATCTTTAAAAGAGCAATTGTTGTATACCTATATACATATATAATTGGAGTGGGTTTTTTTAATTAACTGAGCCTGATGAATTTTCGTCTAGAGAAATTGATTTTCCGAAAAACGAATAATGCTGTTTTAGTTTATTATATATCAATTAACTACATCTACTTCTACTTCTGTGAAAGAATCGCTCATTATCTTTTATAAGTTTTGTGCCCTGCCCCCCCCTCGGTACGCCCATGGTGGCCAGTGACATACTATACTAGATGATTATTATTATGTAGTTGCTTAGCGTTTGTATTATTGTTATGTAGCCGTAATCTACATCTTAAGTTAGTATTATTTTATCGCAAAACTTTATGTTCACTTATCGAGCAATAACAAATAAATGGAGCAAGCGCCCTGATACCACTAACAATTGTACTTCTGCAATCAATATAATTAAACCTCCTGTGTAAACAATACGACAGTATATAAATAAGTCTATGGTAAACAACTAGACATTCCGAACATTAACCTCGCAAAAAGCAAAAAATCTTCCAGGTCTAGAAATTAGGTAGACTTAAACCATGCACTACCTAATCGAACACGGAACCCTAAAAACTGTGCATCCATACCGGAATTTTTAGGTTTGGCGTGCGATCTTGTCATTCCACGAAAAAGTAGCCCGTTTAAGGCCGCTCACAGGTGTGGTAGTCGCAGGCGAAAATACTCACTCGTTCCAGATGTTTCTGCTTCTCCCGACTTCGCAGGCACTCGCTCACTTCTGAAACTGCAATATCCTCAAAAGGTGCCAAATTTGGATGAATATTCTGGCGATATTCACGGCTATTGAGGAGGGAAACGTATTAGCGCCACGTCCGTTCACTCCGGGCAGTCCGGCAAACTAAACAAACGCGAAACACCGCGGGTGCGCGTGCGCCGCTGCATGACAACAATACTGTTCAGATGATGTTTCAAATGAGACCTCTAAGGCGACGGCATAAGGACCACTCTCAGAGACAGCTAAAGGGAAATTAACTTTGTGACAAAACTAGGGAAACTTGTTATCAGTCATAATCATCATGCAGCATACTCATATGGCACCTAATACTGGCTGATAAAAAGAAAAGGGTAGATACTCTTAATAGTTGGGATACTCATGTATTAAGGGCTAGTTGTAACTTGTAGCCTCTAGTGTAGGTCAAATACTCATTTAATATAGGGGAACTGTGAAGACACAAAACGAAATTGTTCATCTATGTTGATATGGGCACTTGGGCATGCTCCAGCTACAGATTATATTTACTAAAAATTAAAATATAGTTGTGACATAATATCACGTAACTCCAGCTAGCTACGTAGCTAGAGTTACACACACAGTGAGGCTAGACAGCCTCCAAAATATTCCTATTAATATGGAAACCAACAAATATTGCCTTTTTGAGAATAGGAGAAAACAGCAACAGATTTATTCAAAGTCAGTTCGTCAGGTAAAGAAAATTTAATTTGCCCCGTAAGTGTATTATTTATGATATATCTCTATGATTTCATTGTTGTTTAGGGCTCCATTCCACCGCGGCGCACGGAGAGGCTACGCACGTGCGTCAAGCTTCGCTTTGTAAGAAAATATATTATGTGAATGTTTCCACTGCAACCCACGGACACGCTACGCACGAATTGACTCACGTAGCTTGCTCGAATATGGTGCACACGTAGCTCAACGCTGGCCACGCTACGCATGCTATAGATCAGTTAACTAAAGCTGGCTCGTTCACAGTGCTCACACTTATGCAATTTCACTATACAGTATATTTAAAAATATAATATGTTTGCATCATGATAAAAATTATCGTATAATCTGCGTACGATAATAATAATATGCTATCGTACATCGTACGTACGCACAAAATTATCGTATGTGTACGATAACTATCGTACGGTTCCGAACCCTGGCCGCACGCCGATCACACGTTACCGACTTGTAACATCACGCTGTATTTATAAACAGTAGTATAATAAAAACAATAACTGTCCCCTTCACGCTCATAAGATAGACCGCGTGCGAGAGAAATGGACAGACTTTTTATGATGCGTAATATGTAGTACGACGTCACGCCACGCGCTTATTCACAGACACTACACAAGCGCAATGTTTAAATGTGTTGTGCCAGCTCTTGTTAACTGACCTGTATGCACGGGATACACGGAAGCGTGTACATAGGCAGTGGAAACGTTGACCCACGTAGTCAAATAAATAAATCCGTGCACATCCACGCGTGCGCGTGGCCGTGCACAGCGTGCGCCGCGGTGGGTTGGCGCCTTAAGTTGTTGCTATTTGTATGTACCATCGAAGAAATTGATTCATAGACAGCTGACGGACCATATTAGCTCAGTGATCCTTCCTGTGATCTGTCGGATGGGTTCGAGTTTTGACATAGGTTACAACGTGTTACGTGACCAAGTTACGCAGGTCCGCCTCCGCCATCTGCCTATTGCTGCGGCCGCACATGCGACAAAGTTACCAGGAGTTTTGCCATGAATGTGAAAAAGCTAGAGTGCTATTGTGTTTTTGTATTATTTTTCTAAAATTGTGCTACAGTTCGACAAGGCTTTATTTTAACGTGGCGAGAAAATGAGTCCGTCTGTCACCCACGTTCAAATAAAGCCTTGTCGAACTGTAAGTTGTAACTGGGTTTTTAATGTGTGCTTAAAGGCGCGATTCCACCGCGGCGCACGCGGTGCACAGCATTAATATTGGTAGAATATTAGGCACCCATTAGATATTCGTTATCGTGCACAAATGTAGGCAAATGCTGCAACTTCCAGAAACGTGCATTTTTGTGTTCCCTTCTCCGTCGAAACTTTCAGTAAAGCGTCTACCACTTTACTGAATTGACCGACTTGACTCCCTGACTGTTTTGACTTTTACCTAAACTTTGACTAGACTTTAGAGTCTAAAGTCTATCGTCAAGTCTAAAGCTTAGACTTGACGATATAGTAAAACGATGTTGAAAAATATTGTAAGAACAAAGTGTAAGAAGAATATTATTAGTTAAGGATGTAACATTTACAAATTCAAATATTTTGACCTAAATTCGAAATATGTAGTAGAATAAAACATCCTGCATCGATTGATACCAAAAAATCAATACCTTACCGACAAGTTAAGTGAATCATTTTAAAATTTCCATGTACCTATCATATGTAAACGTGCCGGAAGTGTTACAATTTTTGAGAATTCCTCAGAATTGAGAACTTTGTAACAAACAGAAACTCCTAAAAAACTGCTATCGTTTCTTTGTATGATTTGCGATTTTTTAAGCCCAGAAAAAAGTGGGGTTACCGGTAATTCTGGTTAAATATTTCAAATTGAAATTGATAAAAACTTTCCTTCGAAAAGTAATGGCGATACAGCTGATATACTAGTAATATGTGTACAGCTGTTAGCACAGATTACTAGTATATATTTGGCTGTTAGATTAGACACGTTTGTCATTTTCAATGCGCATGTGCAGCTTTCGCGCATGTGCAATAATAGAAATTAAAACAACTTCTGTCAAATTTTGGTACCTGTCACTAACACTGACACTAGCTTTTTTTTTTCATATAAAGGCACTTCGGCTATAACCATGGCCAGTGTCGAATATAATATTATGGCGGGAAAACAATATTCTTTAATACAAATTTTTTTATATATTATCGTCAGGTCAGTCAGGTCCAAAGTCTAGTCAAAGTCTAAGTATAAAGTCAATATAGTCAAGAAGTCAAAGCACGTTTCTGGTTACTACATCACTTTCCCACACTTGTGCACGATAACGAATATTTAATGGTTTATATCCTACGAATATTACACATTAAAAACCCAGTTAACACAATTTTAGGAAAATAATATAAAAACACAACATCACTCTTCCACATTCTCCCAAAAACTCCCACTAGTTTTTAACTTTGCGCATGCGAAACGAACATTGCCTGACGACCATTATGTTAATTTTTTTTTATTTATTTATTAAACAAACTTATCTACTATTACAGGATAACCCAATACAGAAGATATTTATATGAACTTAAACATTACAACACAAATTTAATAGCGGTGGTCAAATTATATCTCAATTTTTTTCAATAATTATTAAATATCGAATAATTCCTTAAAGATCTATTATAAATAATCATTATAATTAATCATAAGTGTCTGGGTGTCCAATTTTTTACATATTTAGTACTTTCATAATTTAATTGGATGTACTACGGAATTTGACCTTATACAGGTTACAGGAAGAGTCGATGTTGATCCGTTAAGGGCGTGTAGTTAGTATCGTTTCTAACTGATTTGGCTATGAAACACCCTATCCTAAACCTAACCGTTTTAGAGATATTCGACTTTTATTTTGTTTTTATAAATTTGCCGAATTTTTAGATATTTGTTTGTATAATATGAAATTTTGAAGTCAAAATCGCATTTTGCAATCGAGGAAAATTAACAACTTACGTAGTGAAAAGTGGACTGAGAAAAAGACTGCGAAAATGTGTGCAAAACAGGGGTGGTCATTTTGAACATGAAATTTAAACATGTCTTATGTAATAAATGTTATTCTGTACTTATTTATTGTTTTATTTTGTTTTCTGGGGTCAAGGGTTAAATTAAACGTAATCAACTAATGTAATTTTTTACCTCCTTAGTTGCCGTTGAAGCTAAGTTTTTTCCACCAATTCCAATAAAATCTTTGATTGTTATACCTTGTTGGATAGCTGATGAAACGTAGATATTTTAAAGAAGATGTGCAGAACATCCTCCATACTATTTTTTTGTATATCCTTTAAAGAAAAATAAACTTAATAAATACATATTACTTTTTTAAAATTTCAATGTCTTAGTACGACCTGTTAAGTTAATTGACTAACAATTTTGGTTATTGAAGTCATAAAGCATCTTGTTTTAGTTGTAAAAAGCAAAAAAAAATGCGATTTTGACTACACAATTTCATATTATACAGTGAAATATCTAAAAATTCGGCAAATTTATGAAAAAAAATAAAAGTCGAATATCTCGAAAACGGTTAGGTTTAAGATAGGGTGTTTCATAGCCAAATCAGTTAGAAATGATGCTAACTACACGCCCTTAACGGATCTACATCGACTTTTTCTGTAACCCTGTATACATCCTTAATATTTAAAAATTTTACCCTTGTATGTGGCAACTGGCAAAGTACACCTCCGGTGTCAGTGCCAAAAGCCGACAAAAAAAAATTACTTACCAGCTGTTTTTGACATGTGAATGTGATTGTCTGATTGATCAAAATTCAAAACAAAAAAACAGAAATAAGTTAGTTTAATTCTTACTACATTTTAATGTAATTTAATATTTACGAATAAAAATAACATATATTAATAGCTATGATAACTTTGCTATCACACCTTCTTGCTATTACTTGTTTTCACATTATAATAGTGCCGGGAAGTTTTTCACTAGACCACTGTAATTTTAGAGTAAATGTCGATCAAAATCTTCAAAATAATGGTTTTCACAGGTACGTTCAACATAGAATACACTGTTTAATCAAAATAAAAGTATTTAATAACACTTGGACTGAAAAGACTTGGTAGGAAACATGCAAATAAGTAATAATTTGACCCCAGGAGTTAAATTCATAATCCATTACAAAATATGTAGTACAGTTATTGTGCTTTCAATACATAAATATGATTTCTTTTTTATATCTTAAATTTTACATAATATCTTATACATTAATTTTATCCAATTCTAGCTGTCCCGGTGAACTTCGTGTCACTTTAAAACCTTGCCTGGACTTCTACGAATATTTTAAGACTAAAATTAGCCCAATCCGTTCAGCCGTTTTTAAGTTTTAGCGTTACTAACACAATTGAAAATCCATTTTTATATATATATGTATATAGATTTAAAAAAAGGTTATTTTACCATACAATACTTCGATCACATATATTAGTGATGGAAGATAAAATATTATGTTATTTCTGTGTTGCAGGAACTTAAGCTATGTATTAACGTTTGTAAACGACTACGACGAGGTCTTGACTGGAGACACACCAGAAGATCCCTGTCACATTGGACTAGAACAGAAATTGCCACGAGGAATATATTTCAGACCTGATGAAGTTAAAGTGAGTATAATTTTATATTTAAGAGAACACAAAATATGTCCTTGACTGTATCAATTCTCTTTATGAATGGCAGCCAGCATGTAACAACCCTTATGATGTGTTCAACCCATAAAGTTAATATACCTAGCGGAATAGAGCAACAATCTCGAGCTGTCAAACGAAACCGAAATTGGTTTTCATCTGTGTGAAAAATATGCGTATGTATACACTTACACAAGCATGACTGAACATGATTTCTATGAGATTAAATTGTCAACGTGCGGTACGTGCCGACTGGACGTCAAAAAAAGAGTGCTGCTGTCATGTATCACACGTCGCTTTTTACCATGCAGTGTTACTGATAGTGACATCTCTCTTGCTCAGGCCTTTGTTTCTCTATTCCGCTAGGTATATTAACTTTATGGTTCAACCATGTTTGTAGTAACTGGAGGCCGAAGGTGGGATGGGCATTTTAGGGATACAAAAACTTGCATCACTAGAAATTACATGTTTATATCTGCTCTAAGTTAGTGATGTGTTTGTATGTGACTTACCATTAACCTCTCAATTGACTTTTTTTTTGGTAAAAAGTGGGCCCCATGGGAGTTTCTTACCCTGTTTCTTTTCGCCGGGATAGTTCCCGAACCGGTGGTAGGCACCATGTAGACTTTCCGAGAACATATTTACTTAGAATTGTATTCAGAAATAACACACTTTTTATTTATTTATTTAAATTAATCTAATATTTTTTTCTAAATTTTACAAAATTGTACCAATTTAGTGTACCAAACCTTACCTTACCTTACCAAAAGAATTTACTATTTGTAGCCAACTTTGTACTCTTTAAAATGGTGCATAGAACAAAAGAAATTAAATCTTTTATACACTTAAAAAAACTGTGTGAGGTCGAGTGTATTCAGATTGCTTGATATTGTGCTGATAGTACACAGAGATATTTTTACGGGTTCATGTTCATCAATAAAAAATTATCATAATCATACTACGGTTTACTTTATTAAAAGAATTATCGTGTTGATGATGTGTACTTAAACATCCCTAGCCACTACTGTATTAATTTCTTAGTGAAATAAATAAACAACTCAATATATTATATAATCAAGCAATATATTTCCCAGCAAGCGATAATCAAGACACCAGTGAATATTGAGGCTTCCGCAGAAGAATCCCAGGGGCTCGTAATCCAGATGTATGCACCAATATTATATGAGTGGACAGTGGAGATGCATCTTCTACTGCATGCTAGATATCATGCTGCCAACGCTCAAGGAGGGTCAGTTCTAGATTTAACTTCTTTTTATTTTTAAAAGTATTGCATGCGTTTACATTCGGGCAGGACAGTGCCTAGTAAGCTAGTATACTGCTACAAGTGATTATCACGAACAAAATTTAAACTTTTTTTTATGAAAAAATATTGTTTTAAATGAGTCGTGACATTGCAATTTTCTTATTGCTATTATAATACAGTCAAGTCATGTTTCGTTACAAAGTGAAGATCAGTATAATAACATGGACGTAAAAAAAAAAAAAAAAAAATATCTATGGATGCTTCACACCACGTCAGTCTGGCCCTGTGGTAAGTACCTGAAGGACTTGTGTTATGGGTACCAGACTACGGAAATATAATATTTCATACTTTTATACTATACATATATTTAAGATTTTTATTATATGATACACATATTTAATACACATCCATGACCCAGGAACTTTGAAAACTTTTTGTTCCCTCGGCGGAATTCGAACCCGCGACCCCCGGCTTGAGCTACCAACAGCCCACCAACTGAGCCACAGAGGTCGTCAGTGATCCTTGTTAATAATTTCCTCAAGTAATTTTACTGTTTTTTTTAGGAAAAAACGCAATGTACTCGAGGCGCCGAAGATATTTTTAAATTGTAAAGATGATAGACTCATCTGCAATAATAACTACATAAACAGCTCAAAAATCAACAGCTTTTGTCAGAAAGGTGCACCTTGTATGTGGATTGAACTGCCAATACATGTGGTGAGTTTAAGCTTTTCGTGTATCTTGGCCAGCCAACACAATGATAATTTATTATTATTTTATTTTAATATTTATTTATTATAATCAAGCTCATCAACAAAAACCTGCAGTCAAACTGTGTAAGCAGTTTTGCAGGAAGTGCTTAACTGACATGTAGATAACATATGTTTTTGTTGATGAGCTTGAGGAAACAAAATAACAATCAAATCAAATCAAAAATATTTTTATTCGGAGTAATTTTTTTACAAAAACTTTACCGAACGTCGATACTACGGTGCCTACCACCGGTTCGGGAACTAACCCGGCGAGAAGAACCGGCGTAAGAAACTCGCAACGCAACACGTGAAAGAATAACGTGTTAAAAATACCACGAAACGCTAAATTATTATAATATACAGCTATAGTATCTGATAAAAATTTGATAACATCCGATTTCCAAAAAACTAAACATACAAAATACGAAAATTGGCAAATGTCATGACAGATAATATGTCGTGACATAAACATAGGCTTGATACGATAGACCCTAAGGCTACATAGCGGCACCTGGTGGCAAATAGAATGTTAAAACTTAAAATCCTCATTTACACCATGCAACCTAACTTATAAACAACTTTCTTCTCGCCGCTAGATGCCACTAGTGATATCATAATTTGGACCGACTTTTAGAAAACTGAGATATTTATTTATTATTATACAGTGTGTTAGTGTGAACACCGTTATCCTTGAAACCATCAAATGAGCCCGTCACAAGCATTGTTCTCATAGAAAAAGTTGTTCATTTTGACGGGCTCATTTGATGGTTTCAAGAATAACGGTGTTCACACTAACATCTTGTATATATCCAGATATTTACAACTAATTCTATATTTCTAGTAGTATTATTATTTATAATTTGTATTGCAGGAACCGAGCAAATTAACTTGGGACGTCCCTGTTGGTAACACCCAGGATTACTATGTGGTGGCGGTAGGGACCACACTTGCCGTCGCCCTTGGTTCCTTCTACCTGTTGATGACTATTCACGAGTACATGCTGAAGAACAGTTCACTTGAAAGTAAAATTGAATAATAAAAGCTATTTCGAGTTATTTAAATTTTCTGGGTGTTTTTAGCTGCTGAGTATTATAATAGGCTTAGGAATTAGGATTCATCTAGAATCTATTTAATGTAGAAGAGTATAATTTTAAATTATTTGGATATAATTTATTTTAAACAATGTCGTAAAATAACGTAAAAATTGATCTCTAGCTTTTTTTTTAAGTTTTTAAAAAATAAAAATAAATAAAATAAAATATCGTTTTATTCGAAATCCACACTAATATTATAAAGCGGAAGAGTTTGTTTGTTTGTTTGAACACGCTAATCTCAGGAACTACTGGTCAGATTTGAAAAATTCTTTCAGTGTTAGATAGCCCATTTATCGAGACAGGCTATATATAGGCTATATTTTATCACGCTAAGACTAATAGGAGTGAAGAAATAGAGGAAAATGTGGAAAAAACCGGGGGAAATTATTTGAAAGGGCTTATTTGAACGCGCTAATCTCAGGAACTACTGATCCGATTTGAAAAATTATTTCAGTGTTAGATAGCCTATTTAGCGAGAAAGGCTATAGGCTATATTTTATTACGATAAAACTAATAGGAGTGAAGAAATAGAGGAAAATGTAGAAAAAACGGGATTTTTTTGACAGGGCTTATCTCACGAACTACTGGAGATTTTTGTCTGTTATTTGGCACAGATAAGAAGTATACCACGTGAAGGATCATAGGATATTTTTTGTGGACTATTAGTCTGTGAAATATCTAATTTACGCGGGCGAAGCCGCGCGGAACGTCTAATTATAAATACCCTTTTTGAACGTTCCGGCGCCCGGCCGCCCGGCCCAGCCCGGCGAGAAGAACCGGCGTAAGAAACTCGAACGGGGCCATCTTTTACCAAAAAATATGGAAAAAATAATCTTTTTTAATAAAATGATATAACAATGTTATGACTTACAGCTAGGTAACAGAAAAAAAAGGAAATTAACCTACATGGGGCTATCTTATTCCCAAGGTGTGCTGTCCTCGATAAAATCATTAACTTTATAATATTATGCTTTAACCTACGGCTTTAACACACATACGTTCTTTACTTTTTTTTTTAATTTATTAAAGGTACATTTTGAACATTTTCTCGGATTCTATTGTGAAGGCGTATAAAATAAACTTGTAATAAAAGAGCCATCTATCGCGACATAAGTACACTAGCTGCTGTGTCACGAATTAGTGTAAAGTCGTCAAGCGCCATCTATGTCCACATTAGTCAAAGTATGAAAATGCTATGGAAAAGTGAGATGGAAATTCAGGCCACCTATTTTGCTTTTATCTTTCTAATTCTAAAACCTTAAAGCTTATGCAACGTTGTGTGGAATAATAACATTTTTGTAACATGTAGTTTTAAACCGATTCTCTTGGATAAAAGTAGGCTCTGTAGCTCAACATTATTACGGCATCGAAGGCGGGGGCATCACCCCAACCACTAAACCGGCCAATTACGGCCAGCGATGCGCGCCGAACCTTCCGCATGACTATGCTCTGCCTCGTCCAACAGGCAACAACTCCGCAATGGTATAATCATCGGAGTCAGCAGACGGCGGCGGCTGCGGCGGGCCCGGGCCGCCGGCCGGCGCCGCGGCGCATAGATATGGATTTAAGATTAACGAGGGCACGCGGAGAGAGCGCGGGCGGTGGTGGCGGCGCGGGGCGCGGCGCGGCGGGGTGTTTACGTGCGGGAGCGGGCGGCGCGGATCGATGGCGCGGGGCGGGGCGCGCGGGCGGGGCGGGGCGCGCCGGCCGCCAGTCCGCCTCGGGGCCGCGTCCGCGCGGTCGTCGCTGAGAGTGTATCGCGGCGGCCGGAGTGTCTCCGCGGGCTCCCGGCGGCGGCGGCGAGCCTCGCGCCGCCCGCCTCGATGCGCGCGGCCGCAGTGCGCCCCCGCCCCGCGCCCTCCCCGCGCGCCTGCAGCGCCGCGCGCGCAGCTCCGCTCCCGCGCTGTCGGCTGCCGAGCGCCCGCGCCTGCGCCCCGTCTTCCTCTGGGCGCGCCAGCTCGACGGCACCGTGCAGGAGGTCCGCTGCGAGGACTACGACCCGCGCAACCGCATCCGCATAGCGCGTACCGCCTCCGGCTGGCGAGTCATCCCGCGAACGGAGATCTACAACTCGATCCGCGTGTCCGCCCCCACCCCCGCGCCCCCCGCCCGCCGTGAGCGACGCCGGCGCCGGCGCCGCGCCCGCTCCCGCCGGCGGCTGCCGCCCCCGCGCGCGCCCTCGCCCGCCGCCTGGCTGCAGCCCGACCTGGAGTCCCACATCCCCTCGCACACGATCGCCGTGCCGCGCCCGCCGCCGGAGCCGACGCCGCTCGACAACCTGCTGGCGGTGGCCGAGCTCGAGTTCAACCAGCAGCGCGCCGACCTCGCCGACCCCGCCCCCTTCTCGTTCCTCCGCGCCGAGGAGGTCGCGCGCGACGTGATGTCCTTCGAGCTCAGCGAGCCGAAGACCGCCGAGGGGACGTTCTTCGAGCGCGAGGCACCGCCCGAGCGGGCCGAGGAGTACCCAGCCGACGTGGCGGCGCACGCGGACCTGTTCGACACGATCAGCGAGGCGCACTACCTGCCGGAGCTGGCCGGGCCGCACGACGAGGCCCTGCTCGAGTCGCTCGTCGAGAAGGGCTGCGAGGACAACCAGATCCTTGGCCAGACGCTGGACAAGCTGGCGCACCTGGTGCACGGCGCCGGCGAGTACGCCGAGGAGGAGGAGGACATGCTGCTGGCCGGCGCGCCCGTCGCCGACCTCATCGACCGCCTGGAGCAGACGCTCGAGTCCCCGGCGCGCAGCAGCATCACGGCCGCGCAGGGCCTGCTGCACCTGCACAACATCGGCGACCACCTACCGCCACCCGAGCGCCGCGCCGACGACGACCGGACCTTCGGGACGGACCGGCTCTACGCGGAGGAGAACGGGTCGGCCGACGCGAAGCCTAGCCCGGAAACGCAGGAGGAGAGCGGGTCGGCGCACACAGACTACGATCACGGTATCGAACAAAATCTAGAAAATAACGTGCCCGCGAGCGAAACAAATTACAACATCGAATCGGTCCCCGAAACTAACGGAGCCTACTCGGAGGACAAGACGTACGACGATGCTCAGATCCATTCCGTTCCCGATCAGAGTGAAATCACCTCCGACGAGACGGAGCACGATAATCTCGGCACGGATATAGCCGACGAAATAAATGAAAAACTCGAAGACAGCCAGGAGGGAAAAGTCGACGAAAACTACGAGGAAAAGAAGGACGATGCGCCCGCACTTGCCAACGATTCGGATTATGGCAAAGACGGTCGGGAGGCGCTGTCCAACAACGAGGACGTGGGCCCGACCGACTTGAGCATAAAGCATGTCGAGCGGCTCGTCGACTCCAACACGCTCGCCGGCGACGCGGAGGCGTCCAACATCGAGGACAACATGTCGGTGAAGAGCGACGAGCAGCCGAAGGACCTCACCGTGCACCGGCGGCTGCCCACCCCGCACGCGTCGCCGCGCCGCACCGACGTGCCGCGCGCGCCCTCCCGCGAGTCCGACGCCATGCAGTCGCCGCAGCCCAGCGGAATCCCCGCCGTGCCCTCCTCGCCCGAGATATTCAACGTGCCGCTCGGCAGGAGCAAGCAGACCGTGTTCCTCGAGTCGCTGCTGTCCTCGCCCTCGCCGAAGATGTACACGTCCGAGGTCACCATAACGAAGCAGCAGTGCGAGCCGCTCAATCTCGGCAAGCACAGGAAGAGCGCGAGCCCCACCGTGTCCAGCTGCTCCGACGAAATCAAGAAGATGACCAAGGAGTTCGGCGAGCCGCAGGAGAAGAAGTCGAGGCCCGACGCCGGCGACGAGCTCGCCAAGATGAGCAAGGTGTTCGCCAAGTGCGACGAGCAGGCGACGAGGCGGGCCCACGACAGGAGGGACGCTGGCAAGTCCTACGACGAGTGCAGCCCGCTGAAGCAGTTCCAGATCCTGAAGTCGAGCCCGGACTTCAACATTCCGGACCCCCTGCTGATCCCGAAGGACAAGCTCAACAAGATCCTCGAGAACCCCGTCCGGGAGATCCCGGGCCTGCTCATCCAGCGGCCCGAGCTGCGCCTGCCGCAGGCCTTCGCGTTCCCGGCTGTGCTGCAGGATCCCGATATCCTCGTCATCTCGCTGTCGCAGCTCGAGAGCATCCTCATGAACGAGGAGAAGCCCGACGCTGCCCCCAGGGGCCGGGAGACGAAGCCGCCGCCGCGCTCGGCCGGCGCCGACAAGGCCGGCACGCCGCAGCCCGAGCCGGCCGGCCGGCCGAAACCGATCCCCTCCATGGACGCGCTCGCCGGCGACATCGACGCCGCCACCTCCGCCGCCCTCAACCAGATGCTGTGGCTGCCCTACATCAGCCAGCTCGAGGCGATGGCCGCCTGCTCGCAGAACATGGACTTCATCAAGGCGCTGAACTCGAGCGGCTACCCGGGCTACCCGGACCTGGCGCAGATGTTCCCGGGCGCACGGTTCCCGGGCCCCGCCGGCTTCCCCGTCGCGACGCCCATGGACTACGACGGGCGGCTGCAGCTAGCGATGTGGCAGGAGGCCGCCGCTGCCGGCTCCCGCGCAAAGCCCGACCCCAAGGACGGCAAAGCGGGCGACGTGCAGAACCCGTACGTGCACTCTACCCGGGGCCACGGGGGGAAGGGCGCGGCGCGTGGCCCGCCGGGCTACGGGGCGCGGCCGCCGTTCCCGGCGTACCCGCCGCCGCGGCCCGCGCCGCCACCCGCGCTGCAGATCCCGTACTTCGCGGCGGGGCGCGCGCGGGCTGGGGCGGGCGGCCAGCGCAGCCCGCCCTCGCCGTACTACCCGGGGCGGGAGGCGCGCGCGCAGGAGTCGCCGCGGCCACGCATCAGCGTCAAGTCGCTGCAGAACCTGCTGGAGCCGGGCGCGCGGCGGCGGCGGCGCGACGAGCCCGAGGTCGGCAGCACGACGCCCGGCGAGCCCCCGCCGCCCGACCCCGCCGCTTACCACCTGTGGCACCCGCTCTTCGGCAAGTGAGTACCTTCGCTACTCTCCGCATGCCACCGCTGAAGCCGCATTCGACCAAACCAAAAAGCGAATTTCCATATCGAAATGTATTCCAAGTTCATCTATTTTTGTACCTCTATTTGCATTTGTCGTTGAAGAAATAGCTGAAGGTGTGACCATCTACCACCAGATAATAACAGCGAAAAGCTATTTAACCACCAAACAATATTTAAGTATATAAGCAACAAAAGGGCAAGTTTCGTAATCTCTGCGTGGAGTACAAATCGGTTTTGTGTTTGACAAAGGTAGTTTAATAGGGCAAGACAATAAAGCTTAGTTTGGTCGAATGCGGTTTAAGTAGCCTGTGTAGTCACTAGTCAGACATGTCTATTGTCTTACGGGCTTGACTAAATTATTACATCACATACTTCGTTATACCTAATGTATAACAAAAATATAAGAAAAATATCAGTAGCAACACGCCATTCTTGCCAATTTGTAATTTGATATACTTTATTATTATAGAAATAAGATAATAGTAATTAGGATCACAATAACCACACAAAATAACAATAGAAACATGAGATATGTTTACGAAATATCTTTGTAAATAAGAGAGCTAATAACATTACTATTTTTCTTCTGATCCAAAGGATACGAGACGAGACGAAACATAAAAAAATGCAAAATTGAAATGTCAAAAACTTGATAGTTTCCTTTCGTTCAAAATCCAAAGCATCTTAATTCCAAGCTAATAACAGTACAGACCAGAACTGACTTGGCGTTTACTGCGATGTTAATTAAGAGGTTTAGACTTGCTTGAAGTCTAAACTAGCAGTTTCTCGGTGACCGCGACAATAATAGAATAACAATAGATTTCCAAGAATCCGGGATCGAAGGATTAATGTTTCAAATACAACACAAAATTCCGCTTTCTAACGTTTTTATTTAAGTGCTTATTCTACCTTATCAAAGAAGACTAGCTAAAAGCAGAGCTTTGCGTGGGCTCGCGTTGTCATAAATTGACTGACTGATGATGACACATCTGTATATATAAGAATGGATTTCCAATTGTGTTAGTAACGCTATAACTCGATAACGGCTGGACCGATTCTGCTACTTTTAGTCTTAAAAGAATCCTTGAAGTCCGGGAAAGGTTTTAAAGTGACACAAAGTTCCCCGGGACAGCTAGTCTACATATAAAAAAAAACCTTGTCTGACTGATAAATAATTCAACGACTGACAAACATCTACATATAAATAAAAATTACTATGTTAAAGCACAGATCAATAGGCGTGATAGTTTTTCCGTAAAGTGTATCACAAAATGTACCGGTTGTGGAATATTCTACTAGGGCTCGCTTTGCTCACCCTGATTAAAGGCTTCTGATTCCACCAATGAGAAGCCACACACACTTCTTCCGATTTAGTACGCTTAACTTTCTAAATGCTATTTAACTTGACTAAACTTAGACGTCTAAATTTAGTAAGGTAGAGTAAGCACTTTATTGTCTAAAAGTTAACGATTCGAATCAAGAACTTTATCGAATAGATAACGTCATAACATTAGAATAGGTATGGGTATAAAACGATATAATCAAGTTTTCACATTATTAGGTATGAGGTATCTAAAAAAAAGTGTTGTCTTAACGCTAACATGATGACATTATTTTTACCAGACCAAACATACTGTAACATTTACAAAAACTTAGCTCTATATTATATGAGTTAAATAGGAAAGCTTACAATACATAGTCCCCAGTACCTAACTGCTGTCGTCGAAATATATCTATCTATATAATATATCTTAAGTGTAAAAGTTTTAAAATTTCACGAGAATGTTCCTACTGGCCCCCCAGGACAGGCTATGCCTAGTGTGGGGATTTGTCTTAATCTGAAGTTGTATAATATTGTCTTTTTCTGGAAAAAAATATTTTTATTTGAAATATATTAAAAAACCTCGAACTTTTCTCACCCTGAGACCTCTGGTATCACAGATAGTAATGGTATATCTAAAGATAGACCTTAAACCAATTCAATTTGTATACCTAGATCATCTTTTATACCTAGACATAGTCTAGGTATACAAGATGAGAGATTACTCCGACATCTAGGGCTAATCCTGACCCAGATTATAGGCTTAAGGGGCTCCAATACGCGAATGACCTTGGGCAAACGAGTGTTTCCACACCCCACTTCCGTACCTCACCCCCGCGGCATTCGCAATAACGACATCTAGTGCAATATCGAACAATCAACACAACGCAGTCTAAAATACATATTTTAATGTAAAGAGGAAAACTATTATAGACAGTTCGCTTATTTCACAAAAGGTTAATGAGTCATGGTAGCGCAATGGTCAGGTCAGCATGAAAATTCATTATACATTATGAGTCTCAGGTTCGCTACGCGATGAAAATTTGATTTTTATTAATTGCTTTTTTACAACATTTATTTGGAATATTTTATTATTAATTGGGTAAAACAAATGTTTTTTCTTCAAAATGTTATTTATTCAAATTGCTGTTTTAAAATCCCTTCAGAATGTTTAGCTCATTAAAATGTAACTAGAGTAAGTACTCAAAAAATACGTAGGTAATGAATGATAGCTTAATTATTGACTTTTTTTTTATTTTTTATTCAGAAGTAACGCGGCCAGGCGCGCCGTGTGCCTTCGCTTTTAGTAGTCGACGTTGTTTCCGTGGACGTTTTTTGCCAAATAATAAATTAGTAAATAATCCACGGTAAATCTACTCGACACAACTGTACAGTGTACACGCTCGAGAATAAAATTATTATACTAGCAGCGCTAAGGGCTGCTGTACACCGGAATGGCAGCGGCGAGGCGAGCACTTTCAGTGTCATACGGTTTTAAACTTTATCTTCATTATTGTAATAAGTACATAGTATCGCTTGAGAAGTCTACTAGTCTAAGCGATAAGTTGAGAATGGCGAAATATAGAGATAAGGGTCATAAAAATACGTGCGATAGCTCATTAGATTCGGGAAGAAGTCTAGAAAAATGTATCGGAAGCGTGTATTAGCACACAAAAAATTGCAAAAGTTATAAGCAAATTAGGTTGCCTAAAAAAAGGTATTACGTTTTTTGTTAAAAACTCCGGAACTATTAACATTTAAGAAGTTTAAAAAAAAGATTCTTAAAGAGGAGGAAATATCCATAAGAAAACTCGCAACCTCCTCACTCCTAAGTAGGGCATCGAGACCGGGTTTTCCCGAAACCTGAAAACCCGGGTTTTTTGAGCTTTTCGGGTTTTTCGTTTTTTGATAATTATTAAAGGCCAGACCTGATTTAATGGTATTTATAACAAATTTTATAACATATTGTATAGGTTTAATTATTTATATTGGTCATAATTACACAACATATAATATTTTTAAGAAAAAGTTTCGTTTTAGGAGCATTAAAGACTAATTGTCATAAAAATATTTATTAATAATAATTAATAATACATATTTTAAAAAACCTACCAAAACTATTCAATGTAAAAAAGCCAAGTCTCTTCAAACAATCTGTCCTTCGCAAAAAGTTTTCAAATTTCATAGAAGCCAAGTCTTGTTAAACTTATTTTATAGTTTTCAATCAACATTCAGTGATTGACTACAGTTTTGTTTATTATGTGATCACAGGCTTACAAAATAAAGTGTGGACAGCTTCAAAGGGTTCTAAAGACTTAGAAGTAAGTCTGCTGAAAGTACCGTAGACTTTTGATGATGGGCAAGTCAGCCACTAGGTGACAAAACGTTGAAACTTGTTGGTGATAAAATACACCCATCAATAAGGTCTTAGGGATATTTGTATTTTTGGAATATCTAAAAACCTGTCAAGAATTTTTGAAGACAGTGTATGGAACAATGATAGCTTATTTTTTAATATTTAATAAAATATTATTAAAAACACTTTTCCGAATTTTATCGTTTATAAAGCAATCACAGGTATCTTACAGTCACAAAAAGTCAATAATAAGTAAACAAATCTTTATTTCCTTTCATAAACTGAAAATTTTATTCGAATGAGATATTTTTATTGCTGATTGTCAAATTAATAGTAATAATTTATACTGATCGATTTTTGGCTGTATACAGTATTTTTACAAAAAAATATTTATTGTATCCTGCTGCGGTATGACACCCAGTTTTCTTTGCAATTTAAAGTCATTATTTTCAGTCGTCTAACTTACTAAAAACACTTAAAGGTTTTTGTTTGTCGTTATGCTTTTTGTCATTATTTGTTATATTCACAACATAACAAAAAGCGACAATATGAAGACAATGCAATCAGTAAAAAGGTTCCAGGAGAGCAACCAGCCCCTAGAAACTGACAAAACCATGCCGAGGAGTTTCCATCAACTATATTTTGAACCCATGTTTTTGTATTGCCGTCTGACAAATGCGGCAGATTGCTTTTTATTGGTTGAGAGACTGATGGTGGTAGGACGAATGGTGGCTTTCTTTAGCCGGCCGTGGATATCATACTCACTGCGGAATTACTAAAACACGTGATTTCGGTGAATCGAGATGAAATATAACAAGCAGAGTTTTTATCAGCACCAGCGCCAGAGACAATTTCTTGTGTGTAACAGCATGCCACCATGGTTAATCTTCCAAATTCATTAAAAGCAACATTCCGCATTTGCCATAATATTATGGTCTGGTCTGATCAATTATATGGTAATCTGACATGAATTTTGTCTATTGTGACTAGAACTAATGACTACAAAAAGCTTTGAGGTGTAGTGTAATGTAAAAATTTTCAGTAAGATTTTCCAGTTTGTTGGATAACAGAAAAGTTACCTTAAATTGCAAAGAATATTCGGCTTCATACCGTAGCGAGGCAGACAAAAGGCAATTTCAAGTAAAAACTAGGCACAAAAATTTAATTACAGGTATATCATCAATAAGGACCAAATAATTATTAATAACGTGACAATCAGCAATAAAAATGTAAAAGATGAAATAAAGATTTGTTGGCATACGTTTTATATTTAAGGTTATTCTTCCATTTACTGTCTTCAAAAATTCTTGATAGATTTTTATATATAAAAAACAAATACATTTAATAATATAATTATGCAATTTGGAGGTGAAGCTTGTTGTAATACCTACTTAATCTTGGGCCGAAAATCTTAATCCCTAGCTTTGATAAGATCCAATATGTATAATAGGAGAGGTAAATAGTCGCTTTTCTAAAAGTATGTGACCGCACACTATGGTATTTAAATCGCTGAAAATCATATTTTAAGTATTTTCGCTTCGTTAATCTTTGAATTTTAAGAAAACTCGTACCCGGGTTTTCGATAAAAAAAACCTGAAAACCCGGGTTTTGAAAAAAGGGTCCGGGTTTCGATGCCCTAGTCCTAAGCCTCCGCGCGACATTTTTAGGTAGCGCGCGCGGCTTCAAATTTCAAAACCGAGCAAGTCACACTGATTATTTTTTTAAAGGTATTAAATATTGATTTAAAAATGATAATAATAATAATACTTGGATTTCTGAGGCTGATAATAATAAAAATACTTGGATTTCTAGTCTTTTGTTCAAGTTAAAAAAATATTATAAACAAAGTATTACTTACATTTTTTAAATTTTTATGGCGTGATCTTGTTAAGTATGTTTATATCAAGGGCTCCACGAAGTGAAAAATTTTTACGAAAATTATTTAAGATTTTATTTAAAGTACAATGAGGACGGAAGTTCGAAAAAATTTCGTTAGTTAAAACATTTTGTCTGATTTGTTGAAAAATTAACTTGAAGTTAAATTTCCAACGGGAGCAAATTCTTTGAAGTGTTCGGAATAAATACACCATAAGTTTTTGAAATTTTTAAATCAATATTTAATACCTTTAAAAAAATAATCAGTGTGACGTGCTCGGTTTTGAAGCCGCGCGCGCTGCCTAAAAATGCCGCGCGGAGGCTTAGGAGGGAGTTGGGAGTTTTCTTATGGAAATTTCCTCCTCTTTAAGAACCTTTTTTTAAATCTTCTTAAATGTTAATAGTTCCGGAGTTTTTAACAAAAAACGTAATACCTTTTTTTTGGCAACCTAATTTGCTTATAACTTTTGCAATTTTTTGTGTTGCTAATTAATACACGCTTCCGATACATTTTTCTAGACGTCTTCCCGAATCTAATGAGCTATCGCACGTATTTTTATGACCCTTATCTCTATATTTCGCCATTCTCAACTTATCGCTTACACTATACGGCCGCCCGTGGCCGCTCGTGGCCGCTCGTGGCCGATATCAAACTATGTACTTAGATACGACGACGTACATGCCGTCTAAACTGTAGCAATCAGCAATGTTTTTGCATGCAAAATGTGCATCGAGAAAATATTGTCGTCCTCTTTTGTCTTACAGTAATATCATATACTACTTTCTCAATACTTATTATTACAAACGGACGTTTTATTGTTGTTCATTTTGACGGGCTCATTCATGGTTTCAAGGATAACGGTGTTTATACTAACTCACTGTATATAAATGTACTTATATCATAATACATGTACCTACCTATACAAGAATTATATTATAAATATACATGTAGTAAAAAGAATAATTTCAATATTACAAACGTCCGTTTGTTATATTGAAATTCACTCCAATTTTATTTATTTGTACATATAAATATTTTGCACGTATCATTACATAATAATATAATATTTTAAAAAAAATTGCATCGCAATCGCGTGCATTTGTGACCTTGACATCGGGCACGCCTATAGATGCTGGCGGGAAAGATTCCGAATTATTCCCGTCGAATACTTCGGAAGTATTCCGAAATATTCCGAAACTTTGGGAATATTTCAACTGTCAAAAATAACGAGGAAAATTGCGCTTGGAAGTTGTAAACTATTTATCTTTAGTTGTGTATCTAAGAATATGTGATGCCGGTTACTAACATTATTAGCCAAGCGGCGAGAAACGGCTTTTTTGGCTTATTATCATTACTAGCGATAAATAGCGGCTGGTTACTTTTCTTTGATAATACCTAATCATATAAGTTCGTTTATTTTTTATGGTTTTTATTCTGATTTACTTACAATAGGATATATAGGATATAAGTAATAAGTAGGTAAGTAGAGATTAATCTATCCCATTCGCCATTACTAATTTATGATAAAACTAGATGACGCCCGCAACTCCGTTGCGCCAAAATTCGTTTATCGCGCCGGAACCGTACATTTTTCCGGGATAAAAACTATCCTATGTCCTTTCTCGGAACTCAAAGTATTTCCATGTCAATTTTCAGCCAAATCGGTTCAGCGGTTCGAGCGTGAAGAGGTAACAGACAGACAGGCAAACAGACACACTTTCGCATTTATAATATTAAACCTAGAAGTAGGTATAGATAAACAATTTATATTTTACTTAAGTACGTAATGTGCCACTGAACAAATAATTCACTCAACCACCACAAACCACAAACAAACACGTATATTTCCATTGAATTATTCCGGCGAAATATTCGACGGAAACATTCGAATGCGGGGTACGAATCTTTCCGCGGGGTGAGGGAAAACTTCTCCGGGGAGCATCTCCCTTCCGCACCGCCGCGCCGTCGCCCGCTCGTACGGGCGAGCGAGTCGTGCGAGCGGGCGACGGCGGTCGAATATTTCGCCGTGGCAATCGGCGCGCGCGAAGCGGTGATAGCGGCCGGCGGGCGACGCTCTATGCACGGCGGCGATCGATGATTGATGCAATATACGATTTTTCAGCATAAATAAAAATTCATATTTTTTTTTATTAAATTCATTTTGAATAATTCAAATTTAAAGAAACTTTCCCAGAAGTATTCCGGAATTATTCGGAATTTTTCAGAAGTTTTGCAACTATAGGCACGCCCACGCCGCCGTCTATTCGGTGCGTATGCATGTTACTATAGCAAAGCAAGTTCATTGTAGTTCTGAATAATTATGACAGATGGCGTGCCTGATTTTACGTAATTTAAATCGTAGGCGCAGCGACGCGAAGCGACACAACCTCCCCCTGCAAAGGCGCGCAGCCGTCTGCCGCCCGCGTCCCGCTCTGACCCCTCTCTTCAAAAACAGCTATAAGTTGTCATATCTAATAAAATGTTGCATTAAATAAAAATGTAAGAAAACACATTTGTAAATGACATAAATACTCATAATTTGAGCCAAAATTTCTGGCAATATATTTTGAAACAACAGAATTAACACAATATTTGTAGGAAAATTATTGCGTTCAAATTTTTTTTTTTTCTCGTAAACTATACTTCTAAATTAGAATTTTTTAAAAAGGAAATGAAGGTCAATAAATTAGCTATCATTACGTATTTTATATTGAGTACTCTCTTTACATTTGAATGAGCAGTGAAGGAAAACTCTGCGGGCAATATGGTATTTTCACGTAATGAATCCCCTTAACTTGAAAGGTATCCACAAAGGTTCAACTATGACAGCACAGTAAAACCTTGTTGCTACCGGTCTGGGTACTGAGGGAATTCCATTCGCGAGTTTCTATAGCAAAGTTAGATGTCAAAAATGTATGGGATCTGGCATAAAGCTTCGCTAAGTGACATGCGCTTGCACCGCGTTATGTCAATTCCCATACATTTTTGACATCCAACTTCGCTGTAAAAGCTCACGTTATGTCAAAGTTAGATGTCAAAAATGTACGGGATCTGGCACAAAGCTTCGCTAAGTGTCATGCGCTTGCACCGCGTTATGTCAATTCCCATACATTTTTGACATCCAACTTCGCTGTAAATCTCACGTTATGTCAAAGTTAGATGTCAAAAATGTATGGGATCTGGCATAAAGCTTCGCTAAGTGTCATGCGCTTGCACCGCGTTATGTCAATTCCCATACATTTTTGACATCCAACTTCGCTGTAAAAGCTCACGTTATGTCAAAGTTAGATGTCAAAAATGTATGGGATCTGACATAACGCTTCGCTAAGTGTCATTTTTTTATGAAATAAGGGTGCAAACGAGCAAACGGGTCGCCTGATGGAAAGCAACTTCCATCGCCCATGGACACTTGCAGCATCAGAAGAGCTGCAGGTGCGTTGCCGGCCTTTTAAGAGGGAATAGGGTGATAGGGGAGGGTAGGGAAGGGAAGGGAATAGGGTAGGGGATTGGGCCTCCGGTAAACTCACTCACTCGGCGAAACACAGTTCAAGCGCTGTTTCACGCCGGTTTACTGTGAGAACGTGGTATTTCTCCGGTCGAGCCGGCCCATTCGTGCCGAAGCATGGCTCCCCCACGTATAAATGCGCTTGCACCGCGTTATGTCAATTCCCATACATTTTTGACATCCAACTTCGCTGTAAAAGCTCACGTTATGTCAAAGTTAGATGTCAAAAATGTATGGGATCTGACATAACGCTTTGCTAAGTGTCATGTGCTTGCACCGCGTTATGTCAAATCCCATACATTTTTGAAATCCAACTTCCCTGTAAAAGCTCACGTTATGTCAAAGTTAGATGTCAAAAATGTATGGGATCTGACATAACTCTTCGCTAACACTGGTTTGCACCAACTAACTTTGACTTTAACCTTAACTATAACCGGAAAAATTGACAAATGTCGTATGAGAATATGGGGTGTTTGGAAGCCATATTTAACTTTAACTATAACCACGCCTCTGGTGCAACCCAACCTAAGTGTCATGCCCTTGCACCGCGTTATGTCAAATCCCATACATTTTTGACATCCAACTTCGCTGTGAAAGCATAAAGAAATATAAGACGGTACTGAGGGCCTAGACAAGCGGCAAGCGATTATCGTAAACGCCAACGCCACAAAATGTATGGGATTTGACATTAGTATTCGCTCTCGCGAAGCGATGACTTATGTCAAATGCCATACATTTCGTTAGCGTTTACGACAATCACTTGCCACTTGTCTACTAGGGCTGATATGTAAAAGCTAGCCGCTGCAAATGCAATGTGTAGCACTCTGGAAATCTTCGTACTTCTAAGATGGCAGTGGCTTCTAAGGTCATCTTTTAATCGGCGATTTATTAGTCATCAATAGTAAAACTATAGCTGAAAGTTTAACATCTCTTATCCCCGGTTTCTTGAGATTTTTTAACAAAATATATGTAATTGATTGTACTGTCGGTTCTTGTTGGAAATTCATGTTGAACACTAATGAAATACAATGTTTCGTGCACTTTTTTCCACTATACTAAGAAATTATTATAAATTTTAACAAATTATTAATTACTAATTTGTATTGTTTGTGGAAAAAGTGCACTAAAATTGTGTTTTATTAGTGTTTTTAACAAAAGTTTGTCTTATAAATAGTATGGTTGATTGGTTAATGTTCAACCTTGTTAAACGTTACAATAAAAAGCGTAAACGTTACAATAAACCTCACACACCGGGCAAAAGTTCGTCTCATCTTTATCACTTCAAGACATATATTAGATACATAAAATAGATTATTTAAAATCAGAAATGTTTGTGGAACAAATATGATCTCTATTTGCAATACCAATGCACTATAATATTTCAAATACCACTAAAACAATTTTAGAGTTGGGACATGATATTTAAAATATTCAGATTTAGATGCTAAAAGTATTTCCATGTTCTGTCTTGTCGTGAATATTTTGGAATATTCGACATGTGACCCCGCCTAGTTTAGAGTCTAGATTTAGCCTGAAATTTAGGTCATCCTAGATCATTCGATCTGAAATTGAATCATATTATATTTGGTTGATAAATTTAGTATCGCGGAATATTATTATTATGAATTAAACAACATTTTTACTACTTATAACGTCACGCTGGTTATTTTAATGATTTGAAAACTCTTCCATTCTTCTTTTCTAATTTTGAGCTTGAGAAAATTAATTGTTTTCTTTCTACATAATACTTAATAATTATTATAAAAAAATATCCGAATGCGTACATATTTCAGAAAAGCAACACAGTTGAACTCTACAATAAAACCACGTTCTTTCTTTTTTTTTTGTTTATATGTATGTAAAAATAACAGTATATGTATCAAAAAGACGGTACCCGAAAGATATTAGAAGCGTGGGTTTTTACTATAAAATACATACATAATATACATACATACATAATATAATATACAAAGTTACATCGCGTAGCGCTGCTACGGGTCTCGTAGCGATAGTAACCGAATTCGTAGCTGCGGTGCTACGTCGTAGAATTTTTTGTTTATTTCGGCGATTCTTTGGAAAAGTGTTGAAAAGTGAAACCATGCTGTGCAGGTCTTCTGTATATTACGTGTTATATTATTATTAATCAGATGATTTTTGAAAACAGTACTTTTACTTATTAATAAGAAGTCGGTTAAAAAAAAGCCGTAATAAAAATGTTCACTTAATAATGTGCGAGTTTCTTACGCCGGTTCTTCTCGCCGGTACCACCAGCAATACGTTGGACAGTCTGAAAACATTTTTATTCATTTTAATGTTGATGTGATGTCACATTAAAATGAATAAAATACATGCAATGTATTCGGTACACAATTTTGTGCGTTTATACAAGTGACAATAATTGTCAACTACTATAATTCGTGAGTGTTAGTGTTTCGTAGCTATTGTCATATCAATAGCTTAGTGTGCGAAAATGAACCAAATTCTAAACGGTTGAAGTAAGGGAATTACGTTTCCTTAGTTTTTATTCGTATTACCCCACATTGTTTGCCCTTGCCTGTGACTATCTATATATATAAAACTCAAAGGTGACTGACTGACGGATCGGGCTGAAATTTGGCATGCAGGTAGATGTTATGACGTAGGCATCCGCTAAGAAAGGATTTTGATAAATTCCAACCCCAAGGGGTTCAAATAGGGGATGAAAGTTTGTATATAATAATACTTCTTAACGCGAGCGAAGCCGCGGGCAAAAGCTCGTCTATCTGTATATTATATAAAACTCAATGGTTGGAAAGGACTGACTGACATGGTGATCTATCAACGCACAGCCCAAAACACTGGACCGATCGGCCTGAAATTTGGCATGCAGGTAGATGTTATGACGTAGGCATCCGCTAAGAAAGGATTTTGATTAATTCCACCTCCAAGGGGTTAAAATAGGGGATGAAAGTTTGTATATAATAATACTTCTTAACGCGAGCGAAGCCGCGGGCAAAAGCTCGTTACTAATATAAAGACAAAACATATGTAACTATAATTTACGCAGTCTTTTTGTTACTAAGGGGTTAATATGCAAAAGAAATATTTGTATTTCATTAACAATACCTTTTACGTGAACGTCTTACAGCTGAATAAACTTTGCTCAGCACTTTCATTGTATTCAAGTCGTGGAAATACTCTCAAATTCCCGACAAGTAGGTAGAAATTGCGGAAAACGCAGAAAATTTTGACGAAAAGAAAATATTTTTAACCGACATCAAAAAAAGGAGGTTATCAATTCGACGCGTAAGTATGTAATATTTCTAGAACTGCCCAATTTTCGTATATGTTAGTCTATGTCAGCGTCTGAACAAATGTGCCAAATTTCAAAAGAGTATGTATGTATATATGATTTTATGTTTGTGTTCGCATATCTCTGGAACCACCATTTCGATTTCAGTAATTCTTTTTTTGTTGGACTAGGTATTGTTCAACTTAGGGAATAGTGCAAGTTTCAACAAAATCGGTTCAGTAGTTTTGGAGATAGGGAGTTTTAATTCTCAATTACGTACAATTTTGAAGTCGGTTTTATCCTTTTAAAATACACTTATTACCTTAACTATAAATATTATAAATGCAAAAGTGTGTCTGACTATAGCCAGTTACCACTTCACACCGTAACTATTCTATCTCTACTTTTAAACACATGATTCGATCATCGCGTGTGAACCGTAAATTTTTCCTGGATAATTACTATATTCCATTCCTGAAATTCGAAGTATCTCTATACCAAATTTCATCTAAACTCTTACTGTAGTATAGTAGAGACAGACAGTTTTTCGAATTTATTTATAAAGCGGAAGAGTTTGTTTGTTTGTTTGAACGCTCTAATCTCAGTAACTATTCGTCCTATTTGAAAAATTCTATCACTGTTAGATAGCTCATTTATCGAGGAAGGCTATAGGCTATAAATTATCATGCTAAGACTAATAGGAGTGAGAAACAGAGGAAAATGTGAAAAAAACGGGGAAATTTATTTGAAAGGGCTTATCTCCCGAATTACTGGAGCAATTTTTATGTTATTTGGCACAGATATAGAGAGGACCACCTGAAGAGACATAGGCTATTTTTTGCGCGAAAATGACCGAACAATTTCCGTAAAATTCCTAATTTACGCGGGCGAAGCCGCGCGAAATGTCTAGTTTATAATATCATGAATCGTACCAAAAATACTTTTAAAACTTTAATAATTATACTTTCCTATTTAAAACGCTAATGTCTTTTATAAGACATTTTCTTAACTTAAGAAAAGTCTGGAAATAGGAAAAGTTCTGGAGAATTTGAATATTTTTGGCTCAAGTTTAGGGTTCCGTTTGTGTAAGGAACCAATTCAGTAACAAGTTTTATTTGGGTTGTTTACCCTTTTGTTGAGAAGTATCTAGGAAGGGTCGTACGGTCGCGGGAATACATGCTTAACAACTTTTAGATCTTATGGCCATAGTGATAAGATCGAAATAAACATAATGTTTAATGGAAACCGTACGTAAAGAATACCATGCAGTATGTACGTAATATACAACATTTTTGGAGATCTTTTTAGGTCGGTCTTTTATTAAGGAACCACATAAGTAAAAATAAATGAAAATCCGCGTTTTATTTTTCCTCTATTGAGTATAATAATGAAATGCTCTTATTCTGTAAAAAAGGTTTTTTGGTAAATAAAAACTTAAATCTTATATCTTTAAACGAGCAATTCTTGTATATATATAATTGGAGTCTCGGAATCGGCTCCAACGATTTTCAAGTATATAGGGGGTTTCGGGGGCGATAAATCGATCTAGCTAGGAATCATTTTTAGAAAATGTCATTTTATTCGTTTTTATCGAATACCGAGCAAATCTCGGTCAATTAGCTAGTAATTATAATGAAAACAATGTTTAGAAAGTAGAAACTAATCTGACTATGAAAACTATATCGTCTATGTAACTATTTATCCAAAAACTAGATGACCCGGTGAACTTCGTATCACTTCCCTACCAATATACCCCTTCCCTGAACTTTCACGAATATTTCGATAAGTACTAAAATTAGCCAAATAGTTTCAGTAGATACCTATTTCTTGAGTTTTAGCGAGATAAACAAGATTTAAAATTATTTTTATTTATCGCAATTATTAACTTGCACATTTCTGCAGTCGCTTTTCTGACCCTTCCCTTTGTATCATGTAAATGCAAACTTTTAGTTTTCCATTCACTTTTTATCAGGTGATCCGTTCGCCCGTTTCACCCCAAGTCTAAAAGTAAAGCTAAAAACGAATAAATTCTCCACTAGGGTATCTTTTTGAGCATCCACCACACGGTTCAGCTATCAAACCGCATATAAACTAGGTTCAAATTGATCTAAATATAACCCTGTATTGATTTTGAGGCTGTACTCGTTACCAGGTCAGCAGAGACTAAAACTTTCGTGTCTATTCCCAGAATATTCCCTGTCGAATAAACTAGAATTTCCCTATGGAAAACTATATTTATTTTGGTCTGTAACGTAGGGTTTTTCGCTATTTCGTGCGTGCTAAAGTCAATTCTGATGAAATATCCTTTCATGTGGTTTATTCTATGAACGTGAATTTCATCACAATTAATTCAGTTTTTTCTAATAATTTTTTGTGCAAATTTAACATTTATCTGATCAAGTGGTTTTGATCAGAATGAACTGAGAAATATCTGTTATACTAATATAAAATTCTTATGTTGCGGTGTTGCTAAATTCCTACGAAACCTCTTAGCTGTAGAAAATCTGAAAATCAGCCAACATCTATATTTGTTACTAAAATAGTTTATATAACAAAACAATGTTTACCGAGTCAGCTATAAGTACTACTATAAAAAGTAATTTAGATTGTGACTTTCTTACGCCGATGTTTTTTCGCCGGGTTTGTTCCCGAACCGGTGGTACGCACAAGTAGGAGAGGAATAAAAATATTTTCGTTTCTTTTTCATTTTTATTTCATTTCATTAGCTATGCAAAGCGAATGGAAACTTTTCCAAACTTATTTAATAATGTATTATTAAACCACTAGTACCTAAGCAGAAGTTATGTAATCAATAGTAATTAATTCGTAATAATTAATGTAATATGTAACGTTCAAGGTCTCCGAAGGCTCTCGATATGAAAATCGATATGGTAATGCTATTAATACGGTAAATAACTAAATACATTATCAATATTTTCAGGGGCATCGGCTGACCGAATCTGGGCTTGTACCACGAAACCGTTTTGAGACTCAAACAATCGAACGAGAATCCATCCTACTCTAACAAACGTGAAATGACGTCGTTAGAGCAGGACGCGGCATTTTCGTCCGATTGTTTGAGTCTCAAAACGGTTTCGTAGTAGGCCTGCTGAAATCATTTTGAAAGTTATAATTAAATATAACTTGAAATATTTAAATGCCATAATGCTCAACACTTTGCGCCGATGTTGGTACTCATGTTGCGCGGAAACCGTACACTTTGCGAAATGTATGTAACCCTGTTACCTAACTTGTAATTTCGTAACAGACATACGTTTTAACCAACCCTCTGCAAAAAAGATAAGTATTATGAATTTGACGCGTGTTTGACTGTAGCATCGTTGCTTCCAAAGAAGTGAAGAGATTTTTTGCGTTTGGGAAACCACTGGGAAGAAACAGTACACCGGGCCCCACGTTGGGCGCCAGTTATAAGAAATTAAACGTTGTACCATCTTAAAAATTTATTCAGGCGGATGTTCCTTATTTCATCGGGTAATGTCGAGTCAATGTTTTTCTTGAACTGTCGACTGCGCTTGACATAACCCGACCAAATGACGTGGGTCTGCCATGTGCCTAATCAATTCTCTAATTACATCGTAGTACTTTTACTCACGTGGCGTAGTAACGAGTAACCACGTTGTTTTGACACATGACACGACTTGATGGCTTCTATTAAAACTTTAAATTATTTTTTCACCCTACATCATAATTGTTTCCTCATTTTATTATTAAATTCCTCAACTTTTGAACACTCGTACTTGAAATGTGATGTTCTGCAATAAATGGGGCGGATTTTTTATTTGCACACCCCTTTTAATATCGGAGATTGCGTTACGGAATTAAAATAAGTTCGATTTCTCAATTTTTATTTTCGTCGTTGCTTATTTGGAACTTTGGTGGATGGCGTGGGATAGGGTGGAGACTGGAGTTATATAAACTTTTTTAAAACGTAACAATGTTTTTAATTATAAAAAGAGTAAAATCCAAGAGTATTTAGGAAATTATCGTTGCAAAGCTAATATACAGATAAAAATATTTATTTTCTACCTCTATACTTATTTCTAGTTGTAACAATCTTGATCACGTGAGCTTTTAAACTAAATTTACCGAATCTACCTAACTTACCAAAGTTATGTCCAAATCGGTACATATTTATTTATTTTTATTTATTTAACATATAACATACTACATCCTTTTGGCATCTACGATTTCAATGACAGACTATTCCGTTTACAAGTCTATTTTCCTTACTGTACTTATATAAAAAAAATATGCGTGACGTAGTCGCCAACTAAGATGAGCAAAATGGGTTGGTATTGGAAAAAAAATTGTAGCCCGGAGTGAAACTTAAAAACACCATATTTTAAAAGTATATCAGATAAGTTAAGTTAAGTTGTGTAAGTGTGTTTTATTAAATAATTAGTTTATATAATATCTATTTTATAAGACACAGCTAAAACTTTTGAAAAATTGCCCTAAGCACTTACGTAGACGTCACACAAAGATTTCCCAAAACTATGTCAGAATTTTTCAAAATTCACCCCCGTTAAATCACACCACGAGGTGGGAACGTCAAATTTTTACGCTCGCAACATAAGTTAAGGACATATGTCTCGGAAAATCGATAGGAATACAACTTAGCCTGCCTGCCACAATCAATGAAGCGAGGCTGCCCGGGCGTGCGAGCGAACACACACGCGTGCGAGCGAGACGGAACACTATGACGTATGCATTTAATTAAATTCTTATGACAGAAGAAACGGGGTTATAGGTTCAGGTGAACGGGCAGGAGTTTTTAGGAAAAACTTACTAGAGCTGTAAAATTTTCCTGAAAACCAAAATAAGTTGGATTCGAGCTTAGCTTTTCCTGAAAAGAGTATTGAATACTGACAATACAAATTATTTTTAATGCAAAATGTATATTTCCAAATTGGTTAGCAGTTAACTCTTTTAGAATATCCTACTTGGTGAAGGAAATATGAGTAAATGTTGTTTAAGAAAAAGAATTGTTTATTTGCAGAAGGCACATTTTCGGAACAATTTATACATTGTATGTTGTTAAATTTTATATGCTGTATACAGCATATAAAATTTAACAAAAAGATCAAAATTGATTGATATATCAATCAATTTTGATCTTTAAATGCGACTATTACTATAAAGTATAGAGAGTCTAGCTTTATAACTCAACATCTCTCTTCATATAGAGAGATTTTGGAGGGTTCAGGAATGAGTTTCTCGAAAATTACAAACTAAACACTTTTGCGTACTTAGACGAAAAAATCCGTGTTAAAAACTAGTATTTTTAATAAATCATTTATGTAAATAACATTAAAGTAATAAAATTAGTGCGTCATCTTTTGTTTTACGTCAATTGACGTTTCCAAATGCATAAGCCGACGTCAGTACGATATGTAACCAAAATATAAAGCTAGTGCGCATGCGATGTTTTATAAAGCATAAACTAGTACAAAAAATCGGCCAAGTGCGAGTTGGACTCGCGCACGAAGGGTTCCGTACCATTACAGAGCAAAAATAGTAAAAAATTGTGCTTTTTTGTATGGAATTAATTATTTATTTTATTTTATTAATAATTATTGAAGTATAAATACAGCTGAGTATTTTGTATACATTTCAAGTGCCTCCCTGTTATCATTATTGATACCGAGCAAAAAATGTTTGAAACATCACGTTTGTTGTATGGGAGCCCCCCTTAATTATTTAATTTATTTTATTTTTAGTATTTGTTGTTATAGCGGCAACAGAAATACATAATCTGTGAAAATTTCAACTCTTTTTAGTATTTGTTGTTATAGCGGCAACAGAAATACATAATCTGTGAAAATTTCAACTGACAGACATCGAAGTCTCAGTAATAGGGTCCCGTTTTACCCTTAGGGTACGGAACCCTAAAAATGTTGAATATAATATTTAAATTCGATAGTGCTTTATGCTACAAAATAAAAATACGCTTTGAGTAGCTACCTTCATAAACTCATTCTTTTTTTTTTAATGAAATAAGGGGGTAAACGAGCAAACGGGTCACCTGATGGAAAGCAACTTCCGTCGCCCATGGACACTCGCAGCATCAGAAGAGCTGCATGTGCTTTGCCGGCCTTTTAAGAGGGAATAGGGTAATAGGGGAGGGTAGGGAAGGGAAGGGAATAGGGGAGGGTAGGAAAGGTTATAGGGTAGGGGATTGGGCCTCCGGTAAACTCACTCACTCAGCGAAACACAGCGCAAGCGCTGTTTCACGCCGGTTTTCTGTGAGAACGTGGTATTTATCCGGGCGAGCCGGCCCATACGTGCCGAAGCATGGCTCTCCCACGTCTAAAAAATCTCTCCCTTTGCACTATTTTGTAGAGTCTCTGCCTCTCCTTTTTATCCCCTTTTGACTATTTTATAAAATTACTCGTAACAAGGAAATTAATTTTACAAATTCAATGTGATCTTTGAATGATTAAGAACGACTTTCTTGATCCAGTTCCACGCTTTAGAACTCATCCATACTAATAATATAAATGCGAAAGTGTGTATGTCTGTCTGTCTGTCGTTACCTCTTCACGCCCAAACCGCTGAACCGATTTTGCTGATATTTAGCATGAATATACTTTGAGTTTGAGGGAAAGGACATAGTATACTTTTTATTCCGGAAAAAGGGACGGTTCCCGCGCGATTGACGAGAGAGGACGCTCGAGAAACGATTTTTGACGCAACGGAGTTTCGGGCATCATCTAGTTTATTTATAAAATATATAGTCGCCATATTATACTAAGTCAGCCTTTTATATGGTCTCCGCGAGTGTGAAACATATTTTATTTATTTATTTTTTATTTATTTATTTATTTAATTCAGGCATCTTGGCCCATATTATAAATACCTTATAGACTAATATTTTTTTTTTATGAAGTAAGGGGGCAAACGAGCAAACGGGTCACCTGATGGAAAGCAAGAAGAGCTGCAAGTGCGTTGCTGGCCTTTTAAGAGGGAATAGGGTAATAGGGGAGGGTAGGGAAGGGAAGGGAAGGGAATAGTTGAGGGTAGGGAAGGGAATAGGGTAGGGGTTAGGGGATTGGGCCTCCGGTAAACTCACTCACTCGGCGAAACACAGCGCAAGCGCTGTTTCACGCCGGTTTTCTGTGAGAACGTGGTATTTATCCGGTCGAGCTGGCCCATTCGTGCCGAAGCATGGCTCTCCCATACATTAATTATACTAAAAACTAACACTAACACTAAACACGTATTGTCTGCGACGTGGGGCGCGACGTGTTCGGAAGTCGTCCTCGGAACCTCCTGTAGACGACTCCAATCGGCCAGAACTCCTCCTTCTCGAAGGTCGGTAGATGGTGCTTCGGGACTCTCACCACAAAGGAGCTGAAATTGACTTTGTGGCGGGACTCCAAGCGCTCGACCCTCAAGACGAATTGGGTCTTGCTCCTGATGTAGTCCACGACCTGCTCGACCGCCGTGGACCAGTGCAGCCTGGACACGTACAGCGGCGTCGCGGGAATCTCACGCCGCAACAGCTGCTCGGGTCCTTCGAGTCCTTGAAATGTTACTAATTTACTATCATGGACTCATTGAATATCCTCTTCTTGTTAGGGTGCCCAAATGTTTTTTTCGTGTTCCGATAAGAATTTTGCTTTTCAAAAAGGTTCCGCCACCAAAAAAGTTTGAGAACCGCTGTACTAAATTAAGAAATCTATGACCGACATGCAATGTTTTAGACTAGTAGTTCGGTAGTTCATTGCACTAAGCAGACATCGTTAAGACATCAGACCGCAGCTTGTACAAATTGTTTCCTGTATTATACCGCGGTAGGAGTTATACAACACAGTTTGACTAAGCCGGCCCCTAGACGAGCAGTTTTATTGTCATTATCACGTATCTATACTAATATTATAATTGGGAAGAGTTTGTTTGTCTGTTTGAGCGCTCTAATCTCAGGAACTACTGGTCCGATTTGAAAAATTATTTCAGTATTAGATAGCCCATTTATCGAGGAAGGCTATAGGCTATATTTTATCACGCTAATACTAATAGGAGCGAAGACATAGAGGAAAGTGTGGAAAAACGGGGAAAATTATTTGAAAGGGCTTATTTGAACGTACTGGAGCAATTTTTATGTTCTGTAACTTCACCAAAACGGCTCTTTACCGATTTTAATGAAATTTTGTATGTATCATCCAAGAAATTGATTCCTAGGCAGTTGACGGACCTACGTCATTTGGTCAGGCTATGCCAATTCAATATTAGTTTTATCAACTTTTAATATCGATACTTAAAAATAATTTATAAGTATAGCAAAACAAACAACGTTCGGGTCAGCTAGTTTAATATGTATAAATTATATATCTACCGCTTGTAACTTGTAAGACATTTTGTATCGGAAATATCTAGAAAACTATACACATATGTATAATGTATAATATGTATTTGAATGTTTCTTTACTTATTCTATAGTACTAATATTATGAATACGAAGGTTGTATCAAGTAATATGTCTGACAAGCTTTCAACCAATTTTAATCAAAAAATACTCTAAATAGTAAAATAATAATTTTCATCTCGTAAAATTTACGTTTCCCACGAGTTATATTTTTTTCGGCACAACGTATTTTTGGCTATCTAGTTACTAGTATATTGAAACTTCATTATTAGGTAGTAGGTACCCTTCTTTTACGTCGAAGTCGGGTAAAAAATAACAAACAACATGCATCCATAACGGTCTCTGATTGCGTAATATCCTACAAATAGCAGTTAAGTATATTTAATTACAGTACATTTATAGAATAATAGTTTTTATTATTCGTAGAGAATAATAATCGTCAATTTAAAACCAAAATGTTAATAAAGAAACAACGAATCTCATTCCTTTGATCATATTTTCAATTATAATATTTTCCAAGTATGATAATGTAGGTACTATCAGAGAAGTTGATTCCTAGGCAGATGGGGGGCCTACGTAGTATAGTCGCGTTACGGCAAACCCTTCAGACCTATCCATAAAGTAAATATACCTAGCGGAATAGAGCAACAATCTCGAGCTGTCAAACGAAACCGAAATTGGTTTCATCTGTGTGTAAAAATATGTGTACGTATACACTTACACAAGCATGATTGAACATCATTTCTATGAGATTAAATTGTCAACGTGCGGTACGTGCCGACTGGACGTCAAAAAAAGAGTGCTGCTGTCATGTATCACACGTCTTCTTTTACCACGCAGTGTTACTGATAGTGACATCTCGCTCGCTCAGGCCTTTGTTTCTCTATTCCGCTAGGTATATTAACTTTATGATCACAGCTAACATTCACCTACCGTCAACTGCCTAGGAATCAATTTCCTCCATGGTACATTTTTTGCCTCGTATCCGACTGCACCAGAAAGAGGTTATGTTTTTGTTTCTGTAACATTTAAATTTTACCGGAGTCTCTATAAGTTTGAGCATTACGTTCTTCTCATGAAATTGTGTGAGGGTTTAAATTAATCTGGACCACAGGATATATTATAACAGTATTCCGTATCTAGACGAACCATACCTACTGTATAATAAAAATAAAATGAAATATACTATATGAAAAGCCCAACAGCTAGCAATTTAATATACCTACATACATTTTATTCGTTGTAGGTATTCTTTTTCTTTATTTTTTCCATCTAAAACTCTTAGCAAAGCTCGTACTCTAGAATATCAACGTTACAAATTCCACCTCATTCCCTGTGAGAGAGCACTTACGTTTTCGTTATATTTTTTTTTTACTTTTTTTCCTACATCCTAAACTCGCAGGGTCTAAGTCTAGGGTATCTATTTACAGGGTATATGTTTACGTTACAATTTACACCTAATTCGATGTAAGGGAGCACCTAAAGTGTTAAGCTTCGTGTAGTGTCAATGTCTGTGGTTACACCCTCCCCTCCCCCTGCAACCACACGTTGGTGTAGGTGTCAATTAGAAAAACCAATTACCAACTGTGACGATAAAAATAATGATTGTTTTTAATTGTTGAAATAGGGTTCAGTTGTGATGGTGTTTGAAGGAAAACTACATACTTGTTTCATACTTCAAATTGTTGTTGACCCAAATCTAGTTCATGTATAAAAAAAATATTTAGGTCTCCGTCGCAAAGTCTTCCTTTTCTCAAGCTTTGTATTCCCTTAACGGATAAGGCAAAACAACACAATATTTGCCGGGGCAGTTGGTATACAATAAAATTTTGCGTTTGCGAACATGGAATTAACTTAGTATAGATATTGTATAAGCCAACTGTTCGTGACAGTACATCAGTTATTATGTAGAGAAAGTCCTGAGCTTTGTTCCTAGATGCATAACCTTAGCTTCTAGAGTCGTGTTAGAGCATACAGTTTATTTGACTACGAGGAAAACGATTATTATTAACTTAGAATAATATTTTCGAAAATAGAATATTTTCGAGCAACACATTTTGTGAAAAAAATTAAGTGCAGTCTACACGGGCGAAAAATCATTTTACCTAACAGAGATTTTTTGTACGGAAAAAATAACATTAATTTATGATGTTTACGACTTCCTATTAAGAATTATGAACACTTGCCGAGGCTAGTCTCTGAAAATATAACGTTATTTATCGGTCTTTTCGGCGCGACCTTTCCGTTCTTTGATCTATGTCAATAAATTAAGCCGTGACAGCTGTCACTCGCGCCTGACACATATACTTTTTTAGCTGAAGCGATAAAAATAGCGACGCTGAAATATTAAAAAGGCTACATTAGTAATAAATATTAAAGATTTTGTTTTAACATTAATAATTAATAAGCATCGCTAATTTCGCAACAACATTTTAGTACTTTTAGATTCGCATCTTATATCAGACCATTGCGTTTTATGAGCTAAATGCATATAAATTACATTTGATAAAATCAGCTGCACTTTAGTTGCTGTTTTAGGTACTAATGATTCACTGCAAAACTTACGCGAATAGACTACAGTCATGAGAAGTTGAGTGCTAGGCACTATACAGTATTTCTAAGCAATCGTACAAGGAAATTCGGTGATAGTGATGATAGACATACATAGTATAGATCAGACATATTGTACCGCTCATGACAGTGCCAGCTGTGATTCGCTGTGTGATGAGCAGTCAGATGTGCTCCCGGCAGACGCCGCGACGCAGATCAATACTGTATTTATTACCTCCACATCTATGTGCTTCCGCCGGCACAGACTGAAAAGAAAAAGTATCCCCCCAGCCCGCCCCGAGAAAACACAAGTAAATACTGCAGTATCACGTTCTGTGTTCATTACTGTTTAAAATTAAATGAGCTAGAAAGTCCGTAATAACAGAGTGCATGTGCAAATACATTCGAAACTCATCTAGCCGCAACTCAAACAGCAATATTTGTGCAGCGAAATAGCGGAGGGTATTATTTTCTACATAGTAGAACCTCCTATACAAAATACTGCACGAAGTCGACATTTAGGCGTTCGGCCGAATGTGCAAAAATTGTCTTTTCCCACCGGCCGTAAAAGGTCCAACTATTTCAGAGTCGAGCGCCGAGAAATGTAGAATGTACCTAGCCGGGGCGCGGGGGAGGAGGGGTCGGTCGATCGCCTCTGAGGAGCGGCAACGTCGCGCGGCGCGGCAACCTCGCGATCAGCTGTTGCGCTTCTAAATTCAAAACAGGCAGAGTCCCCCGGGAGTCGGGAGTAGGATGTAGGGCGAGACGAGACGTCTTGTGCCGGCCGTGCCATAGACAACAAGGAACGGATAGGCTGTCATGAGAAGATAACTAATGCGCAGCTCCTGTTTTGAATCCAAAATGTGGCGTCAGTCAACAAGAGTAGCTGTACATTTATAACTAATAAGTTATTGTACAGCTAGTTCAAAGTTATACTAGACCCTAATAAGAGTCAATTTACCAGTAAGCATAACTTTTAACTTTGAAGATCCTCCATTCAACGAAAGGGAGAATAAAATAGAGTAATTTATAGGATATTGTTAGCTTTATTGAAGGCTTCAAAATCTTCTAAGTATTCATTTTAAGCATGCTTCAAATCATACAAGTATTAACAAATTGGAAATGCATGAAATGTATTTTTCTAGTTTTATATTTTTCGTGCCATAATCAGATTCATTTACGTAAGCAACTGTGATTGACGTGACCAATTTGTTTTTCAGAGCTGATAAGAACCAAAGAGTGTGTTTTCAATATGTCCGCCCACTTCGACTGATCCATTTAATTAACTATTTGGACAGATGAATAGTGTATATTTTTATGCATACCAAGAGCCAAATCTAATGAGTTATGTAGAGAAATGTAGAGAAAATGCACCACAAAATTTAACGAAGTTAATACATAGGTAATGTGAGAACATTACAAACAGAGATGTTAGATGATGTCTGTACAAGGCTTTATATTTTGAGGTAACGCTCAAAAAAGTACTTGAAATATACCACAAATATACAATTCTGCAATTTCTAAATCACACAAGTTTCTGTAGACTCTAGCTGTGTGTACATCGCTGTAAGTTTTGGGGGCAACGCTCTACAATAAAAGTAATCGGTGTTCCAATTTCAAAATCACTAAGGGGAGAGACAGGAAGGAAGTGCAGGGAAAACGCGGGCTCAATTTGTGTGCGGGAGGGGGGCGCGGTGCAGTAGGCAAGGTCACTGTCGCCACACGCGACCGATTCATTCATAAGCCGTGTTTTTTTTAATTTCGAACCTATTGCGATTTGCGACCATAGACAATAGGAATTGACACATTATTTTTTTTGTTTGCATTTCAATCATACGGAATAAGTTCGGAATATTTGTATAATACTATTGCTCTACATTACGCGCGCAGATTGCAAATCCTAATGTTTTCTAATTTTACAAGTTTTTATATACAAACTTGAGAATTAGTATCAAAGTCATGGGAATATCTATTAAAAGAGTATAATAAAACAGTACAACTCATATGACAGGTTTTTGTACGTCTTCATCTACGATTCACAACACTTACACATATTCCATTCAATTTTATTTTTACTTGGAAGTTTCTCATCGCTGACGACGAGTCATCTGCTCTATTAGGAGATGTCTGTTTTTGTCGTTCTATTTATAAAATATGTAAGCTTAGTTATCTGTACGATTTTTATACCTCATTACTGGTGTAATATTAGACAGAAATCAAAATAGCTTTGCTTTAAACTTGAAGCAAAGATTAATGAACAACATTTCAAGTTTAATGTTTAGTTTCCAATTTTCATATAAATAGAAATTGCCTTAAAATGAAATGCAGCTTAATTCTAAAATTCGTTAATTGTTTCGCGTTGTAAATTGTAACTAAGTTAACAAAGTAACTACATAATATTACTGCCTTTTTTAGACTGGAATTTATGACTTTATAATAAGGTAAATCTAGGTTTGAAAACATATAGGCCGGTAGTGAAAAACTGGAATCCTTGGCTACTCAGATAGTAGGGCAACTATCTATATAAGGTAACTCGGGTAAGTCGACTTCGCCGGCAAAAAATAAACAAAGCTCACCATTCCCATACCTCTCTGTTTGAATTTTCACGACGCCTTAAGAATTAAGATACTTTCAATTTCAATCTTTGGCCAATTTTGGTCAATAAAAAAAATCGAGGTTGCATTTATTTTTTAGGTGCATAATAGGGAGATAGAGTCATGTATTCTAATTTTAAGGGCCTGATAAGCGACGAATAGGCTTTCCAACAATTAACTTGACAGATCAAGTATGGTTGAGAATCTGTCAAAAAACGTTGTGAATAACCTATTCGGCACTTAATCAGAAAGTGGTGAAACAGGGCCCTCAGTCCTTTAACTAAACTTATTCCTAGTTTTGGCATATCTATACCTATTGGCTATTCCACAGGCTATTCTATAGGAATAGCCTGTGGAATAGCCAATAGGTTCAGGTGACCAAATTTTTCCCTAATTCGTTACAATAGGGTACTTGTACTACTGTCAAGTGGTGCCACGCGCCCGGCACACTTTTGGCGGGCACTTAATCCTCATTATTTTTTACATGACCCTCGTCAAAAGAGTTTTAAATTTGACACTGACATTTCCCTCCAAAAACTTCGCCTTCTTTTTTTATAATCCCTAGAGATTTGCCAATTCCATTGAAGGCGCGTTACACAATACACTTTCGCTATATCTTTTTAATAATTTCGTGGAAACTGTAGCGCATGGCGCTGTCATTTGTCTTAATCCTCGCATCGATTAATCAGGCTTTATTATGAATTACGTACAACCATTTATCTCCGTGTCGGATAAAGATGTACTCTCGTTATACAAGAATCAAGATGGATGTCACCGACTGAAATTAATTTAATCTATACATAGCTACGTAGAACAAAGAGCAAACTACTTTGTTATTTGTCGTCTTAAATGTGACAGGAATTGATGCTAAAGTTGAATTGGCGTTGCCTCTACTATCACTCGTAAGTCGGAACTCCTAAGCTTAACACCAAATAAAAAAAAAAGTAGTTACTTTTTAACGCCGTCTCGTAATTTAAGTCAAGAGTTCGTTCCCATCAATAAGAGTCATACATTACTATAGCGAAACCACCGCCCCTGTTTTATCAATTAAAATGTGGGTCCCGTGCTCAAGAATGCACACGGAGGAATGCATCCGACCTTGACATTGGACTTTCAACTTTATTTGTATAGCAACAGTGACCGCTGTGCCGCAAACGCTTTGGCGCTAAACAGACACAATACTCCAGCTTTGTCGCGGGATTATGACCTCTATGTCGACTTGTTAAGGGTCACAAGGGCAGGGCCGGTATGAAGCAATCAGACACGCCAATTGAGCAAGTTTATGGAGGGAGATGAGTTATTTTTGTACCAGGATTTAGGGAGTTCTGTTTTGGAGTTACCATAATTGATCATAAGCAGTACGTGTTTGGTGTTAAAATTAACCTTAACTTAAAACAGAAAGACCTCGGTACTGGGTTAGTAGATATTATGATAAGGAATAATTTAGTCATAATTTGGTTTCTAGACAAAAAATAATTGTAACAGTTGAACCATCGAACAATCATCTCTGGAGTTAGTGGTGACTCTTCAGTATTCACTTAAACCTGTAAATGTTAACTTTTTTAAATTATGTTTTTAAAAAATTATACTATAATAATATAATTATGACTCAGTGAACTTCGTATCACTTTCTTCCTATATACCTACGAATAATATACACATTCCCTGGACTCCAACGAATATCTCAAGACTATCAGCCTAATCGGTTCATCCGTTCTTGAGTCGTAGCAAGACCACAGAATATACATTTGTAATACCAAGCAAGATTAACAAAATTTTAAATTCATTATTATTTTTTGTATACATACTTACATAGATAAGCCCGAAACAGTATTTCCGTATGTAAATGCTTCGAAACAAACTCCATAGATATTATGGACTTTAGATCTTTCGCATTTTCCTTCTTTTCTACATAATATTTTCCTTATTCATAACTTTTTTATGCAAAAAAAAAGTGGCAAAAACGTGATAATTATCCACAGTTATCGGTAATTTCGTTCTGCTTCACATTAACCCACTTTTTAACTGTCGGTTAGGCCTCACTACACGACGCGTTAAGAATGTTTTCATGACTTGCTAGGATATAGATTAGCTATATCCACACTGTGCACTTTCATCTTGAATTTTCGTCATCAACTTTCATATTGGCGCATTCAATAATTGAATGGCGTTTTCTAAGTTTTGGTTACGATCAGAGTGCATGCGTCGCGGGCATGCCTCACGTTCGCTGTTGACTGCGCTATAACGCATGCCCTTGACGAACAGAAAACGGCACAGTGTGGACAAAGCTATTACTTACTAGATGCTCGAAACGTTCGCGTAGATGAAGAAGAGGGTAAGAAAGTTAAAGTATCTCTTATGCTGTGATAGAATTGTCTTTCCCTGGCCTTAAGGTATAAGTTATTTATTTATTTATTTCATCATCACACACTTAAACTATCATTACAGGGTTTACCTAATGCGATAGTAGTGTACATAAAATTATATTACAAATTTAGTTAAAAAATTAAAATAATGAGTTCATCAGTATCCACAATTAAAACGATAAAATTAATAACAATAAATTATAAAACCATAACCAGTATATATAATATCTAATCCATCAATAATTAATTTAAGTAAAAAAAAATTGTATATAAAATCTATCCTTGGTAAATAAATTTTAATAAATTAATACAAACCAAACTGTTATTACTTTTGTATATAATCACTTATCTTCCCATAACAAATGACAAACAGGCAATTAAGTGTAAATTCACTGAGAGTGCAATGGAACAGATCCACCCGCTGTGCCACTTCGTTGAGAGTACGTAGAGAGTTATAACCATATGAAGTTTCATTAAAATTGTAGCAGCAGTTTAAAAACGTAAATATTAGTAGGTATGGATATGGATTGTCGTCACGATATTGATGCAGCGAAAAACGTACGATATTCAAAAGTGTGCACACTGCACGTAAATGTACTAAAAATAATTACACAATTTCAATCAATTAATCGATTTCAAAAAAAGAAGGAAGTTACATAATCGACTAAGTTATCTCTTTATTTCTATAATATATAGACTGTAAGTTGTAATACATGTACATAGCTATAGCTAAGTAATCTCTACATAGAGCGCCTACAACTACAGTTAGAGTACGCAACTATTTACAGTTAGCGCTAAATCTCTCAATCATAGACAAACTGAATGTCCAAATACGTCATTACAAACACCAAAGTCCAAACCACGAGACGAGTCATAAACCATGAATTTAAAACTTAGGAGACCGTACGACACGCGACTTTTTATAGTCGACAAATTAAGTGTCTTTGTAAAAGTTACTCCATTTAAATCAATTTAAGAGCTCAAATGTCAAAATTATCCTTAACACCCCAAAACTACTTTACATACTTTTCCAACGTAAGCCGAGGACGTTGCTGTCTTTGTCTGATACGTTGGAAAAAGCACTAGACAGATTTTAATTTAGCAGCATTATAAATTTATGTTCTGTAATAATATTTGTACAATATAGTAAATAAATATATTAAATGATATTAATGATGTTTAATTTCAGTGCGTTTTGTGTGCATTTTGCGTCAGCGGCAAAACCTATTATAAAAGTATTAGTGCAATAAAGAGTTGTTATGTAGAGTTTTACTGTAACACTTTTCTTATCGCAAATGGTACAGTAATTTAGAACAGCGTGAATATATGTTAGAATATATAAATAATTACTGAAGGCTGAAGCAGAGTAGACAGAATGATAGGTAGAGTATGCCGACCTTAGTGATGCCGACTTAGAACTGATGTTGAAATTTTTAAATTTGACGTATTATGACAAAAATCGTCGCTAGGGTTGTTAACTTGTTACCTACGAATTTAAAAATATGACATATTCGATGGATGTGTTCCTCTTTGGTCGTATTGTTGTTTGTGTTTTGGCACATGCGAATAAAATTGTCAGAATCCAATTTTGGAATCTTTATTTTAAATATTTAAAAATAAATTATATCAGCCAGCGCGAGGCACAATCCGTTCATAATCCTAGTGAAACCCGACGAATTTGACAGATATTGAAACCGGTCCGTTTCTTTGCAGTCGAACTACTGGTAGTTATGTCTATTGTGGCTGTAGACATTTGAAGTCACTTAGAAATTAAAACAACAAAGTTCGATTTACAAAAAGCGGCAAAGACTTGTCAATGTTAAAAAATGGCGGCAAAAAAGAATGTTTAGGCGGCAAAATCTAAAGACATAGAAGGTCACATGTTGACGTACGTTGTGTCAGTAGAATACTAATGAGGTGCTGCCAATGAATAAGGAAACAGATGGAAGTGACATAACTACAAAAAAGTGTGGCCGGCGCCATATTGCCAAGAACTAAACATGGCGGTCTATGGTGATGGGACACTCGGTTGATATTTGTCGATATCGATAAACTAAGGATCGAGGATCGAGGATTTCGATAAACTAAGATGTTATAAGTGAGCGTCCTGTTATATTATATATTATATATATTAATATCAAAAATGATTTTTTTAATATTATATAAAAAAAAATCATTTTCGCCTATTTTGTCTCTATGTATTATTGTACATAGAGACAAAATAGGCAAATTGCAGATATATAATCTGCAAGTCAGCTAGAAATACTAATAATTAAAATAGTGGTTCTAAGTTCGAAAATTTTAAGACTTAAAAGGTATTTTAAGATACTTTAAGATTCTAAACTTATAATTAAATATTTACGATACTTTGCACGTTCTTAATGTTTTCAATTTACATTACAACCCTTTCATTTTTTTAGGGGCCGGGCGTAATGAAATTGAATTTGTACTTTATTGGAAAGTGTCAATAAACTGAGAGACAGTCCTGACAGCTGGCATATACCACTACCACGCATGCGCGGAACGGTTAGCGGACGGAAAATTTACAATAAATTGTGCTCTGAATATTCTTTTGCTTAAGTGTTGTCCTGACGCTAATTTACAAATTTAACCTATTCTTTAAAAGCTAAAGAACAGCCGCTACAGAAGTTTTTACTTTAAAAAATCGTTAAAATACATACTTACTTTAAAATAGGAAATCTTATCATTAACATATTGGAAAACTAAAATTTGTATATGATGAGAGTTTCATCACATATATGGCTCGCTCTTGGCTCGCTCATTTACCATAAACAACATATTACCATAGAGAAGCGTCAACGTCCTTGTTTTGTCTATAGACTTTGTCTACGAATGAGAATATCGTGATCGAGTCTGAGAAGTTTCGAAAGGGAATCCATTTATTGGCTATGAACTTTGGAATTAATTTATCTTGTGATTTATACCGCTTGTCAGGACCACACCTTCAATAATAATTAATTTAAATGTTTCGGTGTTAGATTATACTAAGTCTACGTTGTACCATTCAATAGTTAAAAAAAATTATAGGTAATAAGAGTTGACTTGAGAAAAATATAGAAAATTGTAAAATATATCTAATACGAGTACCTGTTGCGTGCGTATGTATGTACGTTTTCTATAGTTTTTTAGCGTTCCGTACCCAAAGGTTAAAAACGGGTCCCTATTACTAAGACTTCGATGTCCGTCCGTATGTCTGTCTCCAGGCTGTAACTCAAGAACGGTAAAAGCTAGAGAGTTGAAATTTTCACAGATTATGTATTTCTGTTGCCGCTATAACAACAAATACTGAAAATAGAAAAAAAAATGGGGGGGGGGGGCTCCCATACAACAAACGTGATTTTTATGGGCTTTTTTGCTTGATATCAATAATGGCAACAGGTAGGCACTTGAAATTTAATCATTAGTAGTAATATTTAAGTAAAATAAAAATTTAGGGGGGCTCCTATACAAAAAACACACTTTATAGCCTATTTTTCCTCTATAACGATACGGAACCCTTCGTGCGCGAGTCCGACTCGCACTTGGCCCGTTTTTTATTTCGTTGTATTATCTTGTGAGTTGTGATGCAATGCCCAAAAAGTGGAATAAACGTTTTTATCAGGGCGAGCGAAGCGAGCCCTAGTTTTCCCACAATGTTTACATTTTGTAACACACTTTACGGAAAAACTATCACGCCTATTGATTTGTGCTTTAGCATAGTAATTTTTATTTATATGTAGATGTGTTATCATCACTCGGTCAAGTCGTGACGACCCTCACAAAGCTTGGCTTTTAGCTAGTTATTATTAAATGTATTATACATTAATGCAATAATATAGGATAGGATATACATTATACATGTTTTTCATTACAGTGGTAATTCATTTTAAAATTTGCAATTTTTATGCATTAAAATTCAAAAACTTTTTTCTAATTCTATATGCTAAAAGTTATGTTTTCAGTGGCACTCTAAACAAATTACAGTTGTATAATGTTTTCCAACATGATAATAACTAAACCTTTAATCTTCTTAACGTAATGATATTATTTTTTATCAGATTAAAAACTGCCATTGTGTTGTTGAAATATTATTTCTATAAATACTTTTAATTAAAAATTCTTACATATTTACATGAAAATTATATTTTATTTATTAATTATTTATTTGTATATACTCCGTTTAAGTCAATTTTAATCTAAGAATCAATAAACGTAAACTAGCAAAGTACTCGGTATTTCAATTTTCATGGTATTTGCTAAGTGCGCGGTAACGTGACATTTAAATTAGTCGCATTATAGCATCTGAGCTTTGCTTATTTTTTAAAATCTTTACACGTTTTATTTTCAGCATTCTTCTTATTTTTCACTACTATTTATAGGTTTCTTCTTATTTTTTACTAATAAAAAAACAGAACTTACTAAACTAGATGTAGTAGGCCATGAAAAATTTTCAGTACCTACTTAAGTGAACTAAAATTTATTTGTTGATTATTTATAGTCACATGAAATAATTTCATAACCGCACTGCGCACACCACAAAATCCTTTCCATATTATGTATGTGTCTGTCTACTGTCTACGCTGCGACAGTGGGGAGTGGGGAGGTATACTTCATTTGACACTTGATTGACAGTTTGTAGTTGGCGCTCCCGCTCACATGCGACACCGTCAGCTCTGACACTATCATTACTCGCTAGTTCCGTAGACTATACAAATATAGCTCTGTAGTCTCTAAGGAGTCCACTTCGCTACACGGTGAGCGAATAGGAACGACTAGGACTGAGGGACTGAGACTTATGAGTTATGTAGTCCCACAGAATATATATTAGTAGTACTAACTAGTACCTACTTACTAGATGATGCCCGCAACTCCGTTGCGCCAAAATTCGTTTATCGTGAGCAGGGATTGAAAGCGGTACAGTAATACCGGTATTATACCGGTATTACATTACGATACCGCTTTGATTTAAAGGTTGAGCCAAAACGGTAGCGATTTACCGTACCGGTACCGCTAAATAATGAAATTATACCTTAATTTTTTTATGGTATCGTTATACCTTTATTATATTGGTACCCCAACCAAAATCATTTCGGTACCGAAAAAATACAGAGTACGCAACGGGCGGCGCGTGCGCGGCGGCGGCGCGGTTGCCAGCTCGAAACTTATCATGTAAAGACTTGAACAATCCGGGGTAGTTGCAACTTACATGCGTCCCAGCCCTGAACCTGGCAATATTAGTTAGTCAATTTTCATTCGCTCGCTAATTGCATTATAGTTTTGACGTGTTACTTTAGTTTGATTCTCTAAGCGTTTTACCTACGTTGCTAATTTTTATTAGGTGTTTCTTATTAAAAATTTAAAAAACAATAATGGGAAGAAAGCGGAAGAATGCGGTTTACGCATACTTTACATATGATAAAGACACTAAATATTCAAAATGTTTAGTCCCTGGTTGTGAAACAAACGTTAAGGTTAGTAATTAGTATGGATTTTTTCATTATTCCTACACACTATGTATATAGCTGTTGCCCGCGGCTCCGCCCGCGTAAATACAGTATCCCTCGGGAACACTGTACTTTTGCGGGATAAAAAGTAGCCTATGTTTTACTCCAGAGCCCAAACTACTACCATGCCAATTTTCATCAAAATCCGTTCAGTAGTTTTTGCGTGAAAGAGGAACAAACATCTATCCATACATCCATCCATCCATACATCCTCACAAACTTTCACATTTATAATATTATTAGTAAGAAGTAAGATAAGATTAAATAGCTGTTTGTCGCGGCTCCGTCCGCGTAAATATACTATCGAGAATCCCGCGGGAATATGTAGGTACTATAATTTTCCGGGATATAAAAACCTATGTTTTAATCTAGAGCCTAAACTACTACCATACCAAATTTCATCAAAATCCGTTCAGCGGTTTTTGCGTGAAAGAGTAACAAACAAACATCCATCCATTCATCCTCACAAACTTTTACATTTAGGGCCGATTCATACTGGGATGGCAGCGCGCAGCGGCGCGACGCGTACGGGCACTTTCAATGTGAAATAATTTAAAACTTTAATTTACATAATATGTAGGTACGTATAAACCATGGACGTAGAAAAAAAGACGGGTTGCAATCCGGGAGTGCCGGCAGAAGTAAAAACTTGAATATTAACGTTGTGCATTTTTGATATTTTGGAATGGTTAGGGAATAATTTTGCACAAATTGCTTTAATAATTAATCTAGTAGGCTATGCAGACGACGGGTTCCTCCTTGTTGAAGGAAATACGCGAACTGAAATAGAGAACAAAGCTAACAAGTGCCTAAGCGTAATTGCAAGTTGGGGTCACAGAAATCGTTTAGAATTTGCGGCACACAAAACTTATCAAATTCTTTTAAAAGGCTCTCTTATATCAACTCCTCGCATTAAACTTAACGAAACAAATGTCAAACGTAAACAGTCACTATGTTATCTTGGAATGATTTTAGAAAATAAATTCACATTCTTAGAACATATCATACAAACGGGTGAAAAAGCAAAAATAAATTTCTATAGTTTTACTAAAATATCGACATCTACATGGGGTCTCTCGTTCAAAACGTTAAAAACTATATATACAGCCACGTACTTAGGCAGAATATGCTACGGCTCACCGGTCTGGGCAGATAGGGCTACGATTGGCGCAGCCCGGCGTAAACTTTTACAAAGCCAACGTCTCGCATTAATATTCCTATGTAAGGCATATAGAACGGTCAGTACTGAAGCACTTCCTGTCCTGTCGGGTGTTTTGCCTGTAGACTTAGAAATACAGCGCCGAGCTGCTTTATATTACAAAAATAAAAAAATTACGACCCCTGATTTCTTAACTATGAGAGACAGAAATAAAGTGAATAGACTATTTGAACCACTAGACTTTACACTACAAAATCTTATATCCGAGTGGCAGGAACGGTGGGATAACTCGATCAAAGGTCGTCACCTGTACAATTTCTTTCCTTCGGTTCGTGAACGACTCGCCATGCATTGGATAGAAATAGATCATTGCGTGGCACAATTCCTAACTGACCACGGTAATTTTAAAGCTAAACTTCATGGATTTAAGTTAGTTCCATCTCCTTTTTGCGAGTGCTCGACCGAAGACAGCCCGCAAGTACAAACTGCTCATCACGTACTCTGGGAGTGCGGTCTCTGGCATGATGAAAGAACCGATCTGTTAAACAGCCTCCAATGTGTCTCTGGAGTCGTATATTACGATGACCTCGTAGGCAGCGCAAGGAATTTCCGTGCTTTCAAACGTTTTTGTCATAAATACTATTGGAAACAATGATATTCTATGTTACTAACTAGAAACTCATTGATTGGAAACAACCGAACACAAGTTTGCCATTATAAATAAATGTCATTATTTTTATTTTTTTTATGAAGTAGGCATATTGTATTAAGTATAACCAAATTTTTTTCCCGTGGTGCTTCCCCCTTTGTTCGGACATCAATGTCATTACAATTTGGCTGTCTCCCGCTTTGCTTGGGGAGGGAAATTGGTATCTCCTACTCCTCCTACATTTCTTCTGATTAATTTCGTTGCGGGTCCCAAGACAGATTTAGCTTGTCCCTCGGGCATCCCTAAGATCATATCAAAGGGTTTTCGTGGTTGGTTACCACTGTTGATCCTGGCGACACAGGAGTTGCAGTGGTGGTAATGTGTGGTGGGCCTTTTACCCGTTAAAAAAAAAATTGCTTTAATAACACTGGTCAACAATGATTTTGTTGCCCTTGATGTGAAAGTGGTTTCGAATAGTTTTATGCCTACAATTTATAAAACTATGAATGATTTTGGAATATTGGCTCTGGTTTTTGTTTAGATAAATAAAATAAAATATTTTATTTCAGATAAAAATTTCATTACATAAAAGTAAAATAATATTATAAAATAAAGAATATGCAATTTTTTTTAATTAAGCTGTTGTCTATTTTCTTTCTATAAAGCACAAATATTAAATTAAAATAAACATGTTATTAATTTTTTTTTATAATAAATTTAAGTTAGGCCTAGATATTAGGTTCAAAATAATGAATATTATTTGCCTTTCAGGGCGAACACGGTACAAACTTACTTTATCACTTGTCTTCGAATCATCCTGATGAATACAAAATAGTCAAAGACCGAAACAAGTTAAACAGAAGCGAAGAACTTGTAGAGACAAGTGATCAAAATGATAATGACATTTTAAAATCGCTGAAAAAAGCTCAAAGTACATATATTTACAATCGCAATGTGTTGACTTGGTAACAGCACATGGAAGACCATTTTTATTGATGGATGATCAGGCATTTAGGAACATCATAGCAATGACAGGCGAATGTAGAAATACTAAGATTCTTGAATACACACGAGTTCTCATACAAGGTTCTATATTTTTCATTTCTTCTTTTATAAGTAAGCTAAAAATGTAATTTCTTTGGTCCTTTTCTTCTTGTTTGATTGCTACGCAGTGGTAACATTCAGGTTGATGTTTTTTGGTGTTGTATTCCAAATGTTTAGCTATTTTAGGATGGAGAACGGAGGGGGACAGTGGTCGCTCCGAATCCCCTAAAATGTCTGGCGAGTGATGACGTTTTATTGCTGATTCTGAAAAAAAAAAATTCGGGTAAAAATTAAAACTCACGTTCAAGTTGGCTGGTATCAAATTTAAAGTAAGTTTATACATGTCACCGTAAAATTGTAAAAACCGTTAGATTATTATATAACTAGTGAAATTGTAAAATGTTGGTAGACTTCGGACGCGAATAAGCTGCCTATAATTTATTATTTTAACACATTATTTTACGTTAGATTATAAATATGTATATTATGTATAACATGAATCTTTCGACATATTTTTACAATCTTGTTAGTTATTTTACAATTTAACGGTTTTTACAATTGTATGGTGACATATACACAGTACACTTAAGTTCGTATGTTCGTATAAATAAACGAACAAAGATTAACTGTAGATCATCATTTCTCAACTTTTTTTATGTCGCAACGAAAAAGCCAAAAAGTTAAGTAAAAAGTCTTGTGATCCCGTCACGATTTTTTCGACGTTCGATACAAAAGGTTCGTTCGAAAACCGAATCTTTTGTACCTATATGTAGTTTGTATTAATTTTTTTTTCAACAGTCTGCGACCCTCTTTAAAAACAATCTCGGAAAAGGGTCGCGACCCACCGGTCGAGAAACGATGATGTAGATATCATGTATGATGTAACGGTCGAGGTAGCCAATTTAAGCATTGTGTATTCCTCATGGATGTAGAAAAAAATTCCTACACAAAATAGGTATGTGTATAGCCACGCCACACAAGTTTCGATGTTTTGTGTAATGTTTCGAAATAAACGCGCACAGAAGTAGCAATAAGTAGTTTTTACAATTTACATATATCTATTTACATCAGTACCATGAACCATGAGTACCATGTCACAAAATATAGCGTGTAGCAATAAGGGAGATTCCTGTGTCTACCGCTGAACAGAACTGAGTGGAAATCTGTTTGGTGGCAAACTGCTGATGACACTAATGTAATCATTAATAATAAAAAAGTATTTACTTACTTTTATCCATCTTGGTCTACTCGTTCTTTTAACAAAGTACACACGCAAATTATTGACAACCTACGCAGCGCGGCAGGCAGAATAGAAGTCAGTCTATAGGTTTTTAAAAACATCGGTTGTTTGTTGACAACGCCGCGCCGCACCGCGCAGTCCGGCTCGCTTGCGAATTGCGATGTTGCCGTTCCGCACTATACCTTTATTTTACAGGTTTAGGTATCGAAAAAAAATATTGGTACCGTAATTTTGCAATACCGAAAAATAGCGGTACCGTTATTTAAGGCTATCGTAATTTAAAGGTATGACGTCATACCGTTAACCTTTTTTACCGATATTTTTCGGTTATTCAATCCCTGATCGTGAGAACCGCATTTTCCTTGATAAAAGTATATCAAGTCCTTTCAAAGTATTTCAAACTCAAAGTATCTCCATACAAAATTTTAACTAAATCGGTTTAGTGGTTTGGGCGTGAAAAGGAAACAGACACACTTTCGCATATTTTATAATATTAGTATGGACGTACGTGTGAGAAGGGCGTTGAAAATCGCTCACGTCGGCTGTAGTTGTTGTGGTCACATTCCATAAGTTCGAATTTTCTGAGGTACCAAAAATACAAATGCATTTCCAAGTTAGCATACAAATAAATACAATTTTATCACACACGCCCTGTTGAACTTCTTTGAAAAACCTAAATTCTTGTGACTATTTTTCCACAAACAAAATACAACTTCTCTTATTGATAAGTAAGTATCTCAATCGCAACTTTTTTAAGCAAATCGCTGTCGTTACCCGCCCCGCGTGTCGCTCCGCTCGTCTCAGTGCGCGGCGCGAGGAAAGCACTAAAATATAGAATTTCTTGGCGCAGGGCACTGACCCGCGCCATTGTGCAGTAATGTATCGGAAAATGAAGGAATTGTTGAGAAATATCTATTATGTTCGACACCGACGTGCACTCTTTGTTGCTCGCCGCCATCTTGAGTTGTGCCATGTTGGACGAGAGGGTAAAATAACGAAGGTACTTATTGCATTCGCTAATTTTGTTAGAAATCAAAATTGACATAACGCGTCGCTAATGGCTGGCTTAAGTTTATAAATAGTTAACTAAATTTTAACTCAATTTTAAGTTATTAATTGCATACTAAACATAAACATAAAATTTTGTAGCAGGTAGCAAGGTCAAAAGTAAGTCAATATAAAGTCATAAGCTAAAATTTAATTGAATATTAATATCTACTCATACGTGTAAACCACAAGTAACATAGCACTTCGGTTTGGAAAATTTTGAATACAAGTTGACTAAGTACTCTTGTACAAGTACTGCATACTTACTCGTTAGAGTACTACAATATACCTACTATACTGTGCTCGGCGAAACATGGCGATAGCGGTCATTGACTCCCTGTCAAAAACTTGTCATTTTCTATAGAAAGCCGCGATTGACAACATCTGAGACTTCATTGTCAATAGCGGTCTATATAGAAAATTACAAGTTTTTGACAGGGAGTCAATGACCGCTACCGCCATGTTTCGCCGGGTACAGTTTAGGTATGCTTGGATGTTTTGATATAGGCTACAATATAATATACGTAAATACCTAAATAAAATGAGCAATAACGTCAAGTATTTAGGTTTAATGCCTAGCAATAAAGGTGAACTGAGAGCCAACCGCAATGGCCGTCGTTAAACCTGCGGTTACACTTACCACGCGGTTCCTGAACGCTCATTTGCTTTAACTTTAGGTTCAAAGTAAATTAATGTCTGCGGGTATCGGAAAATATCGTTGATTTAATCTTGCTATTAGAACAAATTGCGTCGTATTTTAATCTATCTGGGCATTTCCAGCTTACAATCTCGATAATTCTATATATTCTATAGCTCTACGGTCTATAACTGTACACGTATTCGTATTAAAGATAATTATTAAAAATATTAAGCTCTAAACCATTGTAAGTATCGACTTTTATGGGCCATGTGGACCTTGCATTGAAAATGTATGTTTAGATGTCATAAGAACATCTAAATATAATTTTATCTGTTTCTCTGTACTAATTCGTATATCTCTTACTCTATGGTACTCGGTACATTCATATTGTAATCTACAAAAGGGCCCCAAGGGAACCATTTTTAAACGACATTCGAATGAATGATTTATTTTTAAATGACAAAAAAGGTTGAATGGCCTACTTGAATGAAACCTATTTATGTGTCAGCACGTGCGAATAGTTCATACACGATACAACCGAATTGAGAGCATAATGCTAATATCCCCGACCTCAATATCAGTGATCTATGGATCATTCATTTATAGATATTTCATACATATTTCGTACTTACATACAATGTACAGCTGACAAATTAGGCACTAAAAGTTACTAGAATACATTTTCCTTTTGTTCCAAAATAGTGCAGATTTGTGAATGCGTATTTTTAGAAAACCTCACAAAAGTGCACAGAGCACAAGCAAATAGAGCATTCAGACTTTTATTTTATCTTTTTTTCATCGCACAAAAAACTTGTTCAACGGAGAAAAAATTCCCTTTAATCTCCGCCAGAGGGAAAACGCTGTCATCAGCAGGACTAAGTCCGAAATTAATGTACTTTTCCTTTTCGTATAGCCCCTACATGCCCCTAGCCCCTACATGTCTCGACCGTAGCCAATTAAAAGAACAAAGATCTGAAAAAATAAAACGTCAGACGTCGAACAGTTTAACCACCAAATTCAAAATTGTTCGATTTTTAAAGGTTTGTTTTTCACGTTTTTAATAATTATAAATAAGTACTTTCAAAATGTTTCAAAAGTTATTATACTATTTTGTGCATTATTATGGTAGTAAAAGTTAACTTTTTTGTAATAATTCAGTTAATTTATTGCGTTAACGACAAATAAAAAACATTGAAAATTATAAACGGAAAAACGCAAACGAAATGCGATTCGGTCTCATGACGATAGAATAATTGCTAAAATATAAATAATTATACCGCCATTACCGGCTTCCAGTTTCCGTGGAAAACCCTAGAAATAACCATAATTCAATTTTAACTGCAGCCATAGCAAATAATTAATGTTTTGGTCAAAATTCGTTTGTATTTAGGATTTTTTGTTTTATGTTTCGACTTATCACTTGCGTATGAAAATCCTTACAATACAACACACAGTTAAATTATTAACACACCTGAGTGTGTTCCTAAACTATAAACATTATGTTGGCCAGTGTAATCTGTGATCTGACGTCTCAGTAGCCAATCAGAACTCGTCTAATCGCACTGCCCAGTATGTCAGAGTTTCGGAACACTCCCATACTAATTCGGAGTTAGAGCTCCAATTTTAGAACTCTACATTTTACTTAGAGACAGACTATCTGTGAAAAAAAATTGTGAAAATTAAATTTACTTTGTTTTAATAACCCTTAATGAAGTTTTATAATATTAATGTAACAAGTAAGTAATATAAAATATTATATACTTATCGTGGGCCGTGACAAATTTAAATGTATACTAATTTAAAATTTTCATCTAGTTTTTGTTACTTAGATCAAAATATTATACAAAATATTAAACTACTACGATACTTAAATATACCAGTATATTTTAGTATCATAGGTCATGTTTTGAGGCTATCTAGATCTGGCTGTGTAGATCGCTATTGAAGATACACTGTTTAATATTCAAGTTTTATAACATAGAGATCCTTTGTTATTCGTAGTTCATATAGAGGCTAGAGTTTAGGTATTAGTAGTTGTCGACTGTCTAGGTTAAAGTTTTTTTTAGTTTTAAAAGTTTTAAGTCTAAAATCACAAACTCATAGAAAATACAGACTCTTGAGTCTTGATTTACAATTTTTATAATTTTATCAAGTGGTTTACCACCAGACTCACAATCATGTAATGATATTCATATATAGATAGATAGATAGGTAGTCATGTAGGATGTGATATCCTCCTCTCTTTCTATCGAAATGCCTGCTTCTACTGTTTCTTTCACTTCGGAGTGCAACTTATTTTTTTTTATATAAATTACACCAACTGTCATTACTCCGTGATACGAGGCGTGAAACGTGACAAAAGCTCGTCATCGCACTTAACAAGCATGGCGATGATGATGATGACAATTTGTTACAAAGGCAGTAAGTGCGTGGCCATTAGACTGTGCACAGTCATAATGATAACGGGACCACCCCAATATCGCACCTATAGTAAAGACTTTAAGGACGAGATTCCCGTGTACAGCGAGTTAACGACGCGGCAGCTAATGTATAGATATTCCCTTTATGTTAAACCTATGGACAAAAAAGTCTGCTAAAACAACGATTCTCAATTACGATAACAGACAGACAGACACATACATAATACTATGTAGTACCTATGTACCTAGTTGTATGCAAATTGCTGAAGCAGCGTTTCGCGTATCTCTAAATTTTTCCATTTTGTATGTAGATGCTATGTATGTTATGTGCATATTTTTGGTGTTTGTAAAATCTTTTTTCTTTCTACTTTTTGTCAAATTGTCGCGTGAGAACTCAACATTTTTTGTGATAAAACTATGCCACAATTAACAATACTATGCTATGGGCTATGGCTTTGCATTTCAATTTTCATCAAAATTGGTTCTCCGATCAGAAATTTAAGCGTGAAGAAATTGAAGAAAACACAATTTCGCAATATAATAGAATATATAATGAATTAGTGAATCTAAAAACTTTAAGAAAAAACACGCAAAACATTTTGCAAATGTACAGTACTCTACATTTTTTTAGCAACTTTTAATAAAACGCCACCGTCCTTGAAACGGTTACAAAAAGAAAAAAATACAAACTGTAAAAGATTACTTCCTTTAAGCCAAGAGTTGCGGAGGCATACAGGTTCTTGGGCACTTAGCAACAACCTTGGCGCGTTCCGTTGAACCTCAGCAGCATGCATGCATGCATTTGTCGACCTTGTTCCTCGAAAAATAGAGGCCATAGTCCAAAAACATCATTTGACAGTTCAAAAGTCAAATTGCGTAACATTTCAAACGGGCCGCCTTTTGAATTTCAAATTTAGAATCTATACTTTTTAAATGTCATTGTTTTGTGCAAAACATTTAAATACTATGCAACGGGACTTTGTACTACGAATAAATGGTTAGCTTATTAAAAAATTGTGAAGTCACTTCTTTAAATACTTTTTACTTTTTTAGGGTTCCATTGCGGTTAACTACGAAACCCGAGTTTCGTAGTTAAGTCTCATCATTTATACTATCTTGAATACGGTAAGCGCTAAACTGCTAGAAAACCTTGCATGGATATGCAAAAACTCTACCCCCAGAAAGTGCTGAAATAAAATCAAGATTCCAATCGATAGCGAGATAATATGTTGCTTAAAAATTACCTTTAAGGCCATCCCCTGAGCAACGACCTTGACCATACATTTGCCGCGATGCCGAGATCGCACCAAAATCCATTTTTTTGTTACTTATCTTATTTCAAAATTGACCTAAAAAAAGTCAAACGGCAAATATGTAGTTAGTGAAATTGTCGACCTACAGGCGCGTGTTTCAAATAAATGTAATTTGTAAATACTAGGAAGATACTGAATATATGCTTGAATTAAAATAAATTGTTAATTGGTATTACTTTGGAAGCTGATATCATGAGTATCATAAACATTAAATTATAAACAAAAACTTTTTTGAAAAATTCTTTTATTTAAATATATGACCCATATTGCAGAAGTGCATTAAAAATAACTATTCCCGTATCTTGGGTGAGCCGCCATGTTGGATGTAAAATGAAATTACATTCGTTTTCGAGTTACTCTCAAAAAGCACTTTCATTTAATATTCATATTGTAGGACTGCATAGAAAATAATTATTTCGCCATCTTGCATGGTCGGCCATATTGGATTTAGAGCGATGTCACATACCATATCGTGCATTGTTATCCAAACTAAACGCGTACAGCTCAATCGGTTAAATATATCTACTTCAAAATTGAGTTCCAAAATTCCACCGTAACATACATACTTAGATACATACAGAGCAAGTTAAATAAAAGTTTTTAATAATAGGAAATTAATAAGGGAGAAAAGAATGTTCATAATAATTATGCTGAAGATTATTGCTGTATTTTTATTATAATTTTGTAGCTTTCAAATTATAAATTAATAAGACTCTAACGGTAAATTACGGCATCTCCGTAGGGGGAGCGTCTTAAGTTGTAATTTCTAAAGGGTAAGCGCCTATTAAAATCCTAAAATCACGTAATTATAGTCCATGCAATAAACTTCAATATACAAGAATAACTTATAAGGGTGTTCATAGTAGTGTTCACTGTAGAAGATTGTTAAAAAAAAACCAACGCCCATACAAAAGTTTTAAATAAAGTTACTCTTTTAGCGTTGCTCTTACACAGCGAACTCTATACACACACCAGTCACCACACACACTAAAGTATTATCACTTAATTTCGTTACACCCTATTCTATTATTAGTTATTCTAGCTAGAACCCTATCCTTATTTGGTCTGACACGCACTTGTTTTTTTATTCTTCCGTCGATGTGAACAATTAGGACAATAAAAGGGTAGATACGGATTCGAAATGACTAACGAAAGGGATAATAATAGAGACGTCATACTGCGATACAACGCTGCTCTTTTGTTTACCTTTTAATTAGATCATAAAAGGCGGGAAAAGTTCGCGTGTTGGTGTGTATATTCGTGATAACACACACATAAAGAAACGGCGATCCCAAAAATAGGGGTGTGTTTCATTTGTTTTCAAGAATTTTTTTCATGATTGTAAACTCATTATGTTTTGGCTTTCGTACTTAGATAGCTACTATGGGTGTTTTATTGTTCTTAAATACTGTCGCAACTCGCACAGTCTATTTCGTTGCGAATTTTGATGTTCATTTTCCGCGATTTGACTATCCTACGTTCTTTCAGACAGTTAAATATTTCTACCAGAAGTTTGGTTAAACTGCTATTAAACTGGAGCTAAGAGATAGATAGACAGACAGACTGAGATTTTCTGTATAAGTATAAAATATAAATAAAACCTCATTTTGAATACGATCAAAATGAGGACATTCAATGACTAAATCGATATTTAAGTTTGGTATCGGACCCGCATGTTACTACCCTCATGCCGACCAGTCCGGTAAACCGCAGTCTGCTGCAGGGTTGCCACTTATGAGATAACACACTCCACAACATGGGAAATGATAATTATTATAGTGGCTATTTCATACTAAATGATCTGCATGTACAATATTTTTGATATATGGCGCATGCCAAACCTTTAGATATCGGAATTTTGAAATTTCACACACAAAGACAAAATGTACCGTGTCATTATAGTGCAGGTCCAAACTCTGAAATGTTTGTCCCAACAAAACGTAACAGAGCAATTCACTTTTTGAATAAATTTTGATTAGATTTTCATTTTTACTGCCGACTGTGAGTAGAGTGTGTAGAGTATAGTATTATTTTTAAACTACATGCTCTTTAAATTGGACTGTATATCATTATTTTATAAAAGGTATATAAAATTATGAATAATCAAAGTTAATTATTAAACTTATAATAAGCTTCATTTAAAGTTGAAACGTAAAATAAATAAAATAAAATCGTTTGCGGCAGCCCTAATCCTCACAAAAACCATAGACTATAGCGGTACTCCGTCTCTTTCACTTCCGGTCCACCATTTTCTCGTTTTGTTTTTCTAATCGCTCTCATCTCATCTGTAATGTAACGGCATTTTTTGCCGCAACTGTTGATAACTGAATTAAAGAACTAATGAACTCGAGTAAGTTCAGCTTAGGAGTTCAAGTACATCGTACGGGCGGACGGCGTACCTACCGCAAGCTTTGTGCTCTGAAATCACACAAAAATCAACATAGACATTATGAATTTGGAGGAAAAACATAATATTATATGTAACTATGTAACTTGCAACTACGTAACCCTTTGGGGTTGGTTTTGGAGCCTTTTAAAGAATTAAGAGGAGTCCACACCGCCCTTTTTTCCATACAAACGTTGTCCCCTGTTTCCTCCCTGGATAATGCTAGTAGAGTTATAATTTTTTTTCTGAATATCTACGGCCACTAATACGATGTCCCTATGTTTTCTTTTTTTTTCATAATTTAATTATTAAATAAGATATGAACGTTCAAAAACCCAAAAAAATTGCCAGATTTTACGCTGTGTTCAAACGTCCAGAAAACAGATTTGGCTAGATTATACAAAAAAAGCAAAACATAGGAACACAGCTCAAGCCTTTTTTTAATCTTTAATGAAAAAAGTACTTAAATCGGTTAAGTTTTGGAGAAGGAATCAGGGGACAACGAATCGTTGATTTTCTGGATTTTCTGCAGTTGTCTCTATCGCGTTCTGCGGTATAGGCTTGAGGTAAGGGAGACAGCTATAGATATTACACGTGCTTTTTTTTCATTTCTCTAGCCCCTGGTGTATCCTCTTAAAATTGTTATAGATGGCGTAACAAGTTTAAGAGAAGTCCACACCGCCGTTTTTCCATACAAATGTTGTCCCCTGTTTCCTCCCTGGATAATGCCGGTAGAGTTATGATTTTTTTCCTGAATATCTATGGCCACGATTAGCATGTCCCTATGTTTTCTTTTTTTTTCATAATTTTATTATTAAAAAAGATAAGAACGTCCAAAAACCCAAAAATGGCCAGATTTTCCTCTGTGTTCACCCAGAAAACAAAACTGGCTAGAATAAACAAAAAAAAACATAGGAACACAGCTCAAGCCTTGCTTTAATTCTTGATGAAAAAAGTACTTAAATCGGTTAAGTTTTGGAGAAGGAATCAGCGGACAACGAATCGAAGATTTTCTGTTCTTTTATTAGAACTTTTGTCGTGTTGTCTCTACTCTCTATCGCGCTCTGTGGTGGGAGACTTGACATTGGTGAGACAGCAATACATTTTCAAATACCTATTTTCAATTTCTCTCGCCCTTGGTATATCCTCTTAATAAAGGTGTAAGGGTTGGTACTACTAATATATATTCTGTGGTAAGAGCTAGGCCACAACACTGCGTTGCGGTGGCCTGGCCCTAACATAACTGAGAGAAAATGAGACTGTGTATGTGTCTCTTGTACAGAGTTAACTGTAGCAGTGCATAAGAGTTTTCATTTCTCATATAATAATCTCTTTCTAATTTCATAAATTCATTATATTTTTATAGTGAACTCTATGGACGGGACATTGTTATTAGTGTTGATGTTATACCAAATAGAATTTTTTTTCTTTCTATACACACGATTTTTGGCAAAACAATCAAGCATAGTTCCGTTGATCAAATCTTGAATATTTGTATAGAATTTTTGACCAAGCCTTTTTCATCCGAATTTGGCCTCACCCCTGCATCCCAGGCCAATTACTCTCGTCCCTAACCACATCCCTCGAGGCCGATCGTGACGTCACAATATTAGGGAATAGGGATTCTATAATCCCTATCGTCTATACGATTTGAAACTTTTTTAATAAGCCCTCCGTGAGGAATTCTTTTGGTATTGAATGTTTTACGGACTTTAATTTTGATTTAGGGTTTCGGACTGATAAATTTTCGTCCGAGACCCTTAAATCTAAATATGTAATAAGTAAAAAGCTTTTAAAAGTTGAAAATAAACATACTTAAAGTACCTCTGGTCTTTTAGGCCGCATAATATGGTGCTTTATGTTCAGTGTTAAAAAGCATCCTAATATTTGTTTCATACTTAAATGCCATGGAAAAAATTATAGGGTCTAGCTTCTCTTGCATTAACGTAGCTAATGTGTTAAAAGTGAGTCCCCCGGGCCCTAGGGTCCCCAAAACCCCCCGTTTCGGAGACACTTTTGGGGACCCTGGGTCTATGCAACTTTCATTCTGGTCTGGTCTTCCGCTCATCTTATCATCTCTCATCATGTTGACTCTGCCTGCTGCGAGATATCCATACTAATATTACAAATGCTAAGTGTGTCTGTCTGCTACCTCGATAAAGTTAATATACCTAGCATTGAACATGAATTCTAAGAGATTAAATTGTCAACATGCCGATAAGTGCCGACTGGACGTCTGAGTTCTGCTGTCATGTATCACACGTCTCTTTTTACCATGCAGTGTTACTGATAGTGAATCTCGTTTGCTCAGGCCTTTGTTGCTCTATTCCGCTAGGTATATTAACTTTATGGTTACCTCTTCACGTTCAAACCGCTGAACCATTTTGCTGGGATTTTGTATGCAGATACTTTGTGTCCCGGGAAAGGACATAGGGCACTTTTTATCCCGGCATGTACGGTTCCCATGCGATAAACTAATTTTGGCGCAGTGGAGTTGCGGCCTGCGGGCTTCATCTAGATTCTAGAGTCTAGACTATAATGCGGCTCTAGCGCGAGTTAGGGCTTGATTATACCTACCGAGTAGAGTGGCAAGACAGTTGCGAGACAGCTTGCTCTCGGCCAATCAAATCGTCCGTTTGCACTGTCTCGGTACTGTCTTATCTGCACTCCACTCGGCAAGTGTAGACTTTGTCTAAGGGGCCATCCCTTAGACAAAGTCCCTTTCGTTAAAAACGATCACGAAATTCGTTATTAAAATGTATGCGGTTTGACATAAGTCATCGCTAAATGACATTTCGCTTGCGAAGACTAATGTCAAATCCCATACATTTTCATAACGAATTTCGTCATCGTTTTTAACGAAAGGGACTTTGGCTACGGCCTCAGGCCCTTACGAGTATATCTACTCAGTAGTCAATAGTTACTGAGGTCGGCCAGCCAAATTGTCTGCGATGTCTGGCTACTCCACTCAGTAGGTGTAGTCAGGCCCTTATATCTAGTTGGTAGTCTCTAGTCACTGATAAATACTGCGGATACAGGATGCTGGGTCCCACGGCACCTGATGGGAAGTGCTCGCGGCTCGTTTGAGATCGCATCTCGCGTTATGTACGACGTCCGGTCCTGCATTCAATATTCATGTTGCAAAACGTCATGCGATTTATTGACCGGCGATGTTGCTTGGGAAAAAGCGGCATCGGCTTTGACGGAAATAAGCTCTGGATTTATGTATAGGCAATATAGGCCATGGCCTATGGGCGGCAGTGTCCTAACATGGCGGCAGAGATCGTACATAGGAGCGGCAAAATTAAAGTGGCCTATACTATACTCATAAAAAAATATAAATCCTTTTTACATTTAAAGGCCTCATAAGTTACTAGATGACGCCCGCAACTCCGTTGCGCCAAAATTCATTTATAGCGCAGGAACCGTACATTTTTTCGGGATAAAAAGTATCCTATGTCCTTTCCTCAGTCCTTACTCAAAGTATCTCCATACCAAATTTCAGCAAAATCGGTTCAGCAGTTTAAGCGTGAAGAGGTAACAGACAGACAGACAGATAGGCAGACGGACGGACCGTGAGTAAGAGTGAGTGAGCGAATTAAATTGAACGTTTTCACTGTCTCGTCACTCTACAGCCTACTCGGTATGTGTAGGGCTGCCATCACCTGAATTGCCGTCGCCGGTCAGGCACTACAAAATTCCCGGACATTTGGCCGAATTATGGTTATTTCTCCGGACACCTCAACTGAATTTACGATTACGTCTTACCAATTTTTGCTTTTCCAACAAGAATTTGTAAAAATCTGATTAACTCAAGTCCGTGCAAGAAAAGTGCATGCTTAGCGAGTTTTTATCTTCTGTTTATTGCTTCATGACTAAAGTTAAATTTCTCTCAACAAAAGTGTCCCGATTTTCCCCGGACACTTTCCAAAAATGTCCCCGGACGCCCTTCAAACTAGGAAAAATCCGGGAAAATTCAGACGGATGGCAGCCTTAGGTACTCGTATGTGTGATAATGGCAAGCTCGCTACGCTACTATTTCAATGATTTAAGTTCCGAAATAGGTATATGAATAGGTGGTTTAGGTACTACCGTGGATATTTTTGGTGTACCACTTTTACACCTTTTGACGTAGCAATAAAGTCGTTAAGATATTTCACTGGCTGCGCATAAAAAATCATTTTAACCCCTAAATTAGGCTCTTAGATATTTGATGGTCGCTCTTAAGTTTATGTTCAGACTTCATAGAGCATGTTATATCACTTTTATATGTTTTTTTATTGAGAAAGGTTAAGGGTGAGGACACTGAGGTGTAATGTAGAGTGTAATGTTACCTTTTTGGACGTTACTCACTAAGGCCCGATTCGACCAAACTTGAAGTTATACGAGTATAACTATCATGAGAATAATTTTACTCCTTTAATTTACTCTACGATATTATCGTTTGCATTTTACCAAGTTACTCAAAGAGTATGAAATAAAATGTCAATTATAGTTCACAATGACACCGACCGTGACAGTTGACACCCTGTTGTGCAACTATTATCAGTTTAATATTTACTCCAGCTAGTATTAGTATGAATTTTGGGATAATATTTTACCAAAATTAAGATGACGGGCCAAAGTGTTTGATGTGGCTGTTTAAATTAATTCACATCTGCCAAGTATCACCCCGGGTTTTGGTTAATTTCATCGGCTATCGTTTGGCACTCCCATCGGGTGATTCCTCCCTGCCGTTTCTTATCATTTCTATTAAATTTAACAATTATTGGAAGTTCAAACGCGTCGAAAGATATAAGGAAATTTAATCTTTAAGTGCGATAAAATAGAGTAACTTTTCGTGTAAACTTATCGATTTACATAACCGTGTTTGGGAATTCAAACTTTATTTTGTATACAGTAGCGTTGCTTTTCGCGTGAGCTCCCCTGACCTATAAAGCTGAGGTCACATGTCACGACATTTTAACTGAAAATCGGATGTTGCCATTAATTTTCGTCACGGCTGTCGCGAAAATGTAATACATACCTAAAGTTCCTTCGTACTTCGTTCTATTTTGCCTAAAAAATTATAAAGATAGTGACCAAAAATATTTTCGGTGTTAATGTTGCCAACGCGAAAATATAGAACTTTTCTGGTAAGTGGTATTCCATTATATGATTATACCCACTTATATGTATACCAGAATCTGATGGCAAATTTTGATGGCAGAATTTCAAAAAATATCTTTGATTCATTGGATAAATTTTTATATATTTTGCATGTTTCACACACATAATTAGCCGTCATAAGGAAAATAAGGATCCTTAATTCTTAAAAAAAAATATGTTCCAAATTGTAAAATATTCAAAACAAGGCTTTCAGAAAATCGTTAAACTTGTGAAGGACCAGCACGTTTTAAACACTGTTGCATGTAATTACGTATTGTTACAACGCGACGGTCAGGTGTATTGACCTCTCCAGTTGACCCCAATTGGGTGAGGTCGGAGGTTAGGAAACTAGCGCGTTTTATGCCTAAAACTTATCTAGAATACCTACTACGAATTAAGAAGGAACATTAAAGGTACAGGATAATAATAATAACTCCCAGACCGGTTTCGGTTACGGTGGCCGGTTTCAATGAAACCAGGTCAGTTACGCAGGAGTAACTGTGTGTGCCCAAGTGTGTGTGTAGTATACAAGAGCACTCTCTATTCCTTTACTCTCATAACCCAGTGGGACTGGCAAGTGATCAGGCGCAGGACCAACTTTTTACATGCCCATCCGACGCATGGATCATCTTACTTGTCAGACAATCAGGTGATCAGCCTGCATTGTCCTAACCAAATTTGGAAACATGTTTCCAACCCGGGAATCGGACCCACGACCTCCGTCAAAGAGCCAAGTCAAGATGCCGCGCTCAAACACTGGACCACGGAGGCGTTCAAAAAAGTTACAGGATACAAAAAATATCCACAGCCGAATATAATATAACCTCCTCGTTTTTTGGAAGTCGGTTAAAAAGGGTTAAGAGGGTGTCGAACGGGGCATCAACGTAGCCCGCTACACAAAACGTCAGTTCTATGAAATGTGAAGTGTCGTGTCGCTGCCGCGTAGTGTCGCATAGTGCGGTCTCACTATAATAATGGCTAATATATTATATAGCCTACAGTATAGTCTATAGTCTATACTTTACTATATATTATAATATGCTTTATTATTATGTTTAGGAGCTGTCAAGCTAATCTCAAAAACATCTTGTCTACGACTACTTTTTAATCCATCCATCCAGTAGGTACTTATGTAAAACAGATAACTCTAACTAAATTTAAATTAGGAACACGAATCGATAACTGTCATCTCACTGCATAATGCATCAGGTGAAGTGGGCCCCCTGTCTAAATATTGACGCGCGGGGCCCCAGGGGCAAACATGTTATTTATGCACTGCCACTAAAGTACTTAGTACTTATCGTATTACGTATTTATGTTGTTTGAAAATTGATTTTAAGGGTGAATGGTGACGTTACCAAAGTTTAAGTTGTCTGTGACTCGAAAAAAAATATGAATTGTAGTCTCAGAGTGCTGGCTGAAGTAATAACGAAGCCGCAGAAGCAGGTTTACTTCTCGCCGCGAGGTGTAATGATAAATTATATTTTCCTCTCCTATGTCGCACTTTACTCTCCTTCCATTTTACAATTTTTCGATCACATTGCCCATCCCAAAAAATGCACAACGACGCCAAAGAAGTTTTCACTTTAAAATTATATTATATTTTCTTTTTACACAAAACAAGACAATCTAGGATCTATAATATACTTGTATTTTAACATATTACTAAGTATAAACAAAAAATATATGTGTTACACAAGTACACAAGTTACGTGTAGTTCACAAACATAAATGTACATGATTCATATTTTAATCATGTTAAAACTTAGCAAACATGCTGTGCGAAACAAAAACATCCTTACAGTGTTTGCGTTATGAAAACATATTCGTAACACACGTTCCAACGGGGGCCCCGAAGCTAGGGGCCCTGCAGTGTGGGGCACTATGGGCCCCCGGCGGGGGCATTGCGAGGCACTTTCGGGGGCCTCGCGGTGCATTTGCAGGGGCTCTGTGGGGCATTACCAAGGGCACACTGGGGCCCCGCCCGGGGGGGGCACTTTTGTTGGGGGCCCCGGGGCTAAACCAGACGTCACAGATGAATCAATTACGAAACAGCTAATTGCATTGCCTGTCCGCGCCCGGTGGATAATCCTGTTTGTGACGCGCCAGTGAGTATACATCTTTATATTAATTAAGCCACGTACACATGACGTGGACTGTCCTGGACTATCCAATAACTCAGTGATGTTCCACACGTCATCGAAGGTAACAAAAGTATTAACCGACTTGCAAAGAAGAGGAAATCTTTATACTATAATAGATTCCGAAAATATCTTTATAGAACTCCGTTGCGCCAAAATTCCAAAATGAAAAGTACCTATCCTATGTTCTTTCCCGGGACTTAAAGTATCTCCATATAAAATTTCAGGAAAATCGGTTCAGTGGTTTGGGCATGAAGAAATAACAGATAGACTGACAGACAGACATATAGAAGGACATACAGACTTTCGCATTTATAATATTAGTATGGATTCTCGTCAATACTTCGAATAAGTACACAGGAATTCAGGATACGTACATTTGCATGTTGACGCGCTTTTCGCGCCTTCACTAATTAGTCATTTATAATGAAGTTAGTCACGCCACAACATTCCGTTACATGTTTTGCATCGTAAAATGTTTAAATATTTTAAAAATGCCAAAGGATTTACACAAAAAAATGGCGGCTGGAATCTGGATTGTCAAAACTACAAAAACATTATGCTTAGCAATTAGTCTAAAAAAAAAATTTAGTTCATGTCTTAACATTACTACCCCTATGTCGACGGTATTTAATAAGGGGCCTGTGAGTTACCGTACGGGGCCCCAAAAATTAGCAAAAGTAGCACAGAAAAATTATTTGCTTGTCTGAAGGCCCCAAAATTACGGGGGCCTTAGGCTCACAGGGCGTTTCCCAAGAAGAGACCTCACGGGGGCCTTTACTTTAGTTAGCACTTAGAAGTTCCAAATACGTCTAAGTTTCTATAAAAATTACGAAATTCAACGCGAAATTCTATCACGTTCGTACTAAACACCGTTTTGCCATAAATTTTAATTGCTGTTCGTTAATAGTCGGCCCCAACATTAAGATACCCTATCAGCCATCTTAATGTTACTATGATATTTTATGTGAAATACCAACTTGAAGTCAATTTTCTCAGTCGGATTTCTCAGCTTTTGCCTGCGGCGCTGCGGTGAACGCGTTTTGTTTTTTAACCGACTTCCAAAAGGAGATTATAATATTATGTTCGTCTGTATTTTAGTAAAATAGATGTTACTCGCATCTTAAATGGTCCAAAATTCATTATTCACTATAAGAAACCGCACATCATCATTATCCTATGTCCTTACCCGACCATACTTGATCAAATTGGTTTAGTAGTTTAAACATTAACCAGTAACAGAAAAGCAGATGCCTGTAATTTGATTGTAAGGAATAAAAATAAATTATTTTTAGCCTTTAAAATTGTCAATTTGGAGAATTACCAAATGGGAAAGGCAGAGAATGAGAAATAGTTATAGATAAAATATGGTCCTAGTATGTTCTCTACTTTTGGTATTTATTTTATACTAGATGACGCCCGCAACTCCGTTGCGTCAAAACTCGTTTATCGTGCGGGAACCGTACATTTTTTCGGGATAAAAAGTATCCTATGTCCTTTCCCGGGACTCAAAGTATCTCCATACCACAGAAATAGATCAAGATAGATACCGCATGTCGCTCCATTTGTATGAAAACGAGCGTGCCACTTTTTTATAGCTACTGTGACGTACCGGTGATAAGAAAAGTGCTCATTATTTAGGCCAACGTTTCTATTTGAATTTCTACAGCTCAATACGACACTTTTAGGCATTTAGGCATTTTTAAAATTCCGATTGACGTCCGATTCCGATAGCAGACTAAAGAACGACGAGCATTGCTCGTCGCTTAAAAGCGCGATATGGCAGTAATGGCACGCGAAGTACATACACATGCGGTATCTATCATGACCTATGTCTGTGCTCCATACCTAATTTCAGCAAATATGGTTAAGCCGTTTGGGCGTGATGAGGTAACGCAGATAGACGCATTTATAATATCAGTATGGATATCCCAGCCACCTTGCAATTCATGTTCTTCAGCCCCGCTTGTGTTGAGTCCCTAAGTGACGTTCTGCCGTCCCAGGGGCCGCTCAATTGAGCTCTCAACTTGAAGACGCTCTGAGAGACACTTGAAACGATTTAGCGAAAATATTGGAACTAATTGACGTTGCTCTGTCTCTTTCTAAGATCTTACCCTGTTTTAGGTACTTATTTTGTTTGATTATTTAATAATATTAACTCTCCATGATGTGAGACACACTTTACGCACAAACCACCGAACCGGCATAGATGAAATTCGATATGGAGATATTTTAAGTCCCAGGGAAGGACATAGGATAGTTTTTATGCCGGAAAAATGTAGAGTTCCCGGGCGATATTATGTGGATTTCGGCGCGATGAATTTGCGAGCACCATGAAATTTGTTGGAAAATATTCTAGCATAAGTATTAAAGTAGTTACATATTACAGTTAGGTATAGGTACTTACTACATATTTCATAAAACACATAAAATTAATAATAATAAATAAGAATAATAATAAATATCTATGGACGCTTCACAAATCACACCACGTCAGTCTGGCCCCGTGGTAAGTACCTGATAGACTTGTGTTACGGGTACCAGACAACGGAAATATATTTAATACTTTTATAATACTATACATATATTTAAGATTTTTATTATATGATACACATATTTAATACACATCCATGACCCAGGAACTTTTGAAAGCTTTTTGTTCCGTCGGCGGGATTCAAACCCGCGACCCTCGGCTTGAGCTACCAACAGCCCACCAACTGAGCCACAGAGGTCGTCAAGACATAAAATTAATGTTATTTCAGTTTAAAAAATACCTAGAATTGTTAGGCTCAGGTCACATAACTATTAATAACGGAATTAAATGAATGAAAGGACATGAGCTGTGGTGTACCTTGACATAAATATAAATGTTGCTAATACTAACGTGTACCGGCGAACTTGGTAACTATCATCATCAACGCCTAGCAAACCTTTGAGGTTTTTCGGATGTCAAGTGTGATGCCTTTTATTTAAGGAATAGATGTGTATGTTCGCAGTATTTAATTTTCAAAAGGTTCATAAGCATCAAAAAATATTGCTATGTTGATATTTTCTACATATTACAGTGAAAAGAGCAAAACCTACATACTCGTATTCACATACAATTTTCACGAAATTCTGTTCCCGATGTCACGTCTCAACTCTCACGGCTTTTAGTATAGTTTTAGTAGGTATTCGTAGTTTGCCTAATAAACCTATGGATTCCAAGCAAACTACGAAAAATTATATCAGGGTTTTTAATTATCGTATGTAAGTCGCTCATATCATAAATCAAATCAATTGTTTCAATAATAATAACAAAACATAATATTACATAACATCACAATATAATACTTAAAAAAAGGATATGGGCGAACAGTCCATAGACGGCCCCAATTTTATAATAAAAAAATAAAAAATAATACTACAACAAAGGACACAGAACAACACACAGAATTTCCGCAAAAATCACATTGGAAGTGTGTACTCGACCTAATCACGCACGGGGTGGGGCTGGGGTGGCATGGGGTTGCATGGGGTGTGGGGTGGCCCCGCCCCCCGGGGGTGTATATATCTAATTGTGTTTAGCTGGGGCTAATGGGTATTTCTTTATCTTGTATTTTTCTTATTATTATTTTATTGTTTGAGTGGGAAGATTGTTAAGGTTAATTAGATGTTTTTCATGTTCATGAAAAACATCTAATTAATCTAAACAATCTTATAAGTAATAATATAAATAAGACTTGTTTTCAATTAACTAATATTTGGAACTTTTTTGCTAGTATCGATCGATGGATTATCCAACACAATTTTTTTTATTTTATTTGAACTAGCGCAATTATAGTTTCTGAGATTAGCGCGTTCAAACAAACCAATAACTCTTCAGCATACAGCATTCAGCAATTATTAATAGTATAGATATATAGAATATTTTTAAATTAAGATTTTGTAAAAAAAATCTCCGCCTAAAAAGTGACAAAGCGGAACAAAAGTTGCCCCCAAAACAAAAATGAATTTCGTGTTTCGAGAGCGCCATGCTGAAAGCGGCTTTATTTTCTTTTGAGGCTAATCCCCTTTGAAAGCCTTAACGAAAATACTTTGTTTTTACTACATGAACTCACATTTTCGCTTATTTCTTTTTTTATGTACTTTTTCTGACACGTCCGCTAAGTTTTAGGGCCTCTTATACTGTGATTCTAGTGCCTCTACCTGGCAAAATTAAACACTAGGTCTACTTTTATAAATGAAGTGTTGGTATCGAAAATGACAACATCTACTTTAAAATTTTGTGTCTCGTCTCATGGTTTGCGTCCCCAAGCGGCAGCCGACTGCCGCATAACAATTGAAAATTTATTGTGTCTGCGATACCCACGATGGAGGTGTTAAATGACGACATGCCAAAATATCTAGCATCTAGTTATTAGCAACTACAATGAAGATGCTAAAAAATACTTGAATATGTATATGAAACTCAGCGGGGAACATAGAAATAACATAAGTTTTTTATCATTTTAATTCACATTTTATTATAATGGGGTCGTTACTCTAAAGTTTTTGTTGGAAATAAACTACATAATATATCTAAATCTTTATATTTAACCAACCTAAAAAGAGTTTTTTTTTATCTATATATTAATACGTGAGCCGAAAACTTTGTATCCCTTTTGACGAAAACTGGGGAAACGTAGGTGAATGAAATTTTGCACAGTTATAGTTTATATAGTGAAGGAGTGCACCGAGCTAATATTATTTTGAAATTATGCTTTTATCATACATTTTTTTAACAAATAAAACATTACACACTCTACAACACACACACTAGGAAAAATGACAGATTTTTGAGTGACAAGCGAATTATTCATGGTTGAAGTCTGTTGACAACAAGGTGACAAATTAAAAATAGATTATAGCTTTTTTCTTTATTGAATCTTAGATACTATTAGACAATGCTTACACGGCCAGTCTGAGAGCAACTGAGTCCCAGAGACAAGAGTTGAAAAAAATATGATAAAGCCAATATTTTTTTACAAATAGTCCTAATGTCGTTGAAACTAAGGTCGAATTTCGACCATTGGGCGATCTCTAGTTATAATAATTACGAGTAGGGTCGTCTAAGGGCCAGTCGCCCAAATCCTTTGTTTGTCTCTTACAGAATTTTGTCACGTACCAAGATTACATTTAATTTTAATTTTTTTGATTACATAAAAAAAGGGTTAAAACTTATTAGAAATGCGAAACTTTATTGTGTTTATAATATTAATTCATTTAAGAATAAATAAAAATATGGAATGAAAGCTTTGGTAGGTATATGAATCAAAATATCCAGGGATTTAGTAACGGAACTCTGGTATTAATACTTTTCCTCACAAAAATTACGATTCCAGTGGGACAGGCAGACCGTAGCCACGTAGGTAACTAATATTATTTTTAAAAATATGTATTACGAGTTACGACCTTCCAAAGCATAACTTTCGAGGCACTTGCCATTCATTCTATATTATAGCGGCTTCTTGCAAGACGTTTTATACGTGGGAGAGCCATGCTTCGGCACGAATGGGCCGGCTCGACCGGATAAATACCACGTTCTCACAGAAAACCGGCGTAAAACAGCGCTTGCGCTGTGTTTCGCCGAGTGAGTGAGTTTACCGGAGGCCCAATCCCCTAACCCCTACCCTATTCCCTTCCCTACCCTCAACTATTCCATTCCCTTCCCTACCCTCCCCTATTACCCTATTCCCTCTTAAAAGGCCGGCAACGCACTTGCAGCTCTTCTGATGCTGCGAGTGTCCATGGGCGACGGAAGTTGCTTTCCATCATGTGACCCGTTTGCTCGTTTGCCCCCTTATTTCATAAAAAAAAAAAAAAAAAAAGACTTTCGATCATATGTGATAATTTTGCTCGTTCTTCTGTTCTTCATAAAGTTAATATACCTAGCGGAATAGAGCAACAATCTCGAGCTGTCAAACGAAACCAAAATTGGTTTTCATCTGTGTGAAAAATATGTGTACGTATACACTTACACAAGCATGATTGAACATGAATTCTATGAGATTAAATTGTCAACGTGCGGCACGTGCCGACTGGACGTCAAAAAAAGAGTGCTGCTGTCATGTATCACACGTCTCTTTTTACCACGCAGTGTTACTGATAGTGACATCTCGCTTGCTCAGGCCTTTGTTTCTCTATTCCGCTACGTATATTAACTTTATGAACTAGGTCTACCAGAATCTGATGGCAAAAATGAGAAAATAAATTGACTCTCGCAATACCGGGGTAATTGGAATAAAACATTTTGATCCTTTTTTTCCTTATAGCGGCTTATTCTGTATGTGAGACATGCAAATATGTGTATAATATTATAGAAGACGTGAGTGAAAGAATCGAACAAGTAACATTTCGTAACAAACGGACAATAAGTCATTTTTTCCCTAATTATTTTAATGAAACTTGTAAGTTATCTACTACATAACCTAGCTAATATATCTAGCTACACATATAATCCATATTTTTTATATTTCAAATAATTTTTCTGGTCCTAAAGCCTCCATTTAAGCAAAAAACGGGAAATTTTTTCATGTTACTTACCTTATTCTCCCACTCACGTCTTGTTTATTATCATCTTTTTTGATCATCTAGTATCAAAAGCCATCATATTCTGGTTGACCTTAAATACTATCATAAACTAAGGAATAGTATTTCCTAAGTCTATGTATATAAAAATTTAAGCCCTTCCTAATAATTACTCAAGGAGTTTTCTTCTGTGTGGGAGTGAGAGGCAGGGTGGGAGAGGGAGGCACTCTACTGGTCATATAGATGGATGAGTCGACGCTTTAGTGCTAAGTGTTGTATGTTATATGTATAATGTAGCTGTAGAAAGTCCTTTTAGTTGGAGTGCTTATAATATACTATGTTGGATGATACTTCGTAAGAAATTCGTGTATCGTGCGGTAAGTACATTTTTCGGGTTAAGACTATTCTATGTCCTTTCGTGGGACTCAAAGTATATTAATACCTTTCAGCAAAATCGGTTCAACGTTTTGAACGTTAAGAAGTAACAGACAGATCGACAGTACACTTTCGCATTTATAATATTAGTATCGATTCTCCGCTACTACGTTTGAGATCCGTCACGCTGGAATTTTTTTTGGTTTGAAACTATTAATGTATGTCCAATCAAAGTGTCCTAGTAAATGAGAATTAAGAAGTTGAATATACACTTTAGCCAAATCGGTTCAGCGATTTAAGTGTAAAGTGGGAACAGACAGACAGTCATTTATAGGCAGATGGTAAATCTACGAGGGCTACGACCTATATCGGATTATGTCAATTCAATGTAATTTGTGATCTGTTAGGTTTTAACAAAACATGACCAAATTACGTAGGTCCGCTATGCCTATAATATGAATCAATTTCATTGATAGTACATTATGTTTATGTATAAAGTATACAGTACACTATTATGTATTATATATTATACATAAACGCTGAGAGGTTCAATTCTCTTGGGTCCGAAATAGCTGGCGCGGAAAAACTTTGATGGAAGCCGAAAATTAGGGTCTTTGTATAGCATACATATTCTGGGCGTTTTCACTACAAATATTCTATGAAAGGAAAACTTCTTAGTTTTTTGTCTGAAAATCTTCGAATGAATAGAAAATTCGGACATAAAAAAGTTTTTCAGTTACTTTTGGCACTTAATTAATTTGGTATGAAGAAATTTTGAGTGCTGGCTGAAAACATAGCACACTGTAATGTATCTTATATCTTTAAACGAGCAATTCTTGCATATACAGGGTGTAACAAAAACAAGTGATAATACTTTAGGGTGTGTACGTGTTCTTTGTAGAGAGTTCACTGTGAAAGTAGCAGCGCTGAAAGACCAAAATTTTTTTTCACTTTTGTATGGGGAAACTCGTGACGCTCGGGCCCTTGCCCATACAAAAGTGAAAAAAAATGTTCGTCTTTCAGAGCTGCTACTTTCACAGTGAACTCTCTACTAGGAACATGTACACACCCTAAAGTATTATCACTAGTTTTTGTTACACACTGTATATATTTATATATATAATATATCCTCCTAGCTTATAAAAATCTGATTTGCCCCCCCCCCCCCCTGGCCCAGAACCTAGGTTATTTGCCCCCCCCCCCCTGGCCCAGACCTGGGTATTTTGCCCCCCCTGGCCCAGAACCTGGGTACGCCCATGATTATGTAACATAGTAGATATTACTCTCCCAGGATAAAACCCAACCCCTCGGTGTAATAACCTCCTCCTTTTTGGAAGTCGGTTAAAAATTCGTTTAGTTCAGGCAGCATCCCCGGCATCCAAGACAGGGGACTGAAAAATTAAATTCTACGCATATTTCATCACCCAGTGGAAATATTGACGAATATTTTTACACCACTTTATACCCTTTATGTTTTAAGTTTTGATGAAGAATTAAAATAAGTACATTTTAGGTCCATATTAAAATGTATTTATCAAAAGTTCCAAACTATTGCCCTATATAGTTAATAGTTATATTTGTAAAACTAGTCACAAACTTGTGAAACAGTATTGTAGAGCATAACTACTACTATACAATGCTACCAATTAAACTGCCACTTTAAAACTAGGGCCATAGCCCATATATCACAGGGACGCCATGGCGACGACGTGGTCAGCGACGTCGCCAACTAGTTCTATTGAGATGTTAACGTTGCCAACTAGCCAGCGTCACTCACTCAGTCGCTGATTTTAATGATATCCTCAGATAATTTAACATTTTTTCAATGTATGTTCTTGAATCTCCATAGAATTTAAGAAAAACACCGCTTTTCGGCGACGTAGAGACGCCAGACGTGGCCATGGTAACGTCAATTTCCCATTGAAAATTCGATAAACCAAAGACTGATTGCTAATTAGCTAATAAGTTCCCTTTTTGTACATCGTATAACATGAATTATGTAAAATTGATTTATTTTGTATTTTTGGTGAGCAACAATTTGTTTGCTTGCATTGTATAAGCTACGAAGCATTAGTCGTAGCGTTTTGAACTTTTGCAAATGCTTTGTAAGTGATAGACAGAATCCGTACAAATATTATAAACACGAAAGTGTGTTTGTCCGTTTCGTTTAGTTTTTATAGTGATAAATGCACGGTTTTCGCGCAATAAACAAATTTCTCTTTACGATGTAAGGCCTACAAATAAAGAAAAAAAACATATTTCTCTGCTATGCAAAAATTAATACTCGTGACTCGTCCATTCACAATTTATGTAGACAGGGCCGCCGCTACCATATGTGCAATGTGTGCAATGAACACGGGCGCCATCCTCTAGGGGCGCCAAATCGCCATCTTTAGGGGCGCCAAAACCAAGTACCCAAAAAAATTGCCTAAGGGGGCGACAAAATCCTTTTTTTTTTTGCACACAGGTGGAACTAGCCCGTACGGGGGCCCTGTATGTAGAACTCTATATAGTTGGGTACTGGGTACTCAAAGTTTTTCTAAATAATAAGACTTTGTATGATTGTTATGACTGTATGTAATGCTCGTATATCTTATAATATGTTTTATCTGAGTATCTGCTGTTGACTCACAAAGGCGCCTTTGTGTTAAAGTAGACCTGCACGCACTACGCAGTTATTTTTAACCGACTTTCAAAAGAATTGGAGGTTATTCTTGATGTATTATTGTGTATTTACACTGTACACATAGTCGAGAAAATGTTATATTTAGTAATTTTACATCAATTGGCTACAAAAAAGAGGGACTGATCTCACAGTGAAATTGCAAAAAAACCTTTAAGTAATATTCCTTTTCTTAGTGACAAAATATAAAACATAGCTTTGGTAGACTTAAATAATTAATATTGTGTTTAGATGAACTCACAGATGTTACCAACACACTCCACGACAATTTGATACATTTAATTTACATACTTTTAAGTTTTAACAGTTGTTCAAGAAAATTACAGACTGTTTTTAACCCCCGACAAAAAAGAGGGGTGTTATTACAGTTCGACGAAGACACCGTATGAAAATGTACGTGGCACCATCTGGCAATTAATACAGTTCCAACTTCCAAATGAGGAAGATGCAACATATTCCCCGGCTGTACTGTTAATTTATAAACAATTGGATCGGTTAATAGGTCGAGTGACAGCGGGTAACGGGTTCGACCCCGACGTAACCAATTGTACCAATTGCCCTGCGAACAGGGGACTGGTAGGAAGCTGTACATGAATATTGCGAAATGTCCGTCAAAAATTTCACTTATTAGGGTTTTTTGACGTGACAACGTCTAATACCGCATTTATACATTCGCACGAATAGCGAGGCGAATCACGAGGCGAATGACGAACACGAATGTGTAAACAGTGCGCTCGCTATTCGCCTCGCACTTCGCCTCGCGATTCGTGGCATTCGCGTTGAGAGCGGTTTTTCGGGCGCGAATCAAAGGGCACGAATAGCGAATACGAACTTACTGTTTACACATTCGCCTGCATTCAGTTGACAGCTAGCGTCCGACCCTACAGGACGTGTACAAAGCTGAACATAGTATATTTGACTTAAGTACACTGAAAATAAGCCTATTTTTAGTACAGTGTATAGTATTATGTTATCATGTTATTATTATAATAATGTTAGTACAATGTTATAAGATTATATTTTGTTGTTAAAGTATAATAAGTATTATATTTATTAGTTTCTTAGTAATATTTATGAGCACGTAGCCCGCCGACAAACTACTATGCAGTTTGGCTATATATTAGCCAAACTGCATAGTAGTAGTAGTATAAGGAAATAATTTTGGTTTTTAATAAATATTATTATTAGTATATTTTAGTATTATTATTATTATTATGTAATAAAAATGGAGTGGAGTGAAAGGCGAATTTTAGAATTCCTAGAATTTTACAAAAAGGAAGAGCTCATTTGGAACCCAAAATATTGCTATAATAAATTTCATATTTTTCATTCAACATTGCTTAATATGAACACGTCCTGAATGTTCGTGTGCGAATGTCAAAATGAATCACCCGACGAATGTGTGAACGGTAGTTCGCGACAAAGTTCGCGACAGCATTCGTATACGAATGTTTCGTCGAATCAACGTCGAATGACGAGGCGAATAGCGAACGCGAATGTATAAATGCAGTATAATAACTCGTTACTACGGGCTGCATCACTGACCTCTATAATACACTGGACAGGCGATCGCTATCAATAAAATGTTCCTATTTGAAAGTCGCCATATTGGCGCTGATTGCTAGGTGAAAGCAGAAGTGAGTGTACTTGGAACTACTATTTTGCAAATGGCGGTTGTCATTTCCTATATAAATTAGTTCACAGTACGCTCACCGCGGCGCTTCAAATCGGCATAAGAAATAGCTGTCATTTTGTACGGCATAGCCTGTCCAGTGTATTATAGAGGTCAGTGGGCTGCATGTACGGAAAATTTACCGTCATTGTCCCGTTCCGCAAGCGAGAGCGCGACACGAAGAGGCATGATCGGCTCGAGCGATCGGCTCAGTTCGGAGTTGTCACGTCAAACTACCGTCCGTAAGCCGACTTTACAGACAACCAGTTTTTAACGGGCTTTGGCCCACCACACACTCCCACCACTGTATCTCCTGCGTCGTCAGGATCGACAGTGGTATCCAACCACGAAAACCCTTTGATATGATCTCAGGGAGCCCGAGGGACATGAGCTATCTTGGGACCCACAAAGAAATTAATCAGAAGAAGAGTAGGAAGTATCCAGTTATTAAAAGGGTTCCGACTTCCGCCACCAAAAAAGTTTGAGAACCCATCTCGAGTTCCGACCGAACCTTTAATTTCAACTGTAAAGGTGACACCTTCTTAATATGTAGAGGCCATTTCGTAGTAGGTTTACTAGGTAAGTTTTAGGCATTAAAAGCGCTAGTTTCCTGACCTCTAATCTCACCAAGTTGGGGAATTTTCACTTTGTTAACCCCTTTTTTTTTTTGTTAACGCAGGGGAAATCTTCAAAAAGATTCCTGGGTAGGATATGTGGGATTTTCACCCACTAAAACCCCTGCGATTGACATACTTCTGCACATAGAAGAGCAACGGGTACTCTATCGAGCAACTTCCGCTGCTCTCCTAGCAACTTTGTTAACCCCTGACAATAAAGAGGGGTGTTATTAGTTTGTTGTGTACTTATGTCTTGTCTGTGTGTATGTCTGTCCGTGGAATCGTAGCATCCAAAAGGGGGGACCGGTTTTGATCTACATAGTTTTTTTTTGTTTGAAAGCATTATCCGAACGTGATCTTTGTATAGTTCATCTGCTTAGTTTAAACTAGTTTTAATTTTTTTGAATCGGGGGTTGTTTTTAAATTTCTTAATATACTTAACGTTATTTTGTTATGTCTCCCTATAAATATCCTATAAAGATATCTCAATCTCATAGTCTTATAAGATCTCTTCAGTTTAATAAGTACCGCTATTGCAACACGATTCAGTTTCGACATTGATCAGTCTATCGATTTACTTGTCTCACACCGACACTAAGTAATCTAGATTATTATAGATAATAGACCTATTTTATACTAATAATATAGAGCGACTGTTGCCTAACGCATAGCTTTATTTAGCATGAATGCTGATCCCATCAGCTAAGTTGATAGTCAAATAGTTCTTAAATTAAGGACCTCTCTTATTCTCGATGATGTAGTTATTCTTCTAAGGGTGATTTCGTATTGCATTCTAAATGAGCCATTAGAAAACGAAACTTATTTTCTACACAAAAAGAAATATGGAATAGACTTTGCGGCGGTGTGGCGCTGGCTTTTCCGAATTTGTGAAGTGCCACGGCCCACGTTAAAGATTAACGGTCTAGTTTCTAATCAACTGTTCAAGAGAATAAGCCTTTTTGATCTCTTATATTACGTACGCAAAGGTCGGAGGCGAGCAGAGGGCACTAGCACATACAAAATGTTCGACATGTTTTTTTTTTTATTTTTTTATGAAATAAGGGGGCAAACGAGCAAACGGGTTACCTGATGGAAAGCAACTTCCGTCGCCCATGGACACTCGCAGCATCAGAAGAGCTGCAGGTGCGTTGCCTGCCTTTTTAAGAGGAAATAGGGTAATAGGGGAGGGTAGGGATGGGAAGGGAATAGGGGAGGGTAGGGAAGGGAATAGGGTAGGGGATTGGGCCTCCGGTGAACTCACTCACTCGGCGAAACACAGCGCTAGCGCCATAGACTTAATATATGCTAGCGCTGTTTCACGCCGGTTTTCTGTGAGAACGTGGTATTTCTCCGGTCGAGCCGGCCCATTCGTGCCGAAGCATGGCTCTCCCCCAAAATGTTGCACACGTCTTAACGGAAAATTGACAGAAATGTTGTCAAACGTGGAACAAAACTTTTCGTTTACTGTCTATGCTGTGCTGCCTCTAGCGTGATTACATAGCAGTAATATATCCTATTAAAACTAAGTAGGTATGTGTGTGGAGCTCATATTGCGGAGAAACTACCAGCTGACATTTGAATCAAGAAATACCAACACGACCTGTAGCTCTAAAGTTCATCATTATAGCCGTTCACGATATTTCAAAGCCTTTTCACTCTTTAAGAAAATATAAAGATAAATATATACTTGATTAACTGAGACCAAATAAAAATGATTTTATTTGATCTTAGTTAAGTAGATAAATTACAAATATAACATTTAAGAAATGTCAAAAACTCAACCTTAAGCTAAGTACTCACATACGGTTTTGCTCGATAGTTTTACTCCGAATCGAAGGAAATGACATAATATTTGACATATTTAATTCCATCGAGCCGGCTCGAAGCGAGTCTTCGAGCTGTCAGTTTTAAGGTCCACACGGTGGTTATTGCTCGATTTGGAGTAAAACTATCGAGCAAAACCGTATGTGAGCACTTAGCATTATAAGTAAAATTATAACACCTTTACTGTGGTCTGTGCAACAAGGATTTGGACGTGTTTATTGTTGACATTGTCATCTGACGTGGAGGTTAATCAAAATAACACAAAGTTTTCTTTTGATCCATTTTGAGCCAAATGTACTTACAACTTATACAATGTGTCCCGACACCAGTGCCGGTGTCATGATGTATGGCATATTTTATTGACAAATTGGCTTTCAATTTTTTTTCTCCAATTTAAAAAAAAATATTCTCTGGCTTCGTACTGATCTGACCAATACTTCATAAGTACAGTTCGACAAGGCTTTATTTGAACGTGGCGAGAAAAGGAACTAAACGCTTCTATCATACAAAAACGTCATTTTTGACATATGTTTGACAGTTCTACTTTACCAGCAGCGCTCCCGTCAATGTCACCCACGTTCAAATAAAGCCTTGTCGAACTGTAAATCGTTATAACTTCTAAACTATCTGATATAGAGCACAGAAATGAAGGAATTTATTTCAGATGAAAACTGCTCTATCTTTTTAAAACAAAAAAGAACCAGTTTAATTCGCTAGACTTTTCACAAAAAGCCATTACTTTATTAAAAAATACACATTTTTTTTAAACTTTGGTTTTTTATGTTTAGTTCCACGAAATTTATAACATATTGCCTGTGTAAGCGTAGTCCACAAGTTTAACTATCAAATGATGCGTTTTTTATCTTCATAGGATATTTACATGAGAAGTACTGGGAAAAAACCCGACTTATTTTTATATATTAGATTTTGATCGGGCGCACGGAAGAGCAACAGCCAAGACTACGTAGCCGCGAATTTAAAAACGATTTTATTACTAGCACAAAGTTGAAGCATACATTTTATACAAATGAAATGATTTAATTTTCGCGATATTTTCGTTCATTGGTCGTAAAGCGCGATGGCGGAAGTTTGAACAATGTTGTTTTATGAGCAACAATAACTCAGTAATTCGGGGCCGAGACGGAACATACAATGTCTTCACAATGTATTATCATACAATCGAATGGAAGACGGCTAGGTTTACTTTGTCTAGAAAATAGCTAAAGCTAAGAAAAAAAGAAAGGAGAGAGAAGAGAAGAAATAAGCTAGCTTAAGCTTAGAAGAAGAATTAAACAAAGAAATTGTGATGTTTTTTTAATGTCTGGTCGTAACTGTATTTACACATTGCACTTTTCGATAATAAAAACATAAAAGGCATCTATAAATTATCCTTAACCATAAACGAATGCAATAAACACTATATTCAAACAAAAAATTAATAACACGTCTGACGGGTGTTTAAAATTTCAAGTGCCACTCTGTCGATCGGCGAAAAAAAGTTTATCGTTTCATTATAAAGGTAGAGGTACACCGATATAGCCACACCTTGTATAAACGTCGGCATTTCACATTGCGACTGAAAAAGCAAATTGACTTAACGCATACAAACAACGCATTCATTATAGTTTTTCTCATCAATGATTTCTACTCGAGCAGCGTGGCACAAAATATAAACTTACTCTAACGTTCTGTAAAATAATAATTACTTACTTCAATTATTATTTCATATTTTTGCAAAAATAAAATATTATCAATGTATCTTAATTGGGAACACTGACAAAATAATACGTATTGAATTTGTGCAGAAAACATTGAGTTGCTTATTTCTTTAAGTTACATTATAGAATTTTTCTGATTTTGCTTTACTTGTTTTGCGACCATAAAAATGTTACTATTGATCTATGTTCAAATATAATATGTTAGCACTTTAGGTGTTAAAATTAAAATTGAAATATTTAAAAAATATTTACTGAAAAAAATATCTATCAACACATTTTTTGCGTGTCAGCATGTAATATTATGTATTCAAAAATTTAAACGATTTCTCAAATTGTATGTTTTAAAAAAGTATATTTAAAAAAATCTTGGCGGTATTTGAGGTAACCCTTTCAGAGGATCTTATCCATCAAGATAATGCAATCCGCTGTCTCTCACTACTTGCGCCACACGGCTACCGTATTTTAAGAATGTTCGCTGTACGTTGCGTGTTGAAATTCACTCAATAATTTATAACTCCAAGTGGGTCAAGTTCGCGTGTGTTTACTCGGCGGTGTATCTCCTTAACCGGCCGAAGCGTTCGCGGAAATTTTACTAATTGCACCAAAGAATGATGAAAGTTTAGTAACTTAATTTAAACGAAGCTTCAAACAACTTTGTTATTAGAATGAACTTGGCGTAATTTGAGCAAAACTTTTTGCTTTCTGAAATAATACTTCATTTTTATTATAATGTTGCATTTTCTCCATATTTACTTTTGAACCAGTGTCCAGTACCATTTTTTATAGGTTCCTGTGTCCGAGATGTTTTAAAGACTAGTAACTAACTGTCTTATTCTCCTCTTTTCAGCCAGAAGAGCTACAACAGCCCGTGGAGTTGGACGACGGTGACGGCGACAGGGGACTGACCGCGGGCCCCGCGCGGCCCACCGCCCGCGCACTAGCGCCGCGGGGGTTGCGGCGCGGGGGACAGCGCACGAACTGAGTACTGACTGAGTGACGCGCTTCGTTGACACAAAGTTATTTTTTTACACACCCCGGGTGGAGAACTCGGGTACTACTAGTATCCAGCCGTTAAAGTAGGTTTCGTTTAATCCTACATGTTTAAAATTAGAATTTCTGTGTACCCGGAAGTAGTCAAAGACTCGTCGTGAAATGACTGTGAATATGTTATTTTGGTTACTAGATGTTGAGGCGGTTGAAATTTTATGTATTTAAGAGGTTTATTCAGTAGGGTACTTATTTTCTGTTTTGTTTCGCCCGATTAAAATTGTCCGTTTTCTGTTTATGTTATGACTATGCCGTTCGTTTCTAGCAGCTCTACACTCTGCCCAAATGAACGATGAACGAATGGAACGATCCGTCCGACGTTGTTAGCTCCCCGAGTCGTGATTGGTCGACTAGCTCGCTACTTCGCTCGCTTATTTTGGGTGCTTAAAAAATACTTTTATTGCGGTCTTGGTGGTAGCGCAACCGTGTAACCAGATTAATAAAACTAATACTTATCTCAAAACAAATCTCTGAAAGTATTTAAAGATTTTTTCAACGACTTCAATAAACATAATAAAAATATGAAGAAGAATATTTAATAACATTCTGCAGAAGAAACTTATTTTAGTGCGACATAATCTGTCACATAAAAAAGTTTATTTTGAATTTAGAACGTTGTTTATTAAATTAGATTTGTTTTTTTGGCTCTGGCATACGACGTTCAGTAGTAAACGAGGTTTTATTGAATTTATTATAAGTTTTAATATCATCAAACGTCAATGCTTTTAGCAGCCATTTTGTCGAGGCATGGCCATAAGAAGTCGTGTTATAGTTTTCACGTATATTTATAGCGTACCTAACCTAGTTACTGAATATATCGTGCCCGTGATCGTAGTTTAATGCTTCTTTAATTGCACATAAATTCAGGGACTGACATTTAACTTGTGCTACAACGACGTATGTCTGTTTGGAAATCGTAAATAAGAATGAAACAATGCTTCGGTATGTTTTTGACTACAAGTAAATATTGTTTTATCTGAAGAAGACGTTACCTACGGCTTCAAAAAGTTCAATAAAGAAAGTTTAATTTTGGTCCTGACAATGCGACGCACCCACACGAGCGAGTCGAGGCAGCGCAGCGGTGTCAAACCATTGGAACGGAATTGCTTATTCATATTATAAAAACCCACCTCATGGCCTATTTTCGCTATCGTTAGCTGCCTGCACTTTATTTGCTATGATCTTCGATTACAATGGAAACTGTATTTTATGAGCTGTGTAAAAATAATGTTTTCTGTAAAATACTTCCATTAATCGAAACAGTATTGATGTATTCCGAGGAATTTAGTATTAAATACATAAATGTTCCATTAATTTAAAGTTATCGGATACTGACGGGAGAGCAAATAAAGTTTAAGCTAGACATAGACCACGGAGGCCACGTTACGAAGGATAATAATATATGAATCGATGGGCGTGGAGGCGTTCGACTACCATATCCCTAAATTATAAGATGGTGCATAAATCGGGTGACGGAAAGTTCATAGTTATTTATTTAGTTGTGATATTTATGCGTGGCGACGCGTCTAGTTCCACGCGACAGGCGAGTGGGCATAAAGGTTAAATTTGAATGTATCAGAATGTGACTTATAAAACAATACCTATGTATAAATATTTTATATTTTGTAAGTTTGTGGCTAGCTTCTGCTGGTCGATTAATTGTCAACTCTATAAATTGTTTATGTTCAAAGGAAGTTCTATGTTTTTGTTTTGTTCTCTGTTAATTTTTATGTAAAATTTATTTAAGATTTTATTTTTCCGCCGCCTGTCGCTATGTGTGCAATCCGAGTCGGACTGTTGTATATCGTAGTTAGAAAAGTTAAGTGGAAGTACGGTGCATTTAATTTATGTATGAGATGAATGCGGATTGAGTTTCTAGATTCATTAAAATCGTTCAGAATAAAATTTATGAAAAAAGGTTCATTACCCCCGAGAGTTCCACATTCAAATAATCAAGATGGCGGCACTTCGCAAATAAAGTCAATCTGCATTCAGGCTGTAGACAGTATTATAGGCGTACAACTCTTGAGGCTAGAACCTAAAGTGTATAGAAATTAGGTTATTTATGAATTAATTAAGTATAGAGGCGTTCAGGAGTTGTACTCTTATGGCGGGTTTCAGGCCGGAGTTTATAAGGCTCAGCTGGGTTTATATAGCTAAAAACGTGTTTATTACAATTTAGACTACTTTCTAAATGTTCTTGACGACTTCAATGGTAGCGAGTAGCAACCATGGCTGAAAGACATTCACAAAGTTTTTTTTAATGTACTAATTCTGATTAGATTATTATTACAAATTATTAATTAATGACTTTGAATTTATAGTCAAACCGTGTTAGTCACTTGACTTTTATTTTTTGATCATCAAACAATCGGCAAATAATTACCGATTGACTAAATACATGTGTATTATTATTTGCCATAAAATGAATTGGAATGCACTGATTTGCATTCCAGTGCCCGTTTACATTATTCCATTAGTAATCCATCGCTAGATTCGATCACTGGTTGGAATGTTGTAAACCCGCTATTATTAAGGTTTAACTTACTAATATTTGCTTTGTTACTAAACAAGCCAGTATTAGACGAGCGGAGCGAGCATTTTTCTAATGACTTGGGTATTTCTTTTAATATTGAGATGGCATAGTCGCTATGTAAATATTCAACAGAAAAACGCCCTATGTTGTTGTAATTAAAATATGTATGTGAGCCCAGCTTTGTGTAGAGTAACTTCGGCCAGAGACTACGCGGTAGTGTATGTGAGGGTACTCTGTAGTCGCACTTGTGGCAATGTTGTTTTTTGTTTCGACAAAGAAAATCCATTTTATTGACATGGGACTTGGCGGCTGCGCTACCGTGCCCCCAGACGTTTTCGTCTGTTTTGGTGTAGGCTACGAATAATAAAAACTAAGGAAAAATAACTCCGTCAAAAAACATGCTCCACAATACTTACTTGTCAAAAAAATGTACCTTAGGTACACATTTCAATACATTTGCAATATTTAGGTGACCTTGAGCGAATTTTTAAAGAATTGAAAAAAGAATTGAAATGATTGTTTCTTACCTTCTACCTTATTAACTTTTTCCTCCCATGGTTTAGAGATTTTTCGTCATACAATAAAATGTTCAATTTTTCAAGCCCTTTAATTTGGTATATGTCTCAACGTGCAACAGCTTGGGTACGGGTCCCATACAAAAATGCCCCTTCTTTAAAACGGTAATAGTATGGGAGTTACGATTCCTTAGTTTTTATTATTCGTAGGTTGTAGGTATATATTGTTATATTGAATATTATGATTTTTTTTAATAGCTTATGAATGTGACAAAAATGTGTTATTAAAATTAATAAAGATCAACAAACATGAAAATACTGTATTCACTTTAAGTTAATTTTAGACTCAAAATATGTTAAATTTAAAACATAATTTTGAGTCAATTTTAATGAATATGATATTTAATTTGAATCCAATTGTAATTTTAAAAAAAAACAGAAAATTTCTTTAAAATTTCTGTTTTTTATTAAAAAAATGTAATTTGTGTTGTATCTGGTGAAGTAAACTGTAAAGGCGTTTTCACAAGTATATGTACAGAGTACCACAAGATATTATTTAAAATAACAGTATTTATTTCGTTATTTTTTAAGTTTTCGATAATTTTAATTGTTCTCGTTGCTTTCCTTGGGAATTTTTATGGATTTTTAGTGTTAGTGAAATAAAATAATTGTGTGAGGCGGGGGCAGAGAATCGACAGGCAAACGCTAGAATAAATGCCAAATGCCAATAAAAAAATCAAAATCGCAATTTTGCTGTCTCTTTCATACATCGTCGTAAACTTGAAAGAGAAGGCTACATAATATATAAGTTTTAGAGGTTTTAACCTACGAAAAATAAAAACTATTATTCGTAGGTTTCAACACAGGAAAAGCAGCCAATAACCCAGATTCAAAGTCTATTCCAATCAGATAAAAGTTTTCCTTCGTGGTTTTATTACATGGTGAAACCTAACTGTATAAAGTTTAATGGTTATCTTCGATCTGCCAATACCATGCAAATATTGCCTGCGGGCGCGCGATATGGTCCAGCGCTATCCGATTCTATCTCATATCCAGGTTAATTCAGTCCTACGGTTAATGGTTATATACAGTCCTACCCGGTTTTATACAGTTCTGTCCGGTTTTATCTACTCCTATCCGTTTTTATAAAGTTCTATCCGGGTTTGTCAAGTCCTATCCGGTTTTATCCAGTCCTATCCGGTTTTATACAAATCTAGTCGGTCCCTGTCCCCGACGGAACGATGGCTATGTCGCGAGTACTATTCCAAAACTTTCCTCATGTATTTTGAACTTGAATAAATGAAATTACGCTTCTAAAGTGTACTATTACATATTATGTAAATATAGTAATACTAATACCTATTATAATAGTGAATGTTGTAATTTGTATATAAGTAACAAAAATTAAATTTTAAATACATAGATAACTTGATGTTTCATTTAACCCCTCTAGCAAAAAGACGAAAAGTGTATATGTCCCGTATGAGTTTGTCCATACAAAAGTTTAAAAAAATACACTTTCAGCTACTTTTACCATGAACTCTATACAGGGGACTGATGCACGCCCTAAAGTATATTATCACTTTGCTTTGTTACATCCTGTAGGCTGTATATGTATATGGAAATTATAAATTCTGAAAAAATATATCCACAGCCGACCAAAGAGCCTTGTCCCTTTTTGGGAAGTCGATTAGAAATTACGCTAACTACACAGGTAGATAACCAAACTAGTAAAACTCCGCGCGCGATCTTCGCTTCGAGTAATGGAGATTGGAGGGTCTTCACTCTTGGCGCCTGAGGGCCTCGGCCCTCGACGTACAAGAAGTCGCAGTTCGCGCTATAGAAAAATACCCCGCACTCTTTAAAACTTAAAATACCCCCAAAAATTCTGTGCGATTCCTCTGAGTAGAGCAGTATGTACCCGGGTATGTATAAGTAGGTACTCTGGTTAGCGGCTACTCTGATTTTCGGGCAATACCTACATTGCCGGAGGAGTTTAGACTATTATATTTCTATCTTGACTGCTTTAAAATGTAAATTTCACTGAAAAAGGCACGTCGAAATAAACTTAAAAGTTTTTAAAAATACAAAAAATCTATAATTTATACTGCATTTATACATTCGCGTTCGCTATTCGCCTCGTCATTCGACGAAACATCCCACGAAACATTCGTATACGAATGCTGTCGCGAACTACCGTTCACACATTCGTGGGGTGATTCATTTTGATATTCGCACACGAACATGGAGGACGTGTTCATATTATGATAGCGATGTTGAATGAGAAATATTAAATTTATGATAGCGATATTTTGGGTCCCAAATGAGCTCATCCTTTTTGTAAAATTATAGGAATTCTAAAATTCGCTCTTCACTCTACTCCATTTTTATTACATAATAATAATAATACTAAATAATAATAAAAATAATAATAAATCTTTATTAAAAACCGAAATATATTTCCTTATTATATTAGCCCGCCAAACTGCATAGCAGTTTATCGGCGAGCTACGCGCTCATAAATACTATACTAAAACTAATAAATATAATAATATACTTTACTAACTACAAAATCTTTTTGTATGTATAATGTATAATAAGTTATAAGTAAGTAAGTATCTTAAATTATGACTTATAAGTTTACACAATAGTAAGAAAAGAAACGAGTGTAACAACTAATAACATTGTACTAACATTAATATAATAATAACATGATCACATAATATTATACACTCTACTAAAAATAGGCTTATTTTCAGTACAGTGTACTTAAGTCAAATATGTATGTTCAGCTTTGTACACGTCCTGTAGGGTCGGACGCTAGCTGTCAACTGAATGCAGACGAATGTGTAAACAGTAAGTTCGTATTCGCTATTCGTGCCCTTTGATTCGCGCCCGAAAAACCGCTCTCAACGCGAATGCCACGAATCGCGAGGCGAAGTGCGAGGCGAATAGCGAGCGCACTGTTTACACATTCGTGTTCGTCATTCGCCTCGTGATTCGCCTCGCTATTCGTGCGAATGTATAAATGCGGTATAAGAAAGAGTGATAAGGCCTCTTGGATATCGTTGCTAAGCTACGGCAACGCCGCGGGTCGGTTGACGGCGGAAACTCGTGACCGCTTTTCTCATATGATTCTCATACAAGTCACTGCACTTTTTTGGTAATTGTTTATATTTTTAGCACAATAAAAAGTAATGAGCCAAATTACTATTAAGGGGATTCATTACGTGAAAATACCATATTGCCCGCAGAGTTTTCCTTCACTGCTCATTCAAATGTAAAGAGAGTACTCAATATAAAATACGTAATGATAGCTAATTTATTGACCTTCATTTCCTTTTTAAAAAATTCTAATTTAGAAGTATAGTTTACGAGAAAAAAAAAAAATTTGAACGCAATAATTTTCCTACAAATATTGTGTTAATTCTGTTGTTTCAAAATATATTGCCAGAAATTTTGGCTCAAATTATGAGTATTTATGTCATTTACAAATGTGTTTTCTTACATTTTTATTTAATGCAACATTTTATTAGATATGACAACTTATAGCTGTTTTTGAAGAGAGGGGTCAGAGCGGGACGCGGGCGGCAGACGGCTGCGCGCCTTTGCAGGGGGAGGTTGTGTCGCTTCGCGTCGCTGCGCCTACGATTTAAATTACGTAAAATCAGGCACGCCATCTGTCATAATTATTCAGAACTACAATGAACTTGCTTTGCTATAGTAACATGCATACGCACCGAATAGACGGCGGCGTGGGCGTGCCTATAGTTGCAAAACTTCTGAAAAATTCCGAATAATTCCGGAATACTTCTGGGAAAGTTTCTTTAAATTTGAATTATTCAAAATGAATTTAATAAAAAAAAATATGAATTTTTATTTATGCTGAAAAATCGTATATTGCATCAATCATCGATCGCCGCCGTGCATAGAGCGTCGCCCGCCGGCCGCTATCACCGCTTCGCGCGCGCCGATTGCCACGGCGAAATATTCGACCGCCGTCGCCCGCTCGCACGACTCGCTCGCCCGTACGAGCGGGCGACGGCGCGGCGGTGCGGAAGGGAGATGCTCCCCGGAGAAGTTTTCCCTCACCCCGCGGAAAGATTCGTACCCCGCATTCGAATGTTTCCGTCGAATATTTCGCCGGAATAATTCAATGGAAATATACGTGTTTGTTTGTGGTTTGTGGTGGTTGAGTGAATTATTTGTTCAGTGGCACATTACGTACTTAAGTAAAATATAAATTGTTTATCTATACCTACTTCTAGGTTTAATATTATAAATGCGAAAGTGTGTCTGTTTGCCTGTCTGTCTGTTACCTCTTCACGCTCGAACCGCTGAACCGATTTGGCTGAAAATTGACATGGAAATACTTTGAGTTCCGAGAAAGGACATAGGATAGTTTTTATCCCGGAAAAATGTACGGTTCCGGCGCGATAAACGAATTTTGGCGCAACGGAGTTGCGGGCGTCATCTAGTTTTATCATAAATTAGTAATGGCGAATGGGATAGATTAATCTCTACTTACCTACTTATTACTTATATCCTATATATCCTATTGTAAGTAAATCAGAATAAAAACCATAAAAAATAAACGAACTTATATGATTAGGTATTATCAAAGAAAAGTAACCAGCCGCTATTTATCGCTAGTAATGATAATAAGCCAAAAAAGCCGTTTCTCGCCGCTTGGCTAATAATGTTAGTAACCGGCATCACATATTCTTAGATACACAACTAAAGATAAATAGTTTACAACTTCCAAGCGCAATTTTCCTCGTTATTTTTGACAGTTGAAATATTCCCAAAGTTTCGGAATATTTCGGAATACTTCCGAAGTATTCGACGGGAATAATTCGGAATCTTTCCCGCCAGCATCTATAGGCGTGCCCGATGTCAAGGTCACAAATGCACGCGATTGCGATGCAATTTTTTTTAAAATATTATATTATTATGTAATGATACGTGCAAAATATTTATATGTACAAATAAATAAAATTGGAGTGAATTTCAATATAACAAACGGACGTTTGTAATATTGAAATTATTCTTTTTACTACATGTATATTTATAATATAATTCTTGTATAGGTAGGTACATGTATTATGATATAAGTACATTTATATACAGTGAGTTAGTATAAACACCGTTATCCTTGAAACCATGAATGAGCCCGTCAAAATGAACAACAATAAAACGTCCGTTTGTAATAATAAGTATTGAGAAAGTAGTATATGATATTACTGTAAGACAAAAGAGGACGACAATATTTTCTCGATGCACATTTTGCATGCAAAAACATTGCTGATTGCTACAGTTTAGACGGCATGTACGTCGTCGTATCTAAGTACATAGTTTGATATCGGCCACGAGCGGCCACGAGCGGCCACGGGCGGCCGTATAGTGTAAGCGATAAGTTGAGAATGGCGAAATATAGAGATAAGGGTCATAAAAATACGTGCGATAGCTCATTAGATTCGGGAAGACGTCTAGAAAAATGTATCGGAAGCGTGTATTAATTAGCAACACAAAAAATTGCAAAAGTTATAAGCAAATTAGGTTGCCAAAAAAAAGGTATTACGTTTTTTGTTAAAAACTCCGGAACTATTAACATTTAAGAAGATTTAAAAAAAGGTTCTTAAAGAGGAGGAAATTTCCATAAGAAAACTCCCAACTCCCTCCTAAGCCTCCGCGCGGCATTTTTAGGCAGCGCGCGCGGCTTCAAAACCGAGCACGTCACACTGATTATTTTTTTAAAGGTATTAAATATTGATTTAAAAATTTCAAAAACTTATGGTGTATTTATTCCGAACACTTCAAAGAATTTGCTCCCGTTGGAAATTTAACTTCAAGTTAATTTTTCAACAAATCAGACAAAATGTTTTAACTAACGAAATTTTTTCGAACTTCCGTCCTCATTGTACTTTAAATAAAATCTTAAATAATTTTCGTAAAAATTTTTCACTTCGTGGAGCCCTTGATATAAACATACTTAACAAGATCACGCCATAAAAATTTAAAAAATGTAAGTAATACTTTGTTTATAATATTTTTTTAACTTGAACAAAAGACTAGAAATCCAAGTATTTTTATTATTATCAGCCTCAGAAATCCAAGTATTATTATTATTATCATTTTTAAATCAATATTTAATACCTTTAAAAAAATAATCAGTGTGACTTGCTCGGTTTTGAAATTTGAAGCCGCGCGCGCTACCTAAAAATGTCGCGCGGAGGCTTAGGACTAGGGCATCGAAACCCGGACCCTTTTTTCAAAACCCGGGTTTTCAGGTTTTTTTTATCGAAAACCCGGGTACGAGTTTTCTTAAAATTCAAAGATTAACGAAGCGAAAATACTTAAAATATGATTTTCAGCGATTTAAATACCATAGTGTGCGGTCACATACTTTTAGAAAAGCGACTATTTACCTCTCCTATTATACATATTGGATCTTATCAAAGCTAGGGATTAAGATTTTCGGCCCAAGATTAAGTAGGTATTACAACAAGCTTCACCTCCAAATTGCATAATTATATTATTAAATGTATTTGTTTTTTATATATAAAAATCTATCAAGAATTTTTGAAGACAGTAAATGGAAGAATAACCTTAAATATAAAACGTATGCCAACAAATCTTTATTTCATCTTTTACATTTTTATTGCTGATTGTCACGTTATTAATAATTATTTGGTCCTTATTGATGATATACCTGTAATTAAATTTTTGTGCCTAGTTTTTACTTGAAATTGCCTTTTGTCTGCCTCGCTACGGTATGAAGCCGAATATTCTTTGCAATTTAAGGTAACTTTTCTGTTATCCAACAAACTGGAAAATCTTACTGAAAATTTTTACATTACACTACACCTCAAAGCTTTTTGTAGTCATTAGTTCTAGTCACAATAGACAAAATTCATGTCAGATTACCATATAATTGATCAGACCAGACCATAATATTATGGCAAATGCGGAATGTTGCTTTTAATGAATTTGGAAGATTAACCATGGTGGCATGCTGTTACACACAAGAAATTGTCTCTGGCGCTGGTGCTGATAAAAACTCTGCTTGTTATATTTCATCTCGATTCACCGAAATCACGTGTTTTAGTAATTCCGCAGTGAGTATGATATCCACGGCCGGCTAAAGAAAGCCACCATTCGTCCTACCACCATCAGTCTCTCAACCAATAAAAAGCAATCTGCCGCATTTGTCAGACGGCAATACAAAAACATGGGTTCAAAATATAGTTGATGGAAACTCCTCGGCATGGTTTTGTCAGTTTCTAGGGGCTGGTTGCTCTCCTGGAACCTTTTTACTGATTGCATTGTCTTCATATTGTCGCTTTTTGTTATGTTGTGAATATAACAAATAATGACAAAAAGCATAACGACAAACAAAAACCTTTAAGTGTTTTTAGTAAGTTAGACGACTGAAAATAATGACTTTAAATTGCAAAGAAAACTGGGTGTCATACCGCAGCAGGATACAATAAATATTTTTTTGTAAAAATACTGTATACAGCCAAAAATCGATCAGTATAAATTATTACTATTAATTTGACAATCAGCAATAAAAATATCTCATTCGAATAAAATTTTCAGTTTATGAAAGGAAATAAAGATTTGTTTACTTATTATTGACTTTTTGTGACTGTAAGATACCTGTGATTGCTTTATAAACGATAAAATTCGGAAAAGTGTTTTTAATAATATTTTATTAAATATTAAAAAATAAGCTATCATTGTTCCATACACTGTCTTCAAAAATTCTTGACAGGTTTTTAGATATTCCAAAAATACAAATATCCCTAAGACCTTATTGATGGGTGTATTTTATCACCAACAAGTTTCAACGTTTTGTCACCTAGTGGCTGACTTGCCCATCATCAAAAGTCTACGGTACTTTCAGCAGACTTACTTCTAAGTCTTTAGAACCCTTTGAAGCTGTCCACACTTTATTTTGTAAGCCTGTGATCACATAATAAACAAAACTGTAGTCAATCACTGAATGTTGATTGAAAACTATAAAATAAGTTTAACAAGACTTGGCTTCTATGAAATTTGAAAACTTTTTGCGAAGGACAGATTGTTTGAAGAGACTTGGCTTTTTTACATTGAATAGTTTTGGTAGGTTTTTTAAAATATGTATTATTAATTATTATTAATAAATATTTTTATGACAATTAGTCTTTAATGCTCCTAAAACGAAACTTTTTCTTAAAAATATTATATGTTGTGTAATTATGACCAATATAAATAATTAAACCTATACAATATGTTATAAAATTTGTTATAAATACCATTAAATCAGGTCTGGCCTTTAATAATTATCAAAAAACGAAAAACCCGAAAAGCTCAAAAAACCCGGGTTTTCAGGTTTCGGGAAAACCCGGTCTCGATGCCCTACTTAGGAGTGAGGAGGTTGCGAGTTTTCTTATGGATATTTCCTCCTCTTTAAGAATCTTTTTTTTAAACTTCTTAAATGTTAATAGTTCCGGAGTTTTTAACAAAAAACGTAATACCTTTTTTTAGGCAACCTAATTTGCTTATAACTTTTGCAATTTTTTGTGTGCTAATACACGCTTCCGATACATTTTTCTAGACTTCTTCCCGAATCTAATGAGCTATCGCACGTATTTTTATGACCCTTATCTCTATATTTCGCCATTCTCAACTTATCGCTTAGACTAGTAGACTTCTCAAGCGATACTATGTACTTATTACAATAATGAAGATAAAGTTTAAAACCGTATGACACTGAAAGTGCTCGCCTCGCCGCTGCCATTCCGGTGTACAGCAGCCCTTAGCGCTGCTAGTATAATAATTTTATTCTCGAGCGTGTACACTGTACAGTTGTGTCGAGTAGATTTACCGTGGATTATTTACTAATTTATTATTTGGCAAAAAACGTCCACGGAAACAACGTCGACTACTAAAAGCGAAGGCACACGGCGCGCCTGGCCGCGTTACTTCTGAATAAAAAATAAAAAAAAAGTCAATAATTAAGCTATCATTCATTACCTACGTATTTTTTGAGTACTTACTCTAGTTACATTTTAATGAGCTAAACATTCTGAAGGGATTTTAAAACAGCAATTTGAATAAATAACATTTTGAAGAAAAAACATTTGTTTTACCCAATTAATAATAAAATATTCCAAATAAATGTTGTAAAAAAGCAATTAATAAAAATCAAATTTTCATCGCGTAGCGAACCTGAGACTCATAATGTATAATGAATTTTCATGCTGACCTGACCATTGCGCTACCATGACTCATTAACCTTTTGTGAAATAAGCGAACTGTCTATAATAGTTTTCCTCTTTACATTAAAATATGTATTTTAGACTGCGTTGTGTTGATTGTTCGATATTGCACTAGATGTCGTTATTGCGAATGCCGCGGGGGTGAGGTACGGAAGTGGGGTGTGGAAACACTCGTTTGCCCAAGGTCATTCGCGTATTGGAGCCCCTTAAGTTTGGATTTCGGAATATTTCCACAGACTTTTTCCGCGGAAAATCTGTATCGAAAGCTATATTTACTTAAATATACACGATCATGAAATATTCTTTCAAATTAATTGAATATAATTTTTTACTGTGTATTTATTTATTTGTAAGATCATCTTATTACTTATTACTAATAACAGGTTGTTTACCTAATTAAAAATTATAGGGTGCAAACTATTCCAAAGCAATCATGTTCATGAGGTCTTCGAAATCCATGATGATGGAGAACGAATCATCCGTGTAAAAGTAATACCACAGACGAGTAGGTAATCGACTGTACGACGTGAAAGTGGAGCTATGTATTAATTGGAAAATTAATTAATAGTTGAATAATGTAAATGAATATATTTTCAGCAACTATTCAACCGTACATGCAAAATAAAAATGGAAAATGAAGATATTGTATTTCATTATCAAAGAAAATTTTAATATGTAATAATATATTATACACATTTACTAGATGACGCCCGCAACTCGTTGTGCCATAACTCTATTCGTTCGGGTTCGGGAACCGTACATTTTCCGGAAACAAAAGTATCCTATGTCCAGTGGCGTAACTATAGGGCTGGCAAAATGCTACGGGCCTTCGGCCCAAAAGGGCAACATTTTTTAAGTACATATTGTTTTATTATTAACGTGACGATTTTTACTGATAGAGCCCCATCAATTTGCCACGGGCTCCGGATCTTATAGTTACGCCACTGCCTATGTCCTTTTCCGGGACTCTTAAGGATATATGGAGTTATCCATGCCAAATTTCAGCAAAATCTGTTCAGCAGTTTAGGCGTTAAGAGGTAACAGACAGACACACTTTCGCACTTATAATATTATTAGTAAATTAGTAATATCAGTAATTAGTATATTAGTATGATAATAGTATAAATGCAAAAGTGAATATTGAAGGAATAAGTATTGTTCTGAAATATTGAACCGACAATAATTTTATTTGTTATTTTTTATTATATCGTTTTTTAAATTACAATATATTATTATACATAATGAAACAATGATATTAAAAGTAACTTGCACGTGATATTTTAGAAATATTCATGCGAGATTTAGATTTAAGCATGATTAATAATCGGCATGTTGATTTCGTTTTCGATAAGTTTCCCAATTCCGTCTCAGAAACGAATAAAACGTTAATTCACGATTCGAAGATTGTGAATTTTTGCACCCTACAACACAACAGTACCTCGTACCGCCCATATTTTCCTATTTCAGAGCATTTTTAACGTGTTTTCATTAAAACTAGTAAACCGTATTTTACAGCTGATCGCACTCTGACGGACACGTGTTGCCTGAATCTGCCACTCGCCGCGCCACTAGAGATATCCAAGAGCCCTATAAAACCCCACTGAAGTTTTTTGTCGACGGACGACGATACATGTTAACGACACTGCGCAAGCGCGAATTTGTAAGTTCCTAAACAATACACGTCATCTATGACCGCGCAGAGTACCAGGCTACGTCCAGGGACCCACGGGCCAAGAGCCTTCAGAGTTTAGGAGGTATTTTGATAAATAACAAAGCAGCGACATCTATGATTAAATATATGTTAACATAACAACAGCATGTTTACTACGTAATTCACACTTAAAATCATAAATGGCGCTTTTAGTTTTGTACTGCGCCATCTCTTGACGGATAGCGAATTAAAATATCTAATATTTCGTTATTTCCGTTCAAATCAAGTTCAATAAATTTCTAGTTACCTGAGTTATATAGTTTACATTCTCTTTGGTTACCTGAATTAAAATCAAGTAAACTCCAGTAGTGTTTATTATTGATTCGAATTTCATTTTCGAAATTCGAAATTCACAACTCTAATCAGACTTTCCGTCTAAATCATTGATTCCCAAAGTGGTCCAGGGCTCTCGTGGATCCCTGGGGTGGACCCCCAGGGATCCACGAGAGCCCGACAGAAGTCTACGCTTGCGTGGAAAAAAAATGGGGGTCCACAAGTCGTTAATGGGGGTCTATAAAAAAATATTTGTTGACCCCAATTAGGCAGCCAATGTCATAAGAAGCTCAGAAATTGTTTTTGTAAGAACTTGCGTAATGCATATTCCATATTCAGAAAGTGTGTGAACTCCGCCTTTTAACCTTGCTAGCTACGCGGGAACTCCGTGCTAGTCGCTAGAACTCAAAACTGTATGGTGGAAACGTGCCACTTTTCTAAGTAATTACTCAAGTGATGACAAGACGTGCCACAAAATAAAATTTTTCTTTATAATCTTGACGCGTATATTTAAAAATGTAATGCCCCTAGCCTATTACTAGGCGCTTTTGTAGAATAATCACTATAATAATTTTGTAATCATTGACGTGCTCAAAATTTCATGTCACGTGCCATTGGTTCGCCATCCCTGGCATCTAAGACGGATAATTTGTTGAAAACCACAGCGACTGTTATTTAAAATAATAGCAAGTTTTATGGATCAGTATTGTTGTGTTACTGTAGAGTGTAGAGTGCAGGTGGTCCGCAGTATTCACCAACGCCACGAAACAAATGAGTTTGGGAACCTCTGGTCTAAATAATTTAAAATATGAAAATAATTTATCTTTAATACAATAAATGAAACTACAAAATTGTATATAATAATAATTTATATTTATACACAAATCCATTTCGCATAGGATATGATTTTATAACCCTACTATGTATTATAAATATTGTTATCAAACAATAACTTTATGTACAATTTCACATCAATTTAACATAAATAATGTTAACATTATTTAAGGTAAGGAAGGTACTTTGATTGAATAAGAAGTTAAATTGTATACAAAACATTTGGAGACACTACCGGATGCTTTTATTCCGAATAACGGCCTGTCCACATCTCCACGTCACGACGTCGTCAACGTGGAACGGTGCGGTAACGTGGCACGGTACGTTGTCGTGACGTGACGTCAACGTAACGTAAATATGCACGTCTTTTTTCTTCTCTTTCTCTGATTTTAACAATAGCAAAAGCAGAATAAGTATTGTGCGGTCCACATCTAGATAAGTAGTGAAGAATGTGGCAGTTTTACAAGGCATGGCGACGTACAATGTTGCTATAGCAACATTGTACGTCGCCATGCCTTGTATGTCACGTCACGTCACGTCACGATATATCGTGACGTGCATTTTACGTCACAATGACGTAAATTTTCACGTCACGTCAACGTACCGTGCCACGTTACCGTACCGTTCCAAGTTGACGATGTCGTGACGTGGACATGTGACAGGCCCTAATGCCGTTTGTCCACCGCCGCTATAACCTGCCGGCCTAAGCAACTCACAACGAGAAAATTTTGTCTACATGTTTTCTCGATGTTAACTGGTTTATCTCTTCTTTTCTATTGACTCTAACATAACATACTTTATTTCTCGCGACTGTCGTCAAAATTAGAGATAACTGTGTTTTTTTCTTAATCTGTGCTATTTTTGTCTACGCATCCTAACATGACAACATGACTTTTGTCAAGATTTTGACAAACGAGATTAGTTTGTCGATATATACCTATTATCTGTGAAGCTAGTCTACGAACGAGAAATTTATATATCGACGTACGCATGTTAGGGAAAAAGAGATATTACATCGATATCAACAATATAACTACGCTCGATAGTGAGATATCTCGTTGTGCACATCTTAGGCCGGCTGGACGTCACCGACAAAAATACAAATAAAATGCCACTTTATGATGTAGGGCTATAGGTTCCATTTTCTAGCGACATTGGTCTAGCGACTCATGCCGCGGCTGCTTTGTAGTGGCGTAGAGCGAAATAAACTCTATAGCCTGGGTCATAAAGTGGCATTTTATTTGTATTTTTGTCGGTGACTTTCCGGTGAAGCAATGGACAAAGGGCCTTAATTTTTTTTTAATTAGCCTATGATGTCCCACTGCTGGGCAATGGCCCCCCAGAGTCTTCCACTTTTGTCGATCCTGCACCACCGTTGGCCAGCCCGGCTGGTATGCCTTCAGCTCGTCGCGAAATCTCTTCCTTGGCCGGCCACGTTTGCGACGTCCATTTATTTATTTATTTATACGAATAAAAAGCTACAATATATTAAGTGTATTGACAGTATCCATAGCTTTAAAAAATGTTCTTAATTTACACAAACTAACAAGATTACATTTCCTGATTCTTGGCAACTCTTAAAATGCACCTTTGAACCTGTTATATCCTGGATGGAAAATTCACACTTTTTTAGCTAGAAATCTAGCAGGAAATATACCTTCAGGTTAGCCTATATAGGCTACATATATATGTATAAGGACATGTCAAGTACATTATTAATGTGAAGTTTCGGAGTGCCGACAACAGTTCGCAGCACTGCGCCTCTAGTCCACCGACGCATTCGCATGCGGCACCGAAAACTGTCAGCAAACTGTCAGTAGTAGTATGGCAGAATTTCGCATACGCTTTGTCTCGCTCTAACATTAGCTTGAATGAATTAGTTGCGTCCTTGTCGGTATTGTTTCGCAAGGAGCTGCGAAGCCATCGCTACACAGACGCGAGCGGAGCGAAACAAAGCGTATGCGAAATTCTGGCATACTACCACAGATTAAGGTTTATATTATAGATATGCATACTACTGACAGTTTTCGCTGCCGCATGCGAATGCGTCGGTGGACTAGGGCGTAAAATATAGTAACCACGCTGCTTGATGTACATTAATCCATACTTCCATATTAATATTATAAATACGAAAGTGTGTCTGTCTGTTACCTCTTCACGCCCAAACCGCTGAACCGATTTCGATAAAATTTCTTATGGAGATACTTTGAGTCCCGGGAAAGGACATAGGATACTTTTTATCCCGGAAAATTGTACGGTTCCTACTACATCTTGTTATCAAATTACGAAATTAAAAAAGGTTGACAAATCCTGCAGCGTTTCTTTTTAATGTCACACTGAAAAGGATTGAGAGATTTTCTAAGAAATAATAATAATAATCAGATAATTTATATACAGCTAACTAATTACAAAACACCCTAAAAAAATCTACAAACTAATGGACAGACGAAGGACTAAATATTAGTGAAAAATACAATTTTAATAATTATTCTCGTAAAGGTCACGCACAATTTTATGGTTGTTTGGGCAAACATGGAAAGGTGTTCGATTTTTAAGTCTCTTCGATAGGCAAGAGTAAGCGGGGCCACGCTATTGGTAGATCAGTGATCAGACGGGTCGTGATTGATAGATAGCGATCTGACAGCGACACTTTATTGGTAGATATACTGTGCGCATACGCCCATTGCTCCTTCCCGTTTCGCCGAGCTGTCTTTAAATTGTGAGCGACCTATACGTCATAATATTATAATACTCACAAGCTCAGCCAAACCATCTTACAAAGTATAATACTTTTCAATTTAATAGATAGAGGAATTATGCTTCATTTAAATATTGCATACAAAAATCTACATGGTAATATTGATTACATTTGTTGCTAATACATACTAATAAAGCTATATAAATTTTTGGCCCTTAATTTAAAGTGCAATTTGGAAGTTACTAACATTTTTAATCTTTCAATCTCTTACTAGCAAATATATTTATATTTACGCATTTCAAGCTCTGTTCTTCCGTATTTTTCTGTCATGTAACGTTTTTAATGCGCCAGATAAAGACAAAAATACCTAGTATAGTTTATTAGCTGTAAAAATATTTTGACTAGCAAGAGCTTTAAAATGAATAAGATCACATTCAGAATGTTTCGGTATTACTACAAAAGATTTAAACACCTGTTGAACAGTTGATTAGAGAAAAAATCAGTACAAAATGGTCTCAAAACAACTGTTCAACAGATGTTTAGTTTTTTTGTGGTAAGACCGTTTATGTTTATACATGTATAAATGCCAAAAAGTTAATCTATGGAAACAATGTTGGTTGTAAGTACACAATCATATTTTTTATAATAAAAATATACTTTATTACTCTGTAATAAGTATCTCTCACTCCATACTACCCGGTAGAAGTATTACATAGCTCTCTATAACATTGTGCACACAGTATACATGTATAAATTTATAAATATAACTAAATCTACGCACCGTTGAAGTTTACACAAAAATAGTTTTTATCACTAGGCGATAGTGTCGCTTTCGCACTGGCTCCGTGCCTGCCAGCTTGTTTTGAGATCTGCAAAAGGTTACAAATAGTGAGTTTTAATTGAATTATTGACATGAAAAGTTATTTATTCAGACGTCAAGAATTCTGTAGGCCGATTTTTATGCCTTATTCTTTCATCGTTGTACCATTCCATCATGTCAACCTCTGCCACTCAAACACATGCACGCACACACGTACGCAAGCACACAGACTATCCACATAAACATGCAAAGACACTCCTTTCCCTCCTTTTCTTCCAGTACCTACACAAACCAAGCGGGCCTCTAGAAGGTCAATTTTATTGTGCAATATCACGTATTGTTCAATATTATTGACCATCTAGGGTTGATATTGAACGCGCCCGCCTTTCAATTTAATTGTCAAATAAATTGTTCAATGATATTGCACCATAAAATTATGGTCTAGGGGCCCGTTTACTTATTCTATCCACGCACGGTCACTCTCTTTTCCACACACTCACTCACCATGCTACTTATCCAGCAGCGACAGTCGAAGCGCCTCGTCGAGCTGCGTCTGCTCGTCGCGGCGCCGCCTCTCCCTCTCACTCTCCTCGAGGGCGGAGGCCTCGAGCGCCGCCCGCAGCGCCTCCTCCTCCGCCCACGGCTCCGGCCCCTGCCCCGCCCACTCCCCCGGTACAGGCTCCGCCCACACCGGCTCCGCCTCTTGCTCCGCCCACTTGTCCACCCCGTCCGCCGGTTCCCGCCCCGCCGCCGCCGCTAGCGATTCTTCTATAGCTCTGGCGGACACTACTTGGTTATTTTCTAGCGCTAGACTACTCTGGGTAATTTGAGGGAATATTTATTTTTGCTTTACAGAAGGCTACTCGAAACACAAATTATTTAGAACTAGCTACTAGCAGGCTAGCAAGTAAAAAAATAATTAAAACATATTACATAAGCATAAAAAACGTCTTTTATAGTCCGTCAAGAAAGTGAAGAAATTAAAAAGTGGCAACATCGTAGTGTCATCCTTTTTTTCTTAGATTGATTTGAAATGGATGACACTACAATGTTGCCACTTTTTAATTTCTTCATTTTCTTGACAGAGTATAACTAGATATTGTAGGATATGAAATTTCATAAAGCTTGTCTAATTTGAAATGACGTGCCCCACCACTTCACTATTCGATATAAATGAAAAATTTTATACTGTGAATACGAGGAGGGGGCGCGTCATTTTAAGTTAGATAAGCCCTACATCATTTTGATTTTAAAAATATATAAATACTTAACCCATTACGAAAGGAGTTAAAAAAACCTACATTCATGCAAAATCATTCAGAATTTAGTTTGAATATAATATTGCATCAAGCGCATTTACAAAAAAACATAGCAATATTTTTTTACAATAGCTAGAAACGCCTGCGCCTGTAAATAATTTAAAATGTATAGTGTTTTAATTATACGTTAATGGCGGCTTTCAGTTCGCCAATTTATATTTACATCCTTATCGTAATCACTAATCACCTTAAAACTACGTTTAGTCTATACTGTATAGTCTATAGTCTATAGACTCTATACAACAATAAAAATGTTGCATTATTTTGTATAGCGTTGACTGTGCGCCATTAGGCGCCTTTTTATAGTTTGTGCGTTTTATGATGATATGGGTGACACATAATAATTGGCAATAATAGGGAAGTTACCTAAAAAAATTAATCGATAATTTAAAAATATCGAATCACTTCGTGAAGGAATTGTAACCGAAATTATCGATTTCGTACTGACGTTTCAGAGTGGCGCCGGCGATAAAATTGCCGCCCTTTTTATCGATTTGATTTCGATTCAACAGTGTCAATCTCTATTGGCATGAGTTCCGTTTCATGCATCTGACATTTTTCAAATATTTTCGTAACAATAATTTTATACTCCTATTTCACAGTTAATAATATAATTTTATAATAATAAGTTAGCATTTAGCAACTTTTTATTTTTATTCATTTACAATTAAACGAAACATTTGTTTTTGTAGATGGAATATAATTTATTACATTTTGATTTTTTTTTTTGTTTTCTTGTAAAAAAAACCGTAGCAAGGAATATGAGAATTGTCACCCATATCATCTTAAAACGCACAAACTATAGTTTCAAAAAAGGTACTTTAGTAAGTTATAATGTCATCACATTCAGTAACAACTGCAACTCGCACTAAGCTCTCAGAAGACATGTATGACGTCATACCTCTGTAGTTCTCTCTGCTCGTGCGCCAGCAGGTCCCGCGAGTGCGGGCGCGGGGGCGAGGACGCGGGCGACGCGGGCCGCGCGCCACGCAGCGCCTCCCATACGTCCACCTAAACCAATTAAGAATAAAGTTTGTTGAAGAGAATCTACTTGTCTTTGTTTGGCACATTAATAAAGTCACATGATACTCGTAAGGACAGCGGATCGAAAAAGTTATTGGAAAGATAGTATACATATAACATGAATTGTGAATAATGAATGTTGATAATTTTACATAATTATACGAATACATAATATTATATTGTTGACACACATAAGCACATCAAATTTTGTTCACTGTAAAAGTTCATTGTTTAATTTACATCATCATAAACCTGCTACTACGTCCCATGAACGCTCGAGCGTACATACACGAACGGGTCGCTAGTACGTACGTAGTGGCGTGTAGCCACAGCTTGCTATCTCGTTCACACACTCCTACACTTACTCTATCTCACTTACTCGTTGTGCGTGCCGCTTCAGCAGCAACTGCCTTAGCATACGTACATCTGCTATCTACTTCTCACGTGTAGCGCCGTCTCACCTGGTCGTCGTGCGTGCCGGCCTCGAGCAGGGACTGCTGTATGGCGAACTGCAGCAGGCCGTCGTCGTCGCACAGGTGGTCGGGCGCGGCGGCGTCACGGTAGCCGCGCGCGCTGAACACGATGTCATCCACGATGCACGCCAGCCGCTCGCCCTCGCGTACGGATTGGACGTTCGGTACGGGGGTCTCCGACGCGAATATGTTTCCGAAGGTGATGCGCGCATTCAGCACGTGGAATAGTGGGATTTCTGTAAAAAATATAGTCAAACTTTCATTTGTAAATAGGTTAAAAAATACACTCATAAAATCCCCACCTGAAGCTTATACCACCGAATAGCCATAACTAAAAGTGTTGTATAATGTAAGTAAAAGCAAGTTTTTACAAAGAAGATTATACAAACAGGCTTTTAAATGTTAATCACAGCACCCGACAGATAACAAGCTTACAGCTTATACGAGGGCTGCTATTTATGTATCCGGAATTAAAAAAAGAAACAAACATATATCATTTAATATGGTTTTATTGCTTTTCAAAATATTCGCCGCGATGATCGACACACTTTTGCATACGCTGGAACCAATTTTCATAGCACTTTTTCCATTCTGATTGAGGTATCTCCAAAACGTGCATTTTAAACGCATCAACAGCCTCTTCGCGGCTCGAAAAACGTTGACCACGTAATTTGTTCTTCGCGTATGGAAATAAAAAGAAATCGTTAGGTGCCATATCAGGGCTGTACGGCGGATGACCAGTCAATTCGATCTTTTGACCCTCCAAAAACTGAGTTGTTTCAGCTGAGGTGTGACAGCTAGCATTGTCGTGATGTAATATGATTCTGCGTTGTAGGTTGTCCCTTCTTATTTCTTCAAAGACTTCTGGTAAACAAATGGTCGTATACCATTCAGAATTAACCGTTTTACGATTCTCTAATGGCACTGTAGCCACATGTCCATTAATTCCAAAAAAAACAGGCGACCATTTGCTTCAAAGTACTTTTTGCACGAGTAACTTTTGTTGGTTTCGGCTCATCTTGGAACACCCACACCGTTGACTGTTGTTTAGTTTCGGGGTCATATGCATAGATCCAAGATTCATCACCTGTGTAGATATTATAAACGGCTTTTGACGTACCACGGTTGTATTTTTTTATCATTTTTTTGCACCAATCGACACGAGCCCGTTTTTGATCGATTGTCAAGTTGTGCGGAATCCAACGCGAACATATTTTTTTTACAGCCAAATGTTCGTGTAATATCTTATGTATGCTCGTCATACTTATACCTAAGGACGCCTCTATCTCGCGATATGTAACATGACGATCACGCATTATTAGTTCCCGCACAGCATCTATATTTTGTGGGACAACAGCTGTTTTTGGGCGACCTTCCTTATTTTCATCCGTGAGCATAGACCGCCCACGATTAAACTCACTGTACCAGTGATAAACAGTGGTTTATGATGGTGCTTCATCTCCAAAAGTTGCGGTGAGTTGAATAAAGCACTGTTGTTGACTTAGCCCACGCCGAAAATCGTAGTAAATCATTGCACGAAAATGTTCACGCGTTAAATCCATGGCAAATGAAGACACGCAATTTTCAAAATGACGCCACAATGGAAAAATAATTGACAGTCACATGAAACAAAATGTATTCTTCAACCAAAGAGTTCTATTTTCAAATGTTGTAATACTTTTTAAATATTGTTCTTGTAAGTGGCCAGTTCCGGATACATAAATAGCAACCCTCGTATAAAGAAACCATCAATAATTGCTATGTTTATAATCAATTATTGCAAATATCCTAAACCAAAATCTACTTTTCAAGGAGATTATATCCTATGAAAGTATGTATGGGATAAGGAGAATATCCTGTAAAAGTGTGTATACCAATTTTGACGGGGAAGCCGGCTGGCAGCTGCATCTGCACGAAGTCCTTAAGCTTGGCGAAGTGCGGGGACGACATCGCCGCCATGAGATCCAGGATCGGCATTATCTGCTCTTGCAGCTGGAAATTATAGCGTATAGAATTATACATGTTCATTTTTATCCATATTTTTTATACTTTTAGAACCCCTTCAGCTAATTATGTTATACATATGAATTGAAAAATATATAGATTACGACGTGACGTTCAAACAGGTAAACCGATTGGAATGAATTACATTGGGTTTTTCTTGCAAAGCAATAAATAATAAATAACTAAAGACGTACAATACATTATTTATAGACCAATATTACAAATCCGAAAGTGTATCTTTCTGTTTGTATAACGTTATCTCCTCAAGCTTAAGCCGACCGATTTAAAAGATAGTTGATATAGAGTATTAGTATAGTTTGGTTTATATGTCATCTTCACCTGCAACGGATAGTCCTCGCAGAGCCACAGCGTCGCGCGGAACCGCTGCACCTTGGTGCTGACGACGCGCGGCCGCCCCACGTCGCGCTCCAGCGGCTCGTCCGAGAAGTACTCCTGCCACGTCACCGGCCGCAGGTCCTCGCACGACCGACTGCGGGCAGGCTCCTCCTGCTGTATTATTATAAGGGGGTAAGGTCAAGTTTTGTTTGCACATTTAGGGGGATGGGGGGGACTGCTCTCATAGTGCTCCTGTGATAACCAACTCTAGTTTCGACGGCCTGCTAGTCCTGCAGGGCTAGCAGGCCGTCGAGCGGCGGGCACGTGCTCGCTGCGTGTACGCGACACCTGCAGCTCCACACAATAACCGACTGTATCACCGTGCCACGGGGTTCAGTTTACCTCGGGCTCCACGGTCTCGGTGTCGTCGGCGAGGGCCAGCAGGCCGGCGAGCGGCGCGCGGCGGCGCACGCGGCCGGCGGGCACGTGCTCGCTGCGTGTACGCGACACCAGCTCGACGTTGCTGGCGCCCCACACCTTGCACTCCCAGCCGCACACCTCCTCACTCTTGTCCGCGCGCCAGCCCCAGATACCGCTCTTGTTCCTATAAAATTATTGCAATGGTTGTAAAATATAATATGCTGCGTACGTTCAAGCGTGGATGCATGTGTGTATGTTAATATACATATAACTCATGCAAAATTAACACTACATGGAAAGTAACACACAGTCACAGAATCGTTCCTTAAAATTATGGCGTTACGATTGAAGAAAACTGCCGAAATAATAACTTTCCGTTTTCGGCGTAATCTCATAAACAATAAATATGTGTTTTCTATGAAAAGTAAACATGTATAAACCATTAAAGTGTGACGCGGCGTACGTCCATGCGAGCGTATACGTCCATGAGAACGTGTACGTACGTGCGTGCGAATACATACGTGCGTATACGCACGTGTTTACATAGATAAATAAACAGCTATCAACAATATAAAATACTACCTCTCAAAGCTAATCTTATCCGTATCCAGGTAGTTGATGGCCAGCGGCGCTGCCAGTCGCTGTCTGAGCGCTCGCGGCGGCGGCGGCGCAGGCGGCGCGGCGGCGGCGTCGTCCGCACCGAGACGCTCCGACCATGCCGTACGAGCTTCGTGGTCTAGCTCCACTAGGGATGCGCTGCGACCTGGAATTACATTACATCGGCTTTATATAAAACACGCAGAACTTCGTTGGACTCAAAGTACCTCCATACAAATTTTACGTGGTACGTGTCGAACGGGCACATGCGGGACACCAGCGGCACTGTCATATACAGTATACATACCGTGACCCCGGAATATGTAGGTCCGGTCGCCGCGCTGCCAGCGGTTGTTCTCGAAGCCGACGAGCGTGGTGTCGACGCGCACGTTGGCGCCGCGCTTGTACACGCGGTACGTGTCGAACGGACACATGCGGGACACCAGCGGCACTGTGACATAACACACATAGGTTGCTAAGTACGAGTTACGACACTGCGGCATACAGTGTTTTTCAGGCGTTACTCGGGCGGAAATCCAGAGCTTAAAATTTAGTATGTTATTATTTTTAGCAATATTCCGCGAAACAAACCCCAACCTGTAAGTAAATGAGAGAGTGTACGCATCTAAGGCATGCATACAGCACCTCCCTGCTCTCCCACACTGCCTATGCGTACACTCGCATGCAAGAACCTGCAAACACCACCAACACACAAGCAATAATGTTAGCAAATTCGTGCAAGGCCTCTCACCACCATGCAAGTTGAAAACCTCGACATACTAAATTTTAAGCGTTTTCGAACATAAATTTTTAAATAGCAACACAAGTACACAGCACTATTACAAGCATAATTTCTCTTGTGTTACTGGTGTCCATGGGCAATATTAATCGCATACCAACGGGCGATTTGTCTGCTCATTTCCTTGTCATTTTCATAGGAAAAATCACTATTCACTTCACTCTCACTTTTGATTGGTGAACGTCAAAAAGTAAACCAATCGGCAATGCAAGTGAATACAATATACAATAAATACAGAAATAGATAAACAGCTATCAAAAAAATCTTAGAAACGGGGCATAAAATAGGCTAAATAATTACCCCAGCTAGTAAACTCCCACTTCATCTCCACATAGAAGTCCGGTGCGAGGCTCAGCCGGTTCAGCAGCTCCGGTATTCCGCTGCAGCGCACCGCGTGACGTTGCCTGTCGCGCCTAGACAACACCAGGGATAGTAGCTCAAGGTTCCCCGTAGCTGTTGCCTCTTGGACCACTGGAAATATAATAATAATAATATTTTTTATCAACATCAAACATTTTTTATGAAGACTCTGACTCCCAAACTAGGCAATGCCTATATGTTAAGGGTGAAGCCAAACGAGCGTAATTTTTGATTTATGACATGCCGTGAATTTGAATTGGCCAATCGTAATGCATTTCTTACCTCTCCCCCCGCGTCGCTTACCTCAGCACATTGACACAATAATTTGTTAAGAGAAATCAAAACATTAGGCGTCTATTGGGTTATGTGGTCGCTGGCTTCACCCTAATAGTCAGTGGCTTTTCCCAATATTATGTGTATAAAATCTATACTAATATTATAAATGCGAAAGTATCTCTGTCTGTCTGTCTGTCTGTCTGTCTGTCTGTCTCGCTTTCACGCCAAACTACTGAACCGATTGTAATGAAATTTTGTACACAGATAGTCTAAAGCCTGAGAAAGGACATAGACTACTTTTTAACTGGAAAAGGGGGTTGTAAGGGGGTGAAAATGCGTAAATTTGGTCAAATTAAGTTAGTTCCAAAAACTCAAAATAGATGGCGCCAAGAGTCCCCTAGATCGCGCTATTGCTTGCTCATGCGTATTTCTATAAAAGGTGGTACCATGTTAAGCTACATTTTTCGATTCTTTCGATTGTTATACACGTTCTATACTAATATTATTATTATAAATGCGAAAGTATCTCTGTCTGTCTGTCTGTCTCGCTTTCACGCCAAAACTACTAAACCGAAAATAGATGGCGCCAAGAGTCCCCTAGATCGCGCTATTGCTTGCTCATGCGTATTTCTATAAAAGGTGGTACCATGTTAAGCTACATTTTTCGATTCTTTCGATTGTTATACACGTTCTATACTAATATTATTATTATAAATGCGAAAGTATCTCTGTCTGTCTGTCTGTCTCGCTTTCACGCCAAAACTACTAAACCGATTGTAATGAAATTTTGTACACAGATAGTCTAAAGCCTGAGAAAGGACATAGGCTACTTTTTAACTGGAAAAGGGTAAGGGGGTGAAAATGCGTAAATTTGGTCAAATTAAGTTAGTTCCAAAAACTCAAAATAGATGGCACCAAGAGTCCCCTAGATCGCGCTATTGCTTGCTCATGCGTATTTCTATAAGAGGTGGTACCATGTTAAGCTAGGTTTTTCGATTCTTTCGATTGTTATACACGTTATTAACTAAGAACTCACCTACCAACTTAGATTAGATATCAAATTCAAAAACAACAGCGCCAAAACTACTGAAACGATTGTAATGAAATTTTGTACACAGATAGTCTAAAGCCTGAGAAAGCACATAGGCTACTTCTTACTGGAAAAAGGGGTTGTAAGGGGGTGTTTATGCGTAAATTTGTTCAAATTAAGTTAGTTCCAAAAACTGGACCAGATGGCGCCAAGAGTCGCCTAGATCGCGCTATCGCTTGCTCATATGTATTTCTATAAGAGGTGGTACCATGTTGAGTTAATATTTCGATTCTTTCGATTGTTATACATGTTATTAAATAACTCACGTACCAACATAGAAATCAGAAACAACAGTCTACCAATAATAAATACTAAATAGTTTATGGCCTATGGGTATTGGCTATTGGGCAAAGCTAAAGTTGTGTAATGCATTATGCAGCTAAGTTGTGTACCGCTAAATAAACTTTAAAAGGTATAAAACAGTTTAATTTAAAAAAATCATATTATGTGCACACTACACGGCTGTTTTGGGTATTTTGATTTAAGGGGTACCAGGGTTTTAAAAAGCTTTTGACACCAATTTTATTGACACCGCGCGCTATAAACTGAAGTCCACGCGGACGAAGTCGCGGGCAACAGCTAGTATAAAATAATATGAATGTGAATTTTTGTGGAGCTGGTAGAGATTTGTGTAATAATCCATTGCTACTTGCGTTATTCACGCAAGAAAATATTGCTATTCATAGCAGTGTAAAGCTGATGGCACATTTGTCAACACTGTACACGTCGCACCGCATAGTACACGAAATGCGGCGCGTACGGTGCGGACAAATATGCGAGATTTCACATAATTTTATTCAACGAATTCTAAAATGCGGCACGTTCGGCGCATGCGTGCTAATAAATGTCCGATCAACTTAACAAGACAACAGCTATTCATTTGTCCAGTAAAAGAAACTTGAGTAGATCATGCATGTATCATGTTTCTTGTGTGGCAAATATTATAATTTATTTATATCCACTTATTTCTACAATATAAATGTCTAAGCTTTTAAATTCTATAAAGGGATATGTTTGTTATAAAATGTATTCATAAGTACTAGGACAATTTTGCTAAACCAAGGCACGAATTTAGAGTAAACGAGAAGGACTAACTAAGCTAAATTAGTTGTTGGTTTGCACAAGTCACCAGTAACATCAAGATATTTAGCAAAATATGTTTCACCAACTAAAATAAATTAAACTTCTAGAGGAAAACCTTTGAGAAGAAAGTGTATTCCCTCTTAAAAGGCCGGCAACGCACCTGCACCTTTTCTAATGTTGTGAGTGTCCATGGGCAATGGTAGTTGCTTTCCATCAGGTGATCCGTTTGCTCATTTGCCCTCTTATTTTATAAAAAAAAATTAACTTGCTCAGTCGGTAGAGCGTCGGTAGCTACAAATTATGATTAAAATACCTGTCCAGCCATCCTTTTCACAGTTGACATCTGCATCTGCTTCTATAAGAACACGGGCGGCTTCCAAGTTCCCCAAGGTGACTGCAAGCAACAGTGGGGTCCTCCCTCGAGGATCTTTGAGTTCTATATCTTGTGGTGTGTACTGGAATAAAGGATAATATTATATGGCTTTACACAAAACATATTGTTGAAATAGGTAATTGTTTTATAGAATCTCATTTTAAAGATTAAAATGATAGGTTAAAATTTAATTTATAGTGGATATATTGTGCTGTGTGATTGCTATAACACACCTGTCAGATGGAACTAAGCGTGCGATCATATGACATAAAGTATAATATTAATTATTAGACATTGGATGCATTAGCATAATTGCATATGCAAATGCATATAATGGCACTTTTTAGGCGATAGTGCATATTTTGGCAATTTTTCGTTGGTAGTGCATATTTCGGCAGTTTTATGCCCTCGTAGTCTCCAAAGACCAAACTAGCTATCATGACACACACCGAGGCCACAAAACAGAGGTATGATGGATCAAAACACTTTAAATGTGTGGCTCCATCCCCATTTAAAGAATGCAATACACCCAATAGGTATAATATCTTTCTAGAAACAAAATTTTTCATTGTAGTTGGCAACATTAGTAAAAAATTTGAATAAAGTAGTTAATGATTTAACACGTTCCCAGCGGCACTGATATATCTGTACTTTCCATTACTGCGTTACGGGTCGTTTTAAACCTTGCCCTATACCAGAGATTGTGGCGGCACGAGGCATATTAAACCCCACCGCCCGTAGGAGACTAAAATCCTTTTTTTGGCGCCAAATAAGACAAAGTGTGCGGCTTTTGTCGTGATTATTATTAACAATGAGTTCATCAACCTAAATCTACCGCCGCCCGTGGTTAGATTAGTTAGTTTAGATTCTATGGGTAAAATAAAATGTGGGGTCTGATGTACCCCATACCACACTGAACAATAGCAGTTTTTCATATAATTTAGTGATGGAAAAAGAAATATCGATTTTATTTAATTGTATTTATTTATCAAACTTATGGATGTTTTTCATTAAAACAGGCCAAACAATAATATTTTTTGCAACCAGTGCATTCTGCGAGAATTTTCTTTACTTTTTTGTCGGCCTCACGACTTGTTAAGAAGGTGCGGAGTTTTTCGTAACATCCTACACATCTCCTCTTCTTTGATGCCTTTTCTAGATGATGTGCCTTGTTTGTAGTGGGTTCTGAAAAGTAAGGTCGAGCTGAGTAAATTAGGGTAAGAGTTAGATAGACTCGGGTAGAGTTGGGTAAAGTTGGTTAGAGTAGAGAAGAGTTGTGTTAAGTTGGTTAGAGTAGGGAAGAGTGGGGTTGACTTGGGCAAGAGTTAAATTTTGATGTGACTGACCTGTTTTTGAAATATCTTCCTATATCCTGATTTTGACTCAGATTTACCAGTTTCACCACCCGGTTTTTCTTCATTTTCCTCCTTGATTAAATTTTTTCGGCAACGTTTCGACATAATCGGCAGCAGTCGTACTTCATCGCGTGCTCAGTCTCGAATGCGTTGCACAACACTAACCGCGTGAAGCTAGCTTAGGGTGCGGTACGAGGTGCGCGGGGGTACGAGGTGTTCGCAACCTCGTTCCGCTCTGTGTTAGAATTTTTATTTGTTCAGTGCGGCACGAGGTCTAAGAAACCCGGTATTAAGGTCGGTATACCATTGAACTAGGAATCAATAGCACATCTCAGATATATAGTTATCACTTTCCTACACTGAACCAGATGGAAGTTATGCCTCCCGCACGACAGAGAAGTTTAAGTTTTTTCCTACCGCTATATCGACGAGACACGGACAGGGTGTTTCAAGCCCTGTTTCGCACCTAACGTGTTAATAAACTTTCATGGGCATTAGCATTGCAATTGGAAAATGTTGGTAGAAAATTATTATCGGTGCTGTATAAGAAATGAAAAATCCTGGATTTGATGAAATTATATAAATTGGTGCTTTTATTAACGGTACCACCAGAAAACTCTTCAAAAAAATTATTAATTTTAAAATAGCCAAAATATGCACAAACAAAGTCACTTAGACTTTGATTGTGCATAATATTTTGGATATTTTTCGTGCATATTTCGGCACTTTGCTCGTGCATATAATAAATAAAATAACTCCAAGAATCGGCAATCAGAGGATTATTGAGTGTTTGGCAATAAAAAATTATGTTTTAATTGGTCAAATAAACAAATAGATTATTCTTTCTCGATCTTTGTTTTGAGTAGATTCTAGAACTTATTCTTTGTATGAAATTGATCCTAAAACTTGTTTGGTTTGAATACAGAATTGTCAAAGCAATATGCAAAATGTGCAGTTTCTATAAGTTTTTCAAGCAATTCCACTGCTCTGCAATGCCTATACTTCTAAGATAAGAAAAACATGTCAAATAATCAAAAAATATAATAATGAGTAATAAAGAAGAGTCAATAAAAGTTAGCGTATCACAGTTTAACGAGATTCCTTGTACACAATATTAGGAAATGAGTATAATGTGCTAATCAGCTTCAGAACTTTGGTATGGCTTCATCAGGAATAATAAGATTACATGTCACACCCACTTTATTTGCTGAACATTCTTATAATAATGCTTTTTAAATTATATTCAGTAATCATGATCAGATTATGCCCATTATTGACCTTTTAGTAACATGTCAGCTTTCATACTCAACAGACATCTTATAAAATTAATTTTACAAAAAATAATTATATAAAGTAGAAAAATATTACAGGCATGAACAGTTTTCTAAATATTTTGTAAGATACTGAAAAGCGTTACTTCCTTTTTACTATAACAACAGAGTGAAATACCTGAATTCTAACAATAAATAAGAATACAAAAATGTGTTATTCCTAATTTATGGAAATTTATGAACAGAAATATTACATCATTTTAAAACAATGAGTTGTGTCATGTGTGTGATAACTGATAGGTATGATTTATATTTTCAGAATCTGTAGGTAATAGACAGAAAAAAATTATCAGTTGATGAGCAAAAAATAACTTGCTTATGAGTTATTATCACCAAATAGGCTCCTTGATAACTTATCAAAGAGGTGGCAAAGTTTTGATATTTACGGCGCAGTAACATAGTCCTTTGTTTTTTTAGATGTTTAATTTTTATAATATAGAAATCAATGGCTAGCAAACAAAATTATGCTTAGTACTATGAGTGTTTAGAAGCAAAGCTACAATATAATGAAATATTACATTTCAGCATACCTTGTTTGACTGAAGAGCCGCTTTAAGTTCTTCGTGCTTATCGTTCCAAACAAGCCAATGTAAAGGATAGCGGCTTGCAACTTCTTCTGCCGTTTGAGGCATTGCTTTTTATATTGATACACACGAAAGTTCACGAAACACACTACGATTACTTGTTTCAGACAATTTTTCTCGGTTTTTTTGGTATGAAATTTAAAGTATGCTTAATGACTCATATTTGTAAACAAATTCATTGTAATAATTTACGTTTCACGACTCCAAAAATTAAAAATATTTTTCGGCGATTTTATTTTCGGCTAATGACGTTTGACAACAGCAGGCAGTAGCAAACATTGTCAAAATGACAGCTTGAATTTTTAAATTTCAAATGGTAGTAAATAGTAATGCATAAAAATTTTGTCAGTTTTGACTTTTGCAAGGAAATGGGAATGTGAAACTCACCAGTCACCACTTACCAGTGAAGCCACAGAGTACTTTATTATATACTGGAAAGTGAAGCGTGAACTGTGAAAGCAGAAAGAGTGATGTTCTGGGTTTTAATGTGTAATATTGGTAGAATATTAACCATTAGATATGCGTGCACAAGTGTAAGCAAATGCTGCAACTTCCAGAAACGCGCTATATTATTATATTGTGATTTGTATTCCCTCCAAAACTCCGTCGAAAGTTTCAGTAAAGCGTCTACCACTTTACTGAATTAACCGACTTGACTCCTTGACTGTTTTGACTTTTACTTTTTGTCTAGACTTAGTTTAGACTTGACTATAATATAATAGACTATAATTTCATCATCATTTTATTTCTAATATTATTTATAATTAATAAAACGATGATGAAAACTATTGTAAGAACCTTAGTTCTTACAATATTTTTCATCATCGTTTTATTTATTTTTATTTATTTTCATCGTATTCATCGTTTTATTTATTTTCATCAACGTATGACTATGTTGTGGCTAAATCACGGCAAAATACACCCTGTCAGTGCCAAAAGTATACCAAAAGTACAAAAAAAAAGACGTCAAGAAAAACCATTGAAAAACAATTGGAAAAACAGCTGTCCGCTGTCATATCCGTTGTCAAAATATTACAAATCTTTTGATTTGCGCCGCAATGAAGGAAACAGAAGTCAATGGATTTGCAAAGCAGGGTTGCCAGATTGGGGGTTTTTTTCGCAATTCTGGGGAAAATTTTGACTCTAGGCGAAAATTTGGGGAAACAGTATCTTTGGGGAAATGTTTGGGGAAAATAAATGCACTATGGAGATTTTTTGGGGTTAAAAACATAACAAACAAATGAAACCAACGTCCTTTTCATTCGATTAACATCCTGGCAAATTTGTTGTTTGTTTGTTTTGGTTTGTTTGGTGGAGTGCATGAAAGGTCTGACAGACGTACGAACTTAAATTACGCGGGTTTTAAGTTCGCGAACTTACTCGGCTCGCGTCGGTAACACACGAGAATCGCCCACACTGGATTACCATGCCCCCAGACTCGCGGCTCGCGGCTCTTTGCTGACACACAGGCGATTAAGGCTGGTATAAATAGTCAGTACTCAAGATGCATCTCGGTCTCTAGACACGGTTCAGGCTCTGTGATTGGTTGGCTGTCAAAATTTGGACCAATCACAGAGCCGAACCGAGTCTTGAGACCGGGTCGCATCTTAAGTACTGACTATTTATACCAGCCTAACTCCTAAGATCGTCGAGCCATAGTCTGCGGTACTCACACGCACGTCTGTCACCCCCTTAAAAAAATGTCTCTTTGGTCGAGCGAGCGACAATGTGTTGTGTATCTGTTTAACTGTCGAGTGATTGAAACTACTAAATCGAATAAAAGTAGTTTCAATTTTATATTCAGTTTTTTTTCTGTAACAAAGCGATTGGGGATTTTTTTTTGAAAACGTATCATTTTGGGGAAATATAAAAATCAGTTTGGGGGAAATCGTAAAATTGCATCTGGCGACCCTGTTGCAAAGCCAATGGTTTATTATTATAATGATACGCAATTATTATAGGAGTACGTTATTAAAAATGAAAGCACAAATGCAAAGTTATAAGTTAGTCTCCATAAATTTGTTTTTAAAGCGATCGATAGCCACAAAGAAATTGCAAGAAAAGCTGGAGGTATGGTTCCTCGCTCCTGAGTCCTGGCTACTATATTTTGTTTTGGTTTACTATTACAAATTAAATATTATATGGTTATTGTTTCAGGATAGTTATAAAACGCTAAACATACCAGTATATTCAAAACAAGAAGTGGCTCGCCAAGCATTCTTAGATCTTGCCAAAAAGTACCATCCAGATTCTTGTTCGTCTGAGGCAGATATAGAGAAGTTTGTCGCCGTAGAAAATGCGTTTCGTGCGATATCGAAGTACAACACTGGATCATCTAACAGTGAGGAGGTGGAGACGATTGTTTACAACATAAAGGTAAAAATAAATATGACAGGTATCTAAAGACTGCCTCTAACACTGGTAATTGTGATAATCACCTTTATTTTTATCTTTTTTTGCCAAATTAAAATATACCTTCTAATATTATTGTAGCATACGGCACCACAACATCGTCAGTATTTAAGTTTTGAGGGTGTCGGACATGGAACCCCTTCGCAACGTCAGAAACAGTGGGTGCAGGCAAGAGCCCAAAAAGCCGCTACTAATGTTATGGAGCACAGAATATCTAAGGCAGTTGCCTCAGACAAAACACTTATGAAGAAAGGTGGTACAAAGAAACATGATATCAAAACAAAATATGGGTTTGATAGATTAGTTGAGGATTTGATACAGGAATCTATGTCTAAAGGAGAGTTTGAAAACCTTAGTGGCAAGGGAAAACCTCTGAAAGACCAAAATAGAAACCCGTATGTGGATTTTACAACACATAAGTTAAATGAGGTGTGTTATCATTTGTTTTTTGTGGATTTTTGATTATTTATCCAAAATAAATTCCTCTTATAATAATTGCAGATAAGAAACAAATAATGTGTTCAATATACTACACAAAATTAACCCATTAATCGTGGGAAAACGAGACACATAGATATTCTTTTGTGTCTCGTTCACCGGTGAGCGTATGGGGCTTGATGAATTAATTCTTTATTTTAATTTTCATAACATCTTTTGCTCATAAGAATTCCTTTTATTCCTAGGTGCTAATCAACAATGGATTCACACCAGAATGGATAACAATGAACAAAGAAATAGAACAAGATATAGAGCTCCTCAAGGAAGAGATTAAAAAGGACCGCATGTTTTTGGGTAGATATCCACTCAGCGACAGTGACAGTGCTAAGTGGCAGAAGATATACGATAGTAACAAAGACCTAGCCAACTCGATAAACATAAAAATAAACACTTATAACCTTATTGTTCCCCTACTCAATAAGCAGAGGTTACATGTAGATTTTGATAAGATTTCTAATGATATACTCATAAATGGTTTACATTCTGTGGCTAAAACTATTAAAGAAACATCAAAACCTGACCAGCAAATAGTAACAGAGGGTGATGATATAATAGGAGTGATATTGAAAGCTATAGGAGAACTATTCTCTTTCAAAGATAAGAAGAAAGATGTTAATTAGTTTGTCATTATATTTTTATGTTTTGTTGTTTTTAAAGTTTAGTTAGAAGGAAATTACTGTGATATTTGACTACAGAAATAAAAAAATATTTTTTAAATATTGCTTTATTATTTAACAACATATATTTCGCTTGGCATTCACAATATAATTTGTATAAAATTATGTAAGATTAATCGAAAAGTTGAAAAATACCTGCATAATTTTACACAAACTATAAAAATCTTACAGAAAATATAATTTGATAACGAATATTCGATTTTTAATCTTAGCTCATTACAATATTATGTTACCTTCCCTGTGTTCCATTTGATGCTAAAAATGATCAAAATGCCTCCTATTTTGTTCGTTTTTAACATCAAATGGAACGCGGGGCTTATATTATAATTTTAACATCTAACAGACTTAAAAATATCATATATAAAACAACATATTCGAGACGAATATTTTCAACCTTAAAATAATATCGCATTAATGATTATTCTTTGTGCATATTCGACACAAAATAAGGCACTCTGTAAGGATTTCATTATGTAGGAAGACAAAAAGTTTTCTGTATAATTTTTCAATTCATTGTTTATTTGAAGATAGTCTAAAATTTATATATTAATGGATAATTAGAAAAGAAAGTATTACTACAACAATAAGGTTTGATTGTATAAAAAGCTTATAAGCTAAAGAGTCTTTATTGGAATGAACACTGCATTAACAACTTTTCTTATAGGAATGACTGCAAAAATGCTTTTTGATATGTTACATAATTTATCTGTGTACAAAAACGAGACAATAGGCCACGCGTAAAAAACTTTGCGCGTCCTAAACAAGCCTTTAAATCGTGTGAAACTTGTTCGGTGTGCTAATAACAAGTGTAATACAGAGATTGATATACAGGGTGTAACAAAAAAAAGTGAATACTTTATAGTGTATAATATGATTTCCTCATATAGAGTTCACTGTGAAAGTAGCGGCTCTGAAAGAGCAAATTTTTGTTCTGTCATAAGTTTGCGCATACAAAAGTTTAAAAAAGTTACTCTTTCAGCGCCGCTACTTTTACACTCATCTCTATATAAGCGACCTATACGCTTTGTATTGTTGCACCTTGTAGATCCAAAATGGTTCCACCGAACTTCTAAATTGTAGCTGCGTTGACTTACGCACCGCAACGGAGCAATGTGCCATGTAAGAGCCAGTCCACACGGCGCGTTGCGTCAGCGTTGTGTCGACGCAGCGCGTTTAACGCATAGCCGGCCACACGGGCGCTGCGTCATCGCAGCGTTATTACGAAGCAGTCTTAACGTCAACACCCCCTCCCGCTTCGTCTCGGGGGCTGCTGACTCACGTTGTGTGTCCCCTAGCGATTCGTTGCTTATTTTATTTTGCCATCTAACCTTTTACTGTCGGAACTAGCGAATCCAATATGTGTAAGGGACTGTCCGTACTGCGAATTTTAATCGCGCGATTTTTAGTCTCGTTTTTCCGATTTTATTTCCGAGCGCTTCATAATATAAAATATTGACCGCGAAATTTTTATCTCTAGGATACTCTCATAAGATTCAATGTGTTATAGAAGTGAAAAAAAATCGCGCGATTTAAGATTCGCAGAGCGGACACTCCCTAAGTGCTGTGACTCTGGCCTATCTCCACATAATATTCCCCTGGCTGTTAAGCTTCACTCGTCCCGTGGCGACCATGCGCAGCGCGCGCGGGTATGCCCTGTGCTCAGCCTGGTGTATCCTCTCAGTGAGGGTCTCTTCCGTGTCGTCAGCCAACACCGGCACCTTCTCTTGAAGGATGATCGGCCCTGTGTCCATGCCCTCCTAGAATTTTTTGTATTAGTAAAAAAGTAAGTCATTAATTTTGGAGACGCTTAAGCAGCAATAAAAGGATTTAACTGGGCAAATGAACTATTGACTGACGATGCGTTTCGCTTAGAGTAGGGTTTCTTAATGTGGGGTCCATGGACTCAGGGGTTCAGCACGTGTATTAGGGCTACTTCCCTAGCTCGCCTTGTCGAACACAACATCATAAATTAAATGCTCTCAGTGAAGCCAAACAGCAGAACGAACTCCTCAGGCCGTAGCCAAAGTCCCTTACGTTAAAAACGATGACGATATTCGTTATGAAAATGTATGGGATTTGACATTAGTCTTCGCAAGCGAAATGTCATTTAGCGATGACTTATGTCAAACCGCATACATTTTGATAACAAACTTCGTCATCGTTTTTAACGAAAGATACTTTGTCTACGGCAGCTCTACTCTGACCGTCCATCCATCCATCCCATCTAAAGCGACGTTTACATTCAGCCATGAGCCACTGCCGTTGCTACTCGGCACACTGTCGGCAAAATTGCCCTGAATATATACGTGGGAGAGCCATGCTTCGGCACGAATGGGCCGGCTCGACCGGAGAAATACCACGTTGTCACAGAAAACCGGCGTGAAACAGCGCTTGCGCTATGTTTCGCCGAGTGAGTGAGTTTACTGGAGGCCCAATCCCCTACCCTATTCCCTTTCCTACCCTCCCCTATTCCCTTCCCTTCCCATCCCTACCCTCCCCTATTACCCTATTCCCTCTTAAAAGGCCGGCAACGCACATGCAGCTCTTCTGATGCTGTGAGTGTCCATGGGCGACGGAAGTTGCTTTCCATCAGGTAAACCGTTTGCTCGTTTGCCCCCTTATTTCATTAAAAAAAAAGAATACTTCTGCGGAAGTAACGACGCAACTGAGCGTTTACACTCAGCCCCTACATACTTGCCGCGTCGGGAAGCGGCAGCGGCAACGTGCTCGCGCTGCCCACTTCCCTTACTACTTCGGCTAAATGTAAGCAGCCCATATTATCTTTATTTACAACAATCAATAGGCTTATCTCATGTCATATACTCACGTCGACGAAGTGCACCGTGCAGCCGGAGTGGTCGTCGCCGGCCGCGAGGCACTGGCGCTGCGCGTGCAGGCCCGGGTGACGCGGCAGCAGCGACGGGTGGATGTTGATCAGTCGCCCGTTCCATCTGATGAGTGTTAGTATTTGTTAATAGATGGCGCTTACAGATTACAGTGACAAGCGCATTAGCTCCAAGAAAGCAAACCGCAGTTGTTAGCTTAAAGTTAATATACCTAGCGGAATATAGCAACAATCTCGAGCTGTCAAACGAAACCGAAATTGGTTTTCATCTGTGTGAAAAATATGTGTACGTATACACTTACACAAGCATGATTGAACATGAATTCTATGAGATTAAATTGTCAACGTGCGTCACGTGCCGACTGGACGTCAAAAAAAGAGTGCTGCTGTCATGTATCACTCGTCTCTTTTTACCACGCAGTGTTACTGATAGTGACATCTCTCTTGCTCAGGCCTTTGTTTCTCTATTCCGCTAGGTATATTAACTTTATGGTTGTTAGTCGAATCGCAATGGCTTATTTTGACATCGAAGTTAGATTATATTAGTAAGATAGTGGCCAGTGGAATTTAATGCCACCTTGTAAGACAATAACTAAACAAGCGGACATAATATAATAAATTAATAGTCTAGCTCAAAAATTAGTCTTTGTTTTCTCTAAATCACTCATTAAAAACTCGTCGATAGTTCAGTCATTAATAACTTGTTATATCTAGTTTAAAACACAAACAACTTACTTGTGCACAAACTCAGCCGACAGTATCCTCATGTAGCCGGCGAGACACACGATGTCTATCTTGTGGCTCTCCAGCGCCGCTGATACCGCGCGGTCGAACTCTTCGCGCGACGCGTAGTCTTTGTGGTTAAATACCTAGATATAATAGTATTTTAAATATATTTGTGTAAAAACTTTCAAACTGAAGTCTATTTTTACAATACTACTTACTTACTTACGGGTTACTATGATGGTCATGGTGACCATTTTCCCTTTTTCAACATTTTGAAACTCAATTAATAAAGTGTCACTTACATTTTAATTTTAATAAAATTTTACGAAGATAAAAGATCAGAATGCGATCATTACCAGCTGTAATATAAAGTTGATAAAGCAACAGTTTTTGTGTGAAAGTTATGTTAAGTTATTGTTAAATAACTGTACGTACCACAGCGGGCACGCCCGCAACGCGCGCACGCGTGAGCGCGTACGCGGACGACTTGTTGGACACCACGAGCGCGATGTCGGCGCACAGGCACTGCGATTCGTCGCGCGCCGCGTCTAATAGAGCTTGGAGGTTGCTGCCGTTGCCGGAGACTAGTACTGCCACCTGTACAGAGAATATCATAGTATAGAAAAGTCAAAATGATCATTAGTCGAATTCTAATAGTTGTTAAGGGCGAGTACTACCTGGCATTAGCGCCACCTATTTCCAGATAACCACACAAATTAAAAAAAATCATTATTGATTGTTTAAAATTTGTCTCCCAGAAAACATTTTACTGACAAATTGTAGTTGTCATTATTACGATTTATGGTAAGCCCTACCTTCTTCTTAGGCAGCAGCGGCGCTCGTCGCGCGAAGTCGAGCGCTGAGGGGAAGTTGTCGACGAGTACGCGCGCGCCGCCCGCCGGCCGCGCCTGGATCGTACCGATCACCATCGCGCCGTGCGATCGAGTTATGTTCATCACCTGGAATCGTTTAAAAGTTAGGACGGGCTCTGACGTACTTACATTTCAAAATCAAAATATTTGATTCTAAATAGATTAACAAAGTTAACACCTTTAGGACGTCTACATGAGGCCCACCACATTTGACAGAACAAACACTCTACGCGTCTCAATATACCGCACATAATATGTTTCTTCCTAAAGCTAATATGGGTTAGCTAGGCCTAGCTTCATTGCGTCAGCACACTTTGACATTGGCGACTCACTGAGGAGCCATTTGTATGACAGAGACAGAAGAACGTAGTTCTGTGTCCTGTGTCTACTACTAATTATTAATGCAACGTCAACACAGCTTCGTCCCTTGTTTTAGTGCATTTCTTATAAAACACAAAACAATAAACACTACTAAAATCTCTTAATCGTCAAGCGACTGACAATCAGACGCGCTTCCCACGAGAACACCGTACACATTTTGTGTGTGAGTACCACTTTGTAAATGGACCGGATCGAACGGAAAACTGCATTAGTGTTGCATTGAAAATAGAAGAATCGGCGTACCTACTAATTTCAGTCACAACTCACATGTAAAACTATATCGACAAGTCTGTCAAACACTTTCCAAGATGGCAGCGTTATTGACAAATCTTACCTCAGCTTGATGTTCGGGCGCGACAATCAGCACCATGCCGATACCGCAGTTGAAGGTGCGCAACATCTCGTCGTCTTGGACCGCGCCAGCCTCCGCGATCCACGCGAATACCTGAATAAAAACGTCATTAAAGAACTCTTAAAGTGATAGAGCGAGACACAACATTACAATGTCATTTGTCGTGTGAGACAAAAGATTTTTGACCCACTTTATTGCGACTTGCAGCTTTAGGGCTCTTACACAAAACTGCGAAATTGCATCGCATCGCAAATATCTGCGACAAAACTCATAATAAAAATGACATTGCGAAGCGAATTCGCACGAATTCGCACTTTTGTGTACGAGCCCTTAGTGTGCCGCCGCTTTTTGTCGCCGCTGTGCCACTCGGTATTTGAGGTAGCAAATCAAAATTTAATCTTATTCACTAGATTATAACTTATAGATCTAGTTTGATTTGACATTCGCGACAGTTAAAATTTGTAGCTGCAGCGGACTGCACAGCGTGACAATATCCACTGGTATATCTGAGTTTCTTACTAGCCTGATTTTCGAACGATTTAAATTTCAAAGAGTATTTTACAATACCAATTTTAGTTGAGTTTGTATATGATTTGTGGCGGTATCCACATTAACGCCACATTCCTGCATCACGCTATCGAAGTTTTTTAAGTGCGTCGGAAAATTATATGTATAGTTGTATACGACAACTGATATCAATCACGTAGACTCCGGCCTGACCGAGCATAACACCACGCCCGATCGGAAGATCTTTCTTTTGCGGTCTCCACGCAAATTATCCCACATATTATTATAAAGTGTTTATATCTTTGTGTGTGTGTGTGTGTGAGGGGGGCGGAGCTGTACGCACCGGCTGCACGTTCCACCAGTGCGCGTTGAGGCGTGCGCGCACGGTGTCGGGCATGACGCGCGGCAGGTTGTGCAGCAGCCCGCCGCCGGTCACGTGCGCGACCGCCTTCACTACGCCGCGCTGCAACGCCGGCAGCACGCTGCGCACATAGATGCGTGTCGGACGGATCAACTCCTCACCTGTAACAAAAGAAATTTGTTTCTTATTTAGATGCTAAATAAACGCTGGTAAGAAAAATAGCTAGTAAATTTCGGTCAGGAATAACGTAAAAATACACGCTGGTAAGAAAAGTAGCTAGTCTGTCAGGAAGAACGTAAGAAGTTGCATATTCATCTATCTTGTCTTATTCACTCGCGCACGAAAACGTGTCTATAACCACTCCTATCGCGTACCAGTGGGAAACGAGATAGCAATATTTTCGTGCGTGGGTGAAAGAGATACGGAGCGATGGTTCAATGTTGATATTTCTACATACTTTGCGACCTGACTATATTACAACATGACGTTAAAATCATAATATAATCCCTTCTATTTCAAATTATGAAAAATACAAGATGAAAACCCGGCTTCGCTCGGGTAAACTTGTAACTCAATACACATCTATGTACAAAATGTAGGTAAATATTTGTGTAGTCTTCTTTTCTCAAGAAATATTAAAGGAAAGCAAGACTCGTAAAGATTCGTATAGCGTTAATTAAATTTAAAAATAGTAAATAAAACTGCAAAAGTTCTACATACTTAAACATTTTTATTTCAAATCAACATTATCTCAGGTTAATAATTTCTATTGCATTTAGTCTTTTTCTCTACATTGGCAGGTAGGTAAGTACCTACTTACTAATTTTAAAAACAATAATAGTAGGTAGGTATAGTATTTTAACCGACTTCAAAAAAAGGGTTATCAATTCGAATTTCTAACCGTATGGGGGTATGAAGATTTTTGAATGGAACCTGGCCGACCTACTTTCCGCCATTGTGTTTTTCCGCGTTCACGAATATTTTTTTCAAAAATGGATAGAGCATCTTAAATTGGTAAAACTTTGGCAGTTCATATCTTCGAAATGTGACACCTTACGTGGTTTTGTCCAAGATTATTTTTTGTTTGTATTGATGTTAGGTATCCATTTTTGAAAAAAATATTCGTGAACGCGGAAAAACACAATAGCGGTACGGTAGGTCGGCCAAAATCTTCGTCGGCCAAAGTCAAGCATGACGATCCGCTTTTGACATTTAGTTTCTTGATTCTGTTTTTATTTTTATTATGGCACCTCGGCTATAAAACCATGGCCAGTGTCGAATAAATGGCGGCAAATTCAAAAAATCGACGTGTAGCAACCTTGTCTATAGCCGGAATTATAGTTTTGATCTACAAAATACGAATAATAAAAACTAAGGAACTTTATTATTCGTAGTTTGTAGATCAAAATTATAATTCCGGCATAGACAGGGTTGCTATACATCGATTTTTTGAATTTGCCGCCATTTACTTTTACTCCAATGTTTTTCCGGTAAAACTGTCAAAATTTAGTTTCTTTCGTTTGTCTACGTGCTTATGCTAGCTATGCTGGACGAAATTATTAATATAGATAAAATTTTCCAATGTAATGCTAAAGACTATAAAGTTTTTAATAAAAATGGACGATAAAATGGGCCAGAGTTAATAAACTCACCTAGAGTAAGACCCTCAGAGCTGAAAGGAGCTTTATCGCTGAGCGAGAGTCCTGCCTTCTTCATGAGTTTGTGGATCAAACTGAACCCGTTGCTGTGAACGCCGTTTGATGGCAGACCGATGATAATGTCACCAACCTGAAGAAAACATAATTTTTAAGTTTAGATACACAATAAAGAAACAAATACAAGTCTTCATTTTAAAGTAAGAAAGTCTTGAATAATACGCTCAAAAGCCAAGTAAACTCAAACCTAATTGACTCTCAAATCATAAAACTGCATCGACTAACTGAATCACAGATAAAATTATGTTTTTGCATTTTGTACTGCAACAAAATGTCTGCTTTTATTCCAAACAGTGCTGTCGAAAATTCTCGAAGATGACGTCATCACAACGTTACAGAGCTGTGACGTCATACGTCATACGTACCGCGATGTCGTTGATCCGCGGCAGGATGTGCGAGCGCTCGACCACGCCCAGCGCGAAGCCGGCGATGTCGTACGCGCCCGCCTCGTACATGCCCGGCATCTCGGCCGTCTCGCCGCCTGTAATAAAAATAAAAGATTATTTTAATGTCATAAGTCATAACTCGTCAGATACAACTGACGACACTTGTCGACGGCTGCAGTAGTATGCAGTAGGTTGCAGTATCTGCCGTTGGCAAGTGCCGTTCGTCTGTAAGAGGCCTTATAGTTATGTTTCAAACAAATATTTCAAAACTTCGGACATGGCAACACGTATAATTAACAATCTAGATACAAGAAAAATTAGCTCCATTGACGTTAATTTACAACAAAGTAGTGTACAAATGTCGAAATGGCCCTAAACAACAATAAAAGAACCCCAAAAAGGTCACACGTTTTAATACAACAACATAATATTGTCAATGGAAAATAAACTACATTCCCACACTTAGCAGAAATTGGTATAGACTCTAGTAGATTGATAGAGGATAGTAGATAGGTATAGACTAACCTATAAGCGCCGCGTCCGCCTCTTTACATCCCTGCGCAACTCCAGCGACCACGTCCCTAGCGACGCGCACGTCAAGCGCGCCGCACGCGAAGTAGTCCAACACGGTCAGCGGTGCGGCCCCGTTGCAGAGCACGTCGTTGACGCACATCGCGACTAGATCGATACCGATGGTGTCGTGGCGGCCGATACATTGTGCGACGCGGAGTTTGGTACCTACGCCGTCTGATGCGAGGACTAGTACCGGGTCCTGTGGAGTATGAGTAAATGAAATAGTTAACTCGATATCATTGAAGTAACTATACTTATTATAGCCTGCTCGCAAAACACGTAGAAAATTCGGGAAATAACAGTTTTCAAACACAAAAGCTATTCCGTTTCTTAAGATACGCGATGGTTATGTGTCGTAACTCGTAAGCTAACATTTTCATGAGCGAATGAAAGCGTCAAGTAGCAATAGACAATAGAATAGTAGCAATATCAATATATATATATATATATATATATATATATATATATATATATATATATATATATATATATATATATATATATATATATAAAACTCAAAGGTGACTGACTGACATGGTGATCTATCAACGCACAGCACAAACCACTGGACCGATCGGGCTGAAATTTGGCATGCAGGTAGATGATATGACGTAGGCATCCGCTAAGAAAGGACTTTGATCAATTCTACCTCCAAGAGGTTAAAATAGGGGATGAAAGTTGATATATATTAATAGTTCTTAACGCGAGCGAAGCCGCGGGCAAAAGCTCGTTATTGTATAAGTTTCATAAGAATATAATAAAGTTATATTTACCTTATATTCTTGTTCGACGGCCTTCAACTGGAAGCATCCTCCGAAACCACCGAGACCGCCCAACACACCGGACCGTGATGTTGACCTTGAATACAAAATCACATTAGCAATACGAGTTTTAAAAAGCAACATATTCGTTTTAGAAGAGAATAGTACAGAATTCAGGTTATAGTTATACTTAATACACCGTTGTCAACTCGGACAGCGAAATAACATTAGCAACTTCACGCATTAGATTGTTTTCTAATAGTACACTTACATAATATTTTAACACCATACATTATCTTTTTCTAAGCCTACAACTACACTTACTACCTACCAACTAGCAGTACCATAATAAAACCCGATATTTACCTGGCAAGCGGTTTAATAAGCGACACCAACGAGTCTCCCGCCTCGATGTCGACTCCACTGTCCTTATACGACAGCGGTTTGGGCGGCGCGGCGCCGCGGCTGTAGGGCGCGGTTAGCGGTGCCATAGCCGCTGGGAAGTTCTCTACTACCACTTGGTGACCGCCTAAAAGAGAGAATGTGAGTGAGTGAGATATAATTATTTGGTAAAATAGACAGAATAATATAGTCTGGTCATGGAGCTCTTAGAAATTCGTTGAAAAAATTTAACCACTAAATTGACTTGTTTGCTGTTTCACAAATATAATGCTGTCGTCCTCTCTGACGTAAGAGCGCGATAGCAATATACACAACAAATGTTTCTGTTATGCGTGTATTCGTCACCGGTTATTTAGTGTTTATCGATCATGTTTTCACTAACTCCCCGATCACTTTCCCTTGCCTTCTCTTAGGATAACCAGCTCAACTGTACCACCATTACTACATCAACCTTATGTCTACACCAACAAATTTCATAATCCCTTACCCTCTTTCCCGATGTTCTGGACTACTCCGATGACGTCAACGACGCCAACTATATTCGCCAGCAGCTCGCGCAAGCAGCTCGGATCGACGATCACCACCATACCGACTCCGCAGTTGAATGTACGCAGCATCTCGAAGTCTGACACTAGACCTGGGGAAAGATACCAATACTTAATATAGGTCGTGGCAGAAGTCTGTCTCATTCTAACGTTGTTGTTCTTTCGTTGAATCGTTATATCTAGTGAGAGCCAAACGTATAATATATTTTGATATATACTTAAATTTAACCTACCTAACAATGTGAAAAGTGAAAGCCTATGAATGAATAACATTTTAATTAAAACTTTTTAATCAGGACCTAACGCGACTAACGGAAAAAAAAAGTTTTACCTATGAATGAAGTCATAGATTTATTTATTTTTATTCCTTTGACCTTTGGGCCTGCTTATTTTATTCCGTTTCATTTGTATTATCGTTACTATTTCTTAAAGCATGAGGTGAAACAAAAGTAAAATATATATATACAGAGTGTAACAAAAATAAGTGATAATACTTTAGGGTGTGTACGTGTTCCTTGTAGAGAGTTCACTGTGAAAGTAGCAGCGCTGAAAGACCAAAATATTTTTTTATTTTTGTATGGGGAAACTCGTGACGCTCGGGCTCTTGCCCATACAAAAGTGAAAAAAAAATTTCGTCTTTCAGCGCTTCCACTTTCACAGTGAACTCTCTACAAGGAACACGTACACACCCTAAAGTATTATCACTTATTTTTGTTACACACTGTATAGAAATACAATAATAGGCTACTTGACCTATATTCAATTTCATTGAACTAATGCATATTTCTAGTAGAACTTGGCCTAGGAAACCGTATTTCACCCTTATCATCAAATAAAAGCTTTTGATTGATAAATAAAGTCGATTTGAAAATATGATTTTATGAAAATAGGATTTGTACTGACGAAAACGCTTTTGCGGTATTTCCGATTTGGATGTGACGTCATCAGACTCCTAATTTAATATATTTTATTTATCGCGCTCGTTATATGTAAGTTTATTTGTACATAAATAATAAGAATAAGCCTAGAAAGATTTCTAAAATATATTTTCTTGAAAAATTCAAATAAAACATCAGTTTTATATATTATCTCCATTTATTGTAGACGGGAAATGAAATGGCCAAAACTTTTCTCCAAAAGTTTTCAACATTACAAATGATTTCTAATTTCTTATTTAATTGTTTTATAATTTTTGGCCACTTTTAGACTCGTACATTTAGCACATAAAAAAATGTTCAATAAAGAGTGTCTAAAATACAAAAAGTATGAAGTCACACTATGGCGGACAGTGTTTTCGGCGCCATTTATAAGGCATATTTTTCAATCAACATTTTTATGGGTTTCTACTGTGTAAAATATTAAAATATTAGTTTTTTTTTTGTGAAAATGAATGATTAAGAAGCGATTAGCATGAAGAAAAAAAATTAGGTCAAGTAGCCTATTAAGATGTATGATAACAAAGTATAAGAATATATTACCGACTAGATGACACCCGCAACTCCGTTGCGCCAAAATTCGTTTATCGAGCGGGAACCGTACATTTTTTCGGGATAAAAACTATCCTATGTCCTTTCTCGGGACTCAAAGTATCTCCATGCCAAATTTCAGCAAAATCGGTTCAGCGGTTCGAGCGTGAAGAGGTAACAGACAGACAGACACACTTTCGTATTTATAATATTAGTATGGATTGTATTTTAGATTTACCTTTAGCCTGCAGCCAGCCGAAAAGCGGCTTTATTTTGAACTTCGTAGCGTCCAACTTGACTTTGACTCCTGCGGGCAAGATCCTGGGTATGTTCTCCAACAGTCCGCCGCCGGTGATGTGTGCCAGACCCTTAACTAGATCCTTCTTGATAGCCGGCAGTAAAGCCTTGACGTATATCTCAGTTGGCTCCAAGAATTCTTCACCGAAGGTGCGATTCGTTGCACTGAATGGCGCTTTGTCTTTGAATCTGAAAAACAAACTTGGTTTAGTTTATGAAATGGTACTGTCGCAGTAGGGAAAAATAGATTTCTTGGAGCATTGAGATAGATTTCGGGAGCAAACACAAAACTATAATTAGATGACATAAACGACCTAAGTGATTACAACATGACCTTGTTTTAATTCTAAAAACGCGTCAAAAAAAATTGCGTACGACACACAATTATACACCAAATAACGCATTACGCTGAATAAAAACCACTATAACATATTCACGTTAACTTGAGATACATTTAACCCCATGGCATACTATAGTATAATATCTGATTTGCAAAAGCTCAATTGCGTGTTACCCTAAACCAGCCTTTCCCAAAGTGGACGATAACATCCTCTTGTGGGCGCTAAAGGTCCAAAGGGGGACTCAGAAAAAAATGGGGACGTTGTGTAGAGACTCGGGGAGTGATTTCATCTGGATGCATTTTAAATTGAAACAATGGGCGCTAAAACATATTTTTTTCTCAAAGTGGGCAGTAGACAAAATAGGTTTGGGAACCTCTGCACTAAACGAATACTTATCCTAAGGAAACATTCCCTACGTCATCTAAGACCAACTCACCCGTGCCCCGCCTCCCTCATGATCCGTTGCACGAGACTGTACCCGTTGCTGTGCACGCCACTACTGGGTAGCCCCAACACCACGTCCCCGGCTCTGATCTCGTTGACCCTGGGCAGCTGCTTCAGCCGGTCTACCGCGCCCACTGCGAACCCGGCCAGGTCGTATTGTCCCACCTCGTACATGCCCGGCATTTCGGCGGTTTCACCACCTGGAGGTTATAGCATTCTTATATTCATAACTTTAAAACGCTTGGTTTTTTGTATGAATTTGATGTTATATAAGTATAAGTCTGACTTCAGGACGGTTCGTTGCATTAGCAACGAATATATTAATATTTACATATTATATTATGGCAAAGTCTATAAAACAGCAAAATGACTCGCCAAGACAACAAGAGGACATGTTTACGTCTACAAGACAGCAAAATGACTCGCCATGACAACAAGAGGACTTGTTTACGTCTACAAGACAGCAAAATGATTTGCCAAATTCTATAAGACAGACAACGACTTACCCAGCAAAGCACATCCCGCCAGCGTGCACGCATCAGCAATACTCTTCACCAGAGCAGCGGCAGTGTCCAACTGCAGCCGCCCACACGCCATATAGTCGAGGAACGCGAACGGTTCCGCGCCCGCGCATAGAATGTCGTTGACGCACATGGCCACGAGATCCTGGCCTAGCGTGTCGAATTTCGACATCACTTCCGCTATCTAAAATAAGAATTAAAACATACGAATTAACAAAATTGATAAAAGACTATCTAACCCTCTCACTAATCGCATTGCAGCAGTATATTTAAGGTTCGATGTCTTTGCGTGTAAAGTTATTTAGATATAGTTTGTGGGTGACTTATAGTCTTTAGTGGTGAATTTTAGAAAGCTTAGTAGCGAACATACTATCCATTATTATTATTGCTTCATTTCTGGGGTTTGTTTAAAGTATTCTATTGGAGCTGTGAGTACTGATGCAAACAACCACTACCATCATTAACAAAAGTGGTCATCAACCATCAACATATAATATATCTCTCAATTTCTCCTCTCAAACCCACCTTCACTTTAGTTCCAACGCCATCAGTCCCCTGGACAAGCACCGGGTCCTTAAATTTGTCCATAGCGGACAACTGGAACAGGCCACTGTAGCAGCCCAGTCTGCCCAGCACGCCCGGCCTGTGAGTGGCAGTCGCAATGGGTTCGATGATACGGACGAGGTTGGCTGCGGCGTCGATGTCGACACCACTCTCGAGGTAGGAAAGACCGTTGATTCTAGGGAAAACGTTTTATTTAGAGAGGGTTATACCAATTTAAGTACTTAAAGCAATGCTTGTTTATAAAAAGTAATAGTAAAAGCTAAGTCATAAGGTTTTTAAACACTGATTTAATAAAGAAATAATGTTCTCATCTTCAGAATACAAAAATTTTATCTACCTGGCGATCAAATCGCGTCCTTAGATTTGACTAAAGCTTTTGAGAACGTGGATCACGAATTTTCACGAGTATCATTTTTATGCTTATATGATTTCAAGTCATGATTTGTTGTGCATTCTCAAATAGCTATTAAGTTTATGGAAGTAAGAACATCCAATAGCACCCTCTTTGGAAAGCGTAAACTACAGTATCTGGTGTTCCTCAGGGTTCTGTGTTAGGGCCGTAAGTATTGATAACATAACATAATGATAATGGATGTTGATGCTATGCTAGAAGAAATATAAATTTTAAATACCATTCAAAGACTCCATTGTAATAAAAATCTTGTCGGAAAACATGACATTTTATCAAAACCCAAAACACGTTTAAAGATGGAGAGTTCAGTTTATGTAATTAGGATTGGGGTGAAATGAAATGCGTTTTAGAAATGGCAATTTATTGCAAGTAATTTGAAAAATGATATGATTCTGACATCAAAACAAACATAACATAAGTTTTGAAGCAAAAATGACTTAAACACTTTTAACATGCAAAAACCAACTGTAACAAGAACAAAACGTCTTTTTAATGGAATATAAATTATACGAAACTTTATGATGAGAACTCAAAATAAGGAAAACTACTCGAGCGACAAAGAACTGAAACAAACCAACGAATAATTACAAAAAAAATAAAAAGACAAAAAAGCACAAATATTTACTGTAACAACTAAAACTACCATTACTAAGTTTATTTAACTTACTTGTAAGACTTAAATGAATCCATCAGGTTATACTAAAATATAAACGTAATATATTTTAGTATAACCTGATGGATTCATTTAAGTCTTACAAGTAATTCAATAATATTTAATGTTTATATTTAAGCTAACGTTATATTTAAGTTAGCAGTGACTTGTTTGGCTATGGACTTATGAATATTAAGTAAGAAAGTATAGTTTGTTTACATAAAAAAATAATATTTCATGGAATACCTTTGGCCGCGTAAAAAAAATTCATGCGTCCTTATCATGCATACATCTAGTATACAATGCGACACGTCTTCATAGCCCGGGCGCGCACTAGCGGCCAAGCCGCGGCGGGCGGCCGGCGGCCAGGCCGCGGCGGCCATCGAGATACCTTAGTATGAAACCGCCATAGACCGCTCGCACCTGGCCGCACGCTGTCAAGCGGCCACACCATACTTTCGATGGCCGCCGCGGCCTGGCCGCTAGTAGGGCATAGAGATCATACGTACTTGTTAATGGCGCAGCTAGCTATGTTTTGGGAGCTGTCAATGCTGGCAATACTTGGCCAGAGTAGAAGAAGTTAGGAGGCAGAACACAGCCGCCGTTGATATCATAGTGAGAGAGAAAACTATACTTACTAGTTCAAGATGTATCTAGCGATGTTTATATGGTATTGCAGCAGCAGCCGCGCTCCGCAGCGAAACGCATTCGTAATGTTAGAGAGAGAGACAGAGCTATACGTACTTGTTGAAGGCGCGTCTCGCGATGTCCTTGCGGTAGTGTCGGCCGGGGAAATCTATGGCGGCGGCAGCGGCAGTCGCAGCAGCAGCCGCGCTGCGCAGCGACGCGGACGTCGCAGCGGCAAGCAGCACGCGGCCACCGTTTGTGACGAGGGAGCCATTAGCGCCGCGCGTCACGCCACTGTGGAAGACTACTGCGCCGCGCACCGCCGCGGATGACAAACCTGCAGGATAAAAAATATTTTAGGATGAAATGTCAAATATTTTATAGCATCGCTTGCTGTCAAGCGGTTATTAAAGGTGTGTAGAAGTTCAATATATTTTAATCTGTAGAGCTATACACTGCTTAGCTATAAATTAATTTGCGCTTTTATTTCACATCCCTTCTCCACTTAAAATTGTGTTAAACAAACACTAAGAACATTTATAGCATCTGCCATCTAGCAGATAAAAAGTTACACATTCATCAATCGACTGTTGTCTCTTTTACTCGGATGAATGTCTACTTGCTCTGCGACCATAATACCAACGTCAGTCATCAGTACTATCTTATACAGCAATAGCTCAATTGACGTAGTTTTTTTACCTGCCCCATTATAATATAGCCTGCAGTCTACTGTCGTATGTTATACGTACCGCTAATAACGCAGCCCTTAGTAGAGGTTTCCGGGTAGCCCTTAGAAGCGAGAACCACGCCCACCGCCGAAACGTTGGTGTTCCACTTCACCTGCATGTCCTTCAGAGTGCCGTTCACGCATGCCTGGAACAAGACAAAATTTAAATGAGTTACAGATGGCGCTGTAGTCAAAAAGCTTTGAACCATTAGGTATGGGATAATGGGACATGGCAACTTACATTAAATTAAAATCTTTATTGTCCAAAATAAATTACAGAGCTCAAAATCTCCTAATTAATATTTTACTTTTAACATAACAGAATAACTTGGGAAAATTCAAAGTAAGGTATTGACCTTACTCGTGTCGAAGTCCGTCTGGGAGGTAAGTCCGTCTATCGGCAATAACTTCCATATTTGAACGACTAGTTTCATATGGCTCAGTGGGTAAAACAATATTACAGAATTAGTTTGACCTTTTTTTTTTCACGCAGAGAAATGCATGACCTAAGAAACAGACATGTCGCTACTACCTGTTACGAAAAAAACAATCTGCCATTTTTTTCCCGTTTTCAGCTCGCAGTCGGAGTGTAAGTCTCTGCCAAAAAAAATTAAAAAAGTGGGAATACGAAGGAATTTTTGGAGTTTCTTGGATTACGTAAGTAATTTAGTGATCCTTTTACTTATTACTGATGTTCAATTCGTTAATATCGCTTTAATTTCGTTATTATCACGTGCAACATATATGTCTAACCTAAAATTGCAATAATTGGGAAGTCCGTCTAGTTTGCATAAGGAAAGGCCGTCATATGCTGGTCTTGCCTCGAATCAGATATTGTCAACCTTTTCAGACCTACATGTATTTATTGTTTATTTGCATTAAAAATAGGACTGCTAGATCATAGCATTGCCCAAATTTTACTGCACGTAAAGAGCCTACTCCTTTTTAAAAAGTGGGCAGCGCACTTGTGACTCCCCTGGTGTTACAGGTGTCCAAGGGTGACGGTAGTTCACTTACTGTCAGGGGATCCGTTTCCTCGACTGACCCCTTTATCGTAAACAAAAAAAAACTTGTAAAAATAACTTCTTTTTCTAATGCCATAATTATTCGTTTCAGATTTATTCACGTCATGAAAAATCCTACCTCCCGGACCAACAACCCGTTATAATTTTAATTGAGCGGCGAAAATAATGGTAAAAACGCGTAACTTTCGCGTGCATGGCCCCAATCTGCCACGTGAACTAAAGAGTTATTTCAACTGACTAAATATTAATATTAAGGAATAAAAAAATGGGTTCTAAATAGACATATTATGAATAAACAATAATCGAATCAAAATTAAGTAGGGGAGTATGTCTTATCCCATAAAATATAAATGTTAATGAATCAAAGTTGTTGATTTTGCCGGCACTAATAATTATTATTATAATTTTGAATTTGTAATAAACATTATTTTATGTTCAGTTTAGTGTTTGATTTTTCAAAAAATGTTTGTAACCACTTAGGCTTAGGTTATAAAATTAATTTTCTCTGGAATGCGAACCTTATTACCGACACCTTATACACATATTTGAATGGCCGTTTTGCGGCTTTGCTAGAAACCGTTGCCATGCATATTACTTCTTTTTTTATTAAATAAGGGGCAAACGAGCAAACGGGTCACCTGATGGAAAGCAACTTCCGTCGCCCATGGACACTCGCAGCATCAGAAGAGCTGCAAGTGCGTTGCCGGCCTTTTAAGAGGGAATAAGGTAATAGGGGAGGGTAGGGAAAGGAATAGGGTAGGGGATTGGGCCTCCGGTAAACTCACTCACTCGGCGAAACACAGCGCAAGCGCTGTTTCACGCCGGCTTTCTGTGAGAACGTGGTATTTCTCCGGTCGAGCCGGCCCATTCGTGCCGAAGCATGGCTCTCACACGTATAAATTCACAGGTTAGGGCTACTTGCTACTAGACGGACTTACCTCAAACTGTAAGTGAAGTCCGTCTACACGCCGAGTTTTAAAAAAATAGCACGTTAATAAAAAAATACTGCAACTAAGACTATTTTTAGATCATTATAGGTCTAATTAATATATAGCCTATAATTTCAAATGACACAAGTTACTTTAAAAAGCGAATCTCAAGTCAATAAATTATGTTAAACTTTAATTTGAGAAAAGTATGCCGGACTTCGACACATTGAACTTATGCCAAACATCCAAAGACTCATAAAACCAGAAGTGGTTCTGTCATAATCTTAAAATAATATTATATTATGTAACTTGTAAGACATCGAATTCTTGTTGGCTAAATAGGTACTCTGGTAGTACCCTAAAGGTCACGCGAGAGCCCACTTTACCAGTAAATACTCCAAACCCTCACCTTAACGATCTGGTACAGGTCAGACTCCAGCAGCAGCATGATCACTTGCGTCTCTGGATCGCCGAAGCGGCAGTTGAACTCCAGCGTCATGGGGCCAGACTTGGTCACCATGAGACCAGCGTACAGCACACCTGATACACAAATAAAGAAAAACTATAGTATTGAACATGTAGGAAAAATACATATAACCTCCTACTTTTTGGTAGTCGGTAAAAAACAATAATCAAACATTAATAAGCGACAATATCCCAAATTACATCGTTTTACATAATATACACATGCAAAATGCCTGCGAAGTGCGTGCGACACGTAAAATGTGCGTACGGTACGCAAAACGTGCACGCATTAGCCATTTTACTTTTTTTATTATTTTAAATCATATACTACTAATTGCGTAACCCATTTCACTTTTTTTAATTAAATCACAGCCAATTACTTATTCTACATTTTTTATCATATATTTATTTTGTTTATTCCATTTAGTCCACTTGTTTGTCAATAACATTTTATATAAAAAACAACGCGCAATTCTTGACCCTGACATTGTCTTACGCGGCTATCTCTGCTTTTGCATCAAACGCGAATTGCTCTCAGCTTCCCAAGCAAAAATCAACTCTAATACGCAGTATGAAGATCGATTTCATGTTAACTTATAAGTTGTTTGTATTTTATCTTATAATGTCGTCAATATGCTAAAAGAATAGCCGATAACCCTTGTCTACGTTAACACTTGATCTGTTAGGCAATTTAACTAACTGTTGCCTGCCACTTTTACTATGCTATCAATTTCATACGTATTAGAATACGATATTTTATGTACATGTTATGTAACAGTATATTAATTATCAGAGTATAATTATTACAGTATTCTATCTAGATTCTAGACTATCAACAAGTGCATGCATCTGTACTATCAATGAAGTTGATTCCTAGGCAGATGGGGGACCTACGTAGTTTGGTCGCGTTACGTCAAACCCAGCCGACAGATCACAATTAACATTGAATTGACATGATCCGACCAAATGAAGTTGGTCCGTCAACTGCCCATGAATCAATTTCTTCGATGGTACTATTTAACCTACTATAATATTATTATTTTAAAGTTTCCAAATGTTTAACATACTCGTAATATACTATTTTGCCAGTTTTTTTTCATTTCATCCTTGTCCAATTGCACTGAACTGAAGTCTAAAGTTATTCGTGAATTAAACTTCGTGGTAACACTTGCACGCCATATTTAAGAAAAATATCATGTATATTTTGATAGCCTATCAGTAATAACCCAGACTAATATTCTTTAAGTCCTTGACAAATCATATCAAAAAATTACACGAGCAAAAAGACTAAGGTTAAGGAGAAATGATAAGGCACCAGACAATACCTCGAGGCCAGGCCAAGTGCTAAAACAACATAAGGTCAAAGTCAGGACGAAAATAAGTGAGGCCATTGTAAAAAAACAACTTATGTAATTAGCCGAAAATAACAAAGTAAGGGGAAAAAAACTGATTACTTATTTTTTTATTTGTGGATTCAAATAAATACCTATTATAGTAGATTTTTTATATGTTCGCTTGTATCTATAAAAATATGCAACGGAATTTAATGCCGTTTACTTTAATAGATAGCGTTATTCAAGAGGATGGTTCATAGGTATAAAGCATTGCTTCCGCGCAAAGTCTGGGCGGGTCGCTATCTATTTATTTTAACCCCCTTACTAATAAACGTTGTAGAAGCTTCGAATAGTTATCCAGTGTTTTGTTTCTGTCACACAAGTGACATTTTTAATTGGTTTAAAGAAGACAAAACACTGTATAACTATTCAAAGCTTATGCAGCGTTTATTAGTAAGGGGGTTAGATTATATATCATGTCTTTTTTCAATAAAAAGAACGAGAGCGAGATCAATAAAAATTGATGTATCAAGGCGTTCCTGATTTTAGGATATATGTGGATCATTTAAGTTTATAGTGGTTATGAAATAATACGAACATAACGCGCGCCACCTCGCGTGCAAATCCTCGTGACAAAACGCCCTACGGTCAACTAGAAACTGCGCGCAGCCCGTGGCAATTGCTTATCTAATGATGTCTCGGTTCACAGACGCTTGCGCCTAAGATAAGAACAAATATGAGGACTGCATTTTGTGAATAGGGTTGAATACAGAAAAGCATGCAGATTATGATTCTGAATGTTGCCAAGTGTCATACTGATTAAACTGACTGCTGGCAACATTCAGAATTATAACCTGCACGCTTAAAAATGTTTTATTTCCAAGTGTATTAAATCTTTTCAGAATGTCTACGTGATAACCTAACACCGGTTCGGGAACTAACCCGGCGAAAAGAACCGGCATAAGAAACTCGCACGGGCCAAACTTTTTACCAAAAAAAGTGGGATTTTATTGAGTGAGTTCAACCACATTCACAGTATTCGGTCCTCATATTTGCATACTCGACTCTACCCAGCGCCTGCTCTGAGTATCGAAGCCAGTGCTATACTATTACACACACGACCAGCATAAATTGTATATCTATCATATAGATTAAAGATGAAGAGGTGGGGCAGTTTACACTGAATGTGTTGCCACTTGATGTGGGTACGCATTAGAACTATGCTAGACAAATCTAACGAGTGTTTATGGCCTATTTAAATTTATTTGTTGCTGATAATCATTACGTTTATTGTTATAGGTGACTAATTAAAAGTAGTCCATGACTACATGTTATTTTGTACCGTACTGGAATACTCAACACTTCATAGTTAAATTTCCCTAAAAGTATTTGTAAATAAAAATAATTAAATAAACATCAAAGTATATTTTGTTTTTCCTAACACAATAGACTATCTATATTTAATATAAAAAAAATTGCTGATAATAAGTTGTCAATAAGTAAGTAATAATACAATATTAAATGGAAATTGGATAAAATGGAATTTTGTAATAATTTTAGGAAGTTTAATCTTAATAATGCTGTAAATGTATCAACTATTTATTTGACGTTCATAAGTGTTACTGTGTGACCTACATGAATAAATTATTTTGATTTGATTTGACTATAAGCGATACCAACAGTAAACTGAGATCCTAAAAGGGTCCAATAAATACCTAGATAACCTATCTTCTGCAGGATACATAACTTAATAGTTATTAGACAACTAAGTAACTTGTCAATCAAAGGTGCTATAAACATTTTATAAGATAAGGTAACTCGTGCCAGGAGTGTAAAGTAACAGTCAGTGGTCTCTATGCTGATAGAGACCACTGACTGTTACTGGTCAGAACCGGTTTTGGCTGGTTGTATCTAGGTCTATTTGGTTAGATAACCTTTATTTAGGTGTAATGAGTGCACTTGTGGATGCACTATATTACCCTACGCTATATTTTCTACAAAATAACGGCATATCATATGAAGTTACATATTAGCTTCTTTACGCTTAAATAGACTCAATTTGTACTGAGACGTTCATAAATATATGAACGTCTCAGTACAAATTGAGTCTAACTAAAATAATATTATGTGGAAATATGCGGTGCGCCATATATAATAATATTTTAAGTGGTAAATGGCGCACCGCATATTTCCACATAATATTATTTTTGCCAATTTCAACAGCTAGAAAAGTAAATCATGGGTCTATTGGACTCCACAAAAAGGGGTGTCCAATAGACCCATATTATTATTAGGTATTTAATCAGAAGAAAAGTAGGAGTATTTTAATTAATATTTATTTACTAAATACGGAATTAAGTACTTTGTAGATTTATTAACAGACTCATATAATAATATCTATGGACGCTTCACACCACGTCAGTCTAGCCCCGTGCTAAGTACTTGAAGGACTTGTGTTACAGGTACCAGACAACGGAAATATATTTAATACTTTTATACTATAGTATATATTTAAGATTTTTATTATATTCACATCCAAGATACACATCCAAGACCCAGGAACATTGAAAACTTTTTTTTGTTCCGTCGGCGGGGTTCGAACCCGCGACCTCCGGCTTGCGCTACCAACGCGTCACCAACTGAACCACAGTGGTCGTCGTAATATTCAACAGTAACCTTTACTTTCCAATATTACTATACAAAAGATAACACAGAAAAGGTTAGTTACCGACAAATAAAAAAAACCGAACACTAATAATTGTTATCATACGTCTAATTAAAATATCTCCAGACTCGTTGCTAGCCAAATTAAACGTAGTTAGTGGAACTTTTTGATAAGGAATTGTTATCGACTCAAAAGTCCGCAAAATATAATTAAATATTTATATTTAATAAGTACTAAAGTTATCTCCGTGTAAAGTTCATACTTTCTTCAACGACGAAATAACTGCTACCGACCATCAACTCCAGCGTTCAGAATACTTTTAGTTTTTCCTTAGTCATTTCTTTTTACTTTTTTCGTAACAAGTAACAAGATCATAAATATAGTATTTTATATAGGAAAACTAGCTGACCCGGCAAACGTTGTTTTGTCATATACTTAAATTATTTCTAGTATCAATATTAAAAGAAGATAAATACCTATTCTCAGGCCTAATGAATGTACATACAAAATTTCTTTAAAATCGGCTGAGCCTTTTTACAGGAGTTAGCGCACAAACACGGTGACACGAGAATTTTATATAATACTAGCTGTCCCGGTGAACTTCGTGTCACTTTAAAACCTTCCCTGGACTTCTACGAATATTTTAACACTAAAATTAGCCCAATCCGTTCAGCCGTTTTCGAGTTTTAGCGTTACTAATTATACACATTTGAAAATCCATTTTTATATATATATATATATATATATATATATATATATATATATATATATATATATATATATATAGATTAGAAATTAGAAATAATACTAAGCTATGACGTCTGTAAGACACTGTGCGCTACTTTTAAAGGCTTAACTCTGCCGAAAAGGAAATTGAACAACTGTAATAACATTTTCAATTTAACCCAGCTTAATTGAAAAATATTCGCTATCTACTATTGTAGTTTATATTATGTATCATGAGTTCTATTACTGTGAACCGACATAATATTATAACCAGTGCCGAATTTATATTTTTATGAGCGAAGGCTTTATTTCCGCCGCCCCATGTACGTAATCTCTTTGGACGCTCCGCCCCTAGGATGCTTCCGCCTCTAGCTAGGCCGTGAGCCGTGGCCTATAACGGCCTTTATAAATCCAGGCTGGTTACAACGACTTCTTAACTATATCTCATCATCTTTAAACGCTGATTACAAAACTCAATCATCACATCATCATCACCACTAACGACATACTTCACCCCTCTCGCTAACTTGCAACATTGATTTTGAAACAGTGGAGTTTTCACCATCATCACCACAATCATCACCACCACCACCATCACTCACCAACAACATACATCACTCCTCTCACTAACTTACAACATTTATTTTGAAACAGTGGAGTTTTCACCATCATCACCACAACCATCATCATCATCACTCACCGACATACTTCACACCCTCCGCCTTCAACCCGTCTACCGCTCGCTGCAGCACCTGGTCCTTCACGTCAGCCAGCTGTTCCGGGGTGATGAGCGGGCAGGGGCAGTAGGCCCCCATGCCCCCGGTGTTGGGGCCCGTGTCCCCGTCCCCGACGCGCTTGTGGTCCTGCGCCGGGGGCATTATTGACACGGTGTCCCCGTCCGAGAACGCCAGCACCTGGAATGTTAAAAAGAACACCTGTATTTTTTGTGGCATTCATATAAAACACCAGAAATCAGATATTCATAGATTCAGATATCAGAGACTGATTCTTACTACTTGTATCGTCCAATCATGTTAAGGGGCCGGGTGCCATCGAAATTCTCATACATACGTAATACCAAAATCATTTTCTCATACGAAAATATTTAAAATGTTTGAGTTATTTTTCAGCTTAAAATAGTAATTACTTACCTAGGTTCCTGCACAAAAATTTACTACAAAATACGGTATTTAAACACTAAAAAATATTTTTTTGTGTTTAAATATTTTGTAGTAAATTTACTGTTTATTTATATACTTTTTAGTTTTTAAGTGCGTCAAAATGTATAGTTTATTTATACATTTTGACGCACTTAAAGCGTCCTACTGACAAAATAAAACACATTTATTAATAAATTATCTTTTGAAGGGATACATTTTAACTAGTTCAATCATAAATTGTAAATGAAAACTAAAATTAAATCTAAGAAAAGCCACAAAACATGTTTGAAGTGCTATCGCGGGTGCAACCAAATTGGTCCTCTATTAAGAACTCGGACGAGTTCATTTGAGAAAACTGCTAATTGTGGAACTTTTAGTAATTTATTAACCCATATTTCAAAAGTGTATAAGACAAAGAAATGATTTAACTAGATACAATTAATTTAAGTAATTAGTACTAGGAATTAGTAACAATTTTCACGATCGCGGGTGCAACATCAGAATATCGCGGGCGCAACGAGTCTAAAGAAATTGAATTTATTCATAAGTCTGCGGCTAATTTCTACATTTTTGATATGCAATGCATAATATTATTAGTAAATTGTAATAATACTATTTAAAATTTTATTATTTTTTAATTATCAGTCATTTATCGATCTGAGAAAAGAAATCATCTAAATCACTAAAAACAGTTAAATAATGTAAATTAAGCAAACCTTTTTCGATGTATTGTTATAAAACCGAACTACAGCACACCTTTAATTCAAAATTAATATTTATAATTTAAAAGAATATGGGCGAATTATAAGTAACAATAGTTTTTTCAAAGAAAAATATTAAATATTTATGATTTTTCCTGTCATTTATAGCATTTCTTCTAAAATTTTTAAAAATAAAAGAATATAAATCATCATTTTGAAACATCTGTTAAGTAATTATGACACAAACATGAAATATTTCGAAAAATATAAAACACGATGTGACTCCATTCAAATTTTTATAAATCTTGTAATTACATGTAAAGTAATAATAACAAATATAATCTAACGTTATTGTTTACCTTAATAATATGAAATAAGACGAAAATCACTAGAATAGTCAAAAATTAATTTGTTGCATTTCCAATTGTACTGCTTCGATCGCGGCGCAACCACTTTAAAGGTTCTGTTTTTTTATTAAAAATAATAAAATAGTTTGTTCCAATGATTAATTCTAATTTCCCTCACATTTCTCCTTACTTTCACAAAGTTTTAAATTATTAACAACATATTTTAGCGAGAAAACTAAACTTTTGTAGCTTTTTTATCGCGGGTACAACCATGGCAATTTTCCTTTAATAATGTTTGAAAACTATTTCAAAATTGTTTTTTTTTTTTTTTACAACGAAATAGAAACTTATATTACTTATACAATAAATATTATGTAATGAAATTCAACTTCGAGATAGTGATTTAGAGTAAAAATGATCATGTGTGGCATAAGCAGTTTTTCTCGCGCCGTTAGATGATATCACTTCAAAAAAAAACATTCAAATTACAATTTTTACTCATAAAAGTTCTTTTGCTAGTAAATATACATCTTTTTATTTTTAATTCAATAAAAAAATGTAACAAATGCTATACTTTAAAAATTCGTGTTGAGGGTCGTCTCTAGCGGAATCGCCCATTAATAACATTTCCGATAATTAAGTACTAAGGATGGGCATGTAAAAAGTCGGTCATGCGCCTGATCTCTCGCCGGTCGTGACTCGTGTCGGTCTTCCTTCCCACTGGGTTATGAGAGTAAAGGAATAGAGAGTGCTCTTGTGTACTGCGCACACACTTAGGCACTATAAAATTACTCTTGCGTAGCTAGCCTGGTTTCAATGAAACCGGCCACCGTCACCGAAACCGGTGTGGGAGCTATTATTACTAAGGTTCTGATAACTAGATAACAATGTAGGTTTCACACACTCGTTAGTCAAGACCAGTAAGTAACTACTTATATCACCTTAGTATTTAGTAATCAAAATATTTGAGCAGCATCTATATCTATACATATTATAAAAAAGACGCTTTTTTACTCTCATGTCCCTTTGTTCTCTTTAATCTTTAAAACTACGCAACGAATTTTGATGATCCTTTCAGTGTTAGATAGCCCATTTATTGAGGAAGGCTATAGGCTATATTTTATCACGCTAAGACTAATTGGAGAATGTGGAAAAAACGGGGGAAAATATTTGAAAGGGCTTATCTCGCGAACTACTGGAGCAATTTTTATGTTATTTGGCACAGATAAGAAGTAGACCACGTGAAGGATCATAACTCATAAGCTATCGATTTTAATCATTTTTTCAGTGGCTTTATATTTTATACCCGTGCGACGCCGGGGCGGGTCGCTAGTCTTAATATAATTTTAAGCGAAAATTCAAGGTTCGCTGTTTTTGTCATGTGGTTTATCAAATATGCCAGAGGAAGACAATTCGACCTTGTATAGTCCAAGAGTGTGTTAACATTTTCATTAGTAAAGAAGATATACACAATTATATATTATGTATCATATTGGTGACCAACACAATTTTTAGCGTCCTTGGCTGTCTACAAAATCCCTTTAGGGAACCGACTAATAAGCATTAAGCATGTTATTTTGTAGGTATTTAATTGAAAAAGTAACATGAAGAATATAATTAAGACATGCCTTATCTTATCTAGCCCCCAGCATACACATGTTTGTGTGACCCGCGCGAGTCGCAGGAAATTATCGTTTTATTTTGAATCATACTTTTCGCATTAACTTATATAATCCAATTATTCAATAATAACAATTCTTTGCAAGTTGTATTTAGAGACATATTTAAATAATATAGAGATCTTTATTTTCTGAACTTGAGCCATTTTTCACTCTCTTAATGGCAGAAGGGAGTTTATCTCTCTAATGTCTGTCTACTATAACCTCGTGATGCTAAAACCGCTGAACCGCTTTTGGTAAAAGGTCTGGAGACAGTTTAAGTCCCAACAAAGACATGGGATAGTTTTTATGCCAGACAAATATATGGTTTAGGTGTGATAAACGAAAATCGGCGTAAGTTATTCTCACATTATCAAAGCGCACGGAAGTGCGTAGGCCGAGTTCCATACATTATATACTAAGGTTTCTGCCAACTTTGGTGCCTTTTGTGCCCATAGTGCCTATAAAAAATATGACCTTGACTTTCTCATCGCTTCCAAGGGGGATATTAGATTATCATATATATTGGATCCGAGATCATTGAGTCAATGATATTGGATAATGTAATATAGACATATGATTCATTTCTTCCTTGATCATAGATTTTTGACATTTGCTGAGAGATTGGATCCAATACGGTCATAGAAATAGGTGTTGCCAGTTATTTAATATAAAAAAGAGTTTTTAATTTCTTGTTCGTTAATATGTTTCAAATAATGTAATGTAATTATTTTTCTAATTATATACTTGGATAATCTTGCTGAAAAAACAAAAAACAAGCCATATTTAAAATGACGATGTCTTTTTACAAATCGAATTCTCTGAGATCTAGTAACCCTAACGTCAATACCTAACGCCAATAGCGCTCTCCATTGGCTATTGAAACCACATACGACGTAAAATAGGATCAATGAAATATGATAATGTAATATGCAGATATGATCAAATGATCATATATATTGGATCCTATATATGATCATAGAAATGATCCAATATAAATGATAATGTAATACCCCCCTTAGTGCTTGTTCAGACACAGCGGGAACCGCGCGGCTCCCGTGCAGAAACCGAGCGGTTAAGTGTGAACGCTGTAATATTTTGTAATAAGCTGCGAGCGGTTAAAACGCACGGGTCCAAGCCGCGCGGTTCCCGCTGTGTCTGAGCAAGCACTTAAGCATCAGACAACTCACCGAAACCTCCTCCCCCTCAAGCAACTCTTCGACCACAACTGTCTCCCCGGCCGCACCATACTTGGAGTCTGTGAGGATCTCGTCGACCGCGTCACAGGCCTCCTGCTTGTTGGCCGCCACCACCACGCCTTTGCCCGCGGCCAGCCCTGACGCCTTCACTACGAGGGCGTTATAGGGCGCACTGAGAAAATGAAATGGACTTTTATTAGAAATACTGTTAAAAAATGGATGAAGAAGTTTCATTTTTTTGTAAATTATTCTTTTAATCTAACATCGAACGACATTTAATTCTTAATTTGCAATCTAGTGAAATATTGATTTTTTATTCAAGAAACATTCCGTCGACTGTCGCGCCGTAACAAAAAAATCTTCGGAAGGATATTGGCTTAAATTTAAACTTGTATATATCTCTTAAACATCTCTGGGATGTTTAAGAGATAATATGTTTGAAATGAGGCTGATTTATTTGTTGATTTTCAATTTATAATTAACTAGCTGTCCCGGTGAACTTTGTGTCACTTTAATTATTATTTTAATACTAAAATAAGCAGAAACGGCTCAGCCATTATAAAGTTATAGCGTTACTAACACAACTGGAAATCCATTTTTATATATATAAATAGATTTGTATTGTATACCTATAAAGACGGCATTATGGTTTTACGATAAAATCCTTTCTTTTCTAGATTAACAAAAATAAAAATTTAAACTTTTTTTTTTTATGAAATAAGGGGGCAAACGAGCAAACGGGTCACCTGATGGAAAGCAACTTCCGTATGGACACTCGCAGCATCAGAAGAGCTGCAAGTGCGTTGCCGGCCTTTTAAGAGGGAATAGGTTAATATAGTAAGGAAGGGAAGGGAATAGGGGAGGGTAGAGAGGGGAATAGGGTAGGGGATTGGGCCTCCAGTAAACTCACTCACTCGACGAAACACAGCGCAAGTGCTGTTTCACGCCGGTTTGAGTAACTTGAGTAAATAATTTTCACAAACTATAATTATAACTTCCATACTAATATTAAAAAATCGAAATTGTGTCTATTATAGTCCACCTCTTCACATTCAATGTTCATATTATGTATTTTGGAAGGGTAGATGGAGGAGAACTATCTTATATGGGGGATATTTGAAAAAGTGTCCAGCTGTACGCAGTAAATAACAGTTGAAAAATCCTCCAAGAGTGGCGCCAGCTGCAGCAAAGGGTATGGAATGAATGTAGTTGTTGGTGACAAAATATAAATTGAAGTTAGCCGAATAGCTGAGTCACAGAATTACTGGGTTAAAAACCTAAAATAGCTGAAATAACCTAAAATATCTGAAATAAAAGCTGCTAAATGATTTAAAATTTACCCTGTTGCTACTGTAGCGCCACCCTAATTTAACGTATTTCAGCGGACACTTTTTACATACAGAGATAGTTCTCCTCCATCTACACTCCATATTACGTATAAAGAAAGATATCAAAGTACCCACACAATAAATGAATTTCTGTGCAAATTAATAAAACATAAAAAACTTACTTGTTAATGAAATCCTTAGCAGCTTTAGCATCAGTAAACGATTGGAATCTTGCGGTTGGTATTTGGTATTTAGTCATGAACTTCTTGGACCAGTCTTTATTGGCCTCTATCTGGGCACCGGCTTTTGTTGGACCGAAGCATTTGATGCCGTCAGCCGTGAGAGCGTCGACTATTCCATTTGCTAGTGGGTCTTCAGGTCCCACAATGACAATGTTGATCGCATTCTTTTTGCACCAGTCAGCAACAGCCTGAATAATTAATTTTAATTAAAACTGATTTAAGTTAAATAATTACAATTTTCAACTTCATTTCATTTTAGGATTATAAAGTTAATAAATTTCAAACTATTTTAAAAAACTAAACTTTATAAAGTTAATAAATTTCTAAGTATTAAAAATATTATAAAAGTGTGGCTATTAAATAAAAAACTTCAAGAACCATAATAAAAGTTTCAATATGATAATTGAAAGAAAATCTATAATAAAGCATAATAAAAAGAAAAACTATTACAAGAACTATTTTATCAGTTGGCAACAAAGTAAAATAGACATGTGAAAGTGGAGTTCAAAGTTTATCTGTAACACTACATTTTACACGAGTCAGCTGAATTTTATCAAACTGGAGTCAATAAACTCTATCCAATTCTAATCAGAATATTGTTGTCAAGTACATACAAAAAGTTTATGATGTAGATCATAAAGAATATATACAATATACATAGGTACAAAAAATACATAGTAAAATTAAACAGCAGAATTAAATTAATATTCTCCTAAATATGTATATAAGCAACTATTACTATGGCAGCAACTTTCTTACTTTAATGAGAATCTGCTGCTTTATACAAAAGGGTTAAGGCACCTCAAAATATTTAAAACCCATTTTTTAAAGACAAAACAAAATATAAATTAAACACCAGACTCATTTTTTCACCTAAAATTTTTAGCTCAGAGTTTATCCAGATAGAGGCAGAATCAAAAATCCATTAAATTTATTTTGTGAACTTTTAAATATAATGTCGCCTGAATTTTTAATTAGATGATTTAAAAAATAAACATGAAATATTATGCTGTGCAACTTTTTTAGATTATCTAAACTTTAAGTTATGAAAGTGTATTTATTTTTTTAAGTTTAAATTATTTATCAAAAATAGTCATATTATATTAATACAATCGTGTAAAAACCAGACACAATAGCTTATCTATTGTTATTGTGCCGTATACCAGACACAAATAGTTCTCAATCACCTTGTAAGTTACAGATTACTATTTTGGTACTTTTATTTTCCGGCTTACTTTTTAAGAATGATGAAAGATTAAACTACCAGCAAGGTACACTGGCTACAGTACAAATGTTAAAGAATAGAAATATACTGACAGATTTTAGGGACAGTTTTCTCTTGCTAATCTGTCTTTTATTCTATTATTTCAGACATAAACCTGTATATATTATGTCTATGATTTCAGAAACCCTTTCAATGGTTCTCATGCTAAGTATGTAAGTGAGTTATTTGCATCAGTTAGCGAGTGTGAATAGACCTTAGGACTAAAAAACTTACCGCAAAGTCCTTGATGTTCAAATCTACGCTCTCAACATTATCCTTGGTGCCCGAAATACCAACACTACCCGGAGCGCAATATATTTTGTTTAAAAGCAAAGAATCAGCTAATTTCCAACAAATAGCATGCTCCCGACCTCCGCTGCCGATCACCAAAACGTTTTCACCCATTATTGTTTATTAAACTTTAAAAAAATATATTAAAAATTGTTTACAAAGTTTAAGTTACACCGCGTGTCTAATTATGTTATTTATATGAATATAAAACGAATAAGTATGTAATTTACTGAAGTATTTCAATATTTATTCTGTAAATTTAAAATACCTCTACAAATTAGGTATATAAAGAAGAAAATGGTCATTTATTTACGAATTTAATTTTTACACACGCGTCAACATTATTGTGACATTTTAACTCAAATGATCATTGACAAGTGACAAATTATTAGCAGACAGCAGTGCTCATAGAAGTCACGATGACGTATTGCTAGTGATGTGCACAACAATGTAATGAGTTAATGACAAAAAAACTATTATATTTATTTTTATCTGACTGTGGCAGAATGAAAGTAGTCCATCCTGTATCCATCAGGGATGGACCACATTCGGACTGCCACGGGATGCTCTGATGTTGGGGTAAAACGAGTGTTGAGTTTTTTAAACTACGTATTTGTAATTTGACATATTTTGTAAAGGGCCTTGCATGAATTTGCTAAAATGCTTGTGGTGGTGGTATTAAGCACGATTGTTCTGAGGAGGTCTTAGGATATTGTGTTTACTTACAAATAATTTTGTAAATTTTAACCGACTTCCGAAAAAAGAGTAGGTTTCTCAATTCGACCATAACATGCATCTCAGCACTAGAGTTATTTATTACTTATCAAACTCGACAACTGAATGTTGGGATCAAAGGTGTCTATTGATAATTTGATAGGCAAAGGTGAATCTCTCTGTTGTATGAGCTTATTTTGACAGACACATATAGTCCGTCAAGAAAGTGAAGAAATTAAAAAGTGGCAACATCGTAGTATCATCCCTTTTTAGGGTTCCGTAGCCAAATGGCAAAAAACAGAACCCTTATAGATTCGTCATGTCTGTCTGTTTGTCCGTCCGTATGTCACAGCCACTTTTCTCCGAAACTATAAGAGCTATAGTCTTGAAACTTGGTAAGTAGATGTAGTCTATGAACCGCATTAAGATTTTGATACAAAAATGGAAAAATTAAAAAATTTTAGGGGTCCCCATAGGCAGAACTGAAACAAAAAATTTTTTTTCATCTAACCTATGCGTGTGGGATATTTATGGATCTAGGTCTTCAAAAATCATATTGAGGTTTCTAACGTGTTTTTTTCTAATCTGAATAGTTTGCGAGAGAGACTCTTCCAAAGTGGTAAAATGTGTGTCCTCCTCTAGCTTCTAAAGTAGGGGCATGATAATTCTAAAAAAAATATATGATGTACATTACTATAAAAACTACCAACGAAAATTGGTTTGAACGAGATCTAGCAAGTAGTTTTTTTTTTAAATCAAAAACCTTTTAATTTCATAGAAATAAACCTTATTGCTGCTGCGGAACCCTTATAAGAATATAGCTATTGTGTCTGCGATTCCCACGAAAAAGTACCATACTGAGTTGCGACACTCACGACTCACGAGTCACGACCAGTCACGACCATAAAGTTAATATACCTAGCGGAATAGAGAAACAAAGGCCTGAGCAAGCGAGATGTCACTATCAGTAACACTGCGTGGTAAAAAGAGACGTGTGATAAGTGATACATGACAGCAGCACTCTTTTTGTGACGTCCAGTCGGCACGTGCCGCACGTTGACAATTTAATCTCATAGAATTCATGTTCAATCATGCTTGTGTAAGTGTTTACGTACACATATTTTTACACACAGATGAAACCAATTTCGGTTTCGTTTGACAGCTCGAGATTGTTGCTCTATTCCGCTAGGTATATTAACTACTAGGGATGTCCTTCACTTCCATTTGATTTTGTCGATAGTTTTATGCCCGCTCCAAACTCTCGCAAGATATTCGTGAGCTTTAAAATGCCCGCCCCACACTCTCGGGAGAATAATATGAGAAATGAGAATCTCTGATGATTCTCACGAATATCTTGTGAGAGTGTAGAGCGGGCATTTAACTTGTTGTGCATAATTTATTCTATTGAATGAAAATACAATTTTATACAACAATTTATTATTTATTTACAACACAAATTATAAGAAAAATATTTATTTATAATTAAAAAAAAAATACAATTTTCATTACCAACATACCCCTTGAACTGTGGCGGTCATTTTGCACAAATAATAATTATTCAAGACAAGGCCATTAGAAAAGCCAATTAGAAGTGACTGTAGGCCATCTTTGTTATTAATTTATTATATTATTATGTACACTTCGTGCAAGCAGGAAAGATAGAGTTTACGAATTACGATATACTGGTGTCAAAAGTTAAAGAGTTAAAGTGTGGTTAAAGCCTATAATACGACAGTTTAAAGTCTATGGGTTAAAGCATAAACCTATAATATACATTAAGTCAATGGGTTAAAATGCTCTAATCCTTTTTAAATGAATGTGGACGGGGCGCTGCTGGTAAAGGAGAACTGTCAAACACATGTCAAAAATGACGTTTTTGTATGATAGAAGCGTTCTGGGTGCCGAGTGTCAGTTTTTTGTTTGACATTTTTTGATGATGATTACCCACTGGGCTGGGCTCACTCTCGTGAGCATCGCTAGATGGCGTTGTACAAATTCCATACAAAATCTTAGTAAACGCCAAACGCGTTCACGATCGAATGTCAAACAAAAAACTCACAATTGGCTCTCGGCGTTAGTTCCTTTTCTCGCCACGTTCAATTAAAACAGTCTTTCCCAAAGTGGGCGATAACGCCCTTGTCGCCCCCTTGTGGGCGCTGGAGGTCTAAAGGTGTGGAACCCAGAAAAAAAATGGGGGCGTTGTGTGGGGGTGATTTATTTCTTGAATTGCATTTTAAATTGAAACAAGGGGGGCGCTAAAACATAATTTGTTCTCAAAGTGGGCAGTAGACAAAATAAGTTTGGGAACCTCTGAATTAAAACCTTGTCGAACTGTACGTACTACGCTAAAAAAAACACATACTTATTTACAGCAAAACCGTGGCATCTTTTTCGAATGTTGCAAAGACAACGATACACACACACATTGTCTTAAGATAATGCCTGAGGCCTTTAGATAGATTTGGATATTTTGAAAAAAGTGACACTTACATATTATAATATTATATTACATACAATATTATAATATGTAAGTGTATACATACTACATACAAATCACAAATATATACAATTTTTATGTTTGTTAGGTGATATACCTAACAAACATAAAAATTGTAATTGCAAGTGACAACATTTTAACGCAGTCTCAGAACGGTAAAGGCATATCTAAACTATAATATACAAAAATTACACAATCATTCTAACCTTCCACTCTATTTTCATGCAATACCAATCACAATATGCGAATGTTAGTTTCTTACGCCGGTTCTTCTCGTCGGGTTAGTTCCCGAAATTGTGCGAGTTTCTTACGCTGGTTCTTCTCGCGGGGATTTTTAATAGTGGTTTATGAATAATTGGTAAGAAAGGTATTATGGTGATGTATGATAAGCCAACAATCCTTTATACACAATGGCAGGCGACAGGATTCGCAACAGTGAGGTTTTTTAATTTTTTTTTTTGCCATTTTTCAGGCAAACAAAGCAACGCTTCCAGGATTTCTGGTTGCATGTTAAGGTGCTCTCTGTTGGTTCCAATAAGACAGGCCAATGTGTAGAAAGGATAAATCTACTAGGTTGATGGTTGCGGACAATGTGATAGATGCTTTATGAGGATGTGATCTACAAGCTCTAGGCGGAAAACTATATCGTCAAAATTTTTTTGAGTAGATGACTGTAGAAGAATGCGAGAGTTCAGAATGGACACACTGAGAAAGCGTTTAAAAAGTTTCATGCACCATTTTTTGCTATGTTTCCTATCTAATAAATAAGGCTCCAACATCTGATCTTTCACGTCTACACCCCCCATGAATTTATTAAAGTCCAGCACCACTTGTGGTTCAAGGCGTACTTTCCGAGATGATGGAAGTCTAGAAGAGACTGTAGGCAAGGCTGTAGATGAACCATGACAAGTGGAAATCATAGTTACTCGTTTCTTGTCTTGCCATGACAAAACAGTGACATCGCTAGAATGTCTGGCGATGTACTCTCCCCTTTTAAGAGGAGCCTTATTTATCAAAATTGGAACATCTCGACGGGAAGATCCCAAAGTACCAACGAAGTCGGTACCATTGAGCTTCAGAAATCTAGCTAATAGGGGTGAATTGTACCAATTATCCATAAACAATCTATACCCTTTGTTTAGTAGAGGATCAATGAGCTTTTTCACAACAGCTGTGCTTTCAAGCTCTCCGGGCGAATGCTCCAGATCTGTTGCGGATTGTTCAAAGGTGTGAACAATGAACGACCACAGGTAACCGGTGGTGCTCTCACAAAGCTCGAATGTTTTGATCCCAAATATAGTAGCTTTGGTCCGAATACACTGATTGGAATTCGATCTGCCTTTCCAAAGTGTAGGGCTTTCATTTATACAAATGTCTTTACTTAAAATATAATGTGATTGAAAAGCGGCATTTAAATGTTCTAATATTGGTTTCAAACGGTGTAATCGGTCAAAGCTTGCGCCAGTGTTGGAGGGATTTTGGTTATCAATAACGAGGTCGGAATCTTCAAAATTTAATGCTCTGTTTAACATTTCATACCTTTTTCGTGTAAAGATGCGTCTGAAAACTTCCGTTTTCAGGAGAGGATCGACAGAAAAACAACTAAATATAGTTGGCATTTTGACGATCCCCAACATCATCCAGAACGAAAAGAGGCATAAAATTTCGTGCATATTTGTGGGGTACCATTCAGCCTGGAATGCAGCAGAAGAAATTTTCGAAGCAGTAACGTTCGTTTCGGCCACTATTAAACCTAAGACCTCCTCGCTCCAATAGGAACGAAAAGCGTCATAGGCTGAATTGAAAACCCGAACCGAACCAGTACGGTCTGGCTGAAAATTTTGTTCTCGACCTTGAAAGATCTCCATAGGAGACCATTCAAAGTCAAGGTTCTGGCGTTCCACGCTATAGAGAGCATCAGCTCCATCACTGGCGTCGAAAAATTCTAACTCATTTTCGCTCTCACTAGCAACCCTTCCTCGTTCAGTACTATCGACCACTGCTTCATCTTGCAATCTCCTCTGTCGACTCCTCACTACATCCATCGCCAAACTTAACAATTCAGCAGGAACGTCGTCATCGTCCAGCCATATTTCATGGAGTGGGTGTCCCAACGCCCACGGACGTCTATGGCCTCGGTTCGGAACCCCACCCCCACGTGCACTCTGTCCTCGCACACGCCTGACTTCCCTTCGGCAACCCCTTCTCTCACTCGTTCCTCTTCTACGATTCCGTTCATCTCTTTCGCGCTCTCCAGTTGACGCATACAATAGGTGGGTATCCGGGGCTAAAACTTCGTCGCCCGTCGCCCGTTCATCCAGCGGCACACCGAACTTGTCAAACGTCCGCAAAACCACGGCATCTGCAGGCACCGTGGCACTGTGAAAGCAAAAATATATTTTTTAGAATTGATTTGTACACAGACATAAATTATTCGTGAACAACGTACACAAAACACTTACGATATTGACGACAATGGCGGTCGTGACCTCTCGCGGGACACTGCTCGTGAAGGTATCATTGGATCGTCCTGAACAAAAAAATAAAAAATAATACAACGCAGAAATGTGTCCGATCCTTTAATGTCATGATGTATGGCATATTTTATCGAAAAATTGGCTCTCAAATTTTTTCTCTTTCTCACGGTTGTAAAATGGCAGACATTTTAGTTCTTCTCGGGTTTTCACACAATGCATTGTCCAAAAAAAATCACATGTACTTTTTATATTTTTTTTCGTTAAAATAGGGTATTTTAATAAAATAAATTAAATAACTTTGAAATTCATTGGCTAGTTTTTTCTCAATAAATTTTTAAAGTTTCGCTCTGACGTCATCATCGGCCGCCAATTGACCTCTACATATGTTTTAAATTTTCTTTTAATCTTATTTATAATGACTGGTTCGTCAAATGCAAGTTCTCATTATGTGAAAGCTGATACGAGAAGCTTACCAAAACTTCGAAACGTTATGTTGGTCGAATTTATTGCTAATTTAACGCCATTGAAGGTCAAACAAAGGTTAAACGTATTTGTTCAAAAATATAAGTAACTAATGGGTATTTTTTTTTGTTTATATACAGAAAAACGATCACTGATTTTATTCCTCGAAATGTTTTTGTAATGAGCAAAATAAAAAAAAATGGACAATCCCCATTCTGACCAATACTTCTCATATTTAAATACCCTATGATTTATGAAGATAAAAAAAGTATAATTTGATAGCTAAACTTGTAAACTACGCTCACACAGGCAATAGCATGGCAATACGATATGAATTTCGTGGAATCAAACAAAGATAATCGGCCAAGTGTGAGTTGGACTCGCGCACGAAGGGTTCTGTGTGCCGAGTGTGAGTTTTTGTTTCACATTTAATCGTGAACGCGTTTGGCGTTTCCTAAGATTTTGTATGGGATTTGTACAGCGCCACCTAGCAATGCTCACGGGAGTGAGCCCAGCTCAGTGAGTAATCCCATACAAAATCTTAGTGAACGCCAAACGCGTTCACGATCGAATGTGAAACAAAAAACTCACACTCGGCACACCGTACTATTATAGAACAAAAATAGGAAAAAATGTGTTTTTTGTATGGGAGCCCCCCTTAATTATTTATTTTATTATTAAATACTAGCTGTTGCCCGCGACTTCGTCCGCGTGGACTTCAGTTTATAGCGCGCGATGTCAACAAAATTGGTGTCAAAAGCTTTTATAAAAAAAACCCTGGTACCCCTTAAATCAAAACAGCTGTGCAGTGTGGCACATAATATTTCATTTTTTTAAATTAAACTTTTATATATTATTAATTATGCCAAATTTTAAAGCCTATTTAGCCTAGGGTTGCCATCCGTCCGGATTTCCCCGGATTTGTCCTAGTTTGAAGTGCGTCCGGGGACCGTCCGGCTGGGTTTTTGAAAAGTGTCCGGGTGAAATCTGGATGTTGAGAGAAATCCAACTTTTTGGCCAAGCAGCAATAAACGAAAGATAAAAACTCGCAAAGCATACACACTTTCTTCCTTCTTTGATCAAAATCAAGTACTATTTCAAGGACTTAAGTTAATCAAATTTTAACAAATTTTTAATGAAAAAATTGGGACGTAATAGTAAATAGTTTTTAATGGGTGTCCGGGGAAATAACCATATTTCGGCCAAATGTCCGGAATTTTTGTCGTGCTAGACTGGCGACGGCAATAAAGGTGATGGCAACCCTAATTTAGCCCCCCAATTACACAACTTTACCCACATACTATTTATCATTGATAGGTTTAAGGTTACGTCACTGTATATAAAATTAAAAAGTACTAACTTATTAAATAACGTAAAAAAGAAATAACAATCGAAAAAAATCGTAACTCAAATGTATGATGATACCGCCTCTTATAGAAAGATGTTGGGCAAGCGTTAGCGCGATGTAAGAGACACACGGCGCCATCTAGTATGAATTTTTCGAACTAACTTAATTTGAACAAATTTTCGTATTTTCACCCCCTTTCAACCCTTTTTTCCAGTAAAAAAGTAGCCTATGTCCTTTCTCAGGCTTTAGACTATCTGTATACAAAATTTCATTACAATCGGTTCGGTAGTTTTGGCGTGAAAGCGAGACAGACAGACAGACAGACAGAGATTCTTTCGCATTTATAATATTAGTATAGATAGTATAGATTAAAGTATAAACACTAGGGTCCCGTTTTTAGCCTTTGGGTACGGAACCCAAAGAACCAAAGTTTAAGGAAAAAAAGAATTGTGTATTTTTAATAAATAGCTTATTGTGGAAAATCTAGCGCATTCAACTGGTTCTTTTTTTTATTTAAAAATATAGAGGAGCTTTACATGTTTCATAAATTCCTTTACTTCTATTCTCTAAGTCAGATAGTTTAGAAGTTATAACGATTTTCTTATGAAGTATTGGTCAGATTAGTAGAGAGCCAGAGAATTTTTTTTTCAAAGGTTAGAGTAAAAAAAATTTATAGGCAATTTGTCAATAAAATATGCCATACATCACATTAAAGGATCGGACACCGGGTTAGGACACACTGTATAACTATCGTAAACTATTATTTTGTTCACTGCAACGGTAAAGGTTCATAAATCTACCCCAAAATTGATGGGGAGCCTCCGAGTAATTCCGAGACATTACTAGACTGTTGTGACTTGTGAGTGAGGGACTAAAACTTCAATTTTTTTGTGGAAGCTTCGCTGCGCTACGCTCTTGCCTTAGCAATCGAACCTAACTTAGTCAAGTCGTTTCCGGCTCGGTCGGCCAACATTGCTATTAATTACCTAAGAGTGGGTTGCACCAACTTACTTTAGCTATAACTGTAACTTTAACTATAACTACAATGCAAAATGTCAAATCTTTGGTTTAAGTCAAAAATGTACGCTATATTTAACCATAACCTTGAACTCGACAAGGCTTTAAATGAACTAACGCTGTCGTCATACAAAAACGCCATTTTTGACAGCTCTCCTTTACCAGCAGCGCCCACGCCCACGTTCATTTCAAGCCCTGTCGGACCAGCTGTCATCTGTCAAATTCTGTGGTCAAAGTTAAGTTACCGCTACCGTTGCCGCTTCGCAGTCGCGTGGTCGCGTAGGTTTGTTCAAACCTTTATTTGATTTTATAATAATTTTGTTACAGAAGACGTTGCTGGTCCGACAAGGCTTTAAAAGAACTTGGGCGGGGGCGCTGCTGGTAAAGGAGAACTGTCAAAAATGGCGTTTTTGTATGATGACAGCGTTAGTTCCTTTTTTCGCCACGTGCATTTAAAGCCTTGTCGAGCTCTATGGTAATGGTTATGGTTAAATATGGGTTATAGTTAAAGTTACAGTTATAGTTTAAGTTAGTTGGTGCAACCCACAGTTAGTAAGTTAGTAACACACCAGAAAACAGACAACAGATGACCTTATCTCAAGATTACGATTACGGGGGGGTTTTCCAGGGGTGGAAGTGGCACGGGTAGGTTTTTCTCACCCAAAACATCCTTCCTCAACCCATGTGACCACTAAAAAATTGGGGTTGGTTTGTAAACCTTAGCCTCCGTCTGTTTACTGTTACCTCTTCACGCAAAAACCGCTGAACCGCGGGGCTAAAATGGTCACATTTAGCAATTCCTCTCAATCAATTCATCAAATGAATTGTCAAAACTGTCAAACTGACAAATGACAAATCAGTACAAAAATACAGAAATGAATTGCAAGTAGTGTTGCATTTTGCGATTTTAGAAAATTGAATCATATTATGATTCATATCATGATTCTTCAAAGCGACCATTTTAGCCCCGCTGATAACTGTACTGAAATTTGGTATGGAGATACTTTGAGTCCCGGCCCCCGGGAAAGGACATAGGATACTTTTTATCCCGGAAAAATGTACGGTTCCCGCGCGATAAACGAATTTTGACAGAGAAAAAAATGGGCTCCTCACCTCGTCTTCCAGGTCTTCATCAAAAATCTTGACCTCATCTTCATATAAGAGCTCGAGGAGATCTGTGGGTGGATTCTGATCGGCGCGCCAGATTGACATGCTTTGTAATAAAACAATAATTTATAAGAAAAAAATCAATAAACGTAAAAATCAAAATAATATATTTTTTTTTAATGAAATAAGGGGGCAAACGAGCAAACGGGTCACCTGATGAAAAGCAACTTCCGTCGCCCATGGACACTCGCAGCATCAGAAGAGCTGCAAGTGCGTTGCCGACCTTTTAAGAGGGAATAGGGTAATAGGGGAGGGTAGGGAAGGGAAGGGAAGGGAATAGTTGAGGCTAGGGAAGGGAATAGGGTAGGGGTTAGGGGATTGGGCCTCCGGTAAACTCACTCACTCGGCGAAACACAGCGCAAGCGCTGTTTCACGCCGGTTTTCTGTGAGAACGTGGTATTTATCCGGTCGAGCCGGCCCATTCGTGCCGAAGCATGGCTCTCCCACAAATTTAGAAGTAAATGAAAAGTCAGTACGTGAAGCCACCATCAGTATCAGTCAGTATCGACTATCGATATGTATGATATTATAAAAAATCGGCCAAGTGCGAGGCGGACTTGCGCACGAAGGGTTCCGTTCCGTTATAATAGACGAAAAATAGGCCAAAAATTGTGTTCTTGTATGGGAGCCCCCTTTAAATTTTTATTTTATTTAAATACGAGCTTTTGCCCGCGGTTTCGCTCGCGTTAAGAAGTATTATTATATACAAACTTTCATCCCCTATTTTAACCCCTTGGGTTTGGAATTTATCAAAATCCTTTCTTAGCGTATGCCTTCGTCATAACATCTACCTGCATGCAAAATTTCAGCCCGATCCGTCCAGTGGTTTGGGCTGTGCGTTGATAGATCACCAAGTCAGCAATGTCAGTTTTATATATATATATAGATAGATTATTATAAATTATTATAGTAGACATATACTAATATCCTAAGATTCGACCGTAAAATCCCGCATGCATCGTTTTTTTCGATCAAATATATTTTAAAATAACCTTTAGAACGTATAGAATGGATTAATGTTGGGTTGCCTTGTTAAAAGTAGCCGCAAATATCTCAAATTGAGCAAAATGAAAGCCCGTAATACAAACTTGCGTGTATTCAATAGAAAAGTAAGAACTAAGAAGGAATGACATTGAAGAATGACAGGACACTACGCTATGATATTCTATTATATAAAAAAACACTACGCATAAAAATAAAAACGCCTGTTAAATAAAAATAGCAATCTTGCGGGTTCTCGACGTCGTCAAATCTTGCCAGGCATAATAATTGTAGGCCTGAACATTTGTGTTAAACAAAAGTGATGGCAACCCCAGTTTGCGGCTATCGTGCAACTGGCAACCATGGATATTCATGCACAAAATGCATAAAACTTTAATTTTGTATCAAAATTATTAAAAAAATCGATGCTTCAATTTTGATGAAGAACTATGTCTGTTTACGGGCTGGCAACCCTAGGTTGCGGCCGACTTAGAGCTGGCAACCATTTATACCTTATTTTGTCTCGTCATTTTCTTTCAAATGATGAAAAATTAACTGAAAAAAATATTCATAAAAATTATGCATTTATCTCATGAACTAGAGGTACTTGCGGCTACTTTTGACAAGCCAACCCAACATTAATCCATTCTATAAGTTCTAAAGATTATTTTAAAATATATTTGATCGAAAAAAACGATTCATGCAGGATTTTACGGTCGGATCCAATACTGTAAGGCCTTTATGAAAATTTCAAGTGCCTAGCTGTTGCCATTATTGATTACGAGCAAAAAAGGCCAAAAAAATATTGTTTGTTGTATGGGAGCCCCCTCAAATATTAATTTTAATTTGTTTTTAGTATTTGTTGTTGTAGCTGCAAGAGAAATACACAGTCTGTGAAAATTTCAGAAGTATACTTAGTAATAGGGTCCCGTTTTTACCCTTTGGGTACGGAACCCTAATAAAAAGGATCAACTTATAAAAACTTTATCGATTATCTATCGTCACTACGCCTATCTCTATTGGGGCATATTACACGCATCAATATTATCACGATTCCGTGATAATATTGATGGAGTAATAGGCCGAATCACAGTATCATGATAATATCACAGAGATTTTAAAAATTCTTTAAATCCACGCGATATAGCTCGACAAGGCTTTAAATGAACGTGGCGAAATAAGGAACTAACACTGCCATCATACAAAAACGTTATTTTTGACAGTTCTCCTTTACGAGCAGTGCCTGCCCATGTTCATTTAAAGCCTTGTCACACTCTACTGGGAGGCGTGGCTTCCACAGATTAAGCAATCTCGTATTTAATCTATCATCTGTGCTCAGTATTCACTTGCAAATATAGCAGAAAATGTTTTTTAGCCTTTATAATTATTACAGAATTCACTTTTTAGTCTGTGAACATATGCAATTAATAATTATATGCAGTAACGCACACGACGCGCATCACAGACGTATCTACTGTATATAATTGCATACATTCTATTTCCACGGACTAAAAAAAGCGTCACACATAGTCTGTCAGCGCTGCGCCTAATAAACAAATCCGTCTTGTTTTGTATGCATTTATTTTTTAACACGCATGTGAGTATTATTGCTAGTAGCTGGCACTTTATCTTTTTTATAACTAGCAACATAGTATATTATATTCTCTTTGCTAGCAATTAAAACGGTACAGAATACAGAATAAACTTCTGTATTCTGAGTTAAAACCTACGAATAATAAAAACTAAGGAATCGTAACTCCCATACTATTACCATTATAAATTTGGTTCCTTTTGATCTGTCATGTAACGTCAGCCTAGTGCCGCTCAAGGTCACCTAAATATTGCAAATGTATTGAAATGTGTACCTTTTTTGACAAGTATTGTGGAGCATGTTTTTTAACGGAGTTACTTTTCCTTAGTTTTTATTATTGGTAGGTTAAAACGTAGTGATTAAGTATATTCTCTTTTCTATCAATTTCAACTGCATACTAGCGGTGATAATATTGACCGTATATAACACAATCACAATAACTTGACGCATGGTGACGTCATTATGGAGCGGTCAGCAGCTATGGTCAGCGGGCAATGGGCGGCATTGGGCATGTTATTGCATTCCAGAGATGCTTCAAGTTAATGTGACCTGTTTAAGCCGCTTCAATACTTGTGATACATGTAATAATATTGATGCGTGTAATATGCCCCATTAAAAACGTACGAAAAAAATGTTTCGTTCCACCAGGCACCAGCAAACTTCGTCTCATACTCAGGCCTCAGACCAATTTTATTTGCTCTGAGGTCTCATAGAGAAAAATCGTCCTCTGTCCTCTATCCTCATAATTCATAGGGAAAAATAATACACTGTTCCTCATTAAGTTCAAGCACGGCGCAAGGCCGTTTTGTTATTTGTATGCAGCAGCAAACGCAGCTGTAATGCAGCAGTAGATACGTCAAATTTATCTAGATTATTTTGCTAAAATTATGAATAATACGACAATAAATCGTTCTGTACACCGTGTACACGTAATATTTACTTCTGCTACATAATTATTTTTACTTCACTTCATTTACATACGGTAGGACGTAGGTAAGCGCTGTATAGTGTGTGTGTGTATACTAGGTACTGTATACTGTATAGATGCTGTATTAGAGTAGCAATGTCTTACAAAAGATTCTCAGAAATGCGTAACCACTTTTTAGTTCGAAAGACAATGTCAAGTCATATATTCGTTATGTCATTATGTATGTGAGATATGCCTGCAGGCATCTTCGAAGTGGCAACGCGTTGCTACCGTAAACTTCCAATCTAGTTACGTTAGTAACATAGAATATCTGAGTAAGAAAATCAAGTCCGAATTACTTACATGAAAACCAACCTTTGTGTAACCTAAAAGTTATTACGATGTATTTCTTCCAAATGATTATCTAAAAATACTTATAATGAGTAAATTATACTATTTACTAATACAAAACTCTACTTACATTCGAGAAATCCAGCAAAAACTTCAAACAAATTAATCGTGTTCGTTTTGTTTTTTTCAATCAAATTGCGCATGCGCAATGTTGAAAATTAGTGTCAGTGTCAGTGTCATGTGCCAAAATTTGATAGAAATTGATGAAAATTTCAATGAATAAAGAAACAGACGGAGGTGACATAACTACAAAAAAGTGTGGCCGGCGCCATATTGCCAAGAACTAAACATGGCGGTCTATAGTGATTGGACACTCGGTTGATATTTGTCGAGGATATTGATAAACTAAGATGTTGTAAGTGAGCGTCCTGTTAAATTATATAATATTATATTGATATCAAAAATGTTTTTTTTTAATATTAAATAAAAAAAATCATTTTTGCCTATTTTGTCTCTATGTTTGTAGACAAAATAGGCAAATATGGTTTCTTTATATATAGGAGCCTCCTTAATTTTAATAAAACTATTTAATTTATTTTAAGTTTATTAATTATTATTTAAGTTGCCATTATTGATATCGGGCAAAAATTACCAAAAAAATTGGACAAATACGAGTTGTACTCGCGCACGAAGGACTTACAGTTTATTTTAATTTTACCATCAATTATTATTATTATTAAAGTATGTATACAACTGAATATTTTGTGAACATTTCAAGTGCCTACCTTTTGCCATTATTGATATCAAGCAAAAAAATCACGTTTATTTTGGGGCTCCCATAAATATTTAATTTATTTTGTTTTAAGTATTTTTTGTTATATCGGGAATAGATATACACAATCTGTGAACATTTCAGAAGTCTAGCTACAGCTAGCCTGGAGACAGACAGACAGACAGACATCGAAGTCAGTAAAAGGAAGATCGCAGACGACAGATTTTTGTGCGATCGAGTCTGAGTCAAACACAGCACAAAAAAAAGTTATCGATATTTTCAATTTGATATATCGATATTTTTGGGCGATATAATATTTTGTTACGATATATTGATATCAAATATCTAATATCGAAATTGTATCAAAAACGATATTTTCTGCTTTTTAATTTGGTACCTACTTAAGTTGATTTTTAAGTTTGACAACTCTGTCTTTAAGTCAATGACACATGTGACATATGTGTCATTGCCTTAAAATTTATATAAATCGGTATTTTATTTATATTTACATATTATTATACTATGTGGTTCTAAGATTTAATAGTATATAATTTACTTTGTCTTCTAAAAATCAAACATATTGTTTACTTTCTTCTAAATTCAAAATTATTGTCGAAATTTCGTTTCTTTTGCTTGTTATTAACTCGTGGCAGAACGGTGCAACCCTGCATCCATTTTGAAGTTTCTTGCATAGATAAAGTATTATAGTATAGATGTAGCTTAGCCCGTCATCGCGTGGCCATTTTGTGCTTATTTTCATACAATTAGTATGCGTTTGTTTTCTTGAATATTTCTATTTGTCGATTATTTTGAAGCACATTATGATTCAGGAAAGAAAGTCAATTAGTTCATGATATCGATTAACTATAGTTCTAGTGATGAGAATCCACAATTTACACACGTAAAAAGCTATGCAATTTTTAAAGCCAAATTCTTAATTGATGTGACATTTTTAGCCTTATATAGCACGAATAAGGGATTAATAAACTTATAAATTACCTTTTTAGCTTACAAAAATACTGATTGAAAAGCCCAGAAAACGTTGTTCAAAACTTACGTATTTACTGTTAAATCCACGTGTTTGAGGCATTCTTTGGCCATTCTTATGGTTTATTATTTAGCGGAACCACAAAACTCAAAAATATCTAGCATTAAATGTTCACTAAAATCCTTTATTAACACTTTTATTACATGAAATATGTAGGCCGACTCCTTTGTTATGCCCTAGTAAGTAGGACATAACATTACATGCTTTTGACGCTTATACATCGATATAAGGCTCTCTCCAGTATATAGTACCTCAATGGTTTCTTGCCTGCATCTTTGGGCGCATTAAATTAAGAAGAAGAAGAAGACTTTACTGAACTGACACATGTCACATGTCATGTGACATGTGTCAGTTTAGTAAAGTTCAGTAAAGTATAGGGACCGTGCAGAAACTATAGAGGGCGTCGTAATTCGACAGCAGCGACACGGTGCGAGTAAAAGTAGCAACTTGTGAGTGACTTTGGCTTTGCATTCTCTTTGACCCCGGATAGTTTATAAGTGATTTTTTATGTTTTAGACTATAAAATGATTTAAATTATTTAAGACCCGTAAACAAAGATCGAAGGCGTGAATAAAAATGTATAAAGCTTATCTAGTTAACTAAAAAAATATGAAAAAAGCAATTAGTAGCATAGGCAGTAAAAACTTGTTATATATTGCAATAAAATAATGAAGATGCAAAAAATACTTATAATTACAGAAGATGCTTGTGGATTAATAAACTAAAACCAGTTCACAAAAATAAATGCTTTTATTTTTGATTGACTTGATTCGATCGATTCCATCTTCACAACTTTTGTCTGTCACTATTTTTAACTAATTTCAGTCTGGACTTCATCAGTGCGAACACCATATTTACGTATTCTTTAAATAACACACAGAGACTGCACTATTAATATTTTTCCTACTTGAAGAATCATCCTTTTGAGAACCAACACTTTGACGAGATGGTTCAAGTTCAACACTATTACGGAGTACTATTATATTAATTATATTATAATATTCTGTGCCTCAGTGTTGAATTCCTGGCAGGACTTCTCCAAATTATCCTTACTTTTGATGCAGCTTGTTGCATTCTAGTTGATGTCTTTGAAATCTTTAATTATTTTTAAAAGAGTTTTTTTTTAATTTCTTCTCCAGGAAAAATTGTAGGTACCTAGGTAAGTATAGTATTATATGCCGGGTGTACAGGATTTTCCGATCTTGGCCAATTAAATGAGCGGTGCTTATCAATGTATGTAAAATTTAGATGGAAGCCAGTTTGGATGTTTACTGAAAGAAGCAACGGTTATAGGTTAGGTTCATATTGTGTTCATCAAAAATTAATGTACGGTTATAATCTACAAAATTCTGTGTTTTTACGAGTCTACACATAACATTCATGGAACTTTTAAATACTTACGTAGTTTTTACCGCCTTTTATCCATTTCTTTCGTTTTTCAATAAGCCATGGCATGTGAATACTTTTGGCAGGAAAATAGTAAAATTTTACATCGTTCGATTTTGCCTTTATTTTTCTTGTATGTATTAGAACATCCGGGAATAAAACAATGCATTTCAATTCCTATAAATACTTAAATTTCTCAAGAAATCCTTTAATTTTCCGTAGCTTGACTTGAGCTTGACAATAAAATTTTCGTAAAAGTTTCGGCTACTCGTCACTACTGGCAGTGTCATCGCTCTGCACGGTCCCTTTAACAATCTTAGAAAAAAAGGGATGACACTACGATGTTGTCACTTTTAAATTTCTTTACTTTTTTGACGGACTATAAATTAATTTAAAAAAAAAAAGCAAATTGGTCGAAAAATTTGACCGATATATCGATATTTTTTTCGCGATACATCGAGACCGATATTGATATTTTTTCAAATATCGATGTATCGATATATCGATATTTTCTTTCAATTTCGACATCCCTATAATATGACACTTTGACAGTTTATGTACCTCGGAGAACCGGAACATAAAATGGCAGACCGGCCACAGTATTTTGATTTGGTATAGACCATAGTATATATTAAGTCTATGGTATAGACCATTATGCCGAGTCCACTCTATAAAAGTCAATGGAAAATTTAGCATATGACACTGACAACTTTGCGCATGCGCAATGCGTTGAAAAAACGAAATGAACACGACTGTGAGTGTCATGTTCTAAAATCTGACAGAAATTGTTAGTACGGTAGGTACCATAAACCTATAATGCTATATTATGCATGGAATTAATATATACTACGTATAACTGGAAAGCTTACTGTGCGTCTAAGCACGTGCCGAGTGAGAGGTCATAAATCTTGGTCCGTCTCTCTCTAACTAGTGTAACCATTCCTATGACCTATCTGTAGGACATTCAAATAAAATCACTTCGCTCAGTACTTATAATAATTGTCCAGTGTCCTATCGGTCAATCTCGGCGATAGCGGCTACGAATAATAAAGTTTTAATTATTCGTAGGGTAGCGGTCAATAACCCTCTGTCAATTTTTTTTTTTATATTTCCTATACTCCACTCGAGCTAACTTGTCGCTAGCGGTCATTGACTCTCTGTCAAAAACTTGTCATTTTCCCTATAAAACCACGATAAACAATATCTGACACTTCATTATCAATCGCGGTTTATATGGAAAATGACAAGTTTTTGACAGGGAGTCAATGACCGCTAGCGACAAGTTAGCCCGAGTGAAGTATAGTTTTCTATACAAACCACGATTGACAATAAAGTGACAAAATATGTTTCTAGATGGGGTTATATCGTATTTTGCTTATCTCGATTTTTTATATTTTTTCATTACAATATGTAAAGTTTACAGTTCTGACAAGATATTGTCTTTAACCCGTAACCGAGTTGTGTAGACAATAATATACAGACATAAATATCGATGTGAACTGAATATGAAGCTTAACACTTCGAACTTATAAAAGGTTGGAAATTATCATCATAATATTAATACGCGAACGAAAAACTTTGTAACCCTTTTTACGAAAAATAGGGAAACGTAGGTGCACGAAATTTTGTACAGTCATAGTTTATATGGTGAAGGAGTGCCCAGGGCCCCCGTAAGGTATACTGGCGCCTGTGTGCAAAAAAGGACTTTGGCGCCCCTTAATGCCTTTTTTTAATGGTAGGTAGGTGAAATAAAGCAGATAAAAATCGGCCAAGTGAGAGTCACACTCGCGCACGAATAGTTCCGTACCGTTAAAGTGCAAAAATAGACCAACAATTTTTTTTTCTTTTAAAAAAAAATTTCCTCCTTGGTTTTGGCGCCCCTTAAGAATGGCGATTTGGTGCCCCTAGAGGGTGGCGCCCGTGTGCATTGCACACATTGCACATATGGTAGCGGGGGCCCTGGGAGTGCATCGAACTAATATTATTTTAAAATTATGCCTTTAACATACATTTTTTTAACAAATAAAACATTACACACACTAGGAAAGATGACAGATTTTTGAGTGACAAGCCAAACCACAGTATTTTTTTTTTTTATGAAATAAGGGGGCAAACGAGCAAACGGGTCACCTGATGGAAAGCAACTTCCGTCACCCATGGACACTCGCAGCATCAGAAGAGCTGCAAGTGCGTTGCCGGCCTTTTAAGAGGGAATAGGGTAATAGGGGAGGGTAGGGAAGGGAAGGGAAGGGAATAGTTGAGGGTAGGGGTTAGGGTATTGGGCCTCCGGTAAACTCACTCACTCGGCGAAACACAGCGCAAGCGCTGTTTCACGCCTGTTTTCTGTGAGAACGTGGTATTTATCCGGTCGAGCCGGCCCATTCGTGCCGAAGCATGGCTCTCCCACGTATAGTATAGCAATATGACATATCCCTATGCCTAAACATACGAATTATACGCTTTTATTTATGGTTGAAGTCTGTTGACAACAAGTTGACAAATTATTGAAAATGGATTATAGTTTTTTTATTGAATCTTAGATAGCTATTAGACCATAGACATAATATATAGCATTATAGGTTTATGTATTAGACAATGCTTACACGGCCAGTCTGAGATCAGCTGAGTCCCAGAGATAAGAGTTGAAAAAATAATAATGATAAAGTCAATATTTTTACAATGGCTGTATGGGCAACGCTCCCTTTGCCTGTCCCAAGCGCGACGAATTAAAAAAAAATATTTTTTATAAAATAGGTAGTAGTCCTCATGTCGTTGAAACTAAGGTCGAATTTCGACCAACTGTAAACGATTTGAAATGAAAATACGACTATTGAAATTAAATAACAATAATATGAAGCAGAAATATTATGTTTTATTTACTTTGAACTAAACAATTATTAATTTTTAATTTTCTTTGGAAAAAGGCAATTTCATAAACAAAGGTGAAAAAAGGTAAAAAATAATAAAACACAGATATAATACATAGCATATTTAATTTTAATTTTTACATCTCTTCTCTTGATTTTCTGTTGAAGATTTTTTAACTCACGCTTCAATTTTATTTTTCTTGGGGTTGTAACTGTTACGTAGTATATGACATTCTCTTTGGTTGTAACTTGCAAGCAAAGTTGATGTTTGTGTATTTACGTTAATTTTTTTAACTAAAAACTTTTAGAAGATCCAGGTTGTTCGTTTTCTACAGTATTGAAGCGTATAATGCTTAACAATTTAATTTTATTTAATTAAATCTGTAATGCAAATAGGTACATACACGGACGTAAAAAAAATACGGACGGATCGCGATTAAGAAATGAGTGAAGCACCCTTAATAAGCCCAGGCGATCATATGTACACATCTTGCACGCACACTCGCACTGTAATAAGCCGATCGTACCGCCATTACGCAATTAGACTGCATCGCGGTGACACATCTTTGTCATTCATAAATAAAAATAAATATGCCATCTTGTGTTGTAAATTGGTGCAAGAACAATACAACCTTACACAAAAAACATCAAGGAATAATATTTCATAGGTAAGATAACATATTTTTAAAGTATTTTGATAAAATAATGTAAATATTAATTCAACTTCAACAGGTCAGTAATGTCCATAACAAAGTGGGGAAATTTTCCCCAAACCGGGGAAAATTTTAAATTATTTTTAGATAATCAAATAATTAATTTTATTGTCTTTTATTAGTGTCATGTAAGTGTTTAGCATACTATTGACCAGTAATTAGGCAGGAATACAATAATAGGGGTGTAGACAGTAAACGAAATCTAATACAAATTATTGTTTTTTTGACAGTTTGTATTATAGAATTACCGAAAATGGACATATTTTACTTAATAACTTTATAATATTTTTTATATTTAATAAGTGATTTTTTTAATTGAAATAAGAGTGTATTTATTTTTTATACATATTTTAAGGTGTATCAAAATACTTATGTACTATCAGAGAAGTTGATTCCTATGCAAATCGGGGACTTAAGTAGTTTGGTTGCGTTACGTCAAACCCAGCCGACAGATCACAATTAACATTGAATTGACATAAGTATTCGACCAAATAACGTTGGTCTGTCAGTTGCATAGGAATCAACTTCCTTGATGGTACATCTGTAAAATAAATATATTTCCTAAAAATAGTCTACACCCCTATTAATTTCTTAATTTACAAAAGTGGATATAACTGTTGTTTGACGACCTCTGTGGCTCAGTGGGTGGGCTGTCGGTAGCTCAAGCCGGGGGTCGCGGGTTCGAATCCTGCCGACGGAACAAAAAGTTTTCAAAGGTCCTGGGTCATGGGTGTGTATTAAATATGTGTATCATATAATAAAAATCTTAAATATAATATGTATAGTATAACAGTATTAAATATATATCCGTTGTCTGGTACCCGTAACACAAGTCCTTCAGGTACTTAGCACGGGGTCAGACTGACGTGGTGTGAAGCGTCCATAGATAAAATTGTTGTCTTAGATTTCCTGCAGTAGTAGAGGAGGGAAGGTGCTATTGGTGTAGTCACCCGAGCGTCATTGAGACCTAGTAGGAATGAAAATATTGAATGGACCTCTAGACCAGGAATAAATTTAACACCATGTTAGGTGATTTGATTTGACGTTAGCGCATGGTAGAACTCTCGATAGCTCTAACAGGCCGTTAACTGATTTAACAAGCCAGGGTTACGGGACTTAAGTATCTTATATCTTTTCGTATACAGGTTTCTTATATAGGTTTCGGGGGCGATAAATCTGTCTAGCTAGGAATTATTTTTAGAAAATGACATTTTATTCGTGTTTTATCGAATACCGAGCAAAGCTCGGTCAAATAGCTAGTAATAATTTTATTATTGTAAATGTTTGTACATAATCATTATTACTAATAATGTTATGTAAATAATATACTTCTCCGTACGTAATATGTGTTTTTTTTTTTCTATCTATAGTGTCATAAAAATAATATTTTCATTATGACATCTTTAGCAACCGCTTACATTTCTGAAGCGAAAAAAACATAAAAATATGTTTAAGTATAAAAAATACATTTAACTTGTCTGAGTTTACAAAATTTAAAAGTAGGGAAATTTATGATTTATATGGCAACCCTCATATCACGCACACGTCCTACACGGGCGGCCATAACTAGGCTTCACTCGTGATTAGAGAAGGTTACGTCCGTACTTTTTTTACGTCCGTGGGTACATAAAAATAAGCGTTGTTACAAATTGCTGTTCAGTAACTTTTTTATCAGGATACAATGTTGCTTATTTCAAATATTTTTAAATTACCTTTAGAAAGATAGAAGGATTCACTCCAGGTTTTAATCTTTTCCGCTGTTCTGTTCGATAATCTTCAGGTTTGAAATGAAGTGAACAAACTACAGAGCTTTGACGTAAGTTCCCGGGTTTCCTTCTAACCACTTTTTCTTTAGCTCTAAATCTGAAGGCAAACTGGAAATATGAAATTTATATAAATACCATTGTCTATTATACTATTTATTTTGTTTTGTTTGGCGTAGTAAAGAATAATCATAAAAGCTTCCACGTGCTTGTTGATGCAGAGGTACATGCAAAATATAGTGAACGAACTTTTGCCCGCGGCTTTGCTCGCGTTAAGAAGTATTATTATATACAAACTTTCATCCCCTATCTTAACCCCTTGGGGTTGGAATTTATCAAAATCCTTTCTTAGCGGATGCTTACGTCATAACATCTACCTGCATGCAAAATTTCAGCCTGATTCGTCCAGTGGTTTGGGCTGTGCGTTAATAGATCACCTTGTCAGTCAGTCACCTTTGAGTTTCATATATATATATATATATATATATATATATATATATATATATATATATGTTTCCAAGGTATTTAGTGACACAACAAGTGTAAATTTAGTACATACTTAATTAGGTAATAAAAATAACAAAACAAAAACGTAAAGTGCAAAGTACGTGGTCACCCTAGTGTATACTGAATGTCAAACTTACTTGTGAAAAGTTAATCCACAGCCAGGGTACGATTCTTTCACACAGCCATCACAGCACACAATTTTTTAATAATTTTACAATTCAATACAGTATATTTTAAAAATCTTTTTAAGCTCGGAAAGCAATAATAATAACTCCATATGAAAACAAAGGAAACGCCATATTGTTTTTGTGGTGTGGTGCCGCACAGATAATATTATACTCGTTTTCTAGTGTTGCCTAGTGTAAATGTAATAAAACAACCTACTTTAATTTTTAAATGTCGTGAAACATTATAAAACTTTGGATCTATAGAGACCTACAAAGTTTTGCATTCTATATTTTTATTAGTATACGTACAAACATACAGCACGTGATATTCATAAACAAAATATTTGTCTTTGCTGCGAAAGAACTGTTATATTTTCTACCATTATACTTAAAATATAATACATGGCAATTGTGCGAAAGAGACACACCAAGAAAAAGTTTGTCTCACATGGGCTCATTTCCCAGAGTAAATATTGGTTATTAAAAAAATATTTTATTCTCTTGAAAATAAGGTTCATTTCGACACTCAAGAAGATTTCAAGTGAGCATTCCTGTTATACGTAGTATATATTAATTCCATGATATTATGTCTATGGTAGGTACCTATTTTATTGAACTTATCACTCAATTATGAAGTTGACAGTCAGCTGCCGAACTGCGAAAAAATGAAACGGAAGCCACATTTTTACCGATTTAGGATTCTAGCTAGGACTTCCTAGCTAGGATATAATTTAGAACTTCTAAATTTAGTGAAATATAATAAGCGCTTAAGTATATTAACTTTAAATGGATCGAGTTTCGTACTTCGTAGTTTGTTCAAAAATTCAGAATGGCCATGTATGGTGCGTCTAAAATTTTATTCTAGAAAATTTTAAATCCTTATTGTTATCGTAATAATTCAACAATGTAGCTCTTTTATAAATTATTTCATAACAATTTATACAAATATACGTATAAAACTAATTAAAAATAATTTTTATCCATGTTCACGGCGTAAAGTCTGTGATCCGTAAAAAGGAACTTTGAACGAGAACGACTTCAAAGCAGAGTTGCCAACTTAGTGGAATTTCCACTAGATCTGGTGGTTTAGACGTACCTTTCGGCGGGAAAAATTTGGTTTTAGTGGCTAGTGGATTTCTTAGTGGATTAGATTTTTTAAGTTAGTGGTAGCTTCGACGGTAAACCACTAGTTTTTTATTATGTTTCTAACCCTTGAAGACGCACACTGGAAACTTAATTATATTATTATTATCTTTATTCGTTTTGCCGCATTCTAACGCTGATATAGAGCGATTATTTAGCATGATGAATGTTGTCAAGACTTAACAGAGAAACCGGATGAACTTTGATCGCCTTTCTTTTGTGCAAGGTTAGCACGCGAAGGCAAATGCTGTAATAACAACATAATATCAAATACCGTACTATTACAAAAATTAGAACTAAAGAAATTTATTCTTCACAAACTGAACAAGTAAATGATAATGATTCCTCTAAAGACGTTCATCTTTACTCTTTAGTTAAGTACCTACTTATACATAGGTACATAGGTAACTAAAGTTTTCCTTTTTGTAGTAAGTAACAAAAATAATTATTTCATAATAATAATGACATTATTGTTGTATTTTTTTCAAATTATATTCAGGTAGGTTGTTGTTGTCTTTACGTTATTTAGTGGAATTTTGGTGGTTTGAGAGGCTATTTAGGTTTTAGCGGTTTCTGGTGGTTTACGCTGCTGAATTTGGTGGGCTAAAAGGCCCATTCAGGGCAGGACAATTTGTTTGTTATTTTTAATAAATATTATTATATTTAAAAATAGTGACTTGTGCTTTAAGTGTTTGTAGTGTAAATCATAAGAATAATCCTGAATAATATACATTTCACAGGTAATTAATCTTCATGTCCTAATTGCTACGATGTGTTTATTTTTGCTATATTCTGTCTTTAGTTCTCTATTTCAAATAAAATATTGTGAATCCTTCCTTTTACTTTCATATTTTGCGTAACTAAAGGTACTATTGTTCTTATATTACACAAATTTTGAAGAAAAATTTTTCATCAAAATTTTTTACATATACGCTAGTGCTTGAATCAAATTTATCGATATGCTTATCGATATTTTACAATAACATAAAACTAAAATAAAAATCATTTACCTTTATATTTATGACCTTAAGCGACTCATTTTTATATTATAGATTATACTATACTATATTATATTAGTTAAAATAAGATAATATGTCCTTTTTAGTCCGGCCGCACATTATCCGAAATTTCTGATCAGAAAAATTCGGACGCCCGGCGGAACGCACTCTGTTCATACATTTTGTTGTAGACCCATCATACTAAAAGAATTTCTGACGTGTCAAAATGTATGAGCGGGGCGGGGCGTCCGAATTTTTGTGATCTGAAATTCGGATAATGTGCGGCTGGACTAAAAAGGACATATTATCTTATTTTAACTAATATAATATAGTATAGTATAATATAGCTAATATAATCTATAATATAAAAATGAGTCGCTGAATGTGTTGCTAAGCGCAAAACTCGAGAACGGCTGAACGGATTGGGCTAATTTTAGTCTTAAAATATTCATAGAAGTCCAGGGAAGGTTTTTAAGTGACACGAAGTTCACCGGGACAGCTAGTAGCTAATATAATATAACTACTATAATATAGAGTGACTCTAAAACTAGAGGAATCTTTATATTTATATATCATAATCATTTGTTTTAGAGGTAAATAGATGAAATTAATTGGGCGTGTTGGTTGGAATCCCAAGAAAAATTCAACAATATGTAGCAAACATTTCATTGAAAATTTTTAAAGAAAAAGTAGAATAAATACTATTTTGGTTAAAGGAGCTATCCCAACTTTATTTGTACCAGTAAGTTTGACATACTGTTGCACTTATTACTGAAGCAATTATTAAAAATAAGCAATTATAAGCAATTATTGCTTTTTAGTTTATTTATGATTATACTTAAATGAACTAAAAAGTATTAAATAGGTAATCCTTATTCTGTACTCAATCTTCATAATTTTGAAGTCGGTACCAGTCCTTAGTATATAAGTTGCAGTTATACCTATTCTGTCAGAGAACTGGCGATTAGGTTAGCTGGTACCGATTGCAAAATAATGAAGATTGAGAACAGAATTAATACTGAGTACAGAATAAGAATTATTTAATACTTTTTAGTTCATTTAAGTATAATATTACAATTGTCATTACCTTGGAAGTCGGTTTTAATTTTTTGTTTAAAAATAATAATTTTACTCTTTTTAGCTGTACTTAAGGTTTTCTATACTTACAGTTGGTGTTTTAAAAAATCAAAATCAAAATTGCCTTATTTCTGAACAAATCTAAAATAAAATATATTTTCAGAATACATGGTGCCTACCACCGGTTCGGGAACTAAGCCGACGAGAAGAACCGGTGTAAGAAACTCGCACGGGGCCCACTTTTTACCAAAAAAGTGAGAAATAATCTTTTAAAATAAAATTTACAATGCTGTAACTAAAAATTATACAATGTAAACATAGATAGATACATAATAATTGTAAGTCATGTAGCAGTAGCCTTGCAAGCAGTCATCCAGCATTCTACTCCCAAGATGTGCCATCGTTTATGAAATCATTTTGGCTTTGGCACAAAACGTTCTTTGACTACTTTTTTAAATTTATTAATCGAAAGATTTTGAACGTTTTCTGGGACCATATGTTCCCATTTGAATATCAAGGAGTCACCTCGATTTCTCATGGTTTCCATCACCAGACCATCACTTTTGTGAACATGATACCTACTCGGAACAATACAATGTACAACAAAAGAAAAAAATTGAAAATCGGTTCATAAACGGCGGAGTAATCGTTGAACATACATAAAAAATATATTCACAGCCGAACGTCTAGACTCCTCCTGTTTGGAAGTCGGTTAAAAATAATTGTAATAAAAAATATTATGATATTTTATGATATTATGTATTTAATTTAAGCATAAAATATAATATACTATGTGTGTTGTTTACTTTCAACGTTTACTTTCAATGTAAGGGCTGATTTAAATGTGTTATGTGTATATTATTTACCCCTATAAGAACCTCATGTCATAACATATCCGACGATTGAAAAATCATTCCAAAAGAAAATGTGTATCTTCTTTTCACTCGTCACCTTTTTTTGCCAATTAAAATTTATGATACCTAATTTGAAATACAAATCTGTCAAAGTTGCATATTATTTATTTCTTAAAGAAACTCAGGTAAAATAACTCGAACGGACTATACTATCGATAGCAAAATACTATACTATCGATAGTAAAATATACATCACTAGCACACGCACACATTGACAGATCGAAAATGGTCACGCATTTTCGGGTTGTCAGGTGGTCTATACGACAGTATATTATATTAAGTCTATGGTGAGGCCCATTCAATGCGGGACTGCCGCGCAGTCCTGCCGTGAATGGGCCCTTTTAGTGAAAAAAAGTTGGCAACACTGCTTCAAAGTTTAAAAATGGCGAACATTCAATTTGTCATATTTCTGTGATGGTGATGCTCGTATTTGATAATAGAAGCAATAATTTGTGAATAGTTTTAAAATGTCTGACACTGGGCTACGTATGAATTTTGCTGCTTTAAAAAGAGCAGATCCTTACGCCAGGGAAATAATTGATAGTGCGTCTCATGTAGCTCTTTACACTTTTGAAGAAAACGAATGGGAGAAGACAAACGTTGAAGGTGCTTTGTTTGTGTACAGTAGAAATGGTGAGCCATATCATAGTTTGGTTATAATGAACAGATTGAACACAAACAATCTTATCGAGCCGGTATCGAAAAATATCGAAATGCAACTGAAAGAACCTTTCCTATTATATAGGAATGCTAAGTGCCGTATTTACGGCATATGGTTTTACGACAAGGATGAATGTGTGCGAGTCGCAACGAAGCTGGCGGCTATAGTCAAAGACTCCACAAAAGGTCCATCTGAAATGCCTTCGAGCGGCCCTTACAGCGCACCTCCCAAACCTATGGGTTCAGTAGATATATTCAGTATGCTGTCAAAGGCCCAAGACGATTTTAATTCGAACAAAGGTGCGTCAGGGAGTAAGAATGACATGACACCGTCTCGAGCACCCGATATGACGTCACAGAGCGTCATGGACTTCTTTGCCAAAGCAGGCAGCGGCGCCGCCGTCCAGATGCCATCTGTGTCATCGTTACCGTCTCCCGGGATATTCGGACCGCGCCAGCCTGACGTCAGAGAGGGTCCGCTCCTTCTGCAAAGGCTCATGAGCAACCCGGCTCATTCTGTGGAGCACATAGAGAAGCAGCAGCGCTCGGTGACACCTCAAGATGCGCAGCCTCCTAATGGCAACTCTGCTATTGACCCCAGACAAAATAGTAGTTTCTCTTTAAAATCCACACCTCTCGATATCCAAAATCAGCAGAGGGTAAAATGTGGAGATCTGAATGGTACTAATCCATTGGAAGCGGAATTGAATTTAATGCATATTTCTTCTCCCAAGCCGAACTCACCACTTGCTTCATTTTTAAATCAAGCACAGGAAGCGAGTCATGCGGTCGGGTCGTATAATGGATGTAAACTTGATGATGTTGGTGTGTTTCCGCATATCGCTAATCAACCGAAGCCTGCTTTGATGCCTCCTACGATGTTCACTAGTGCAGCGGGATACACGCAACCCTCTCCTGAACCTCTCACTAGGAACCAACTACTTCAAGCTTTCAATTATTTACTGAAACATGACGCAGACTTTGTTAACAAACTTCATGAGGCGTATGTGAAGTCTTTTTCAGAGAAAGCCTTCTCTGTGTCGTAAATAATGTCGAACGAGCCTCTGATATTTCCAGTGGGCCCTCATTGTACAGTGTAGATGAAATCTGAACAAATTAGCTCCATTTGTTTTGTATCTTGTTTTGTCAAGGCAATTTTTGAATAAGTTTTAAACCTTTGACAGTGTGATTTGTATAAATAATTAGTTTTGAGATTTAATTTCAAAAATATTGGTACTTTTTAAAAACGGTTGTAAATTTTGGCTTTAACAAACAGGATTTTATCAGTAATATGTAAATGTTGTCTCATGTTCTAAAGAAAAGACGATGAAATATAAGGGAGAGAAAATAATCATCTACTAGAGTGTGACTAATATTTAGCTCAGAATAAGATATTTCCATACCTTATTTGCTAAATGTTTTTTGTTTTATTAAATAAGTATGTTTTAATTTTCAAACTTCATTAATTGATAGTTCTTTACCTTTTTATCTATTTACAAAGACCTTAAATGGAAGTATCCTATAGATTTTTAAGTGTTATTATTGTGAAAATATTGTAGGTATGCAATAGAAAAAACAGTAGTAGTATTTTGCATGTTTCATTTTTTGTTTGGACATTCTTTGCAGGAGGCCATTTTGTAAAAACCATTTAGACAAATTGTAAATTTAACAAATTTACAGTAACATAATCACATAAGTCATAACACATGCATCAAATGATTACTTTTATCCTATATTATATATTTTATATAGATATTTAATCACTTGGTCACCAAAATTTTTCTCGAGTTAAACATAAACATGGCAGAATCAAAATACATACAAGGTATTTTCATGAGAGCTTTACTATTAAAAACATGTATATATTGTGATGCAAATAAATTAGGAGCTCATGTAAAAATTAGGCCTATACAATCAAATGTTACTTTATGTACAAGGAATTACTGTGGAACATCAATACAAAATTAAAATATGATTCATGACATTACTTATCTGCATTTTTATTATATTCTTACCTTTCAACTTTGTTTTCAATAATTTTTGGAATGCTTAATCATAAGCAGAGGAAAACAATTGAAGAAAAGACAATAAAATTTTCAATCTTTTTATATGCCAGAACAATGTATTTTATATTACAGTATATTTAAAATATTACGAGCATATGACTCCTTTTTTCTGTGGTGTAAAACCAACTGGTTTACAAAAAGTTAAATTTTTGGACAGTCACTTCAAGAAGTAGCAAACACTGTCATTTCAAGATATGCAGTTTGGGTTCTTGTATACAGACAAGGAACAGTGGATCAAATTGAACTTAATAATGATAAATTTGTAAGTTTTCCAATTTTAATAAAACAATTAATTTAATTAAATTTTTAAAATCAAATCATTCATTACATACCCACTGTTTGTAATGCATCAATTAGAAATTATTAGAGTAACCGTGATGAAAAACATACTTTATCAGCCATCACAAAACAATATTACTCCCCCCACCCCCCCCAAGAAAGAGACAGCAATAGATTTAGCAATGGCTTCTTCATTACCTCTTTATTATTGCCTCATGATGTCATTCATAATATTGTGTAAAATAATCTCACTTTGAAGTACCCGGCAAAATCTGATTTTTATTGACACTAATTACATACTATATTTACATTAATTACTATTCAAAATCAAATCAAATTACATAACTATAAAGTTAACTCTTTTACAATTGCCTAAGTGACAAATACCAAAGCTCTGTCGCTGCTCACTTTATGTACAGTGAAAGAGACAAAACTTGCAACTAAATAATTATGAAACAGGCCAAAAATATTCTCAGACTATTTATAGAAATCGCGCAAAAACTTTTGTACTTTTATAAATAAAAGATGATTCGATTTCGTTTTAAGCTCTTAGAATTATTTACAAGTATATTTCAATTATAATTGGCTTATACTTATAAGCCGAACTGATTGTAAGAAAATAATATTTTATAATCTTGTAGCAAAATTAAATAATTTTAATGGTTAGTAGGTGACTATTTATATCGGTAGGTATGTACTGAAGCAAATTATTAATTAGAATCACTTTGGTATTTTTGAACACAGGTAGGCGGGTGTAGGTGTGAGCGGGTGAGGTATATTTCTAGTATTTAGTCTTACTTTAATCTAAGCGGCAACGCGAGCATACTCGCTGCGTTTCTTTTTCACCATAATATCTAGCTGCATAGCTTATTTTTCGTATACTCCAAATTTTAATATCAGTCAGTAAATAATATTTCTTTGGACTTAACTTCCTTTACTTCTTTATCACTTCCTACTGTTCTAGCACGGGGATTGTCGATCTAGAAGAAATAGATAAAAACAAGAAATAACTATAGTTTCTTGGAAAATAGTTCCTGATTTAAAGTAAATAAGGTCGTAGATTCATCGGCAACAATAATCATTTTTTATGTAAGTTTTTCGAGCAACTTTTACGACCTATTGTTTTGCGAGCTCGGATTTATAAACATTTTATAAAATGTTACACAATTTGTCTAGCACTTTGGCGATGTAGATTCTTTGAGGGTGGAATTATCAATTTTCTCACGCTAAACAATGGGTAATAAAAACAGTTCACAAAATGCATTTCAAAATAAAATAACATTGACAATGAATCTACGACCTTATTTACTTAAGCGTAGGATCTTTTATCAAAAAAACTATAGTTATATTTTGTCTACGAAGATCGGAAACAAATTTCAATCCCCGTGCTAAGCAAGCTGGAGACAGTAAGAAAAAGATTTACACAGCGTATATTCAAGCTTTCCTTGTCATGTGAAATTTCCAACGACAAGCAGATTTTGTTTATTTATTAGCTATGTAAATCATTTTATTAGTAAGCCGGTCCCTATTTTATTGAACAGTTTATTTGACAATTAGATTGAAGGGGCGCGATTTTCAATATCAACCCTAGACGGTCAATAATATAACGCAATACATGATATTGCGCAATAAAATTGCTCGACTAGGGGCCCGCTAAGTGGTGTAAGCATAGAGATATAATGAAATTGATTACGGTTTTTATAAGTAGGTACTGTATGTATTTTATATTACTGACTGATCTTAAAAAATAGAGTTCAGAGATAAGATTTACATATTATTATGGGTTCTTAATCAGTTCGGCATTGCACGATTGATATGTAAAGAAAAATCTCTAAATACATAACAATATTAAGTACTATTGTTACAGCTGTGTCTTTCTATCTAATTATAGTAATTAAAATTATTATTTTATTATTAACTGTTTTTTGACTAATGGAAGAAAAATATTTGATAATACATAATTTGTATTTGAATTGACCTTTTATAGCAAAAAGTACCAACATAAGAATGCCTTTACAAAAATTTTTATGTGATTAGAGATTTTTTACATAAACTGTATGAATGTAGCTATATAACGCAGTTAACAATTTAAGACTAAAATATAGTCTAAATTACAATCAACTTTAATAATATTAAATATCTATAATAGTTTATCGACAATGCTTTATAAAGTCGCTGCATACTAAACATTACCTAGACGAATTGAAAACTTAGAATTTAAACAGATTACTTAGGTATTTTTATCAAGATACCTAGAGAAACTGTTTTATATTAAAGCTCCGGCATAGGGCGAGAATTCGTCCATTGGCTTATAGCTACTTGTCCCTTTTCGCAAGGATATTACTTAGGCAAACGGAAAAGAGATAGCAATATAATAATTATCAAAATTTCTTCTTTTCGTGACGCTTTATGTTGTTAAAACTCATTGGCAAAAAACTTTTAAATGAAGATTAATTAAAATAATTATTTTCTAGTGTTATCCTATCTAGGTACTATTTTAAACTAGAAGCAACTTTAAAAAGCATTTGTCAGTAAACAACTTTCTCAACTGATTTTGTATTTTGTACATGTTCACAGTATACACGCTATTGTCATAGGTGGCGCCACTATTGTAGTTTAAGATAATAATAATATTAAAACCATTCACAGTCGCCTTTGAAGGCTTAGTTTTGTCTCTATCAGTAAAAACCAGCGATAAAATTCCCAGATAAGCTATTTTTAATGTATAGCACAGGGGTTCCCAATCTTTTTCAGCCTGCGGCGCACTTACAAGTCTCAATATTTTGTCACGGCGCCCTACTTTACCTAGGTATTACAAAAAGATACTCAAATAAACACCTTTAATGATTATAGTTAGGTTAGGCGGGTAAATAATAATAAACAAATATTAATTAATCATCTGCCTGCTCTGTAATTAATATTATAATTGTATTTTATATTAGTGGTTTTGGAAAAATTATGATGGAGGATCGACTCACGGCGCCCCTCTTGCCTTTTTACGGCGCACCAGGGCCCCGCGGCGCACAGTTTGGGAACCCCTGGTATAGCAAACAACAGAATCAACAATAAATTTCTGTAAAAGGTATTCGTCAAATACGACAAAAAAAAAAAACAGAAAATTTTAGATTTTTTTATATGGCAACAAGTTAAAAAAAATGTTGATATATTTTGAGACTTGTGAGGTTATGGCGCTACCTGTATTCACAGCACTATCAATTACTGTTTCAATTCAAACTCCTTAAAAGCACACAAATTTCAAGCATAAAAAATGCTTGACTTAACAAAAATGCTACCTAAAAACCAATTTTTTATTGAATTAAAACACAAATTCAACATTAAAAATTTACAATATGTTTTTGTAACAAATTCGCACCGATTTCAAACATATTTTTTTACACATAATGTTAATATTAATGACTAAAGAAAATAAGACAATAAACATAGCTTGAAGCACTATTTATTTTACAGGAATTTGTTTTGTTATGTTGCCAAATTACCACTTTGTAGCATTAGTACGTTTTTTGTGATTCAAACTATAAAAAGGTTTTAAATTCTTTCACAACACCAATTTTTGTACTTTGAAGATTTTATTTATTACAATTTTTAATAATCATGAACCAGTTTATAAAGCAACAGTAAGCTTCATTTGATGCGCTAAAGAAAACAAAATTATATATTCATTCGTAAGTGGCAACACAACATTTCAAAGCTACAAAGTGGACATACTAAAGACTAATCACTAGAGTATTGAACGCAAAACATATCATTAAAAAAATCAACAAGTTTTACGCCTTTTTTTTTAAATACATTAATTAAACGTAATTTTTAGTTGTGGAAACACTTTATGTGAAATATTTCCTTACCTGATTATACCTGATTTAAGAGGGTAAAATAACATTTTGCTGTTGTGTAAAACTTAATTTTTAAAATGTTTAGTCACGAAATAAGTTTTTTGTTATCCAAATCCATGATAATACAATTTTAATTATGGCAATACGCTGGGGTTTTTACTTTTTCATTACTAAAAATTTTACGATATTACAAACATTTTCAAACAATTTTTATTGTCATAAAAAAATACAAGGCAACAGTACAAGACTTATTTTAATCATTAACATACTTATTGTTTTAATTTTGGAGAACATGAAAAATCCAGGAGGAAAAATACATATTATATACAAACTTACGCTAGTTAAAAACAGCCATCTCACTTTCAGAGGATAATTCTCCCGGATACTCCTACACACGTAGGTAACTGAAGTATATACCACCTATGTATATTACACTAATCACATTAAAAACGAACTTAAAACAATTAACTATATTATCTCTATATGTATAATTGCATAAGCGCTATAGGATCTAACAGGTGAAAATAATAATAAATAGGATCCAGAAGCGCTCGCCGCTTCTCTCATTTGTACAAAAACCAGTATGTATCTGAAAAAGAGAAAAATATTAATAAGTTTTAGATTTATTCTCTTATATTTTGTAGATCGCTATCCAAATTCCTACATCAGTAATATTATCAAATAAAGTATATAAGCGTCAAAATATTGACATTATACGTTTTAGTTGTGTCAAAATTGTGAGTATGTATTAGCAATGAAGTTCATGTTCATCAATGTTACTTATGGATGGCGGGACACGGTGTATAGTGCGTGCGCTACCGTTGACCTTTGAACATTTTAAAACTAAATTTAAAAAGCATAAACTTATTAATTTGCATTTAAAAAAGTTTACTCTGTGTAAAGTGCGACAAGGCTTTAAATGAACGTGGGCGGGGGCGCTGCTGGTAATTAGGAGAACTATCAAAAATGGCGTTTTTTGTATGATGGCAGCGTTAGTTACTTTTTTCGCCACTTTCATTTAAAGCCTTGCCGAGCTCTAGTATATAGACCTGTACGCTACCACTGGCGGCGAACTTTGACCTTTGAACTTTTAAGTCAGCTTAAAAAGTATAAACTTCAAAATGACAGTAGAACTTTTTAATTTGTGTGTTTTTTTCACGATGTGTACTTACCGGGACGCTACCACAGGCGGTGCAGGTGGAGGTTGCGCGAGAGAACGCTGCGCACGTCGTGCGTGAACCGCAGCGCGTCGAGCACGGGCAGCAGGTTCAGCAGGCACACGTCCAGCGGGTCGGAGAACCACGACTTTATTGGTATCGCGTTATCTGTCAACAAACAATATATTAGCACAACAAATATTAACGATTAACGGACTTCTACATATTAACGGAAGTTAACAAGTCCATTAATATTTTTAAAAGTTAACTTAAAAGTTGATCCGTTAATCGAAATGTTAACTCCGTTAATTAACGATTAACGGATTAACGAGTTAATGCTCAGCTATGTATATAATGCAGTTATATTCTCTGACTCACAGGGTGACCTGAGGGCCTAGACAAGCGACAAGCGATTATCGTAAACGCCAACGCCACAAAATGTATGGGATTTGACATTAGTATTCGCTAGCGAAGCGATGACTTATGTCAAATCGCATACATTTTGTTGGCGTTTACGATAATCGCTTGCCACTTGCTACTAGGACTGGAATCCCTGTTTTCTAACACAATAATATATAACAAATTACATAGTTCTATTCTACTCAAGATTAAACAATCTGTATTAAATTGTTATAAAAAAGGTTTAAATATTTCACGTGTCTAGATTCCAGGATATTCTGATTTCTGACATCAAAGGTAATGAAGTGGTAGATTCTCTAGCTAAGTTTGCTACATCACATGAGGTAGTATAATTGTGTCCATGAGGTAGTAAAAAAATCCTAATCTAATCATTCTCTTTGTCCATCCTTGTTTGTCTTCACCCTTACGTGTTATAACCTTCATTTGTATACAGTATAACCTTGTACTATTATCTATTCTGTGGTAGTGGTGGTTGTTTCCAGTGGTGTTCCTAACGGCTATATTTTCATAACACGCTATATGGAATATGCTACATTTTTCAAGCGCGCTAGTTTTGACGCTACGTTATATCGAATGAAATCTCGATTCTGGACGCGTTGTAAAGTTACCGACGTTATTGAAATTCTTTCTTTATGTTATATCAATAATATGATGATGCGTAACGTCTACAATAATTATAACGCGGTGGGTGATGTAATAATATAATATAACGTGTTTGTTACATATTTACAATAATATAATCGTTATAATTTAATAATGCATTATTTGGTTAATTATATATTTGTTGCCAACATTAATTTTAACTCTGTATTGATATTATATTTGAACAAACATGATTAGTAAAATTATAGGCGTATTTCAAAGTTCATTAGGTATATAATATTTACCATGTACATAAATTGGTTTAGGTTTAGGTTAAGGTTAGGTTGTATATTATATACAATTTTATTATTTACAAATGCTTTAAATGTTTTTTTTCTTTTTTGGTACTACATAATATGTACATATTTTTACATCTTTTTTTACAATGTCAGTTTTTTCTACTTACATTTTATTTACATTTAAAAATATTACTTGCGCCACTTCTGTTGACGACAAACGATTTCTTCTATCACTAGTAACGTATCCAGATTTAGAAAAAATACGTTCACATGGAAGTCATGATTATAATATTATAATTTACTTAACACGCAACGCAACACTGCAAATGCAATGACAGCCGAATTCACCCGATTTGACAACGAAACGACAAGACAACGATCGAACGAAACCGCGCGCGATCGGCAGCGCGGGCGGCGCCGCGCTAGGTCAGTGACCGCGCGGTACGTTATAACGTAGCATCTTATGCATAGATTTATAGCGCGCGCTATTCGTTGCGAAGAACTAGCGCGCTATTTTTATCAGCAATACGTTATATTAACCACCACTAGTTGTTTCAGACTTCAATATACCAAAATCAAGCAATTAATAATTTTTCATGTTCAGCGGGGCTAAAATGGTAACTTTTAGCAATTCCTCTCAATCAATTCAGCGACGATATTACGAGCAATATCGTCGGTGATTCATCTAATTTTGTAAAATAACGTCCTACGTCAACGGCAATTCAATTCATTAGCAGATTCATAATTGAAACTGTATTGCCATTCTGAAAAACATAAAAACGAACATGACCGGTTTTTTTTCTACATTTATTTATGATTTTATGAATGATCCGCGAAATATTTGATATAATTGTTATATTTTATGTATTAAACCGTACATTTTATTGTATATTTGTTCATTAAAATAATTTTATAACTAAAAACAAAATGTTGTTTAATCATTTCACCATAATCTTCAAATATCGTTATATTTTCGTAACGATATTACGAAAATATAACGACTGCCGCAAGGGCATCTATGCCCATATAACAATATGAAAATTTAACCGATACTTGAAATTATTAATTATATGGAAACATAATATGGTGATTTTGATTTAAAAAGAAGTACCTATTCTAAGCATATGCTACCAAAAAGTAAGATTTTGCACCAAGGTATGCTATGGTTCCGAAGATACTAAGAGAACTCCGGATTCCTTATAGATAAAAGTTTGGGGGTTCCGGCGTTGTTTTACGAAGAAAGCATATTATTAAGCTACTATGTAAATTATATTCATCATCATCGTCATCACTACCATCACACCACAGACCAATTATATAATATAAGACTCTTGAATCCCATAAAAAACAGCGTGTCTGCAGTTTTTAGTTCTCATCTGAACGATAGATGGCGTTGAGTGTATCAAATTAGCCTAACAAATAAAAAATTATACTAGAGTAGCAATGTCTTACAAAAGATTCTCAGAAATGCGTAACCACTTTTTTGTTCAAAAGACAATGTCAAGTCATATATTCGTTATGTCATTATGTATGTGAGATATGCCTGCAGGCATCTTCGAAGTGGCAACGCGTTGCTACCGTAAACTTCCAATCTAGTTACGTTAGTAACATAGAATATCATTGAGACTATTAGACTATTTTTAAAACACGTTCAAAAAATGCAAAATTCTCCCAAAGATGTCGCTGATTAATTTTAATCGGAAATGACATTTATTAAAGCTTTCTTAACTCTTTTAGTTTTTGGCTCTTTTAAAATATCTATATTTTTTTATAAATATAGATACTAAAAAAAATTGTTTTTTTTTATTCCGTCGGCTGGATTCGAATCCGCGACTCCCGGCTTGAGCTACCAATGCGCTCATCCATCTGTTTTTCGGACATTATGTATTTCTATTGCCACTATAATACTAAATACTAAAAACAAAAAATTAAATATTTAAGGCGGGCTATATATAGCTTCACTCTGCATCCTCTATTAGTTGTATCACGGGGAGTGCTCTGAGGAATTGTTCGGAATCATACCATAGTACACACATACCTTTACATAATATACAGTGTTTTTGTCTTATGTGATATGTTAGAAAGGTATCTATCGCATTTTCGCGGTTACATGAGTCCGACAGAAATGGAAATTGATTCCTAGGCAGTTGACAGACCAACGTCTTCTTCTTCTTATTTAAGATGCAGGGTTGCACCATTCTGAGTGAAGATAAATCATTTGGTCAGATCATGTCAATTCAATGTTAATTGTGATCTGTCGGCTGGGTTTGGTGGTTTGTCGTAACGCGACTAAACTACGTAGGTCCCCCATCTGCCCAGGAATCAACTTGTCTGTTAGTATGTGTTATAATTATCTCACCTGGGAAGTCCCGGTAAGCGCCGGGCGAGTTGTCGAGTATGAACACCCTGTTGAGGTCGTCGCATATCGATGACAGGTTCTTGGTGTACGACCCGTGCTCCGCCGTGCAGTGTTGCCTAGAATACAATATCAATCATCACTCATCAGTCATCACTCATCACACATTTCACTATATTTTAGGGCTCCCACACATAACTGCGAATTAGCATCAAAATGTCATTTTTATTAATTACTATGAGTTTTGTCGCAGACATTTGCGATGCGATGCGAATTCGCAGTTTTGTGTGGGAGCCCGGTAGGTTGATTTAAGATAACAGATAAGGTACCTTAGTATTGGTATTCCTACTTCCATACTAATATTATAAATGCGAAAGTGTGTCTGTATATCTGTATATATGTCTGTTTGTTACCTCTTAACGCCCAAACCGCTGAACCGATTTTTCTGAAATTTGGTATTGGGATACTTTGAGCCTGGGAAAGGACATAGGATACTTTTTATCTCGGAAAAATGTACGGTCCCGCACGATAAACGAATTTTGCGCAACGCAGTTGCGGGCATTATATAGTTTTTCATGAATAAATATTAAACAACATTGACATAACATATCAAAGTATGATAAGTCAATGCCAGTCGTAATGCCCCCAGGCAGCGCTTGAAATAACCAGACGAAACTACGTAGGTATACACATCAGTAAAACTGATAGGGAAGATCCAGATTATAAGGATTCTTTGGTGGCGCGAGAAATGAGCTAGTAGGGTGTCCTGTGTACAGGAACACCGCTCGTTGTTAGTAAATTGCAGTTAAAGGTGCCACATTATTCAATAGCGTGGCACCGTCAATCAAATACACAGTAATGTTAAACCTACCAATAACCAATGATATTCTATGTTACTAACGTAACTAGATTGGAAGTTTACGGTAGCAACGCGTTGCCACTTCGAAGATGCCTGCAGGCATATCTCACATACATAATGACATAACGAATATATGACTTGACATTGTCTTTTGAACAAAAAAGTGGTTACGCATTTCTGAGAATCTTTTGTAAGACATTGCTACTCTAGTATTTTAGAAACTCATTGCCAATAACGGTTATTGGTAGCTTTAGACCCAGTTTCATCAAGCAATGTTAAATAATGGCTTGTTAAATCAGTTAATGGCCTGTTAGAGCTATCGAGCGTTTCACCTAACACAATGTTAAATTTAATTCCTGCTATGGAGGTCCGTTAAATATTTAACAGGCTGTTATATGAGTCAAAATAACAACTTTCAAAGACAATAATATGCAATATCAATAAAAGAATCTGTTTTGACTTTTGAGTCTTTCCGCCATGTTTCCGCTACGTCCTTATTATTAATTATTTTCATAGTTATAAATAATTATTTATTTTCACTTTGCCAAAAATTCAGCCTTCGGATTTTCCTTGACATTGCAAATATACTAACTTGTATCAAAATTACCAAACCGAAATATGTAAATAAAAGTTTGTATTATGATTCATGTTTTCAGCTTTGACCGATAATAATTATTACCCTGGTAAATTAAGAAGAACTATTATAGCGTAACAAATGTAAGCGATCAGTGATATTTTAATTTGGTCGCATTATCTACTATTATACTACTATGCAAGAAAGTGACACATTGCAGCAAACATGTCGTATTAATCTTGTACATTGCAATCTCGTCGCCTTATAACAAGAATGAACGAATTGATAGTTGTTCACTCGTTGTTCACTTAAAATTGCATTTACTAATCCGCTGTTAAATTTTTACTGTGGGACATAAGTATTTTAACAGTCTGTTTAATTTTCCAAGGTCCGTTAAGTAATGCCTTGTTAGGATTTAGCAAACAGAGGTTGGTGAAATTGGGTTTTAACTTGTTAGACATTGTACACATTAACACTGCAAGTTTTGTCAAAGGATCTTAAAGTTTTGCATGACTTAGGGCTTCCATACATAACTGTGAATTCGCATCGCATATATATCTGCGACAACTTATAATAAAAATGACATTACGATGCAATGCGAATTCGTAGTTTTGTGTGGGAGCCATTATACAGTCAGCGGCAGTATACCTGTAGAACCGTCTCCGGAGTATCCCCCGGCCGTTGTCAAGTTTGTCGGCGACCGCCGCGCCGTAGATCTCCATCGACGCCGTGAACACCACCAGCTCGTACCACTGGGACACCTAAAACACAAAACATATTTTATAATATAGGTACATTTGTCTGTAGCTGTGGTACTAAAATATTAACAACTCCCACACCGGTTTCGGTGAAGGTGGCCGGTTGTATTGAAACCAGGCCAGTGTAGTAATATTAACTAAAATTTTTATAGTGCTCAAGTGTGTGCGCAGTACCCAAGAGCACTCTCTATTCCTTTACTCTCATAACCCAGTGGAATGGAAGACTGACACGACTGGCGAGAGATCAGGCGCAGGACCGACTTTTTACATGCATATTCCGACGCATAGATCATCTTACTTGTCAGTTGTCAGACAATCAGGTGATCAGCCAGCATTGTTCTAACCAAACTTGGAAATAACATGTTTCCAACGCGGGAACCGAACGCGGGAGGAGTCGACTAACATTCAAACTATTTATCATTGATAGGTTTAAGGTTACGTGACGTATGCAGTGACGTAACTTACGTCACTGCATAGATAAAGTACTGAGTTTTTTAATAACGTAACAAAGAAATAACAATCGAAAAATTCGGAAATCCAATGCCAGATGATACCACCTCTTATAGAAAGACGTTTGAGCAAGCGTCAGCGCGATGTAGGTGACGGCTCAGCGCCATCTATTATGAATTTTTGGAACTAACTTAATTTGAACAAATTTACGCATTTTCACCCCCTTACAACTATTTTTTCCAGTTAAAAAGTAGCCTATGTCCTTTCTCAGGCTTTTGACTATCTGTGTACAAAATTTCATTACAATCGGTTCGGTAGTTTTGGCGTGAAAGCGAGACAGACAGGCAGAGATACTTTCGCATTTATAATATTAGTATAGAAGTATAGATTAAAATATGTATGAATCTAAATCTATACTAATATTATAAATGCGAAAGTATCTCTGTCTGTCTGTCTGTCTCGCTTTCACGCCAAAACTACTGAACCGATTGCAATGAAATTTTGTACACGTTTATTCTAGAGTCTGAGAAAGGACATAGGCTACATTTTGATGTGGGAAAATATCTTATTTCCATGAAAATATCGATGAAAATGAATTCGCATTGCGCGTGGCCAGCGCTCATCCCGGGGGTCCTGGGTTCGAGTCCCGCAGGCGGAACAAAAAGTTTTCAATGTTCCTGGGTCTTGGATGTGTATTAAAATAATATTTCAAAAATCTTAAATATATTTTATGTATAATATTATAAAAAATCCAGAAATATATCGATGCAATGAACATTTTAGTTCCAATACGATTCAACAGATGGCGTTTTATTTTTTACTTCATTGTAACATAGAACTAATCATACTTATTAGTTATTATGTTTTTGTTTATAGTTTTTAATACGTTAGAATATTATGTTTAATAATATTATCACTTGGTATAATAATAATCAATCTATCTTATAGAACTCCTACTGCATTTCTAAGGAGTTCCAGTGTACCGTGTTGGCCTATATTCCATCCAGAAAATATATCAATGCAATCAACATTTTAATTCTAATATATGAAAACAGATGGCGCTTAATTTTTTACTTCATTATTGTAACAGAACTAATCATACCTAGGTACTTTATTATATATTATTGTTTTTATTCATAACTAGCTGTTGCCCGCGACTTCGTCCGCGTGGACTTTAGTTTATAGCGCGCGGTGTCAACAAAATTTGTGTCAAATTTAAAAACTTTTTAAAACCCTGGTAAGTGGTACCCCTCTTAGGGCGGCACAGCGCGCTACACCGGAATGGCAGCGCTGAAAGTGCTCGCCTCGCCGCTGCCATTCCGGTGTAGCGCGGCCCTTAATTAATCAAAATACCCAAAAACAGCTGTGCAGTGTGCACATAATCTATACTAATATTATAAATGCGAAAGTATCTCTGTCTGTCTGTCTGTCAGTCTCGCTTTCACGCCAAACGCCAAAACTACCGAACCGATTGTAATGAAATTTTGTATACAGATAGTCTAAAGCCTGAGAAAGGACATAGGCTACTTTTTTACTGGAAAAAAGGGTTGTAAGGGTCGTAAATTTGTTCAAAAAATTCATAATAGATGGCGCCGTGCGTCTTTTACATCGCGCTGACGCCTGCTCAAAAGTCTTTCTATAAGAGGTGGTATCATCTTACATTTAAGTCCCGATTTTTTTCGATTGTTATATCTATTCTACGGTATTAAATAACTCAGTACTTTATCTGTGCAGGCAGTGACGTAACCTTAAGACCAAATTTCACCAACGACTGTTAAAGTTAATGCTCGAATTAGTATCACGTTAGCTGTTTCGTTTTTCATATGAATGAAAGAGAAGACAGGACATTTTAACAAGCTGTTAACACTAACAGACGTTGGTGAAATTGGGGCTAAACCTATCAATGATAAATAGTTTATGGGTAAAGTTGTGTAATTGGGGGGCTAAATAAGCTTTAAAATTTGGCATAAAATATAAAGTTTAATATACAAAAATGAAGTAGTTATTGTGTGCACACTGCACAGCTGTATTGATTTAAGGGGTACCAGGGTTTTTTTATAAAAGCTTTTGACACCAATTTTGTTGACATCGCGCGCTATAAACTGAAGTCCACGCGGACGAAGTCGTGGGCAACAGCTAGTCAAATTTATATAATGTTAATTATAATAATAACTTGGTGTGTTCATGCTAATTAAATGTACAGAACGTTGTTTTTAATTAAAACAGACTTAGTAATACTGTAACCAAATATTCATAACTAAGTTTTGCATTTCAAATTAGAGGAGTTCATTAAACTTTGTATTTTATATTTAGCTTATTTTGTATTACAAAATGTGAAGGATTTAAGGATCTCTTCAAGGCCCATATGCACAGATCTGGGTTTAATTATCCTTCTGTTAAATATTATGCTACCTTTCTTGGTTGCAATGAAGAATGAGAGTTCAAGTTAGAGACAGAGTGTAGTAACATTTTGGTTAATGAATGATATTTTCATCACTGTCTGGTAAACATAAGATAACATATTCACAAGTATTGTTTATTTCTTGTAGTCATAGAAAACATAATACATCAATGTTATTAGAAAGCTGGTTCCTTCTGGTTTATCATTAAATACTACAAAATACTTACTATATCTAGGAAGAAGTCCACGTGTGGCCTTTTATGAACGAAAAATCTCACTGGATGCTTGTCAATTGTGACCTTGAGAACAAAATCGGGAGGCGTGCCCGGCTTCACTGTGGGACGTAGCATCGCATCGTGGTGAGAGTGTATTAAAGTTTCATCCAAATCTAGCACTAGCATTTTTCTTTTCACTAGACCTGTGGGAAAAACAATTGTATGCTAACCGCTAAGTTGGAATTTGATAGTGTAAACTGTGATAATGTTTTTATTATGCTATTGTGTTTTAATTTAATTACTTTAATTGGCAATTAATTTAGTTTCCATAACACTGGCTGATATGTTTTTAAATTTAGCAATTGTGTGTAATTAACTTAACTTGTATGTGAATATGAAATGTAGTGTTTTGTACAGCCAAATTGAGTAAGAATATGCTCTGACAATAAGTTAGAAACATGCTGACTATAGATTCTAATTAAATCTTATATATAAAATTCTCATGACACAATGTTAGTTACCATACTCCTCCGAAACGACTTTACTGATTTTAACCTATGTGCATATTCAGTAGGTCTGAGAATCTGCTACTGGGTACTTTTTATATTAACAAGTGCATTTGTTGAATAAATAATAGTAAATTATTACAACTCGAGACTGACGGCGACCATTGTTTGTGCGACGGGATAGCGATGGATGTTGCCATGTTGGCATACATATTTATTTACTTCAATAATGTGGGCGAAATTATTACTTTATATGGCAAAACAATGTTTGCGGGGACAGCTAGTTATAATATAAAGTGTGATAGTTTAAACAGGTTACAAGTTTTATACAGCAGGAAATTTTCTTCGTAAGAAAATAAGTAGTTTAGTACTACTGTTAGAAGGAAGGCATCAGTGCTTAGTAAAACAGTTTAAATTACTTTTATCAAATGATAAGTTATTCCAATAACATAGCAACAGGATAACACTTATCCTGTTAATAGCTCTGTTAATCCTTAGTTAAATTAAAAGTTTACAGATTAATAATTATTCAAACTCTTATATATCATATGATAGAATATGTTCAATTGTATCTGTAAATGAAGAGAGTAAGCATGACTCGACTGAATATTATAGGTACTTGATATATAATGAAGTATAGTTTTGTAACACATTACTTGGAATTATAAACTGTTATGTTTAGCCCACATGTGGCTACCATATGTTTATGTATAGATGTTGTTGAACCCATCATCTCTGAGTGATCAGTGTCATGTTTACAGGACAACTTCCTTTGGAAGTATACAGCTAAATATACACTCACTGATAACAGGTCCAGCAATATATCAAGATGATAATGTATCTGTGTATGTTGAACAATACAATGCGGTGATAAAACCGATAATACTCACTCAGCCTGTGTCTAGATACTGGCGAAAGTGGATAAATTTCATATTTGACAGATTGATATTGAGCCAACTGAAAATTAAACACCACGTGAGATGAATAACTTGTAAAACATCTTAGCACACTAGAACCATATTAAAAGTATATTTACCGCTCGATATTGCTTTCTAAACATGTAACAAAAACAACTCCATACTTTGGAAGCGATGAGCATGAACGCGCGAAGGCCCATTTGCAATTGTTTCAGCATTTGAAATGTTTAAGAAATGTTCAATAGTTTATATAGACCGTAAGTTTTATGTGATAAGAGATGCGACGAAATCATTGACGGCGTAATTAAAACAAATTTAACCAAACCGTCTGCCGAAAACATCTAACCCGCCATGACATAATCGACCCAAATCGCCAACCATTGACATTTTTTTTTTCTTAATTCGTCCCGGTCGGGACCACAGATTATTTATATGTACCTAGTACTTAGTAGTAGTCGGGAAAGGCAAAGGGAGCGTTGCCCATACAGCCAACCAACCATTAACAAGTAGCGATTTCCTTTCATTATCTATAAAAAAAGTTGCTATAAGTAAAAAAAGTTATAAAAAAAACTGAATTAAAAATAGCTAAAATTCTACGCGTGTATTTTATTAATTATTTGTATGAAATACCTATTTCTTACAAAATTATATCTGTAGATAACTAGATATATCAATTATGATCATTGATCATGTATGAAGTATGAACTATGAAGAGTATGATAACATGATGCTGGATCAACTGGATGCATGGTGAAAATCTTAGCCACTTTATAAATTAAATTTAAAAAAAAACACTATTGACGTTTCATTTTGTGATTTGGGGGCGGGTACAATATACTAGTAATCTGTGGGCGGGTATCCTTCAGGAATTTTGGATCTTTTTATTTAAAATCGTTGAAAAATGAGAGTAGAATATTATTTCAATAAATAGCAGTGTAGTAGTTAAGAGCATAAACTAATCTAATGATAAGAATTCCGTAAGTAGTTTCAATTGTTCTGTCGATCAAATTGACGATCGGTTTTTTATTGGTCATTGGGTCATATCCTGCTTTATTGATTTAATGATTTTATTATTGAAGATATACAGATGCTGATGATCAACCTCGTATGTTTAGGTAGCGGGAGGGCCTCAAGATGATCGGAGGTCTGTTCGTGTACAATCATAAGGGGGAGGTGTTGATATCGAGGGTGTATAGGGACGACATCGGGCGGAATGCCGTGGATGCGTTCCGAGTGAACGTGATCCACGCTCGCCAGCAGGTCCGCTCGCCGGTCACCAACATCGCCCGCACCTCCTTCTTCCACATAAAGGCAAGTGAATCTAATGTCAGAATGTCTAGTCTGTTCAGACTTATTTTACATCTGACAGAACCCGAACACCAAAGTATACAGATTACCCTCATAAAACTAAGATATGAAATAACAAACATAGTAATGTAAAAAATTGCAGTCCAAAAGCATGCACCTGAACCTTTTGGATTGATTTTTTTTGTAATATTGCAATATGTATTGTATTCTGTTCAATGTTTGTGATATTCTGTATTATATGTAGCTTCTCAGACTAACACAAGATTTAATTTTAGTTGCAGTCATAAGACCACAACAGAAATTAAATCTTAATGAAAAATAAGATAAAGTGATAGATTGATAAAGGAAATCTATCATTTGGTTCCTAAAATCTGTCAGTCAGTATTCCTACTGAATTATTTTTTTATTGTAGCCATTCTAAGCTTCATGTACTCTGCTCTATACAACTTGTAATTGTGTCTAGTTGCTATTAGAACAAAGTTGGCAGACACATTTGGCCAGAGCAGCTGTAAATCAGTGCCAAGACTAGACTCAATTATATCTCACTATTTACATTTTATGTTTTAATGTAAAATTAATGTTACTTTTTATACCTAATTTTTTATACCTTATTTATTTTATACCTAATTTTACCAATTCTTTCCCTTCAGCGTGCTAACATCTGGCTGGCCGCAGTCACCAAGCAGAATGTGAACGCTGCCATGGTGTTTGAGTTTCTGCTCAAGATAATAGATGTGATGCAGTCATACTTCGGCAAGATCTCCGAAGAGAACATCAAGAACAACTTTGTTCTTATCTATGAACTGTTAGATGGTAAGTTAGAAAAAGAAAAACCCCTTTTTAACTTCTAAGACCCAATTTCACCAACCTCTGTTTGTTAAATCCTAACGAGGCATTACTTAACGGAGCTTAGAAAATTAAACAGACTGTCAAAATACTTATGTCCCACAGTAAAAATTTAACAGCGGATTAGTAAATGCAATGTTAAGTGAACAACAAGTGAACAACTATCAATTCGTTCATTCTTGTTATAAGGCGACGAAATTGCAATGTACAAGATTAATACGACATGTTTGCTGCAATGTGTCACTTTCTTCCATAGTAGTATAATAGTAGATAATGCGACCAAATTAAAATATCACTGATCGCATACATTTATTACGCTATAATACTTCTTCTTAATTTACCAGGTTAATAATTATTATCTGTCAAAGCTGAAAACATGAATCATAATACAAACTTTTATTTACATATTTCGGTTTGGTAATTTTTATACAAGTTAGTATATTTGCAATGTCAAGGAAAATCCGAAGGCTGAATTTTTGGCAAAGTGAAAATAAATAATTATTGAAATATTACTATGAAAATAATTAATAATAAGGACGTAGCGGAAACATGGCGGAAATACTCAAAAGTCAAAACAGATTCTTTTATTGATATTGAATATTATTGTCTTTGAAAGTTGTTATTTTGACTCATATAACAGCCTGTTAAATATTTAACGGACCTCCATAGCAGGAATTAAATTTAACACCGTGTTAGGTGATTTAACATGACATTAGGGCATGGTGGAACGCTCGATAGCTCTAACAGGCCATTAACTGATTTAACAAGCCATTATTTATTTAACATTGCTTGATGTAACTGGGTCTAAATATGACAATTTATAATCACACAAAGAACTCATTATAATAATACAAGGTTTTTTTTGGGTGTCTGTGATTGTGGTATCATTTCTAGGAAGTATTATTTTTATAAAAAATTTACAAAATATATTTTTTAATAAGCTATAGATGGTCCTGTTGGTTTTTGTTGGTTATTTTATTCTCTTATAATTTTTTTTGTATAATAATATATCAGTCAGAATTCATAGATGATTCATGTGTGTAAAATTATGTTATTGCAGAGATCCTGGACTTTGGCTACCCCCAGAACTCTGACACTGGTGTCCTGAAGACATTTATCACTCAACAGGGCATTAAGTCTGCATCCAAGGAGGAACAGGCTCAAATTACATCACAGGTAAATGACAAAATATTATGTAACCTTTGCTGAATTAACCCTTAACCACTTACGTACTTCTGAGAGACGTAGGCGCGCGACCAAAACGATAGCATCTTTTAAAATCTTTATTGGAAGAACTCGTCCTTTCCAGTACCTTCAACAAAACAAGCGTACGTCTGTGAGACGTACGTCAGCGTTAATGCAAGTAAATACACGTCAGTGGTTAAGGGTTAAAAAAGTCCCTTCCACAGAACAATACAATTAGTAGGTAAGGTGAATGTGTTGAAGTCCGGCATACTTTTCTCAAATTAAAGTTTAACATAATTTATTGACTTGAGATTCGCTTTTTAAAGTAACTTGTGTCATTGAAAATTATAGGCAATATCTGATCAAAAGGTTGACAATATCTGATTCGAGGCAAGACCTTCATATGACGGCCTTTCCTTATGCAAACTAGACGGACTTCCCAATTATTGCAATTTTAGGTTAGACATATATGTTGCACGTGATAATAACGAAATTAAAGCGATATTAACGAATTGAACATCACTAAAAGGATCACTAAATTACTTACGTAATCCAGGAAACTCCAAAAATTCCTTCGTATTACCACTTTTTTTCATTTTTTTGGCAGAGACTTACACTCCGACTGCGAGTTCAAAACGAAAAAAAAATGGCAGATCGTTTTTTTTGTAACAGGTAGTAGCGACATGTCTGTTTCTTAGGTCAAACTACTAACTCTGCAATATCGTTTTACCCACTGAACCATATGTAACTAGTCGTTCAAATATGGAAGTTATTGCCGATAGACGGACTTACCTCCCAGAAGGACTTCGACACATTGACCTTACTGTAAAATATATGAGTTTATTGATTTATTAAAATCTAATAAAGACTTAAATAGCTTGTACTTCATAAATTAGGATTTTTAATTAACAAGACACTTCATGTATGTTTTCATTAATCTTGTGTTGCAGGTGACAGGCCAGATCGGATGGCGTCGCGAGGGTATAAAGTACAGACGCAACGAGCTGTTCCTCGACGTACTGGAGTATGTCAACCTGCTCATGTCGCCGCAAGGTACAATTTCATTATTCTGTTAACACCTCGATCACAATAGATTTTCAATTGTTATGCCGCAGCCGGCTGCCACTTAGGGATTGATGGGTAAATAATAAAGCATTTTCAATATGAAAATTTGTAATTTACATGTTTAAAGACTGCCACGAATTTGGCGGTACCGCGACCGGTGACACATTTTGCAAAACGCCCAATGTGTACCTGGTCATATAATATTAGTATGGATGAGATCGATAACTATATAAAAGTAGATAAAAGCCTATTCTCAGGCCTAACAAATGTATCATCGAGGAAATTGATTCCTAGGCAGTTGCCGGACCTACATAATGTGGGTGACTTATGTCAGTTCAATGTTAGCTGTGATTGGTTGGATGGGTTTGACTTAATGCAATGTGACCAAATTATAAGTAATTTGGTAAATTTAAAAGCCTAGGAATCAACCTCTCTGATAGTACATACATAAAATTGTTTGAGTTGTTATGGAGGAGTTCGCGCACAAATAATGTGACACGAGAATTTTATATAAGTATTGGATATTTGTCTTCCAGGCCAGGTACTGTCCGCCCACGTTGCTGGCAAGGTGGTGATGAAGTCTTACCTGTCAGGCATGCCGGAGTGCAAGTTCGGCATCAACGACAAGATTGTAATGGAGGCTAAGGGCAAAGGAAATGGTGAGGCTTTGTTTGAATTGATTTTTACTTAAAAGGTCCATCTTTTATACTGCTTGCAATTTTAATATTGACAGCAGATCCACTGTATTACTTTTAACTTCAATGCCATTGTAATAGGGAGGAAAAGTTGTATTGTAGGGTATGTAATAAATAAATAAATATTGAAAGCGCAGTGTTTGGTCTTTTTGGTAGGTCTTTTTGGGTTCGCACCCACATTATTGACGGATAATCGGACCCGTTAAATCGGGATCTATCAACACCGACCCAGGTAATGGAAGATCCCGATTTGACAGATACACATTTTGATAAATACTGTACACAATACACATGTCCGTTTGCCTTCTTCAGCATCGCCAAATGATCTTAAGTGCGCTCAGTGCCGTAAATAGGGCGGTGCCACCGGTGCCCAGGCACAGGGCGTAGGCTCTGGGGGGCGCAAGAATGGGCAGACCAGACAGATCCTTATTTTTCGAATTGCTCCCGATAAGTTTCCCAATGTAGTAAAAAAATATACACTGCCGAACATACTATAACCTCTTCCTATTTGGTAGTCGGTTAAAAAACAAAAGTGCAGTTATATAGAAGCTCGCACAGGGCGTCAAAAAAGGCTATTTACGGCACTGACTGTGCGCTGCCTGTATATTATATAATTAAATTGTCTGTGTCCAGGCGGTATATCCGGCAACACGGACGCCGATCCGGCGCGCTCCGGCAAGCCGGTGGTGGTGATCGACGACTGCCAGTTCCACCAGTGCGTGAAGCTCAGCAAGTTCGAGACGGAGCACTCCATATCGTTCATACCGCCGGACGGCGAGTTTGAACTCATGAGGTAATGGCATAGAATTGGAGGAAATAATGCATGTTCACAAATAATACTATAGCAGCCTGTCTAGTGTCACAATCCTGCATCGTGCTATCGAAGTTTTATAAGTGCGACGGTTTAATCATTTAGTTGGCTTAGGCCTGATCGAGCATACATCCTCGCTCGGTCGGAAGATCTTATTCTGGGGCAACCACCTTTATCTCCACAGTACTTATTGTCGCACATAACAAATAAAAAGGGGATATAAGTTATGGTAGACGAGGGGAGGGTGCTATTTTTGTAGTCACTCGAGCGTCATGGAGACTTAGTAGGTTTTGTACATTAGATAAAACTGACTATAAAAATAATAAGAGTGTTTTTTATTTTAGCAGTGGGTTCAGAAACTGCAGCCATTTTATAGTTTAAAAAAGAAAATATATTCAGAAAATTGCTTATTTAAGTCAGTTATAAATATATTTTAGACAGCAAGGACTATTATATTTTAGTTTAGTGCAAAATAAAATGTAAAGCTTAGTTAGAAAAATATGAAGCTTTGCTTTTTTATATTTTAAAATGTACCTACAGGCTTACCAAACCTTTGAATCGTCAGTTCTTTATATGGAAGCTTCTTTGGGTTATACTAAACATCCCATGCCATTTCAATGTAAAAAAAAAAATTAACCCACCACATGAGAAATCTGATTTCTATATACCATAATAACTAGACATATGTCGGAAGCCTATACAAGCTTAATCTGACACGCTCCCGAAATCCCCTCTTCCCCTCCCCAACTATTAGAATGACTTACGTTTTTATCACGGTAAAATGTATGTTTCTCGCGCGATATTTTTCGATCAACGAAGTTGCTTGCCAAATCTAGTGTACTATTTCGTCTACAGATTTTTAATGTAGGATGCTCTCTTATAATATATTGTGTAGTTTAAATTTTGGTCACGGCTTTCTTATATCTGCATAGATACAGTGGCGGCCTTACCCATTGCGACGCCTCGGGCGGAAAGACTTTGCGAGGCCCTTTGTCTTACGAAAAAAAGCCTTTCTGCGAGGCCCTTTGTCTTACGAAAAAATACCTTGCGAGGCCCCTGCAAGAGCGAGACCCCAGGCTATTGCTCCGTTCGCCACCCCCTAGAGCCGCCACTGCAATAGATATTAATGTCTCATAACGTTAAAAGTAACTTTCGACTTTCCCGGAAATTTAATTTGAAAAATTAAAAAAAAATGTTGAAATAAATATGTTATTTCTTTCTCAGATACCGCACTACCAAGGACATATCCTTGCCGTTCCGTGTGATCCCCCTGGTCCGGGAGGTGGGTCGCACCAAGATGGAGGTGAAGGTGGTGCTGAAGTCCAACTTTAAGCCCTCGCTGCTCGGCCAGAAGATCGAGGTGAAGATCCCCACTCCGCTGAACACCAGCGGCGTGCAGCTCATATGCCTGAAGGGCAAGGCTAAATACAAGGCATCCGAGAACGCTATTGTTTGGAAGTGAGTAACAAATTTTTTATAGCTTGAATGTTTTTGACAAAAGAAAACTGCATATTGAGGCACTACATACTTTATTGAATAGACCAGAGACAACAAGTAAAAAAGAATATTATACTGTGTCAACATGCAACTACAATTTCATTGTCTTTGAACATCTTTCGAAAATCTAGGTTTTTCTTATGTTGAGGATGAATGAGGATTTATGGACCAGGAATTTAACTTGCAAGTCGCAACTCAGGAGTGTTTTAACATTTTTATCTCGAGGGACTCCTCTTAGTACAAGTATAGTATAGTATGTTATATTACAAGTATAGTATATTACCACCAGGTGATCTGTCATTTTTTTATGTTTTCATATTAGTATCATAAACATTGTAATTCTAGGATCAAGCGCATGGCGGGCATGAAGGAGACCCAACTGTCGGCGGAGATCGAGCTGCTGGAGACGGACACCAAGAAAAAGTGGACTCGCCCGCCCATCTCCATGGGCTTCGAGGTGCCCTTCGCGCCCTCCGGATTCAAGGTAAAACTTTGCTCTTGCCTCGTGCGGGTTAGTTACGCCGGTTCCTCTCGCCGAGTTAGTTCCCGAACCGGTGGTAGGCACCATGTAGACTTTCTGAAAATATATTTTTTATTTTTTTATTTTATTTGGTCTTATGAATGTCTTTTAAAAGTGTAGCTACATGATATTAAAATTTGTCTGTTATTTATTGTCTTTTCCTATCTGAATTCCGATTGTATCCATACCAGGGCTTCAAATACCGGTATTTTTTCATAATGTTAGTGCTTCAAGGGCATTGATAACGGTATGAAAATTTACCCGATACTAGAAATAACGGTAAACATTGGAATTAATACCGGTAAATGATATAACGGTAAATAGGATTTATAACGGTAAATATATGTTCTTTGATAACGTTACATTTTGTAAAATAAGTACTTAATTTAATCAGTCAGTTCAATATGCAGTATGCACAAAATTAAACTAGACATGTCTGGTGATCAGTAGGTATATATTATAGGAAAAATGACGACTAATGAGAATGACATGGTCAGTAGTTCAGTGCTCAGTATCTTTGTTCAAATATTACTAATTTATGGTTTGTATAGTAAATTATTGTATTGCCAGCACGTGCGCCGTGCGCTGGCTGCCGGACGGACTCTGTTGTTTTGCAAACGACGGGGCGGGGTGGGCTTTTTGTCCACGAAGGAATAAAGACCGCGTCTGCCCGTCGATGTCGTGCGTTGCGACGGCACAACGCAACGCAACGCGCCGTGTGCACTGGCTCTAAACTAAGACATACAAATAATTATCCATATTTTGCCCATCCCCCGCATTCGCCACAATTAAAACAAGTAAATATATACGGACATAGGTACCTTGCATAATTTTCTGCATTCATTGACTAAATAAATTGCAGCACCATCTTGACTTGCTAAGTCAAAGTATCTATAAACAGTGTTTTGCTGTCTTTCGGCCCATTTTTACTCCAAAACAATAACTATTATTATTTCTCTGTGCATTAAACTCCTAAAAGTAGGTAGGTAGGTATTTTTTCGTTATGTTACTAGATATCGTTAAAAATACCGTTATCTGGCTACCATTATGAAAATAACGGTTAATAATGATATTTTTTCTGGTATTCGATAACGTTATGAAGCCCTGACTCATACTAATATTATTAGTGGTGGTTAATATAACGTATAGCTGATAAAAATAGCGCGCTAGTTCTTCGCAACGAATAGCGCGCGCTATAAATCTGCATAAGACGCTACGTTATAACGTACCGCGCGGTCACTGACCTAGCGCGGCGCCGCCCGCGCTGCCGATCGCGCGCGGTTTCGTTCGATCGTTGTCGTGTCGTTTCGTTGTCAAATCGGGTGAATTCGGCTGTCATTGCATTTGCAGTGTTGCGTTGCGTGTTAAGTAAATTATGGGTAAATTATAATATTATAATCAAGACTCCCATGTTAACGTATTTTTTCTAAATCTGGATACGTTACTAGTGACAGAAGAAATCGTTTGTCGTCGACATAAGTGGCGCAAATAATATTTTTAAATGTAAATAAAATGTAAAAAAAACTGACATTGTAAAAAAAGATGTAAAAATATGTACATATTATGTAGTACCAAAAAAGAAAAAATATATATTTAAAGCATTTGTATATAATAAAATTGTATAATATATACAACCTAACCCTAACCTAAGCCTAAACCAATTTATGTACATGGTACATATTATATAATGAACTTTGAAATACGCCTATAATTTTACTATCATGTTTGTCCAAATATAATATCAATACAGAGTTAAAATTAATATTTGCAACATAATATAATTAACCAAATAATGCATTATTAAATTATAACGATCATATTATTCTAAAATATATGTAACTAACACGTTATATTATATTATTAACTCACCCACCGCGTTATAATTATTGTAGACGTCACGCATCATCATATTATTGATATAACATAAAGAAAGAATTTCAATAACATCGGTAACTTTACAACGATATAACGTAGCGTCAAAACTAGCGCGCTTGAAATTCGTTAGAACGTAGCGTCAAAACTAGCGCGCTTGAAATTCGTTAGAACGTAGCGTCAAAACTAGCGCGCTTGAAATTCGTTATAACGTAGCGTCAAAGCAAGCGCGCTTGAAATAATCGAGATTTCATTCGTTATAACGTAGCGTCAAAACTAGCGCGCTTGAAAAATGTAGCATATTCCATATAGCGTGTTATGAAAATATAGCCGTTAGGAACACCACTGAATATTATGATTGTCGATCTGTTTCTGTTACGCTTAAATGGATAAACTGATTTAGATGAAAATTACTATGAAGTTACTTTGAGTAGGAAAAGAACAGGATAGCAATACGATTTTTATCACGGAAAAATATGCTAGATGTAGCTTATTTTACACGATGGTGCACCATATTATGGATTTGGAAATAAAGATTATTGTAAAATCCACCCTTTGTATCTGTCCAGTCTCCAATCAATAATAATTAACCCTGCTCGTTTCAGGTCCGCTATCTAAAAGTGTTCGAGCCCAAGCTGAACTACTCCGACCACGACGTGATCAAATGGGTGCGCTACATCGGCCGCTCCGGACTGTACGAGACACGATGCTAACGCCCCCGCCTCGCACTGGCTATGTATGTATAAACTTCGTGCTAATTCATAGGTAGAGTAATAATGACGGAACTCCTTAACTTGGTGGGGTTTCGTATTGGCCGAGGCCGGGTTCCGTAGCTCTACCATTACTTTAAAGCTATAGTGTTTATCGATACTCGATACCGACTACGTAAATATTTAGTATGGCGATTTTAGTTCCGCAAGTGACCGCTAGAGGCGCTATATAATTTGCCATACTAAATAGTTACGTAGTCGGTATCGAGTATCAATAAAAACTATACTTAGCTTTAAAGTTATGGTAGAGCTACAGTCGAAATCAAGTGTTACGAGTTACAAACGCCATCGAGAAGACTGATAAGAGAAGATAATAAGTCAATTTTGTGTGTTTGTGGACAGTAGCGGCGTTAGGGGGGGCGACGCTAGGCGACCGCCTAAGGCACACGATAAAAAGGGACGCCGTAGGCGCCCCGTTTTTTGCTCTACCTGCACCCTGGGCGCTGATAAAACCTCTCCCAGGGCGCTGCTAGTGCTAAAACCGGCACTGTTTGTGGACAGTCCCTAATAAGGCTGCGTTTCCACTAGAGCTGAGCGCATTAGCATCGCCGCGCTGAGCGATGTCATGGCAAAGTCATGTCAATGAAGCGATTCTATTGGTTTTCAAAAACACATTCCTCGCAACACAGCTCCGCTCAGCTCTGGTGGAAACGCAGCCGACTAAAGAGTGTAGGATCGCCTAAAAGGAAGCAATAAATATCGATTATGGGCAGAAAATTATACTGGAAAGATTTTCTAAACTTTTGTATCTACAGTCAATTCCTATTGTTATAATTATTTTTATGGAAACCTTTCAAACTTATAATATAATATAATTTATATTGTACAACAGTTTTAGAAGTAACAACTTACTTATTTTTCAGGATACTTCACGATGGATTGGATGTTGAAAGAATACAAGTTGAAATAATATATTATAGTATTTTTTGTATATAATTTCCACGAAAATATAACTATAGATATTGTATATCAATGAGTTTTTATGTTTCTGAGGTATTCAAGGTATTTAGATGGGTTCATTGTAACAAAATATTAATTAATATTTATAGCTTATGAAATATTAAACAGTATAATACTTAGATTATAACTATGGTTCTAAGAATCTCACAATAAATTGGTAAAATCACGAATGAAACTGTGTGCTGGGAAATCTAAAATGCACCTTTGTTAATGTTACAGTCGTAGGTAGCCGCTGTTTATCATTTTGAACCACTTTGCTATGGTAATAAGGTCGTATAGCTTTTGTTGGCGGCTGTACAAAGATTTGGTCAACTTTTTTAGTTTATTTAAATATTTTTTATTACCAGACAATAATAATATTGTTGTTAAAAACTTTTTTAGTAAAAATGAGATTTCATCTGTATTATGTGTTTATTTTGGAAAATATCTCGAGCTAGCTGGGGCTAGTTTATTATGTATTAAAGATGTCGGCATTAATATATTGCTATCATTCCTTATAGCTAATAATGTGAACTCAATAGATTTTAATATAAACCATGAAGTTTTATTGTTATACCTACTTTAACCACCTCGGTAATAAAAATATTGCTACTCATGTTTGTATCTTTGTCTGAGGTGTTGAATGCCGTTTACCAGATGAAGACAGCAAGCGATAATTGAATATTTTTATTAACAAGGTCATAAGTTTAAGCACGACCTTAAATTATTTTTAGTGAATTTACAAGTAACTAGCATAGAAGAACGTAATATATGTTTAAATTATCTTTGCGTACTCAGATGTTTATAAGATCTTATACAATGGTTAAAGAAAAAAACTGCATTGCCAGAATCAAGTTTCTTGCTTTTTTAATACGGTTAAGGTTTACTCAGGTTATTTTTTAAACTTGGAACATTGCAATAGCAGCTTTAGAGTCCTATCAGACAGAGAGCGGTCACGCGTTCAAGCGTTCTGACTTCTGCGTTCGCATTATATGTTCGAGCGGTCAGTCACACAGGAGCAATTCTGACGCGGTCAGAACGTAATACAACACAAATCTTACCCCATGACCGCGTGAGCGCTCTCTGTCTAATAGGTCCCTTATAAGTTTCTGGAACATTTTGGAAGTATAAAATAACATAGGATTTCTCCTGGTCTTAGATGCGTATAGTTAGTATGTATACTGTGTTGGAATAGACTAGGTAGTATCAAGTATGTGTATGGACAAAGCTTCATTATGTATAATAAATGTTTAAAAATATATTTGTGTTTTATTACTATCACCACTCGTTTAAGGGCGTTCGTTGCGTTAAGCGTGCGCCCGGCGCGGCCACCCGCGAGGCGTGCTTATTTCATGTCATCCCATAGAGCAGCGCAGCGTAAGGCGGTTCAGCCGTCGCACGCGGTGCGTGCAGCGGCGACGGGTCAACAATCTAGACGTGACAAATGGGCTGACTGGCTGACGCCTTTGTACACGTCGCGTCGGCGTCGTCGTCAGTTGGCTCCCAAACCCAAAGAAAGGCATTGCATGACAAAGCAGCGTATCTATTTATCAAAATTCTAGAACTTTAACAATTTACTCATCTCATCATATTATATCAAGTACCTATTATCAAAATCAAAATAGTTTTTATTCAGAGTATTTTCTTTACAAAAATATTTCTGAACGTTGATACTAAGGTGCCTACCACCGGTTCGGGAACTAAACCGGCGAGAAGAACCGGCGTAAGAAACTCGCACGGGGCCATCTTTTACTAAAATAAAAAGATAGAAAATTACAATTTAAAACGTATAACAATATTTTATCCACTAGCTGAGTAATCAGTTATTATTTTTTATTAATTTCGAATAAAATCCGTTGGACCAGATGCAAGTTGTAATCTACGAGTTGTAATGATAAGGTAAGTGTAGGTTGTGTATGAGTCCCCTGTATAACTACATAGACTTAACCCATACATAATAATATGATACAAATTGCTTATGAAAGTAAAGGAATAGAGAGTGCTCTAATTGTGTACTGCGCACACACTTGGGCACTATAAAATTACTGCTGCGTAACTGGCCTGGTTTCAATGAAACCAGGCACGGTCGCCGAAATCGGTGTGGGAGTTATTATTATTATATTTTATATAAAAAAGGACTCATTCAGCGATGCTACTTTCACAGTTATAAAAGACATATAAACACGTCTCTATTATAGTTAAATACGTTCTTTTGTTACATCCTGTACATATGTAGGTGATAGGAATAATAAATAATTAATAGGTAGATATATCTATTGTGTGGAAGAATTCTTTCCTTTTACCATACATACAAACTGTGCAAATTATTCATAGCAGTAGATATCCTTTGTCATTGAGAATGAAATCCCTAACACGTGTGTAACCGTAGAATGAAAGCGGCAAAGAGTTAACTGTGAACATATTTTAAAGTATAAAACTTGTGTCTCAGAAGAGAAGTAATAATAAAATTAAGAGCACGAGATTCGCCGGCGGATTTATGTGTGTTTACGCAAACTTCCACGTGCGGCTATTACGTGTGGAACAGCTCTTATTAAGGTGACTTTCCGATCTTTGATCCGCACGATGACCTAGGTTTCATTTTCTACCAACGTTGGTCTAGCGACCCCCGCCGCTTTGTAGATGGCATTTTGGCGTAAAATGAAAGCTTTAACGTAGGTCATAAAGTGGCATTTTATTTTGAATTCTCGTCGGTCGTGGTCGTTTGTGGATGAGAAACCTTTTGGTTTACGCGAGTGTTACACGATTACGGATTATGTCGCGAAGCACTTTTATACCGATTTACTTGCTAGCTATGCGTAGATCGAAACACAAATAATAATTTATGAATTTGCGGGTAGTTGAACAACTTCAGCAAGTTGTTGTCAGCAGTTGGTCACCTTAGTCCACTACAGGCAGTTATCTATGGTATTTTTTTTTTATGAAATAAAGGGGCAAACGAGCAAACGGGTCACCTGATGGAAAGCAACTTCCATCGCCCATGGACACTCGCAGCATCAGAAGAGCTGCAAGTGCGTTGCCGACCTTTTAAGAGGGAATAGGGTAATAGGGGAGGGTAGGGAAGGGAAGGGAAGGGAATATAGTTGAGGGTAGGGAAGGGAATAGGGTAGGGGTTAGGGGATTGGGCCTCCGGTAAACTCACTCACTCGGCGAAACACAGCGCAAGCGCTGTTTCACGCCGGTTTTCTGTGAGAACGTGGTATTTATCCGGTCGAGCCGGCCCATTCGTGCCGAAGCATGGCTCTCCCACGTCTATTATTATAGGTATTGATATTGTTTTAGCTTCGTGATTGATAATAATTATATTACCAGCCGAAACGTCGGGAACAAGAATAGGTAGGTACTAGGTACCTATATGTAGGTAAGGTATATTTCTATAATTATAGTCCGTCAAGAAAGTGAAGAAATTAAAAAGTGGCAACATCGTAGTGTCCCTTTTTTCGTAGATTGATTTGAAAGGGTTCTCTTCACTACGATGTTGCCACTTTTTAATATCTTCACTTTCTTGACAGACTATAATTACCTAAGCACTTACTGCCGCACTCAGAGATGAATATTAATCTAATTACATAACTGTAATTAAATGTAGATTTTGACCCAAGCACCATACATAGGTATTATTATCATGCTATTATCTGTCCAACTCTTCATTAAAATTGAAGTTTAATCATCGTTAACTCTGAGTGCGGCAGATTGAGTCCGGTCTCTATCGACACGTAATACCTGCCAAGCGGGAGCCGGAGCCGGATTAATAATTAAGGAGCATGGGGGTTAGCCTTACACTTTACGCAAATAACTTAACAAATGCCGTACACAGATTTTATTTCGCCAACTTTATCTTGAGGGTATCATCAACGTTTTGTTTTGACATGTGTTTGGATTTCGGTCTCTCTTCTTTACCTGATTACGACGAGGTCAAAATAAAGAGTATTTGTATTGAGCTCTTTGTTAGGTAGGTAGGTAGGTAGGTAGGTAGGTGGGTTTCACAGTAGCATCTCAATCCTAAATATATCGGTGATTATAAGATCTAGTTGCTTAGATCTAAATGCTACGGTAGATTTACCAAAAATAACAAATTAACATTTGGAGACAAAAGATTAAGGGTGAAGCCAAACGAGCGTAATTTTGTGAGTCGTGAGTCGCAGAATTTCGGTCGCGTACATTATTTTTCATACTAATCATGACTCACAAATTACGCTCGTGTGAATGGAGTAGGAATTTTCTATGAAACTGAGTTTTTTTTTAAATTAAATAAGGGTGCAAACGAACAAACGGGTCACCTGATGGTAAGCAATTACCGTCGCCCATGGACACTCGCAACATCAGAAGAGCTGCAGGTGCGTTGCCGGCCTTTTAAGGAGCCGGTATATACAGCATCACCTGTACTATCATCCGCATAGCAATGAATGTCGTTGGTTTGTAACATGTCATTGATATGCAGTATGCATAGAGTAGGCGATAGCACACAGCCCTGAGGGACACCAGCATTAACATCCGACACCGACACCGAGCATTCGCCGTCAACTACGACCTGAGTGAAGCAGAATTTCTGCCAACCGAAATTCTGCCCCTCACGACTCATAAAATTACGCTGGTTTGGCTTCACCCTTAAACAAACTATGCCTACAAGATCTGAGGGTACCTATTTGTCTCAGACATTGAAAAGTCACATCAGACAAAGACGAAGGAAGAAGGACTTTGAATAGTTATAAGCTGTGTAAATATCTTTATTTATAAAGGTTAATAAACTTTGACGTGGGAGAGCCATGCTTCGGCATGAATGGGCCGGCTCGACCGGAGAAAAACCGGCGTGAAACAGCGCTTGCGCTGTGTTTCGCCAAGTGAGTGAGTTTACCGGAGGCCCAATCCCCTACCCTTTTCCCTTCCCTACCCTCCCCTATTCCCTTCCCTACCCTCCCCTATTACCCTATTCCCTCTTAAAAGGCCGGCAACGCACCTGCAGCTGTTCTGATGCTGCGAGTGTCCTTGGGCGACGGAAGTTGCTTTCCATCAGGTGACCCGTCTGCTCGTTTGCCCCCTTATTTCATAAAAAAAGGTGCCGGTTGGCAGCGGGCGACATGAAGCAACCGCAGACGACGTATTGTCGCGACACTATTAGTTTCTAATTTCTATGTATTTCTATGAAATACCCTGCACAGCTAGCGACGCGAATAGGGTTGCCAGGCGTCCGGATAAAACCGGACATAGTCAGGCTTTTAGCTTGCGTGTCCGGCCAAAATTAAAGGGAGTCCGGCTTTTGTAGAGCCTAGAATCTATAACTTTATATAATAGTAGAGCTGTAAGGGTGAAGCCGTGTGAATCAGACAGGACTTTTGTTTGAATGCAGCAGAATTTCGGCCAGAGAAAAGATATTTACGCGACCGAAATTCTGCGACTCACAACTCACAAATTACGCTCGTTTGGCTTCACCTTAAGATTTAAATTGTTTTAGATAGCAAGGTTCCGGCTTTTTTGTACTAATGTGCGGCCAAGCTGACTGCTTTGTCCGGCTTTTCGGTGTAGCAACCTGGCAACCCTAGACGCGAAGCTAGCGACACTTTTCATAGAAATACATAGAAACTAGTGTCGCGACGACACGTCGTCTGCGGGGACTAGTTGATGCCCGCAACTCAGTTGCACCGAAAGTCGTTTATCGCACGGGAACGGTACATTTTGCCGCGATAAAAATTATCCTATGTCTTTTCTCGGTCCTTACAATATATCTTAAAAATCGGTTCGGCGGTTTTGGCGTGAAAAGGTAACAGACAGACACACTTTCGCAATTATAATAATAGTATGAATGTCCGAGTTTCGTTAGAGACTTATTTTTAAGTATTAAAATGTATACTTCATAAGCGCAAAATATAATATTATTAAATATAAATACGCGAGCGAAAAACTTTGGATCCCTTTTGACGAAAAATGCGGAAACGAATGAAATTTTGCACAGTTAGATATAGTGCACAGTTTATATGGTGAAGTAGTGCATCGAGCTAATGTTTTTTTTTTTTTGGTAAAAGGTGCGAGTCCCCGTGCGAGTTTCTTACGCCGGTTCTTCTCGCCCGATTAGTTCCCGAACCGGTGGTAGACACGATCGACGTTCTAAAAGTGTTATCTTTGTTAACCTATGTGGAAATAAATAATTATTTTTGATTTTGATTTTTTGATTTTATTAAATCTGAAATAGTCAATACTTTAAACGGGGAGCCAAATGAAGATAATAAAATTTAAGGTCGAATTTCGATCATGGGGCGATCTCTAGTTTATTAAATTTTACCAAACCTTACAGTACTAATAATAGAATCTAATAGGCGGCTTTTAGCATGAGACTGCGCGGAAAATGCGCGGATTTCGGATATCTTTGTTATTGCAAGTCGGTTCATTCCACCCGCACTCAAAAGACACTTCAAAAATCACTCCAGTGTTTGTATTCCTTGCGTTTTAATTTTAATTCATATAGCAGACTGCACGATTTACTTATTATGCTAATTTAAATACACTATTGTACTCGAGAGCCATATTTTAATGATAACTTTATTTTAATAAAGATTTTGACATTTAATATACACAGATACTTATACGGACAAAGTCTTCATTAAAATTATAGTTTAGTAATCACACATCATGTCTCTGAGTTGTATAAATTATGAACACAATGGTATACGATTAAATAAAATACTCTTCGAATAAAAAAAAAGCTATGCACGAAGTTTTGTCTTTGACTGATACAAGTGAGAAATATCTCTTGAAGAAGAGCATAATATTGCATATATTATTACGTGGTAAGTATAATTTACTATTTAGTAATCACTGGTAACTTCTTTCTTATTCAAAAACCTTAAATTTAAATAACTAAAATGACTGTAAGGTTTAAAAATATACCTAGTATTTTTACTATCCACTCAGAAATATTACTCAGCAACTCAATTTATTATCCTTCACAATTCACCTAGCAAAGAAGGAAAACATTGAAAACGTGGGATTAGCAAAAATGCAGACAACCTCCAATTTTATAACGTAATGTAGACTGTAGAGGCTATTTGGGTTTTTCAATCGACAATCACCGCTCTGGCTGCAGGCCAGTCAATTTCCCTAAAATGAGCACACAAATGAAAAAATGCATCTCCAAAAATTAGATTAGTGGATAAAATGCATTTCATATTAGTGGTCGACTCGGTACAGTTTTTTTTGTTTTACCTAGTAATACATAAAAATATGTATACAGTAGTCTCTATCTGTATCTTGACTTGATTCTTGTCTATATAGTTTTAATCTATGTAGTCTTATAGTTTACCAAGTCCCTATCTCTAGTCTAGTCTCTGTCTTCAAAGTTCAAACTAAAACGCACGATTCGGACTGTGGATGAATAAGATGATTAATGTAGTACTTGTGATGATTATTTACAATTTTCTGGGCGAAGTCAACACTCTTCAAAATTCTTACCTATTAGCGTAGTTATTATTAATAGCACTAGTAACTTTATTAAATATTTGCTGCCCTTCATACACGCGCAACTCCTGTCTCTGTGTTGACTGTTGAGCGAATTTCAAGAACACACCAGATTTACTCTACTCTCTGATATTACACTGTGGTTTTTTTATATAAAAAGCGAACTTTGAACCTCAAACGTGAATAGCTAAGCGCGTTCGGAAGACTCCTGTGTGGGTTCCGTATGCATTATGAATGGCACAGACGTGAGGGGAAGGTGGGGGGGGGGGGGGGGTCACATTGTGGTATAATGGCGTATGGTTTCTTAATAAGCTGTGTTATACTTGTGCTACGTGTGTTTTGACTGGCTTTCATATAAAGTTAGCCTTATCAAATTGTGATACTGAAACGTTAGTGATTGGTAGTCGTCTATTTTAGTTTTCACTCCATCAGGAACTAAACTAATATTTTAAATTCAAAAGTATTTCTGTTTAACTGTGTGTACTCTGTTATCTTTTATAGAGAGATATATAGAGATACTTAGAGTCTCAGGAAAGCAGATATTAATAGAAATTTTGTGATGAATTATGATAACATTCTTGTATTACATATCTTATTCAAAAACATGAAAACACCATGGCATACCAACAATATCGATGCATATAGTAATTAAACATTGAACTTTTCGGCGCTTGTAGTTAATGGTTATCAGATAATGGCCGCCTGTCCGCGCCAGCGCCGGCCGCCGAGAGATTTACACCGTTCTGTATTGTGCCGATAAAATTATAGTTTTGTGTAAGTTTGCAGTGAGTCATCAGCGTAAGAGGCCGGGTGCTATCGAAATTCTCATACATACGTAATACCAAAATCATTTTCTCATACGAAAATATTTAACATGTTTGAGTTATTTTTCAGCTTAAAATAGTAATTACCTAGGTTCCTGCACAAAAATTTACTACAAAATAATTAAATTTACTATTTATTTATATACTTTTTAGTGTTTTACTATATGGCTGGTCTATAGTATGCACATTGCACAATGCTGATTGTTGGCAATAAGTGCTTTCACAAAGTCCACAGACCACAAATGAAGCAAGCAAGAACAAGTGAAGAAAGAGCGGCAGAGCTAAAAACCTCAAATATACAGGGTGTAACAAAAATAAGTGATAATACTTTAGGGTGTGTACGTGTTCCTTGTAGAGAGTTCACTGTGAAAGTAGCAGCGCTGAAAGACCAATTTTTTTTTCACTTTTGTATGGGGAAACTCGTGACGCTCGGGCCCTAGCCCATACAAAAGTGAAAATTTTTTTTCGTCTTTCAGTGCTGCTACTTTCACAGTAAACTCTCTATAAGGGACACGTACACACCCTAAAGTATTATCACTTATTTTTGTTACACACTGTATATTACAACAATTATATTATATATTTACCTACTTATTAGTTTGAGACTTTTTGTTCCAAGCGTTAAACCAAGCGATATTGTTAAATTTTATTTTTTATTTTTCTTCTATTTCCGTATCATATTCCTTACAAATACTTACAGTCTTTTAAGTACGACTGTACAAACTATGACAAACGTTAACCCCCAACTACATGACGTGGATGCTAATAACACAAATGGTAACAGATGAGCACTGCGCCAGTACCACGGTAAGTAATGTGGTGGCTAATGCTCGTAAGAAATGACCACAGTGCCGCTTAGCCCAGAAGTGCATAACATAACACTAACGTATACAGCAGTGTAACTTCGTAAAATGAAATTCGTAAAATGAAAACTTATCTTAGTTTTCAGCGCGCGTCTTGTGGTAGACGTCCTTCTCTGAAAAGGCCGATCGGGTACCGCCGGGTAGACCAATCGAATGTCGGACTGATGACTTATACAAGAGGGCACAATATTAAATATAAGTCAGGTCAGCCTGCGTTCAGTCCGACCGTATTCGATCGGCCTCTCCGTGTATGTGGGTCTTAAAGTTATCTATTTTGTGCATACAGATTACAGCGTACGTCTGATGCGGTCTTGCAAGAATAGTCTACTGTATAATTATTATACTGTGGATGTGTTTTTAATGACTTGCAGTCAAATGCTTTCAGGGACGTTACATAGTATTGTGCATCTCTTATTGAATAACAAGCATTGATCCTATTTCCAAACCTTATCAAAATTAATTAGTCGGTTTAAGTATGAAAAGACAAAAGACACATTTTGGCTATCATCTATCATTGTTGATATTTGTTGCTAATTTAAAAGAAAAGGACTTCTTATTCTAAAACCAAAGAACACGCAGGGTATGCTTTCAGCAATTGGAAATTCATATGAAATTTTGTGCTATCAGGCCTACACCAATAAATGTGCTAGCCCTTATTGTTATCGTTAGCCCTTACACATTAATTGGGGATGCACCAACTAAAACAAGGTCAAACTGACACGAAACTAAAATTGCTCAACAAAATTTAGCCTACGTCCAGCGGGGTGGTCGACTTTGAGACTTAGTACAAGGGGGTTAGGGTACATAATGTTTTGTGGTGTATAATTTGAGCTGCGACCCGTGTTCGGTTCCACTGTACTCTTTGACTGGTACAGTAATTACCCATTCAAATAGGGAGGATTGCCATGATCATCATCATAAGACCCACGTGGCTGACAAAAAAATCTGTTAAAATCTGTGTGTACCTAAAATTTCTTTCTTAAAAGTTGCGAAAGAAAATCGTTTCTCACTTCATCTTTCTCATTTCTTCTGTGGCCATGCTAAGCCTGCTTATAGTGGCTTAGAGCTTGGCTTGGGAGGTCTTGGGTACGATTTGCACGTTGGACCCTCCCCTAATACCCTATTCCCCCTTAAAAGGCCGGCAACGCACCTGCAGCTCTTCTGATGCTGCGAGCGTCCATGGGCGACGGAAGTTGCTTTTCATCAGGTGACCCGTTTGCTCGTTTGCCTCCTTACTTCATAAAAAAATAAAAGTTGGAGCAACTAAAAGTTGTTTCCAAGTTTGTTTAGGAGTTATATTGTTATACAGGCTGAACTCCTGATTGTCTGACGTGCAAGTCATTCTTTTCGTCTTTCCTCTAATTTCATCAAAATTGGCTCAGTGGTGTCGGAGCTTATTCGATGCAAAATGAAAATTACATAAAAAAAAACATTTTTTTTAATAGTGTAGATATATTTAAGAATATAGGCAGTTAAAATAACGTTTATGTGACAATAGATAGCAAAAGTAGCCAAAGAAAATCTACCCTTCTACCTCCCACACTCTTATCTTCATTACCGTTAATACCGGAATTTTACCGTCCGGCGTTCATAACTTTCACGTTTGCCATATCAAAACGTATGGAATCGGGTCGCCGCGCCGCGCCGCGCCGGATGGTAAAATTCCGTGAAGTGCACAAACGCCCTAATCTGGTTACACTAAGAAGAATAGGTACAAAATTACAGAGCCGAAAAGCAAAAAATATTTTGTCTGAATTAGTTTATTATTCTGCGGATAGATGGCGCTAAGAGTCTCCTACATCGCGCTATCGCTTGTAATGTTAGTGTGCCGTTCGATTTTACACGTCTACGGCAGTGTTTTTCAACCTTTTTGGTCATGCAAACCCCCTGCAATGGGGTGATGCAATGTTACAAATAAAATCTGGTTCTTTACCGTTATATTATTAACATTTTCTAATGATTATAGGAAGGCATTATTACTGGCATAATTGCGTTATTTAGCTCCTATTAATCATGGTATGAGCAAGCAAGCAAGAGTATGAAAACAATGGTCAAAAAAATATTTTTTATGAAAAAATATATAAAATGCACTGTAAACAAAAGTGTTGTAAGCTGCAACTTCCTGAAAAGTGACGCCAAATGTTGGCGCGGAATACACAACTTGCCGACTCCATGTGTTCAATTTTTAATTTTAATACGTAGGTCACACTGAAAGTTTTGCGTAACTTAAAAAAAACGACGTGTTATAACCAAAATATTATGTTTATTGCTTTTCAAAATACTCTCCTTTACATTCTAAACATTTTTTTATGCGATCGAACCATTTTTTAAAACAGGAGGACCACAGATCTGAAGGCATGTTTTCTACGTGCTGATTGAACGCTATCACTGCCTCTTCGGAGTTGGTAAAAATGAAACCTCTCATTAAATCTTTAATTTTGGGAAAAATACAGAAATCACAGGGTGCTAGGTCGGGGCTGTGTGCAGGATGGGTGACGAGTTGTGATTTTTCGGAACCTAAAAATGACTTTGTTTTGTTGGCCGTGTGTGAAGAGGCGTTGTCCTGATGTAGGAGAATGCGGCTTTTTGGTCGTCTTTCGCGAATCTTTTCTAATATCCTGGGTAAACAAATGGTAGTATACCACTCAGCATTAACACTCTTTTGATCTCCAAGTGGAATTGTACAGATGGGATCCGTAGGTCAGAAAAAAAACGCGATCATTTTCTTACCAACGTTTCTCGCCTGCCTCACTTTTGTTGGCTTGTTCTCATTTTCAAACACCCACTCACAAGATTTCTGTTCTTTTTAACCGACTTCTCAAAAAGGAGGAGGTTATACGTTCGTCTGTTTATATTTTTTTTTCGGGTTCAAAACAACAAATCCACGTTTCGTCTCCTGTGATAATGTCATAAACAGCATTAGAATGTCCGTGGGCGTGCTTTAGTAGCATCTGTGAGCACCATTCCACGCGAGCCTGCTTCTGCTCCGCTGTCAGTTCATGAGGGGTCCAACGACAACAAAGTCTCCGAACTCACAATTCTTCGTGTATTTTTTTTTTAATTTGGCTCATACCAATCCCCAATAGTCCTCGAATTGTCTCATAGGTAATCTACGGGTTTTCTTCAATTAGCCGCTTAACAGTAGCCACATTAATTTCGTTGACGGCAGTTGAAGGCCGCCCTTCACGAAATTCGTCATGTAAAGAAACTCGACCTCTCTCAAATTCAGTATACCATCTCTTCACGGTGCTCAAACAAGGTACTTTCTTCCCAAAAGCATTTTGAAGACGAGCAGCACAGTCTTGCGGAGAGAGAGAACTTTTAAAATCATAAAAAATCATCGCTCTAAAATCTTTTCGACCTAATTCCTATTTCGTTGCGTACGTAGAACTTTGATGCGTGATAAAAAACAATTGGCAAATGATTTCCCGCCAATTTTTTTTTATGTTGCTAGGAAGGTTGCAAGGTTTAAAAAATATAACATTCAAAACTCAAATAGTTCCGATTAGCTAGAAGTGCAAAACTTTTAGTGTGCCCCATGTACTTTTATTCATTGATATACAAAAACTTTTACTGCCTTCTATTTTGTTGTTTTATGATTGTGTACGAGTTAAGAGGGCGACTAACCCAAAACATCAAACATCGTCCTTCTCTCTTCACTGCACTCACGCCCGTCTTTCACAGGTGAAAAAGGACGACGATTCATCGCCAAATTAGTTTTTTCTCAATAACTCCATAAATATACAATACTAGATGTTCCGCGCGGCTTCGCCCGCGTAATTTAGGAATGTCACGGAAACCGTACATTTTTCCGCAAAAAAAGAAACCTATGTCCTTTCACGTGGTCTATTCTTAATGTGTGCCAAATAACATAAAAATTGATAATTTCCTCCGTTTTTTCTACATTTTCCTCTATTTCTTCTCTCCTTTTAGTCATAGCGTGATAAAATATAGCCTATAAATATATATCCTCGATAAATGGGCTATCTTACATTGGAAGAATTTTTCAAATTAGACTAGTAGTTCCTGAGATTAGCGCGTTCAAACAAACAAACAAACTAACTCTTCCGCTTTATAATATTAGTATAGATTTCAAAAATCCGCTAGGTCGGTTTCTCAATGATAGAATTTTATACAATGTGTTAAAATATTAACTTAGTTCAATGCACTGTTAATTAATATTCATTAATTAACCGTGCATTGAACTAAGTTTTTATTAATTAGCAATAAATGAAAAATTAGTGAAAGTTAGATGCATCTTTGTGATTTTTTTCTATTGAGAAAATTTCAAGATATCGTGTTTTTGCTCAGGTCGAATTCTTGGAAATATAATGTAGTATCTAATTTTTGAAAATGAAACAGTTCGGGGCTTTTTTTCAAGTATAAAAATGAATTATAAAATCGAAAATTTTGGGTTAGTCGCCCCCTTAATGCATCCATATTCGATTCTAATAACTCAGAAATTGTCTGTCTGTTACCTCTAAACGCTGAAACCAATAATTAAGAACAATTCCATAGTGAAAAAAGAATAATACAATTTCATCTGCAAAAAGCCTACAATTTTATTTGCCAATTGTTCAGAATTGATGATACATTTACTATAGAAAATTCGTAAGACAGAGTGAGAGTAGTCCGCTGACTGCGGGGTCTGCTGGCACTCGCGAATTTTTTTTTTAATTCGTCATATTAATAATATCTATTTCAAGAGAAAGTGGTTTTAAGAATAATAATAATATCTCCCACACCGGTTTCGGTGACGGTGGCCGGTTTCATTGAAACCAGGCCAGCTACGCAGGAGTAATTTTATAGTGCCCAAGTGTGTGCGCAGTACACACGAGCACTCTCTATTCCTTTACTCTCATAACCCAGTGGGACGGAAGACCGACACGACCGGCGAGAGATCAGGCGCAGGACCGTCTTTTTACATGCCCATCCGACGCATGGATCATCTTACTTGTCAGACAATCAGGTGATCAGCCTGCATTGTCCTAACCAAACTTGGAAATAACATGTTTCCAACGCGGGAATCCACCCACGACCTCCGAGTCAAGAGCTGCGCTCTATACCACTAGACCACGGAGGCGTTGTGTTTTAAGAATAATAAACCAAAGTATAGGTCTACCAGAATCTCATGGCAAATTTGGATGGGAGATTTTCAAAAAATATCCCTTTGCCTTAATAATTGGATATTTTTCTACATTTGCATGTACCACACACAGAATCAGACGCTATAAGAAAAAAAAAGTATCAAACGTTTTGATCTAATTTCCCCAGTATTGGTAGCGTCACTTTCTTTTTTTTGCCATCAGATTCTGGTAAACCTATAATTAATATTTTATTATGGTATCCATTGAGTTAATGTCGTATGGTTAACCAAGTCAATCAGCAAAATTTTGTTTTAACTTCGCGTCAATTCATTTGGTCTAAATGAAAATAGAGCTTAATCTTCGCGGGTATAGGGCTACTAATTTAAATACATTTATTAGATCATATTAACAGTATAATAATAATACGTTACATTATTCTGTAATATAATCTTAAGTACATTTAAATTAAAGTAGATTGAAACTGACTAAACTTTAAAAAAACCCACAATGTTTAATCGCATAGGAGCGGTGAAAGAAAATAAGCGACGGAAAATAATTTTTCAAGTTGACGTTCTCACTTTTAGCCATGTAAACAATTAGCCGTGTAAAAGCGAAAATTATTGGGTTACGTCACTTTGTTTACACGCCGTCATTGTTTACAGCTGTAACTGTCAAACGCCACAGGTTAGCCGCCAACAGGTGGACTGGTTTCGCTGCAACCAGGCCCCGGACCATATGGTTTTGTTGAAATCTAACGACTAACTTAACCATGGTTTCATACAAACCAGCTACTAAACCACCCGATTCTAAACCATCCCAACCATGTCAATATAAATACATGGTTTCGTCGAAACCGGGTTTTGCGTGGTGTGGTTTCGCCACAACCGGGTGCCGGGCGGTCTGGTTCCGTCGGAACCGTTGTTGTGGCCCGCGGCCCACTGACCGAGTTGCCATCGACCGGCGCATGCGCGGAGCTCGTTCGGGGCGGAGACTGTTCACTCGATTCCCGAGAATCGATGCATCGCAGCGCGATTTTATTTAACATCGGAATTAAATTCGAGCTCTCTTTTGATGGTAATTTGTAGTAAAGAAATTAATACAGTAACTACATTTTAAACTACTACATACTACATCCATAAAAATAAGTTCGTACGTAATCAATAAATACGCATCTTAACTTCGTAGCTGCAGCTACGCCTTGACGGTTCGTATCAAATGTTTTTAGTGTTCACAATTATTTCTTTTAGAGTACAATTATTATTGCTAATTTTGCTATGTACTGCATTTCATACAGTACTGAGCGCCATATGCAAGATGCTTTACTTAATTTCTATATCTGTTTTATTAACAAATTTTATTTTAGATACAGTCTTGTATATTCTATTCATTTATCAGATACCTGCTACTACAGGTCAGACATGTTACATCAAGACAGCGCTTATCTATAAAGCGCCCAGAACTTCAGCTTTATGCATAAAAATCTCAAACGAATTAACCCAAAAGAACTAATTCAGCTTTATGCCTGAAAATTTTAAATTAACTTAAATCCCCTTCTCTATTGACTCGATTATTAATCGATGTTGTCCCAGGCCTATCATCGAGTGTATATCGATTACGGCACCGTGTCTCGGGCCGCCGGCACAGCTGGCAGTCGCCCCGTCGCGTCCCGCACGCGCGTTTCCGCGTTTTGTTTACTCCCGTCACGTGCCGACATGGCGGACTAGACCACTACGATACCTGGTAAGTGCTTACCAATCTACACCTTACTACGAACCACCTACACCCAAAATTACCAGGCGATATGTGGTAATTCCCTCCCGTTTAGAAGCAAGGAAGTGACGTCACAAATTTAATTTAATAGTGACAGCGGAAATAATATATCCGAGGCATGTTTTTCAGTATTATCCAGTGAAGAAAACGACAGCATTGGATTTGAGTGAACATTATACTAACAACATACAGTGGAAACAAGCATATACTATTTATCAATGACTTTTGCCTCCCAGTTTTAATATTTTAGCTAAGTGACGTCACGAAATTTAATGAAAGTACAGATTATATTAATATTAATCATTATTATGAGATAACAAAAACCCCTACGGCATTAATCACAGAAAAACAAGAGCGTGTTCGCCTTCTGTGTTGTCTCTGTCATTTCTGTATTGTTAAGGAAGTGACGTCGTAATCTTTTTAATTTCAGTAACACTTTACCAGCATAATACAAACACAATTAGCAAATTAAATTGTTGTTGTTTGCCTTGTTTACATGCACTTTTAAATAATTATTTCATATATTTTTAAATGAAACTAAAAACCTTCCAAATTAAGATTAAAAGAAAATATTTTGTTTTTTTTTTGTTTTTAAACAAGGAAGTGATGTTATTATTTAATTTAAGAGAAGCTAATATGATTTCCGAAATAATTCTATCTCACTCTGGAGGCCTTAATCAACTTATCTTCTAACCATTTTGTTATTTTTCGCTTTGAAATTGCAATTGTGTTTTGTGGAAAATCGTTGGAAGTAAATTAAATTATGAATAGATGTAAAACTCTATGTTTTTTGTACATTTGAATGTGAAAATCAGATGCAATAAGAACCTTTTATTAGGAAATATATAAAGGAACGGTTAAAGAAATCATTTCATAGGAAAGTAATATTTTTGATTGACTTGGCAAACTCTAAACATATTTATAATACCTTGCTATTTATTTAGGTTGTGTTTACTATGATCTTTTGGGTGTCGTAATAAATACACTCTAGTGACTAGTAAATAGCTCTTTGATACTTTAATTTGTGCACGAATTGATGAGTAAATTTTAAAATTCTTATAAAATGTGCTTTATGTACAGATTTACATGCAAACAGTTATTATTACGTAAGAATATAATTTTAATGGTACTTAAATGGATTTTGATATCTCTCTCGGAATAGAGAAGCAAAGGCCTGAGCAAGTGAGATGTCGCTATCAGTAACAATGCGTGGTAAAAAGAGACGTGTGATACATGACAGCATAACTCTTTTTTTGACGTCCAGTCGGCACTTATCGGCACGTTGGCAATTTAATCTCATAGAATTCATGTTCAATCATGCTTGTGTAAGTGTATACGTACACATATTTTTACACACAGATGTAAACCAATTTCGGTTTCGTTTGACAGCTTGAGATTGTTGCTCTATTCCGCTAGGTATATTAACTTTATGGTCTGTCTGTATAGTATATTAACTTTATTAAAAAGTTGCTTTTCGGGAAACTATAAATTCTAGTTTTGTTTTAGTGCCAAGAATAAAACGGAGAACAAGCAGTAAAAAAAGATATTTTTTAAATGGACTTTTGACAGACAAACTTTGAAAATAAGTAATAATATAACACCAACAAACATCGTTTTGTTCCAAAAAGCCAAGACAAGTCGTATTCGTGCTAAGTAGCCATAAGCATACGGAAGTAAATTTTATAAATAAAGATAATCGCTGTGTTTTGTTGGCTTTTATTGTTTCCATTTCTTTAACTTGAATAATAAAGGATTCTAATTTATTTTTATTATTACAACTCGCGTTTGCTCGCGGCCCTGCTAACGCCTGTACGAAATCCCACAAAAATACTGATTTCGAGATAAAAACCCTGAGCAAGATTTGTACCACAATACTGCCGCACTCAGACACTTAATCATGATTAAACTTAAATTTAATCAAGAGTTTGACAGATAATGTATGGGGCTTATGTCAAAAACCTTCATTTAATTACAATAATTATTAAGTATAGGTCAACCAGAATCTGTCGGCAAAAAGTGAGAAAATAAATTGACTCTAGCAATACCGGGTTTATTGGAATACAACATTTTGATCCTTTTTTTCTTATAGCGGCTGATTCTGTGCGTTAAACATGCAAATATAAAAATTTATCCCATTATCAAGGATATTTTTTGATCAGATTCTGGTAGACCTATAATTGATATTCGTCTCTAAAGCAGCAGTTCACTTCATAAGCTGTTTAGGAGTTTTTTTTTTTTTTAATGAAATAAAGGGGCAAACGAGCAAACGGGTCACCTGATGGAAAGCAACTTCCGTCGCCCATGGACACACGCAGCATCAGAAGAGCTGCAAGTGCGTTGCCGGCCTTTTAAGAGGGAATAGGGTAATACGGGAGGGTAGGGAAGGGAAGGGAAGGGAATAGTTGAGGGTAGGGAAGGGAATAGGGTAAGGGTTAGGGGATTGGGCCTCCGGTAAACTCACTCACTCGGCGAAACACAGCGCAAGCGCTGTTTCACGCCGGTTTTCTGTGAGAACGTGGTATTTATCCGGTCGAGCCGGCCCATTCGTGCCGAAGCATGGCTCTCCCACGTATATTTTATGTAAAAGGGAAATAAATACACATCTCACAATCAAAGATATCTACAAAATATTATAAATAATATTTGACAATGCAAAGACAAATTTTGCTTCAATAAGAACTATCTTTTATTTCCCGGGACCCAAAGTGTCGTACTAAAAAAAGCAAACACAGATAGACAGATACTCATTGCATTAATTGTAATATTAGTATGGATTATTGTAGTGGAATCCTGCAACTATTTTGTGAAAACTATAAAAATATTGTAGAAGATTTTCGAAGTGGAAAATGTAAAATGTAAATTGTAGAGCAAATAATTTGATGCGATTAAACCATTAGCTGGAGGATGATTGGACGTTTTTAACGTTTTATATCACTTAACATTTGTAGCGGTTATCAAATAAATACATTTTTATTTGATTCGTATTTTCCGTCGGCTTCAAACTTTTTGAAGCGACGTTTCAAATTTAATATTGAATAAGTTGTAAAAACTGCTCAAACTCATAAATACTTAAATCGACACCTTTTAGCACCTATTTTTACATCTGTTCAAGGTATATTTATCACTCCTAGCCACTTTTCGTGCGACTTTACCCGCGTAAGTATAGACACACGGGAACACAGTGTGCCTACATTTTCAGAATGTATCGTAGAAATTATGTGTAAGTTCATTTTCCAGCTATAGTCGTACAAAATTTTTCAATACCCGATCAGTATTTTTGAGTGAATGACAAACATCCCACAAACTTATATATTAAGTAGAATTAGACATTCTTTTAATTTCAAATATTTTTCTTAACTTTTTCTTTGACGACCTTTGTGGCTCAGTTGGTGGGCTGTTGGTAGCTCAAGCCGGGGGTCGCGGGTTCGAATCCCGCCGAGGAAACAAAAAGTTTTTAAAGTTCCTATGTGTATCATATAATCAAAATCTTAAATATAATATGTATAGTATAAAAGTATGAAATATATTTCCGTTGTCTGGTACCCGTAACACAAGTCCTTCAGGTGCTTAACACGGGGCCAGACTGTCGTGGTGTGAGGCGTCCACAGATATTATTATTTTACTATTATTATTATTATTATAGGAGCTCACTAAAAGATGAATCTAATGCTACCCTGGGTCCACACAAGGCGATTATTATTATTCTAACTTTGAAGATTTTGGATACTCCTTTTATTTATGAGTTTGTACCAAACTACTTCTTGCATTTTGAATCTACCTACATGATGTATAGCATTCAATGTTAACCGATGTCATATGATTTACTACCGTATTATTTATTACAAGTATAACCACATAAGTTGAGTCGACACGCACTGTCATGCATACAAAGGACAAGGCCAGGGACCTAAGATTTCGTTCAGAAAACCCGTAAATATACGCGAGATGGTTTCTTAGTGTCCAAACACACCATGCCGAAGTTACGCGGCCGAAGTTCGGCATGATTACGTCAGCAATGCGCTACGCATACAATATAACGCGACGGAATTTGCGGCATGGTGTGTCATCGGCCATAATACATTGCAGGCGTAATCATGCCGAACTTCGGCCGCGTATTTTCCGCCTAGTGTGTTTAGACACTTAGGCCTCTAGCCTAAGAAAGTGCATATTATATTGCGACCAGTAGTTTTACACATATTATTGGTACACACGTAGTTTTCAATAGTACTGTTTTCAATTATAATGTTTTCAATAGTACTGTTTTCAATTATACTAATACTTCACGAGTACATTTTTCTAGTTAAAAGCGATGGATTTTCAAAGTTCTTAAGTTCTGTACTTCTTAGACCTTTTATACTATCTCAACTAATGTCTACTTACTAATATATATATTTTTTTAATGAAATAATTTAATTATATGGCAAAGAAATAACGAGCAAACGGGTCACCTGATGGAAAGCAACTTCCGTCGCCCATGGACACTCGTAGCATCAGAAGAGCTGCAGGTGCGTTGCCTGCCTTTTTAAGAGGGAATAGGGGAGGGTAGGGATTGGAAGGGAATAGGGGAGGGTAGGGAAGGAATAGGGTAGGGGATTGGGCCTCCGGTAAACTCACTCACTCGGCGAAACACAGCGCTAGCGCTGTTTCACGCCGGTTTTCTGTGAGAACGTGGTATTTATCCGGTCGAGCCGGCCCATTCGTGCCGAAGCATGGCTCTCCCACGTATAAAAATAATAAAATAAGGGAATAAGCGAAAATTTACCTTTAAATTACAACGATCAATCACAAATAAACAAGTTATTCTGCACTTTTTGTAAAGGCCCTAAGTTGTAGTATGAAACGTAGGGCTTAGGGCGTCATAGGGCATAGGGCACAGCAATGTCAACAGAACTTGTTATCATAAATCAATTCAGACTTCTACTTCTTGTTAGCTAAGAGTTCGATTTGGTTTTTATTGGCAGTTTATTTGGACCACATTTTACATGCCCATGAGCTGCAGTGGTGGGAATGTGTGGTGGGCATATTTTACCGTGGTGCTGGTTGTTTATTTGTTGCGTAATAGTTGAAAAATTGGCTAAATTATTTAATAATAGTCAAGGGAACAAGGAAAACATAACGAGACAATCTTGTATATTTTTAAATGAACGTGAAGAAAAAATTATATTATTGGTCTAGTTAGGTCTTAACCCTTTGATAGCGGGCATTTTCGAATAATTAATGTTTTTTAAACTCAGAGTTTGGTCTCACGGGTACTGTTTTTCATTAAAATAAGTATTATCTTAGTATTTACTTACGCTTATGTAAGTTTGCCGTATGCTCAGAATTATATCATAATATCATGTAGTCACAATATTAGCTTACTACCCTACCTACGATCCCCATATTGTGCTCTCGAAACTTTAAGAAAAACAAACCTTTAACCCAGTAAACAACTTTTACACATCGGAATAGTATTTGCCGAATATTCTGTTCGGAGCAATAAAATACATTATTCGCGAAGTTTGCAACAAAAACATATGTTGTACGGAGGTACAGGCGTGTACATAACTCTTGGTATTTCGGCATGCAAGTGGGTCAGGAAGTGACGGGAAGTGACTCAAAACAACGCTATTGTTTGCGAGTGTACTTCGAGTATTAGCTATTTGAATTAAGTATAAATACTATCCACTAATCCATACTTCCGTAGTAATATGTGTCGGTCTGTTACCTCTTTACGCCCAAACAGCTGAACCGATTTTGATGAAATTCGGCATGGAGATACTTTGAGTCCCGGGAAAGGACATAGGATACTTTTTATCCTCGAAAAATGTACGATTCCCGCGCGATAAACGAATTTTATCGCAACGGAGTTGCGGGCGTCATCTAGTATGTTACAGGACTGTAATTTTAAGTGTCCGGTAGATTTTTACGCTACGTAGACGTGCTACGTGCTACGCGTTACGTAGACGTGCTACGCGCTACGCGTTACGTAGACGTACTACGTGCTACGCGTTACGTAGACGTGCTACGCGCTACGCGTTACGTAGACGTACTACGTGCTACGCGTTACGTAGACGTGCTACGCGCTACGCGTTACGTAGACGTACTACGTGCTACGCGTTACGTAGACGTACTACGAATTACGATAGACTTGCTACGCGCTACGCTTAGCTACAAATAAGGACTGAAGACGAGTGGATGAAGTGGGTAACTAACATTTTACAATATGAGAGCAATTGCTCATTTTCTCCCTTATAATTTAAACAAACCTTGTAACTTTAACCTACTTCATCATCTAGCTATACACAGAATTCACATTTTTTTGATTTCAAATTATTTTCCCGGTCCTAAAGTTTCAATTAATGTAAAAAAATATCCGTTTTCAAAATGTTACTTCTCATCATTCCACTATAAACAGTTGCTAAGACGCGGTAAACATATTTCTATGAAAAATTAAAAAAATAAACTATGTCCTAAAAACCGCGATTATCGAAATACAAAACCACGGTGTACTAAAATAATAAAACATTCCAAATTGTATAACTTTTGTAGCTCGCAAGAACTATAAAACGATAGACGATGTCAGAAAAACCACGATTTACATGACACGACTTTAGAGTTCAGTATAATGTTTACACAAAAATTTTTGACAACGTAAGTCTTCATTACTAGAAAATAATAAAAAGTGCTAAATAATCTTGACTGCCTTATTAGGTCACGTCAGTTAAAATAACAATTAAAAGCAAAAGTACAACAAAAGGAGTTCTAAAATATCACAAGCAGTGCAAAACAACTTAGATATGGCTCCGGTCTGTTCGATCATGTCGCTGTTTATTGTGTTCCGAAATATTACCCAGTGTAACCGGCAGTGCTCATGACGTCATGAATTTGAAATAAATATATCCGTTCCGAATTATACCGGCTAATTCCGTTCAGAATTACATTGTCTAATGCATTGACGTACATGACTTTATTGCAAATATTACCTACTAAATGATGCCCGTAACTCCGTTGCGCCTAAATTCGATTATTGTGGGGATAACTGTACATATTTGCACGATGAAAATCTTTCCTATGTTCCGTCCCAGGCCCTAAAGTATCTCCATACCCATCTTAACGTAGAGGTAACAAAAAAATTGACATATAGACAGACATTCTTTCACATTTTTAATATTAGTAAGGAAGTAAGGATACTATAATGCGTCATACTTATTGTCTCACAGCATATCAGTATGTGGCGTGATATTCATGACGTCATTATCAATGGCCAGTGCACTGGTTTATATTTCAGAACTCTCGCTACATTTTGTCTGTGTTCAGCCCCCTCCCCCGCTATCACCCTCCCCCCTCGAGCACAGACCGTCTGACGTTGCCTTTGTGACACTTAATTAACTTTTTATATGGAAAATGCAGTTTTAGGTTGCATTTTTATATTAATATGTTCATTTGTATGTCACATCATAAGGGTGATTGCATAATGCATATGGCGTATCTAGTGTTGTAAGGGCGTATTTTCTTGTGAGAGTTCACGCCCGAATCAAAGATTGTAGCTTTCATAACGAGTCCAGTTATTTTTTTAGTTAGTGTGTTCTTCTGCCAATACACCTTGTTTGACACGTCTTCGACGAATAGTTCGTCGTCCTTCGTAAACTTCATCTACGAACTCCACAACTCACAGATGACGAGCATAATATACTTTACATTATTGACAGAATTAGGGTTATTAGAGTGAAATAAGAGAGCTTTTACTTATTAAGTACATAATTGAACACTATAGCCGTGTTATATTAGCTACTTAAATACTAAAAAACCACTAACATTTATATCTGGGCAGCTAGAATAAGAACACATACGAAATACTAAATTCACAAATCGACTTGTAATATAACATCTCTAAATCTGGGTAGGATGAATACGGGAATTCATTCTGTACCATAAATAACATTACATTAACCCCTACAAATGTGTACCAAAAATACATTAAAAGCGGCAAGGGTTATAACATTTTTACCCCAAAAATCACGAATATTCGTCGAGCACACGACAATCGAGAATTTTAAACAGCAATTAAAATAGATTTAATTGTTGTTGTGGACGTAATTAAAGAATAAGTTGATCCGTGCATTTTAAATAATTGGGAGCGGCAAGCGGCTTGCCAAAACCGCTGCTATGTCCTTCAAAAGTGAAAGTTTGTTGGGAATTGTAGGCATTAGATCATTATGAATAGGACTAGGATTGTACATGATACCTTTCTTTGTAATGATTGTTTAATTATCTAGATGACGCCCGCAATTCCGTTTTGCCAAAAATCTTTTATAACGCGGGAACCGTACATTTTTTCGGGATGAAAGGTATCCTAATATGTCCCTTCCCGGGACTGAAAGTATCTCCATTCCAAATTTTAGCAAAATGAGTTCAGTGGTTTGAGTGTGAAGAGGTAACAGACATACACACTTTTTTTATAATATTAGTATGGTTGCGAAAGCATGTCTGTTACTTCTTTATGCCTATACCACTAAAGTAATTTTTAGTTTGATATGGAGATACTTTGAACACTACGAAAATTTTTATCCATGAAAAAGTTACGATTCCTGCTCGATAAACTCATTTCAACGCAAGTTGCAGGCGCTTCTAGTAACTAAGCATCCGCAACGGCTGTAACTTTTTTATTCATTAAAGACATAATATAAAAAACAAGGACATGAAAATGAATCGCGCAACAATCGGAACGCCATCACAAATGGTTCAGCCGTGACACTCGTAAGATAAGTTTCATAAAAGAACCGAGACATAAAGAGAGTATTTTTAGCGAAATGAAAAGATTTTCATCTGGAGAGTGAATCAGAGGCGGAATTCAGCGGCTTTGTGCGGGCTCTATAGTAATAAACACGCCACCTATCATTACCAGCCATCGTGGTACGAGGCGACAATGGTACAGTGCGTTACGTCGTTGGAATATTGTCACAAGACGCGCGACAACCTAATACGATCAGCAGCTCATCAGACAACGTATGGTCACAGCACACATATCAACTCGGAAAGGGATCGTCACCGTATCGCCTTTGCCTCGCCGTCAACCAGGCGTCAACCTTACGTATGCATGCATTACCAAAGCCTGTCCTTCCGAGGTGAGGCGATTACGTTACGGTTCCGCTTAGTGTGCGTTGCAGTTGGGAGTTTCATACAAACAATATTGAACGGCTCGAGGCGATACGGTGCCGATCCTTTTCCGAGTTGATATGTGTGCTGTGACCTTAAAATCTTCTATCCGACGTTCTGTCACAATATCCTATCGGTGATTAATACACTTCAAGAGTTGATTATTTCGAAATTAAGGGTTTTCTACTACAAAACTAGCAACTTCTAAAAATCTAAAAGTAGCTAAATATTGATGAAAGATAAAAATTAACTAATTCAAAGCATCCAAGAAATCACATTAAACTACAAAACTTACACGCTTAATTTGAAAGCTTATTTAAGTACCTTTAAAGTTTAAATTATTATGATCAATTTAAGTTTATAGGGAGATGTTTTCTTGACCTGCAACCATAGCTCAAACTTCTGACAAACATTTCACGTTGTTTTTCTCGTCCCAGTTCAGGGTGCTTGGGGATTGGCTCTCGATGAATTAGTTAAAAACTTCGGTTTTATTTTATTGGGTGTCGAAGTGTTTTCTGTAAGGCTGCTGATTTTTCTCTTTAAACTTCTAGGTTGAGTGTTTAAGTTTTCGAGCTGTAAACTATTAGTACCTTTAAAGGTATTCTAAAGTAAAAAGTAATGGCAAACCATTGGAAAATTTTATGCTTTTACTGCTTACTGCCTTAGATTACTAGGCAAACGTTGTTTCGAAAAGAACGTATATAACCTGACTAACTTACATAGATATAACTAACTTCCTCTCGGTGAATTCAAATTTCAATTTGGTCAAAATTTGTTTAGAATTCTGTATCATTTTATTTTGACTGTAGGGCGTAATTTGTGAGTTGTGAGTCGCAGAATTTCGGCTGGCAGAAATTCTGCTGCATTCAGTTTCATACAAAAATCCTGTTTGATTCACACGAGCGTAATTTTGTGACTCGTGACTTGTATGAAAATATATTTACGCGGCAGAAATTCTGCGACTCACGACTCACAGAATTAAACTCGCTTGCCTTCATTCACCCTAAGTGTTATATGACTATTATATACGCTACATAGAAGCTACGTATCTTAAAATACTAAGGCCTGAAAACTTTCGCTATAACTATTTTCACTCTAGTCTACTCCCTGTAGACCGGTCATCGGTCAACGCTGAATACTCCAGGTATTCCGACCGAATTCTCATCTAAATGAAAAAGCCCATAAATTTTAAAGCGCTAAGGCATATTATAACCGAATGTTTGCTGAGCACACAGAGATGTGTGTCAACTGTCATGTTGAAAAGATGGCGGACCCGCGAGCATTGCCATTGTGTGTGTGTTTGCCGAACTGACCGATCCGTGTCAAGGTGTGATGACAGATGATGAGATGTATCATCGTCACAATCATCAACAGGCTTTTTTTTATGAAATAAGGGGGCAAACGAGCAAGAGGGTCACCTGATGGAAAGCAACTTCGCAACATCAGAAGAGCTGCAGGTGCGTTGCCGGCCTTTTAAGAGGGAATAGGGGAGGGTAAGGAAGGGAATAGGTAAGGGTAGGGAAGGGAATAGGGTAGGGGATTGGGCCTCCGGTAAACTCACTCACTCGGCGAAACATAGCGCAAGCGCTGTTTTACGCCGGTTTTCTGCGAGCCCGTGGTCTTTCTCAGGTCAAGCCGGCCCACTCGTGCCGAAGCATGGCTCTACCACGTACCAGGCTTGTGTTGTACTGGGAAACAAGTAGCCAACTCATTCGATGGCAAGTTTTAAGCTTAGGCCAAACCTACGCGACCAGGCGACTGCGAAGGGGAGCGTCAAGTTGTCAAATGTGTTTTTTGTATACAAAACACATTTGACAACTTAACGCTCCGCTTCGCAGTCACCTGGTCGCGTAGGTTTGGCCTAAGCTTTAAGCTATCGCATAGCTTTTATCATGGGCGTTGAGCGCGGCGAACGAATCAAGAAATTCCGTAACGAAAAAACCTAACACCTCCCTCTCCGACCGGCACAGCGGTGCGGCGTTACCGTGCACCCATTTTTATTTATTTTATTTTATTTTATTTTTTATTTGCACGGAAAACATACAGTGAAAAACATAAATTAAAATTAAAGCTGAATAATTTCTATGCACTATTAACATGTTTCCACAATTAGAAATCTAAACATTAACAAATTTGCTTTACATTTAGGTAGACAAGTATTTATAATTGATACAAAAACACGTTACAAAAGCATCATACGTTATCAATAATACAAATGTAGTGAAGCCAACAATCAGTGACCAGCCTCAAACCAATTTTGATTAATTGACTTTCTGATGGTATAAGTAGATGAATCAAAAATGTCAATGTCATGGTGTTTAATCAAATCATTCATGCAAGCAGGTGTTCTTACGAAAAAGGAATTCTTCCTATAATTTGAGTGGGAGAAAGGAATATAAAAGGGGTTGTAGGAGCATATTCTGGGTGAGCGTGAAGGGACATTCAGGTTAATTTTGGAAATAAGAAGGGAGGAATCTATTTTGTTTTGGGCAATATTTAGAAATGTGCAAGTGTCAGCTACTTGACGTCTGAGACGCAGGGGTAGCATGTGAAACCTTCTGCATCTCGATTCGTAGTCAGTGTCAGATGTACCGCACTTGTACTGTAAAAATCTTACGAATCGTTTTTGGATAGATTCCAGCCTGTTTATATACGTAATGTACTGAGGGTTCCAAATTTGAGAGCAGAATTCAAGGACACTACGTACATACGAGCAATACAGTATTTTTAGGATTTTTATATTTTTGAATTGGGAGCTCATTCTGATTACAAACCCAAGCGACTTGTTGGCCTTCGAAATAATGTGATCCAGATGCTTGGAGTATGAGAGTTTCGAGTCGTGAATGACGCCTAGGTCACGAATCTCTGACACTTTCTTTAAAGACTGTTCACGCAGTGAATAGGAGAGGTTCTTTACGTTCTTAACAGCCCGACTAAACGTTATCGCATAGCATTTATTAGTATTCAGGTCTAACTTATTGTCTCGACAATATTTTTCAAGCCTGTTAAGGTCCTCCTGTAGTAAGTAGCAGTCAGTCAGTGATGTGATATTTTTGAAAACCTTCATATCGTCAGCGTATAAAAGAAATTTAGAGTGACGAAAACATGTGTGTATATCATTCACAAATAGGTTGAATAGTAGGGGTCCCAACATAGAACCTTGGGGGACACCTGATGGTACAGTAGTCCACGGGGAGGTAAAACCATTAACCACTACAGCCTGAGACCTATTTTGAACATAAGAGGTGAACCACCTGTACAAATTCCCATGAATTCCGGCGTTTAAAAGTTTTTTCAGAAGCAGCGAGTGATCTATTCGATCAAAAGCTTTGCTGTAATCAGTAAAGATGGCGTCAACCTGACCACCTGAGTCCATATTCTCAGCAATGTATTCAACGAAGGTTAAGAGATTGGAAGTTGTTGATCTGCGCGGAAGGAAACCATGTTGTTCAGGAATAAAAAGGTTTGCGAGAGAACTATATACTTGTGTATAAACGATTTTTTCCAAAAGCTTGGCGAACACGCACAGTTTTGAAATGGGTCTATAATTCTTTATTTCATTTTTACTACCACTCTTATGAATTGGTGAAACAAAGGCTGATTTCCATATGTTTGGGACTATACCTTCTGCTACAGACCGCTTAAATAATAGGGTAATAGGTAACGTCAAGGAATCTGAGCAGCGGGATATAAATTGGGGTGGGACGTTATCCGGGCCCGCGCCTTTAGTGACATCAACTGTACCGAGTACTCGTAACTTATTAATAGTTTGTGGTAATATTTCAATACTTGATATTACTGAGTTATCATTTGTATTTGTTTTTGGAGGGGAGTGGGTGGAAATAGTGGATGATTGCAAGTAGTTACTGTTGAAGAAATCCGAAAATAAAGAACAAGCTTCCTCGCCCGAGGTAGTACTGTGACCATCAAATATCAAAGAGGACGGAAATGAACAAGTGCTCGACTTGTTATTTTTTATGAAAGACCAAAAGAGCTTGGGGTTTTGGGCTATCGCGAGTTCACAATTATCTAAATAAGATTGATAACAACTGTCTTCCAAGGCCTTAGCCCTTTTGCGTAATAATTTAAAAGATTCATAATCTGATGTATTTCCATACGTACGGTATTTACGTAGGAATTTGTATTTCTCCTTAAGAACTTTTTTTAAGGCAGAACTATACCAAGCTGGAAAGTTTCTACTATTACTGATATATTTTTGTGGAACGTGGGAATTAATGATGTGATATAAATGATTATAAAATATAGTCGTTGCGTCATTTAGTGAGCCTCTATTAAGACAATCTTCCCAATTAATGTTATTTAATTCAGAATTGATTTTGTCATAGTCACCCAAGGAATATATGTACTTTTTTCGTGGCTTAACTTCAAGTGGCTTTTGGCTTCTTAGGGTTAAGTTTATATCTAGAGATTTATGATGTGCATCTTCAGGTACTAGTGGTGAACCACAAGCTGCGACCACACATTGAGTATTGGAAAGGACCAGATCTAATATTCTTTCATTAATGTTTTTGCAGAAATTGTATTGCGATAGGTTACATTCAGTTAAAGTATCTAAAAAGCTCGTCTGTGCTTCGCTACTGGCACCCGAATATAGAACATTACTAGAATTGCAGTCTGAGTTCCAAAGAATGTTGCTTAAGTTAAAATCGCCCATTATAAGAAATAAGTCATTAGGACACGAATTTACAATTAAGGATAAGTTTTGTACAAAGTTCGAAAGTTGCAAGTTAAATGAGTTGCCTAGGTTAGCTTTACACAGGTAGATAGTACACATATGTAACTTTACACTTGCATGAGGAGATGTTTTTAAAGAAATAGTTATCCAAATATCCTCTGCAGAGGATGACCAATCGGGACGGTCAATGGCTGTATATTCTTTTTTTATAGCGAATAATACGCCACCGCCGTATTTTTCACGAGTTAAACTATAGTTCCTATCCCTACGGTAAACAACATATCGATCATCAAATAGTTCACCGTCGCACACGCTGTCGAGCAGCCACGTCTCCGTTAAAGATATCACATCATAATCATTTAACATAAGATTTCTTTTAAAATTATGTGTTTTAGTTCTGAGTCCTCGCGTATTTTGGTGATAAATATTAAAATTAATGCAGGCCATAATAAGTGTGAGACAGTGTGTAACGAGATAATAACATGATAAGGAGTTTCTGTTTTGTTGAAGAGTAATTATAATATGTATACCATTGACGGTGCGAGGAGAATCGGTAAGTTTGTAATCCAGTGCTCACGAAAATAATGCCTAACAGAATAATATGTACATGGTTATAGTAATAAGAAATATGGACATATAAATCTCTTTTATGCAAATAATAACATAAAACCATAGTATCAGTGACATCAAAAAGTAGTTTAAAATAGGTATTAGTTGTTATTTCATTGTTTAATGTATATAGATTATTTTGCATAATGTATAAATAATATATTGCGTGTAAATAATAATTGTAACAGTACGAAATAGTTAAACTTAATTTTAGTGTAGGTATAGTTCGATAAAAATAAATTCGCTTTACGTATGTTACATTTAAAGTTTTAATCTTGGGTATAATAGATAATAATATGATACAATTATTATATTGTGCTAGATAATAAAGTAAACAAAATATTATATGAAATCTTCCTTGTCGTAAATAAAATAATATATTTTTAAAATATTTGAAAACCTCAGATTGACTAATGAATTTTAGTTTTAAAGTACCGTGTAATAAACAATAATTAGAGGTAGTAAAGTGTTTTGAAAAATAATTTGAACATAAAATATCTATTATTGTGTCTATAAATAGGAATGAAATGTAGTGATTATATCCTTTTTGCAAGATATTTAAAGATAATGCAAAGATTTTATTTGCTTGCAAGTATTTAGTGTAGGTACTTGAGCTGGAAATATTAAAAAACAAAAATATATTGTGGGCGGTAGTATAAAAAGGTACGAGGGATTTTGGACATTGGGATATTATTATACAAGCGGAAATAGGCCTTAAGGCAATACATACTAAGTGAATTACGTGTAAGATTACTATAGGTAAAGACCAACTTACATGCGTGATTTGAGTGTATTCTGCCGAAATAAATTTTTTGTAGAAATCAGCGGTTCTCAAACTGTTGGGCTCACCGTGTCTCTATGGTCATCGTAAGCGAATTATAAATTATATTTTTATAATAGCAAAAGTTGGTAAAAAGCATTTTTTACTCGGGGATTGCCGCGATAAAGCTATTGCATAGGAATGCAATAGCTTTAAGGGTTAGCGCAGACAGAAAGGATCGCAGCGGAGAGGATTCTTTAACGCACTTGAAAATAAACTTTAAAATTATTACACTAAAGTGCATAAATGCTTGAATCTTACAAGAAATGCTCGCGCGTCCTCGAGGACTTATCGTGGGAGAGCCATGCTTCGGCACGAATGGGCCGGCTTGACCGGAGAAATGCCACGGGCTCACAGAAAACCGGCGTGAAACAGTGCTTGCGCTGTGTTTCGCCGAGTGAGTGAGTTTACCGGAGGCCCAATCCCCTACCCTCCCCTATTTCCTTCCCTACCCTCCCCTATTCCCTTCCCTACGTTCCCCTATTACCCTATTCCTTCTTAAAAGGCTGGCAACGCACCTGCAGCTCTTCTGATGCTGCGAGTGTCTATGGGCGACGGAAGTTGCTTTCCATCACGTGACCCGTTTGCTCGTTTGCCCCTTTATTTCATAAAAAAAGGATACGCGGGAATCCGTTATCGCATTTTAGTGTCATAATTTTAAAGTTTATTTTCAAGCGCCCTTAATAAAATCCTCTCCGCTGCGCTCCGTTCTGTCTGCGCTGTAGTTCCCGAGTTCCCCTAACGCGGTAGTTCCCGAGTGCTACACGTATTTTTTTAATGAAATGAACAAGAAAGGGAGCAAACGATCACTTGATTGAGGGACACCGAGTCCGTTAATGACATGCAACCTTCAACTAATTATGAACCCCCTTACCAATAGAGATACGGAGCTTTTATAACTTAAGTTGAGCTCTCTTGTATCGTATGCTATTTTTTAATTGAACTAGATGACCCGGGGAAATTCGTATCACTTTCCTCCTCATATACCTTTCCTCTACCACGAACATTTCAAGACTTACGCTAAGTACTCACATACGGTTTTGCTCGATAGTTTTACTCCAAATCGAGTAATAATTACTGTGTGGACCGCAAAACTCACAGCTCGAAGGCTCGCATCGAGCCGCTTGAAGGCTCACATCGAGCCGGCTCGATGGAATTAAATATATCGATTTAGAATAAAACTATCGAGCAATGCTGAATGTGTGGACGAAATCCCGAGCCGCGGGTTTTGCTCGACGTTATTGCGCGATCGAGCAAAACCGTATGTGAGTACTTAGCATTATGTTGTTAATCGTTAATTGTTATCGAATAGTCGTTAGAAGTCAGAAATCAAAATGTACCCGTGGTTTCTACAAGTTTGGGGCTGTCTGAACACCACCGAGTTTTAATGGGTAACGGCCGCCGAGACGTTTAATGATGATTAAACTTCAATTTAATGAAGAGTTTGACAGATAATGCATGAGGCTTATGTTAAAATCTTAATTTAGTTACAGTTAACTAATTAATATTCATAGGACGGACGACACCACCGTGGACCGTTTGAGTTTAAGTTTGAGTTGGGTGGCGTTGGAGCGAGACAGATGGAAGACCTTATAGTATAGGCTCGTAAATAAAAATAAAAATAATAATTAATTAATTATTATTTGTCTCTGAATGCGGCAGAAACACTGCAGCCTGCATCCGCTTACCATCTCTTCGGGTTACACCAGCCGATCCTTATCTCAGACGTCTCCGATTTTCTGTGCATAAAAAAGGTTTTGACTGATCGTCGAAACAAACTATGCCAAAAAGCAGTTTAGCGCAGGAAACCATTACCGCGCTCCAGAAACGGCCGTTTGAATTAATCAAAAACATTCCGCGGAATTCGTTTGGAAAATGGAGTAATTACCATATAGATCACGTAAATGATATACGAGAGTCTAGATTTTAGGATATGAGATATCTAGATGAAGGCAGAATGCAATTACAAGTTTGTACCGTCATAACCTAATATATTTATAACTATGCGAGTTTTGTGTCAATCGTAATTTGTATGTTTTTGTATGTCGTACTCGTGAATAGACATCTAATTAGTGATTAAAATATGCCTTATCAAAGTGCCGAAATATGGACAATATATGCAAAATCATAAATAATTTATTATAAGGATTTTTTTATGAATCGTTTAGAGAGAAATAGAATGCGCCAATTTCAAAATTCCATCCAAAAAAAATCCATCAAATAAGTACAGGGTTTTTAATTTTTTTATGACTTCAGAAAAAGGGTTTCTGAATTCAACCACATTTATGTTATTTTTTACTTGTTCGCGGAATAACTTCGCTGTTGGTAAACCGATTTTGATGATTCTTTTTTGTTGGAAAGAAGATACTTTACAGTTAGACCCATGATAAGGAAACACGTTTTAGAAGTCTTTTTTTGGTTAAAATTATGTTATTACTTTTGTGCTTATTTGAACCTTTAAGGGTTGTTTTTCACATTTTTACTATTTCTTTTTCAACTTTTTACTAAAAACTTTTACTATTTCTTTCACATTCTTACTAAGTATTTCTTTTTCTGGTTAAATAAGTAATACAAAAGTTATTGTCCTAAAATGAAGCCACCGTGACTTTGTCCTCAATCAAACATACCACAATATATTGAAAGACAATACACTGAAAAATAGCTTCATTCGTTTCCACTCTTTGTTTTCGTATAATATCGGTCAAGGTTACACGAACGATTTCTAAACGTGAAATCAAAATGTCACTGGCGTTTGTATTTTGACCCAAGGTACGTTTAATAAGGTTAAAACGTAGGTTAAAACCTATAATTTTATGCAATAATATAAGTATCGTGCAAGCGTTTCTGTGTAGTGCATAAAAAAATTAAAGCTCAGCATAGTACTGTGTTATCAATGTGTTACTAAATCCTTAAATTTTTTTTTATTAAGCCCGCATCGAAAAACCTCGTAAGTCGTAAAATTAACATCCCTTCTAAGATTTTTGAAAATCATAGACATTACCATGGAGTGCATACGTTCTTCGTTCCATTATTAATACTAGCTATTTGACCGAGCTTTGCTTGGTATTCGATAAAACACGAATAAAATGACATTTTCTAAAAATGATTCCTAGCTAGATCGATTTATCGCCCCCGAAACCCCCTAAATATATACTAAATTACATGAAAATCGTTGGAGCCGATTCCGAGATTCCAATTACATATTTATATATATGTCGCAGCCGACTGGTTTAAATAGCCGTTCAATCAAACAGCTAGCCCTTTGACTGAACAACGCCATTCAATGTTTCATGTTAATTTATTTTGTTTTTAGTATTTGAGATAGTTATTATCACCGTTCTTGAGATAGAAACAACAAACAAGCCTGTAAATCTGGAGACAATCAATAGGACAAACAGACAACAGACATATTACAGACGGACAGACAACGAAGTCTTAGTAGTAGTGTTCCGTCTTTACCCTTTACGGTACGGAACCCATAAAAACTTCTACAAAAAAACTTATTTTACCTAAGTTCCAAAAACTGCCAGTGTCGTTCTAAATTCAAAACACATTCGTCTTTACACGCTTGCGCTTTTCGCTTTTCTAATTTAAAAAAAACAACGTTCGAAATTGAAAAATGTTGGCTGGCGTACGGCTTTGGGTGGCTATGGACAATTAATTTTCACATAACATTTAATTTGGATCGTTGAAGTCATTTTTGGGCTCGCGTGTTCGGTATAAGCAGACTATAGCACGCTCTATGGCCGGAATCATAAATTAGCTATGTTTTATCTTTCACGCTTCCCAAGAGGATATTTATTCATACATATTATTATGTGGAGCACAATGATTTATGCTTTTGGAAACTTTACAATACATTCTTCTATTGGATATTAAATAGGTACTATCTCTTTGTCAACTAACTTACATTACTTGCACGTACAAAATGCTCTTAAAATTCTATAATCATGCATTTAAGACTTTAATGTTTCTTGAAGATTGATTTTAGCCTGCCATCTTTTCCGTACGTCAACGGCATCTGCCTTCATTTTCCCCGACCGGATGTATTCTATACAATTGTATCACTAGAATCAATCTCCCGGAATCAAAACATCTACCATTACATTTAACATCCTGTAATCACGAAATATTTATTGATACCGAGATAATCAAATATGATTGGTCTCGCGCGCGCGCTCGACTAGATACCGCGCTGTATACAGCGCGAACATGCGGCAACTCAATATTGTAGTGTGTGTAAAACAATACACAAATATTGTTGTTGCGTAGATAATCGGGTTGCCAGATACGTGACTGGTGCCCAATCAATGGGGAAAAATTAGTTGCTGTGGTCTTGTAATTTATTATTATTGTATAGTAAGTGCTGATTTTTTAATCACCAGATAAACTTTACCATTGGTATAAAGTCCATTCGAAAAGAATGCGATAAAATAACAACGTTGTTTAGGTCAACGAAATATAATGGGTACAATATTGATGAGAAAACAATACAAAAACAATGGTAGGAAGTTTAACGAAAGTTAAGAATGAGTCATTAAAAAGCAAATGTTTTTGTTTTCTCATTTGTTACTGTACTGTGTACATAAAATATAAACTGTAATTAAGATTTTTATTATAATATGATACTCATAATTCATATTTATTAATACACATTCATGATCCAGGAACTTTAAAAACTTTTTGTTCCGTTGGCGGAATTTGAACCAGCTACCCTAGCTAGAGATTTTAATGTGCTCATCCACTCAGCCACTATGTATATATAAAAAAAATAAGATATAATAAAAAAAAAATCACAACCTCAGAAAAATTTGGAAATTTTTAGTTTATGGTAATTGGCAACACTGCATCAAGCGCTACTCCGATCCGGATTTTCAGGTTTATAATATTATTTTTCTGTGCTTAAGACGATATATATATATATATATATATATATATATATATATATATATATATATATATATATATATATATATATATATATTTTTTTTTTTTTTTTTATGAAATAAGGGGGCAAACGAGCAAACGGGTCACCTGATGGAAAGCAACTTCCGTCGCCCATGGACACTCGCAGCATCAGAAGAGCTGCAGGTTGCGTTGCCGGCCTTTTAGAGGGAATAGGGTAATAGGGGAGAGTGGGGATTGGAAGGGAAGGGAATAGGGGAGGATAGGGAAGGGAATCGGGCCTCCGGTAAACTCACTCACTCGGCGAAACACAGCGGAAGCGCTGTTTCACGCCGGTTTTCTTTTAGAACGTGGTATTTCTCCGGTCGAGCCGGCCCATTCGTGCCGAAGCATGGCTCTCCCACGTATATAATATTTACTGATGGTATGTGATGCCAGTACCTTTCTTGTTTCTTGTAGTGTTATTATTGGATAGTCTCACTACACAAACTGGCATTTTGCTACGGACGTAACTTAAAATTTCGAAAATTATCGACACATCTACCTCACCCGAAGCTTGCGGCGCGACTGGCGCGGTTACGCCGCATCAGGCGTATGATTTGTTGCCGCATTTTTCAAGTACTCTGACGGTATCTAGTCGTAGCGCGCGCGCGAGACCAATCATTCATCTAAGTTATTAAGGTTTAACGTAAGTTTAACATAAACTAAACATAAAGCTTACACACATTACGTATTAGTTATATTCATAATGTATTTTGGTGAATTTCAATATTATTATATTCTTTAATTATTTTTGGACAGTAATAATAGTTTTCCTTAGTTAATCACTTGCCAACTCGTCTTTAAGTATTTGTTTTGTTGTTTAAAAATATAAGTAGAAATAATAATTAATCGTATATCTATTATTATCAAAGTACATATTATGTATATTATGTTTTAAAACCACTGTTTTGCACTCCAAAACAGTGGTCACATCTCTAATGAAATAAAATATGTGGGTCAAATGAATGGCCCCATTGCGGGATTGTTTGGGGCCACTGTTACATTTTTTCATGGATCTTGTTCAAAAATAACGTCGTGGCATATCCTTAAATCTTTACTAATAACCTCAATTTTGACCTAAAGACCTACTTAATAATATAAGCTTCTAATATACGATATTAGTGCATTATCAGAAGGCTGTAGTATAAAATATGTAAACTGCATAATCCGGTGAATTCGTCGCATGCGAGCTAAGCCTGTTTAGTCAAGATAGCGCGCACCGCTAACAGCAAAAACTATACGGGATTAATAATAATCCCGTATGTATAAACATAACTATGGGCAAAGATCAGTTTAGTTTAAGAGGAGTCCACACCGCCCTTTTTTCCATACAAACGTTGTCCCCTGTTTCCTCCCTAGATATGCTCGTAAAGTTATAATTTTTTTCCTGAATATCTACGGCCACTAATACAATGTCCCTATGTTTTCTTTTTTTTCATAATTTAATTATTAAATAAGATATGAACGTTCCAAAACCCAAAAAAATGGCCAGATTTTCCGCTGTGTTTAAACGTCCAGAAAACAGATTTGGCTGGATTATACAAAAAAAAGCAAAACATAGGAACACAGCTCAAGCCTTTCTTTAATCCTTAGTGAAAAAAGTACTAGGGAGTGCTCTGAGGAATTGTTCGGAATCATACCACCTGCAACTTTTCGCTATCGTCCCACGCGAAAAACATACCATCCTCATCACCTTGATGAGTGGCAGTCTTCCACAGTGCGTTTTTCGCGTAACTTTCTGCCGCGCACTGTAAAACTCTGGAATGAACTGTCACCAGCAGTATTTCCGGACCGATACGACCTGCAAACCTTCAAGAAAAGAGCGTATTCCCTCTTAAAATGCCGGCAACGCACCTGCAGCTCTTCTGATGTTGCGAGTGTCCATGGGCGACGGAGGTTGCTTTCCATCAGGTGACCCGTTTGCTCGTTTGCCCCCTTATTTCATAAAAAAAAAACTGTGCACACATTTGGGCACTATAAAATTATTCTACTTAAAAGATACGGAGATACGTACCTACTTGATATACCGGGATATTATTATGATAGTGTCCTAGTAGCTTCATACTGTAGGGTTACCGCGGTATAAACGAATTGTACGCGGACGAAATTACGTACAAAAATTATTCCCCTATAAAGTTAAACGTTTGTTTTGCCAACTGTACAGAAGCTCATACTAAAAATAACATTAAAAGTAAATATGAGGTTGTATTGATTTTCACAAAGGAATGCCTTGAGAGTTGAGATTGTTTAATCTGACACCTCAATGGTGGTATTATTGTACTTGGGTTCCGCACTTACAATAGTATCCATAATATTATTATAAATAGAAAAGTTTGTCTTTTTAGGGTTCCGTACCCAATGGGTAAAAACGGGACCCTATTACTAAGACTTCGTTGTCTGTCCGTCTGTCCGTAGCTGTCTGTCACCAGGCTGTATCTCTAGAACCGTTGTAGCTAGACTTATGAAATTTTCACAGATTATGTATATCTGTTGCCGCTATAACAAATACTAAAAACAAAATAAAATTAATATTTAAGTGGGCTCCGATATAACAAACGTGATTTTTTTGGCCTTTCTTGCTCGTTATCAATAATGGCAACAGGTAGGCACTTGAAATTTTTACAAAGGCCTAAATTATGTGTTATTAATTAATACTAATATTAAAATAAAATAAAAATTTAAGGTGGGCAAATTAAACATACCAAAACACAAATTTTGGCTTATTTTTGCTCTGTAACAGTACGGAGCCCTTCGTGCGCGAGTACGACTCGCAGTTGGCACATTATTTTATAAAATTATGGGGTTAACGAGCAAACGGGTCATCTAATGGAAAACAACTACCGTCTTCCATGAACACTCGCAACATCGGAAGAGTTGGAAGTGCGTCGCCGGCAGCCCTTTTTCTGTCTGTCTGTCTCTTACCTCTTTGCGCTTAAACCGCTGAACCGATTTTGATTAAATTCATTACGGATATACTTTGAGTCGCGGGGAAGGATATAGGATACTTTTTATTTCGGAAAAAGTTATGTACGGAGTTGCGGGCGTCATCTAGTTATACTAAGAGCGGGTACACATTGGGCGTTTTGAAGCGCGCGTTAGGAACGCGCTTTACTAACGCGCGTTTTGAGAACCCCGTATTCTATCGAAGCGTACACATTAAAGCGTGCGTTTAACGCGCGTTAGCAAAGCGCGCGCCTAACGCGCGCTTCAAAACGCCCAATGTGTTTTCTTCGCTCTTAGAGCAGGTACACATTGGGCGTTTAGAAGCGCGCGCTTTGCTAACGCGCGTTTTGGAAACCCCGGATTCTATTGAAGAGGGCACATGTAAGCGCGCGTTAAATGCGCGCTTGCATGTGTACGCTTCAATAGAATCCTGGGTTCTCAAAACGCGCGTTAGCAAAGCGCGCGCTTCAAAACGCCCAATGTGTACAGGGCCTTAAACTAGATGACGCCCGCAACTCCGATGCGCCAAAAGTCGTTTATCGCGCGGGAACCGTACATTTTCTGGAATGAAAAGTGTCCTCGGTTCAGCGGTTTGGGCGTGAAGAGGCAACAGACAGGCAGACAGACAGACTTTTATAATATTAGTATGGATATAAATGTGTTTGTAGCAACAAACCTCCCTCGAAACCGGCGAAACAAACTTGGAATGCCCCGTATTCCCGTAATAGCACACATGTAGAAACGGAGAGTTCGCATGAAGTAAAAGTTTTTTAATACCGGCCCAAGTTGGAGCGTTTGTAAGTTTGTAAGGCCATTTTGACTTTTGACAACAGTTACGTTTATTGTTTCGTTGTTGTCTCTAATTCTTTGAAAGAATTTGTAACAGGTTTTGGACTAGTTTGAGAGAATTTTGTGGGCTCAGTTGGTGGGCTGTTGGTAGCTCAAGCCGGGGGTCGCGGGTACGATTCCCGCCGACGGAACAAAAAAATTTCAAAATTCCTGGGTCATGGATGTGTATTAAATATGTGTAAGTATCATATAATAAAAATCATAAATAAATGTGTATTATAAAAATATGAAATATATTTCCGTTGCCTGGTACCCGTAACACAAGTCCTTCAGGTACTTAGCACGGGGCCAGACTGTCGTGGTGTGAGGCGTCCACAGATATTATTATTTTACTATTATTATTATTATAGGAGCTCACTAAAAGATGAATCTAATGCTACCCTGGGTCCACTCAAGGCGACAAACTAATATTAGGCTCTAGATAGAGAGTGCAAGGGAAACGATTTTTTTTAGTAATTAAGAGGGCAAACGAGCAAACGGGTCATCTGATGGAAAGCAACAAAACATACATAAAACAGCATAACATAACACTGCTGTAAAATTCATGTAAAACCAAACAGCCCCAACTTTTAACTACGTATAATGCCGTAAAAAATATACTACGAAGTGTTCATTATGAAGTGTTCCCAATTCCTTATGTGCATATTTTGGTTACACGAACAGCATATTTCCTTAAAAACATTTTAAAAGCGAAGTGGCGAATAAACAAAAATCACACACAGTAAACAAAAACTTAACGAATCGTAAAGCCAATATCTCAACTTACTTTTGTACGAAAAAAAAGAAACTTAAAAGAACGAAAAAGTATTTATGAGGTGGTGTGCTTGGCGCACGTTGGGCTAATAAAAACATATGACGTGATAAATCTACACATGTTCGCTTGTATTGCGGATTTGTATACTTTACACTATGTACTATGTAGCTTACATTAGTATTAAATAACTACGAGTTGTAGGGTTGCCAAAAAGGTTTACATATAGGATATTGTTAAGCATTATAAAATATTAAGAATACATATAGACTAATCATAATAATAATATGATGGAGTGGAACCTAAATTACCTCCTTTTAAATTTAAAGAGAACCTTAGCATTGGCAGAACCACTGCAACTCCTGTGCACCCAGGATCGAAAGCAGTAATAATAATAATAGCTCCCACACCGGTTTCGGTGACGGTGGCCGGTTTCATTGAAACCAGGCCAGCTACGCAGGAGTAATTTTTATAGTGCCCAAGTGTGTGCGCAGTACACAAGAGCACTCTCTATTCCTTTACTCTCATAACCCAGTGGGACGGAAGACCGACACGACTGGCGAGAGATCAGGCGCAGGACCGACATGCCCATCCGACGCATGGATCATCTTACTTGTCAGACAATCAGGTGATCAGCCTGCATTGTCCTAACCAAACTTGGAAATAGCATGTTTCCAACGCGGGAATCGAACCCACGACCTCCGAGTCAAGAGCCGCGCTCTATACCACTAGACCACGGAGGCGCTTATCATCGAATCGAAAAAAAATCGAAAAAAAATCGAAAACAGTAACCAACCAATGACAACCTTTTGATGTAATCTCAGGGAGGCCGAGGGACAACAAGACAGTTTTACGTCTTGAACCCGTAATGAAATTATTCAGAAAAAAGTTTGCTTCAAAACGAAGACAGCTTAAAAACAGAAAAGTAAAAAAACTTAACGGGAAGCAATGATAATATTATTATAATGACAAAGGTTTTACGTTTATTTTGGTGGTTTAAGAGATAGAAGTCTGCATGTTTCTTCTGTTACGGCCTACGAATAATAAAAACTAAGGAAACGTAACTCCCATACTTCAATCGTTTTGAACTTGGTTCCTTTTCGCACAGTTATATATTACAATAGCAACGAAACATTCTTTACGAAATGAAACCGTTGACAATAATTGTCAAAGTTGAGACCCGAATACATGCATAAAGTATGCAATGTATTCGGGTCTCATTTTGTAGACTCGTCGAAAAAATTTTTTGACATGGCTACTCTTCCTTAGTTTTTATTATTCGTAGGTTACAGCTTATCATTTCTCCGTCAGATGTCCAATTTTCCACTCTCCAAGTCCCTATCGAGTCCCTCTCAACGCCCGCCAGTGTGGCGAAGCCCTATGTTTTTAGAAAGTGCACTTAATTAGTTTTTAGTGCGCTGCAAAACTTTTTAATCCATTTTTAGAAGTCTCTAGGAAGTTCTTAGCCTGTTTTATAGCGCTGGTTGACCTATTTTAATGCTCTAAGATTTTTCTTAACATGTTACTATCATCAGCCGGCTTTTTTCTTTCACACTTTTTTTCTTTTTTTTTTAATGAAATACGGGGGCAAACGAGCAAACGGGTCACCTGATGGAAAGCAAATACCGTTGCCCATGGACACTCTCAGCATCAGAAGAGCTGCAGGTGCGTTGCCGGCCTTTTAAGAGGGAATAGGATAATAGGGGAGGGTAGGGATGGGAAGGGAAGGGAATAGGGGAGGGTAAGGGAGGGAATAGTGTAGGGGATTGGGCCTTCGGTAAACACACTCACTCGGCGAAACACAGCGCAAGCGCTGTTTCACTCCGGTTTTCTGTGAGAACGTGGTATTACTCCGGTCGAGCCGGCCCATTCATGCCGAAGCATGGCTCTCCCACGTATTACGTATACTTTTTCAACGATTTTGAATCTATGATGTTTTTATACCCTTGAGACTGAGAGGACTTTTATGCAAACGGTATAAGAATCATCATAATATTTTAATTTTTTATATAAAAAAAACCGGCCAAGTGCGAGTCGGACTCGCGCACCGAGGGTTCCGTACAAAGATCTAAGTATTTGATATGAATTTCAACTTGATAGCTCTACGCGTTCATGAGGAAAAAAGTAATAAGTTTATATTTATTAAAAAATATATATTTTGTAATGTAACTAAAAATTTAAGGTTTTCGGAATTTTTCCTTTATGTGTGCTATAAAACGTTGCTTCATGCCAAATTTCAAGATTCTAGGTCGACTGGAAGTACCCTTTTGGGTTTTGATTCCCTTGCGAGTACTTGCGAGTTTCAAAATATGCAGCTTAAATTGCTGTTTCTTTTGATTGCGTTGACATAGAAGTTTGATTTTGTTACAGCTTAAAGGTATTATAGACCTGAGTATTTGGTATGAATTTCAATTTAATACCTCTACGCGTTTATGAGGAAATGGGTAGTAAGTTTAAAATTATTAAAAAAAATATATTATGTGATGTAACTAAAAATTTATGGTTTTCGTAATTTTTCCTTTATCTATGCTATAAGACGTTGCTTCGTACCAAATTTCAAGATTCTGAGTTCACGGGAAGCACCCTGTAGGTTTTGATTCCCTTGCAAGTGTCGAAAATTTGCGGCATAAACGGCTGTATCTTTTGATTGCGTTGGCTTAGAAGTTTGATTTTTTCACAGCTTCTAGGGACAGTAGACTTGAGTAATTGATATAAATTTCAGCTTCATACCTCCACGCGTTCCTGAGAAAAAGGGTCTTGACAGACGGACGGACGGACAGACGGACAACAAAGTGATCCTATAAGGGTTCCGTTTTTTCCTTTTGAGGTACGGAACCCTAACTAGATGACCCGGTAAAGTTCGTATCACTATCCTTCTAATATATACCTACCAGAAGAACTTTCACGAATATTTCAAGACTAATATTAGCTTAATCTGTTAAGCCGTTCTCGAGTTAAAAACATTAAGTTTAAAAAATAATAAGTTTTTTTTTTATATTAGATCCATACTAATATTATAAATGCGAAAGTGTGTCTGTCTGTCTGTCTGTTACCTCTTCACGCCCAAACCGCTGAACCGATTTGGCTGAAATTTCGCATGGAGATACTTTGAGTCCCGGGAAAGGACTTAGGATACTTTTTGTCCCGGAAAAATGTCCGGTTCCCACGCGATAAACGAGTTTTGGCGCAACGGAGTTGCGGGCGTCATCTAGTTATTTATATATTGGCTTACTACGGATTGATGAATTTTAATTTTTACTCATTTCATTATTTTCTTTAATATACTACAATAGTATGATATTTCTCATGGCTAGCTTTATTGTTATGTCACTGCATGTGTCGGATAATTAGAAACATGTATTTATTTTATCTAACTTTGAAAAAAAAAACTATCTACTTAACTATTTTTTTTATCATAAACTCAAAGACGAATATAATTACTTAACTGTAATTGAATGAAGATTTTTACGTAAGCCCCATATCAGTCAAACTCTTCATTTCATTAAAGTTAACTAATAACTAAATTTCTCCGAGTGCGGAACTTTGATGGTTATTTTGCTGACATTTTTAGAATTTTGAGGTTATAAAACTTGGTAAGAATGACGTGCCCAACTCGGCCCAAGTTCTGTACCTGCTGTCAGTCGGGACGAGACATGGACGTCGTCCAACACGTCGAGATAACACCACATAAATTCAATGTACATTTCATATTTCGTACAAGTTTCAGTTTTAAACTTTTATTAGTGGTGTGGTTCAAAGTTTATTTTAAAAGAGATGACGCTCGCACAACTCCGTTGCCCCGAAATTCGCTTATCCTGTGGTAAACGTACATTTTACCGTAACAAAAACTATCTTATGTCTCTAATACCTCCATCGTTGGAATCGCAGACACAATAGATTTTCAATTGTTATGCGACAGCCGGGTGCCGCTTGGGGATTAGGGGCGACTAACCCAAAATTTTATAATTCATTTTTATACTTGAAAATAAGCCCCAAATTGTTTCATATTCTAAAATTAGATACTACATTATATTTCCAAAAATTCGATCTGAGCAAAAACACGATATGTTAAAATTTTCTCAATAGAAAAAAATCACAAATTTCATCTAAATTGGTTCAGCCGTTTAAGCGACAAACAGACAGGCACACTTTTTGCGTTTATAATATTCAGCACCCTAAGATCTCATACGAAATGTATATGCTAATTAAACCTACTTGAGAATATAATTCATACAATTTGATTTAAATAATATATACTTAATTATAAAAGAAACTTACACGTCTTGTTACATAGGCTGATTGTTATGTTTTGCTATGGAAATACTGAGTCCCGATGGCGGTAAAGCACATTTATCAATCGTTAATTTCTCCGCAATAAAAACTAAAGGAAGGACTACTTAAGTCAAAACTCAAAACTAAACTGTTGGTTATTATTTTTTTTACTTCTTACGAACAAACACGACTGATGGCGTGATGATGATTAGCAATTGCATCCAAATTCCAAAGTTTTATTAAAACAAACAAGCAACATTCGTGACGTTTTATTGTAGAATTACCGAGCAGTAGTATACAGGAGTACGCTGATTGCTCAATTTGTGATTTATTGCCTCCATACTATTTTTCTGCACGTATTGGTTTACTATGTACTATGTAGACGAAGATATCTATAGGAATATTCACTTAGTAGATAAGAAGTTTGTAGCCATTGTATGAATTGAGAGATTAAGTTTGTTAACTTTACAATGAGGTTATAAAAACTCCCCACTCAGCAGCTTTTGTTTGTTTGATGGAATAATATCAGATTGCTAAATTGCCTACGTTTTGAACATGATATAAATGAGAGAAGAAAATACGAAGATCCAAAAGTAAAGTTCATATTATGTCACAGAGCCCACGCCAGTGTTACCACCTCTCAAAAATATTTATCCCTAAATTGGTGTCAAAAACCCCTAAAATCGCCTTAATTTTTTGTTTCCCCCCTAAAATATGCACATATATATAAATTTATAATAGTTTAGAAATAATATACTGAAATATGTTTTTAAATATTTTTATTATAATAATTGATTTAATATGTTAAATAATTCATCTTCATCTGAAGATTCAGATGTTTTGAAGTCGTACATCTTATTATTCAATGACGTAATTATAGATGTCGCTAGAAGTCGCTAGGTCAAGAAATAATTAATATTAATATCAACAATTTAATAATATCAATAATTATTAAAAAGTAAAAAAATCCCTGAAAATACCCCTAAAAAAATCCCATCTCACTTATTTAACCCCTAAATCTGGGGGAAAAACCCCTAAGTTGGGAACACTGGCCCACGCAGCGAAAACAACATAATATAAATACATGTCAATAATTATTATAGGAATCCATTATAGGGTGTTAAAAATGACCACTCAGACAGCGACAGTACCCCACGCTCCCTCCGAAGAGGGAGTGAACGATCATCGAGGGCTGATGGTGGTTGTACCATCGCCCGCCTCACGCTCAGGGCACCGCGCCACGTCTCCTCATCGCGGCCAGTGGTGATCTCACATAGTGTGATGATCTCGTGAAGAGCTTACTATAGAAATGATCCTATGAAGTAAGGTCTTGTCGAAAGTCTGCGAACGAGGCCACGTCATTATACCGGCCGCGTTTTCGATAGCGCGATGTAGGAATAGAGGTGACCTTGACAGCGGCATCTAGTGTGTCATCGCCGAACTAAAATGAACTTGCGCGTGCGCACTGCGCAGATACTGTGAATATTTAGTACTTGCTATCATCTACAATATTATTGAATTTTAAAGCATAGGTAATTAGTTAATTAGTAATTACCATTGATATATTATACAAGTAGTAGTTCTTATATCTCAATGGTAATTAGTAATATTAGAATTCTCTAGAACTTGGAAGTATTAAAAATCTGTCATTTTTTAGTCATTACAGTAAATAAGTGGACACTGCAGTAAGTTAATGACATGACATGGAATCACTTTGCTAAAGGTTTTTAATAGCCGCTTGTAACCGGAAAATATGGAAAAGGATTATTACAGGAAGAGAGAAGAGATCCACAAAGCTATAGAGTATGTATCTTTAAAATATGTTTTTTTAATGATATTATTGATAATGATTTATAGGCTGTTAAAATGACCACTCAGACAGCGACAGTACCCCACGCTCCCTCCAGAGAGGGAGTGAACGATCATCGAGGGCTGATGGTGGTTGTACCATCGCCCGCCTCACGCTCAGGGCACCGCGCCACGTCTCCTCATCGCGGCCAGTGGTGATCTCACATAGTGTGATGATCTCGTGAAGAGCTTACTATAGAAATGATCCTATGAAGTAAGGTCTTATCGCATATTGGCGATCGCGGGGACCTCATTGTACCGGCCGCGTTTTCGATAGCGCGATGTAGGAACAGGGGCGACCTTGACAGTGACATCTAGCGTGGGATCGACAAAATAAAATGACATTGAGCGTGCGCCGATAGTGAAAATGATAGGCGTATGAGCTGCCATCTACAAAATTATTTGCAAATTATAGTCAATGTTGTCAAAAGTTAATATAATATATTTAATATTTATTCATAAAGTGTATGAACATGGAAATAACAATTTAGATGTGTAATAATTATATTATTTTATTTTAAAATTGCTGTAATTCCTTGAAAGCCTTTTATAATATTATTATGTCTTCGTTGTGAAATCATCAGTACTATCAGTATTATTTACTTATAATTTATTTACTAATGTTATGTGGAACGACTTTGTTAAGGCTTTTGATTATATTAACCACGTATTAGGTGCTAAAAATAGATAGTGAAATCTCGTTTACTTGTGATATTATACCTATAAATAATAATTGGTTACTTCTCATGCAGATACTATTTGATAAGCTTACTATATCTATTAACGAGGCCAGAAGACTTAATAAATATTATATTGTGTCCTTTAGAGGTGTCTTAGGATAACGATACACACTGGGTCCTTTAGAGGAGTCTTAGGATAACGATACACACTGGGTTCGTTCTATAGTGCACAAGAAAGTTTAGGAACTTTTGAGATATAGGTTTTACTTAGTAGATTAGGTCTAAATTTATTTCTGCACTAATGACGCCCGCAATTCCGTTGCGCCAAAATTCGTTTATCGCCTGGGAACCGTACAACTTTCCGCAATGAAAAGTATTCTGTGTATTTTCCCTTAACTTTAGGTATCTCTAGACCAAATTTTAGCAAAATCAGTTTGCCGGTTTGAGTGTGAAGATGAACAGACAGACTGTCAGACAGAAAGACACACTTTCGCATTAATAAAATAAGTATGGATATGGATTATTAAGACTTCTAGCACGTAGGTAATTAGTCTGGAAGAAGTAACTGCATCATGTTTACTGCGATTTGAACCGGTTATATTCAATTTAACAAAACCGAGTTTGTAGTTAGACATAAGAGGATCAAATACAGAAAACTTTTAAGTCTATAGCCCGCTAAAACTCATACTCATAAACATATATCATGCAGCTGCAAGTGAAAATAGACTTTATTACTTTTTGTTTAGCGTGCAAAATCTCTCGCTGAAACATTAGGCCTACGTTTGTGCCGTTCTAAAAGGGGTAAAAAGTAAAAAAGTAGGCAATTACATTAGCGTGCCTATTCCCATTACTGACGTGAATGGGTTTGGTGGAAAAGATGTTAACAAACGACCCTTTATGTCAGACTTTAAATGAATGTTTAAAATCTCACAATACTTAATATGTATATAAATTAGTTGAATAGTGCTGCGCTCGCTCACTTATCGATATAGTCTATTTGAATATTTCATTTATAAAGATAAAATTAAAATGGTAGTGAATCCACAAATCATTAAACAACTGATAAGATATAAGTGATGATGATATAATATTATGTAGGTCATGTATGTGACATTATAGTGTATGTTTATGTAGTACGACATCATTCTGAAGAAAGTTATGATTAATTTTTTAGTAGCGGCAAAAGTCTAGCCCCATATAACAGTAAACAACTCCATAATTTAACAATTAAGTTTTATGTGGACGACTAAGCAATCGTATATATAAAAAATATTTTTATTTTATTTTCTCAGACTCAATAATGAAGGGTTTGTAACTGATAAACTTGTTATTAATCAGATTCGCGACATCTGTAAACCTACATCATCCAGGCCGACATAAAGTACACCTAAAGTCGCAAACTTCAGTAAAAAATTATAAGTTGGCTGTCGGGGACTCAAAGATTGAGTTTAATTGTGATAGAGGCAGTAATTACCGGCCGCTTAGCATCTCTTTAATTGCTCAGACAACTGCCTTTTAAAATACCTAAGTAATTAGAGAAAATACATTTTCATTTCTACATTGTATTGGATTCATTAAATTATTATGTTTTCGCAAGCTCTTTTCGCGACTCAAGTTTATTTCAACTTTAAATTATTTACACATAAAAGTTCTGGTTTACATTTTGAATTAGTTTCCTTATACAATTTTTTTTTGTAATTTATTGGTAAAAAATAAAAATATAGATAGGTATAATATTATATACTTAATATAGATAGGTATAAATATAGATAGGTATAATATTATATATCAGATAATAATTATGTATTAACTCTAACTTATTTAATTTTTAATTCCTAATCTTTAATTTTATGAAACAGACATATTTATGTTATTATTAAATTTATATTTTTACTGAACCGCTACTAGAATCAGTATTTATTTGTAGTTTTACTATCGAGGTCAGAGCGCACGTTTGCGCACGCGCATGGTTATCAAGGGTCCTAAACGCCGAAGTAGTTCGGTGATACTACACTAGATGCCGCTGTCAAGGTCACCTCTATTCCTACATCGCGCTATCGAAAACGCGGCCGGTATAATGACGTGCCCCCGTTCGCAGACTTTCGACAAGACCTTACTTCATAGGATCATTTCTATAGTAAGCTCTTCACGAGATCATCACACTATGTGAGATCACCACTGGCCGCGATGAGGAGACGTGGCGCGGTGCCCTGAGCGTGAGGCGGGCGATGGTACATCCACCATCAGCCCTCGATGATCATTCACTCCCTCTTCGGAGGGAGCGTGGGGTACTGTCGCTGTCTGAGTGGTCATTTTAACACCCTATAAATCATTATCAATAATATCATTAAAAAGACATATTTTAAAGATACATACTCTGTAGCATTGTGGATCTCTTCTCTCTTCCTGTAATAATCCTTTTCCATATTTTCCGGTTATAAGCGGCTATTAAAAACCTTTAAGCAAAGTGATTCCATGTCATGTCATTAATTTACTGCAGTGTCCACTTATTTACTGTAATGACTCAAAAATGACAGATTTTTAATACTTCCAAGTTCTAGAGAATTCTAATATTAGTAATTACCAGTGAGATATAAGAACTACTACTTGTATATCTCAATGGTAATTACTAATTAACTAATTACCTATGCTTTAAAATTCAATAATATTGTAGATGATAGCAAGTACTAAATATTCACAGTATCTGCGCAGTGCGCACGCGCAAGTTCATTTTAGTTCGGCGATGACACACTAGATGCCGCTGTCAAGGTCACCTCTATTCCTACATCGCGCTATCGAAAACGCGGCCGGTATAATGACGTGCCCCCGTTCGCAGACTTTCGACAAGACCTTACTTCATAGGATCATTTCTATAGTAAGCTCTTCACGAGATCATCACACTATGTGAGATCACCACTGGCCGCGATGAGGAGACGTGGCGCGGTGCCCTGAGCGTGAGGCGGGCGATGGTACAACCACCATCAGCCCTCGATGATCGTTCACTCCCTCTCTGGAGGGAGCGTGGGGTACTGTCGCTGTCTGAGTGGTTATTTTTAAACCCCTATAAATTCTAAAATCTGATAATGATAATAATGCTCATGGGCGAACATAGGATTTTAGCTAGGGATTAGAGATACCTTTAACCTGATAGATACCTGTTTCGATCGATATTGAAACAAAAAAATCATGAAATTTATTTTTATTTATCTGAATGAAAATATATTTTTTTTCCAACACTTCATTCTGCGCAGAATTGAAGTTTAATTTATCTTCTACGCCCATGATAATGCTTGTAAGTTCAATTTTTTTCGCAGCGTGGGCTCTAATAACCCGACTACCGAGTTTCAATCCAAGATCCAAGATGGCGTAGGTCAGTAACAATCATTGCTAAATTAATAATAATTAGCATTCTACCCTAATTCCAAGCTGATAAGATCTCGGAATCCCTCGAAATAGTGGAACCACAACATAGTTTACATAATGAATAATTTATGTCGTTGATAAGAGAAGGTGCAGGTGTGATAATAAACAGTGCAGTTGATATTAGATTACAAGGTATTATCTATACTAGTTGTGTCATACGGCTTACGTCTCCATTGCTTCGTATAAACCTGTGGACGAAATTGGTTCATAATATAAATAAATACCTTATAAATTATAATAATTAACCCATACTAATGTTATATATTGTATTATATGCAAAGTCTGTCTGTCTGTGTTACCTCTTCATGGCTCAAGCTAACCGATTTTGCTGAAATTTAGTACTATGGAGATACTTAGACGACCTATGTGGCTCAGTTGGTGGGCTGTTGCAGTTGGTAGCTCAAGCCAGGGTTCGATTCCCGCCGTCGGAACAAAAAGTTTTCTAACTTCCTGGGTCATGGATGTGTATTAAATACATATTTAATACACATGTATCATATAATAAAAATCTTAAATATTTATGTATGGTAAAAAAGTATTAAATATTATATTTTTTTCGGTGTCTGGTACCCGTAACGCAAGTCCTTCAGGTACTTAGCACGGGGCCAGACTGACGTGGTGTGAAGCGTCCATAGATATTATTATATTTTGAGTACCAGGAAATATAAGGTACTTTATATCCCGGTTAAACTAACAAAGGTACTCGTGATAATTAAGTTTCTGCAGAAATTTTTATAGTAAGGAGGGTTAGTTAAACCTAGTTTAAGTTGCAATTTAAACTTATAAGTAACAAATTACATAAGTCCTTGAGCATGCCGATTTTCCACTCGAGCGTACAAAGCCTAATATTTCAGTCCACCTAGGGCTTAGATCGCGATTGTACCGGTGATAAATGATATCTAATGACGTAATGGATATCAGCAAGGCTATGACGTCATGTGGCCACTTTTTGTGGCTTGGCATGGATATGTAGATTCGAGGTGTTGGCTTGTATGCAAGTGTTGGTGTAAATAAACGTATAGAGAGGGAATTAATCTATACTTTAACTTTTATTTCTGAAAGAGGCTTGCGCTAAAATTTTATAGTAGCATAGCACCGTGTTTTCGCTTTGATTGTATTTTAATTATGAAAATACTTAAATAAAGAAAAAAGTATTAAAATCATAAAAAATAGCAAAAATGTTTCAGTACTTAACTTTGTACGTAAAACAAGGCGCTAAAGAAAAATGCTCGTACGTTTGACAACTGTTATCTTTGCGTAAAACGTTTAGGTGAAAAATATAGCCGCAATAGACGCCTAAAGTTTCGCGAGCCTCGAAACACTCTGATGTATACCCGTCGCATTCATTTCACTTTCGACGACACGACGCGCGACGTTCTAAATTTAAATTGTCAACACGCCGCATTTCACGTTCAAACGTTTTGACAATTTGTTTTTTTTTACGCCTCGAAATGCCGAAACATTTGTCTGCGCAGCCTAAAAATAAGATCTAAGTAACTTATTAGAAGTTTCTTCAGTTTACCACTGTTTATCTTGCCATTCCTCGAGAGTCGGGACTCCGCAGCACGCCACCTGAAAAATAAACAGAATAAAAATGATTACCCAAACGGCGAAAAGTTTTCTCTCGAGCTGAATTCTATTTGCGAAAAAATACAAGACAAAGGCCGATCAATGTAGCCGTGGACGTTGTCTTGGACATGTTCCATCGTAATCAGTAGGCGCAAATAAATATATACGAGCGTTAAATTAAACGTGGCATTTTAACAAGCCCGCCGGCCATTTTGTTTCGACTTGCCCACGTTTTTTGCAGCGACCGACTTAAATGGACCCAATTGAGTGTATTTTCTACACTTTTATTTCTCTAAACCACTATCTGTATCTTAGATTTTGTTAATTTACTCTTTATTGGTTCGGAATTTCGTTTAGGAAATTCTTTTTACATTTGCGTTTATTTTCTTTTTTGTAAATAGGTCCTTTACTAATACAATTACTATTTACACGATGTAATGGTTATACAATGTTTTGTTCTCTGTTCGTTGCAAAATTCGTTTACCAGACAGGGACATATTATTATATTAATAGGATACTTTTTATCCCAGGAAAATGTATAGTACCCGACATAAACGAAATTTGGCGCAACTTAGTTTCGGGCGTCATTTAGTTTTATAGTATATTAATACGTTCGCTGCGTTATAAGGCTTAAACGCCCGATTGAGTTTAGGACTTTAAGAGCTACTCGATAAAGCATTAAAATCGTGCTAAGGTCTTTCGGCCTGATAACGCACTGATTGATACTTTTTTCCTTTCCTTGCGGGTAACGAGCTGAAAGGCCCGTCAGAGATCACAGGGTCATTCCACCCCTTCCCGCACTGGTGGAGGTAATTTTATTGTTTACTTAATATTAGTGTTGTGACATAATAAGCGGGAGCGATACGATAGTTCATTTACACAGTCGGTTGTTTACGTTTTGAGATTTTGTTATTGGTGTTAAATCATTAATAATGCCTATATACCAAATAAACACTGTAGAAAAATGCTTAAATAATCGTTTCAGCAAGTATGAAATCGTGAACGTGAACGTTCTGATATATATTATTCGAAAAATTACATAAAAAATAATAAGTAACAGCCAAATCCTTACTGGCCTGTTATTTTTTCAATATAAAAAACATCTTATTTTTTCAATAAATGATATTCGAAATAATATGCCGATAACATTTCATCATTAAATCTCTCATAAATAAACCTGTAATTCATGAGCCATGACGACCACTGTGGCTCAGTGGTGAGCGCGTTGGTAGCTCAAGCCGGGGGTCGCGGGTTCGAATCCCTGAGCGCGTTGGTAGCTCAAGCCGGGGGTCGCGGGTTCGAATCCCACTGACGGAACAAAAAGTTTTCAATGTTCCCGGGTCTGGATGTATATTAAATATGTGTATGATATAATAAAAATCTTAAATATATGTATAGTATAAACGTATTGAATATATTTCCGTTGTCAGGTACCCGTAACCCAAGTCCTTTAGGTACTTAGCACGGGGCCAGACTGACGTGGTGTGAAGCGTCCATAGATATTATTATTATTATTGCGATATCGGGTTATAAGACCTTACATATATTTTTGCATGTATCTCTCAAGTAAATAGTAGGAATTCAGGGCGAAGCCAACACCATGAACACTTACTCTTCTACGATGGATATTGATTGGTAGATTTCCAAATTTTTAAGTTTTCGCATAGTTACAGTCATTTATATTGGTCGATACCTTACCTGGGGGGTGAGCCAAAATCTTTTCGTTTTCGCTTCGTTATAGGATCGCCGATGATAATGTATGAAATTGACATAAGCGTTCGTTAATATGACGTTGACGTTCGACTCGTCTTATGTCAATTCCATACATTTTGATCGGCGATTCTATAACGAAGCGAAAACGAAAAATTTTCGGCTAAATGGCCAGGCCAATAAGCCTTATATCGCAGCGGCGGAGAGTTTAAGTATAAGGCTAATCGACCCGTTAACGCACCATATAAAAAAAACCGCCTCTTTTAGTCCCGCAGCGAAGGTGTTAATGCTAAATGACGCCCTATATATTATAAAAGTATAATACTTATATAAAAGTTGTACTTTTATATATATATGCTAAATGAATAAACTACATTATGTGAATAAATGATTTGATGTGATTTGATTTTCAGTCTGTGTATTCACGCACAAAATACAATAGAAAGTTAATCTAAGTAGTAAGTACTTACTCCTTTATTCACCAGAGGTCAATACCTCAAGTCATTTCCGATCGTCCGTAGGCAAACGCGTCAAATATTAATTGTTACTCAAACACATTTTGCACAAAGGGCGTACCGTTTTGGGAAACGGAAGTGAGGCCGGTCGCAAATCCGACGAAGCTAAAGATATGGGTGTTCCCTCGAATACTAATGTTAGGTTGTAACATCAAATTGTTACCTGCAATGTGTATTTCCTCAATAATGTGGGAATTATACAATGGGGCTACATAATGACGCTTGCAACTTCGTTGCGCTGAATTTTTTGGCGCGGGAACCGTACATTTTTCTGGATAAAATGCTCTGAGGAATTGGTCGGAATCATACCACCTGTGTGCAACTTTTCGCCATCGTCCCACGCGAAAAACATACCATCCTCATCACCTTGATGAGTGGCAGTCTTCCACGGTGCGTTTCTCGCGTAACTTTCTGCCGCGCAATGTAAGACTCTGGAACAAACTGTCACCGTTTTTCCGGGCCTATACGACCTGCAAACCTTCAAGAAGAGAGCTTATTCCCTCTTAAAAGGCCGGCAACACACCTGCAGCTCTTTCGGTGTTGCGAGTGTCCATAGGCGACGGTAGTTGCTTTCCATCAGGTGACCCGTTTGCTCGTTTGCCCCCTTATTTAATAAAAAAACAAATCCTATTCCTTTACCGAGACTCAAAGTAATGATACGGAAATACTTTCAGCGAAACTTGGTACTACTAATATATATTCTGTGGCAAAACCAGTTTAGCGATTTGTGGGTGAAGAGATAACAAACAGACAGACACACTTTCGTATTTAGAATATTAGAATGGAAGTATGGATTATGAGAAGATTAACGTCAAAGTCAGAAGGTTTAATAATAAGTAAGTATTAAAGGAAAACATTTCGAGATGACTTTGTGGTATTTTCACGAGTTTTCAGTTTCACATTAACTTTATTAACTCTGACCTCGTGCGTTTATTTGCGTGGAATGAAAAAAAATTTTTTATATTTTTTTATTTATATGCCATCGAGGTGCCCAAGGGACATCGTACCTCATACAATATGAAAATGTGGTACACAAAATATAAAGCTTCGGCTTTCCATTCCCGTTAAGTTTGTGGTGAAATATCAGTGCAGATGTCATTGACCGATGCCGACATGTTTACTTCAAGTTGAAGAAATAAAAAAAAATACGAAGTTAGCTGTTTAGTTAAATCTATGGCTTAATCCTTATAGATCATTCTGTAATCAGCCCCCTTAGACAAAGTATCTTTCGTTAAAAACGATGACGAAATTCGTTATCAAAATGTATGCGGTTTGACATAAGTCATCGCTAAATGACATTTAGCTTTTGAAGACTAATGTCAAATCCCATACATTTTGATAACGAATTTCGTCATCGTTTTTAACGTAAGGGACTTTGGCTACAGCCCCAGGGTATTTTTTGTTTAGTCACGAACTCACGAGACAGTCTCGTTACATAATGATGATGATGATGATAAAAACGAATTACTTAATAACAAAAATAGTCGCGTCGGTCCGGAAGTATAAATTACAATACAACCTTCACGCGACTCGAACGAAAATTTGACCTTCTGCTTGCTTTGAATTTGAAGCTATACACACATTCATGTACGATTTGCATAGAAAAGTATAACTAAGCTGCGACATTTTCAATCTACTGTCTTCAACACTTTGTATAATGAACGAATAAACAAATACTGCTTAACTAAAATAAATAGACTAGAATTTTTAAGAGGTTGGGTTGCACCAGAGGCGTGGTTAAAGTTAAAGTTAATGTTATGGTTATAGTTAAATACGGCGTCCTTTAGCTTTAACTTTAACTTTAACCGGAGAAATTCACAGATGTCTGTTGCGTTTATTTTTTATTGAAGCTACAGGTAACGGGATTAAGGGTATAAAAAATTGAATTATCAGTAAAAATCAACAGGAAAAGTATAACACTGTAAAACATAGTAATTTTTCACGAAAAATTTAGATATATATACGTACTAGCTGTTGCCCGCGACTTCGTCCGCGTCAGTAAAATGCGATAAAAAAAGAAAATGAAATATCTACCTTAAAATTGACTTCCAAAATTCCACCGTAACATACATACTTACATACATTACAGAGCAAGTTAAATAAAAGCTTTTAAAAAGAGATAAATTTTCCCTTTCCTTACCCAAATAGTAAAAACTGGCCAAGTGCGAGTTGGACTCGCCCATGAAGGGTTTCGCAGCAGCTATAAGGTTTATTTCTATGAAATTAAAAGGTTTTTGATTTATTTTTATATTTCCGTTGATTTAATGAAACAAAAGTTAAGGCTTACCATTTACCATTTATATTGACGTATAAAAAACTACCTGCTAGATCTCGTTCAAACCAATTTTTAACCCCCGACAAAAAAGAGGGGTGTTATAAGTTTGACGTGTCTGTCTGTCTGTCTATCTGTCTGTCTGTCTGTCTGTGTGTGTATCTGTCCGTGGCATCGTAGCATCCAAACGGGTGGACCGATTTTGATCTAGTTTTTTTTGTTTGAAAGCTGACATGATCGAGAGTGTTCTTAGATATAATTCATCATCATCAGCCTGTTCAGTGCTGAACAATCAGGGTTTATCTAGTTCATGAAAGGCCGTTGGCAACTTGTAGTCGTTTAATGGGTTTTATATTTCATTCTAGTTCGTTACATTTGTGAATATACAATATACGTATACACATAATAATGGAAAGTTGACCTGGTGCTGCAGCATCACCTGGTAATCAATAGGATATCCAACTCCTCGCCAACTTAGAGCAGAGATTTCGTGTTTGGGCTCATTTTAATTGCGACAACCAGTAAGAAGTAGATAAACAGTAAATATTTATATGCTGCTGCTGCAGCATCACCTAGATTCTATAGGAACCAAGCTTCGTATGAACCCAAAGTGGAGGTTTCATGTTTGGGCTCATATTAACGGCCCCATCGAAAAGGACATTGATAGAATATGGTAATTATGAGCATATGATTGTGTTGATAGGAATTATTCTGCACTATTTAAACCAACACAAGTTTAAAAAGTATGAAATAAAATTAAATTAAGAAATTTAAAAAAAAACCCGCCAAACAACTTTAAAAAGTAATGAAATAATATTAACTGCCTTTAAGTTCAAATAATTCATAACTTGTGTAAAGTAATATTTTAGTCAAAATGTCAATCTTTGGTTAAACCGCTCATACGTATGAGCGGTTTAACCAAAGATTTGACATTTTGCACTGTAGTTAAAGTTATAGTTAAAGTTAGTTGGTGCAACCCAACCTTAAAAGTTAACCAGATATTCATAATTATTCTGCTATTTTGATCCAGCGTTAACACGAGTCGAGTCAAGTCCAGCGGGGCTAAAACTTTCACATTTAGCAATTCCTCTCAATCAATTCAGCAAATGAATTGTCAATACTGTCAAACTGACAAATGTCAAATTAGTACGAATCACTAGACATGAATTGCAAGCAGACTTGCATTTTGCGATTAAAAAAAAATCCCCGCAGATCGCATCAAACAGCAAAAAAGCATTCTCATATAAAAATGTACCAATAATAATCAATTTACACTGATTTCAAACTTCAAGAACACCATTTTACAATACCGAGACTGCGTCGAAAAGATTTTGAAGCTGTACTGATGATGAATTAAAGCCTGTTTGAGGAACTAAGTTACTTCTCTTTCATATTCGAAAAACGAGAAAAATGGGTTTTAATCCACGATTCTATGAAATTAAAACCACAGGCCCAGTTGCCACAAAGCATCATATTTTTGAGAGCGTAAGAGAGTATTCGTTATAATGTAATTTATATTAGTATTGCTTAGCCAACAACCATCGATGAAATTAAAGTAAAATATTGTATCTAACCGCAACCTTTAGCCAGATTTTAAGTAAATTGATTGTAGAGTTTAGGCCTGTTTCACCACTTCCTGATAAAGTGCCGAACAGGCTATCCACAACACAACATACTCTGTCAAGTTAACTTGTGTCTATCCGGCACTTATCGGGAAGTGGTGAAACAGGCCCTTAGACTTGTCACACCTCTAGTGTTTAATTTTAATGTTAATACTTTAATGTCTGCTACTTTAAATACGATTACAATTACTTTGTCAAAATAAGCTTCACTATTTAGTGAATATATTCGTAACATATCCGGCAACGCACCTGCAACTCTTCTGAGGTAGTAAATGTATGGGCGACGGTAGTGCTCTTCCTTAGGTGATCAGTTTGCTTATTTGCCTGGTGGCCTGGAGATATTAGTTTTTATGTAGCTTATATTCTTGTAATTTGTGGAGATGAATAAACGATTTATTTATTTATTATTATTTATTATCATCTATCCGAACTTAACCTTTGGTATTTTGATAAGCTAGACCACGAAGTTTTTATACGTGGGAGAGCCATGCTTCGACACGAATGGGCTCGACCGGAGAAATACCACGCTCTCACAGAAAACCGGCGTGAAACAGAGCTTGCGCTGTGTTTCGCCGAGTGAGTGAGTTTACCGGAGGCCCAATTCCCATCCCTTTTTTTTTTTTTTTTTTCCTTTATTCAAAGCATTACAATAAACTTACAGAAAAACATGACATAGTTTCCCATACAAAAACCTAAAAGGTTTATCGGTTTGGGAGAGACGTTCTGTTTATATACTATTCTTAAACTACTTTAGTACCTATTTAATATTATTTTATGACTACTCTTACATTACATAACATTTTAAGTTAACAATTACTTTAATTTTTAAACTATTTTAGTACCTATTTGATATTATTTTATGACTACTCTTACATTACATAACATTTTAAGTTAACAATTACTTTAATTTTTAAACTATTTTAGTACCTATTTGATATTATTTTATGACTACTCTTACATTACATAACATTTTAAGTTAACAATTACTTTAATTTTTTAAACTACTTTAGCACCTATTTGATATTATTTTATGACTACTCTTACATTACATAACATTTTAGGTTAACAATTACTTTTTTTTTTTTTTAAGAACTAAGGTTACACAAACATGTTATTATTAATTATATTTCCACTTGTACACCTGCACATGCACATTGCACATGCATGGATGTACAATGTACATATGCACATGTAGTAGGCATACATACAATATGTACACCTGTACTCTCTTACATTGAATTTAAGCACAGATTACTAAAAAATATTTCAGTTAGTGCTCAAGCTTGGATTTTTTAAATAAAATTTTTTATATTTGCCTTTATAATTAATTGTATTTGAATACATGTATTGTAAATTGGCAGGTAATTCATTTAGGTAAAAAGGTATGATATGTTTTAATGTTCTAAAGCCATAAGTGTTTGTTATTTTTGGTAGACAATACTTCTTAATATATGATACTGGTCTTAAGTGGCTAGGTCTTACATGTTCCTCTAAGTATTCAGTGATTCTCATTTCAGTTAGAATACAAAATTTTATTTTATCATACACATTAATAACATTACAGTATTCAAATAATTCTTGATCTTTATTTTTAAATTTATTAACTATGTTTTTGGGTGTTATGGTCTTTAGTATTCTTATTTGTAGTTTGTAAATATCTTGGATGTATGACTTGAATGTTAGACCGTAACTGCTAAGTCCATAACTTATTACAGAATCTGCAAGAGACATATAAAGAAGTCTTAGAATTTTATATGGTAGCTTATACTTAAGAACTGCCAGTCTACTTAATATTGATCTTAGCTTTGTACATACATGGTCCTTATGAGCTCCCCAGTTAAAGACATTATCAATAATGAGGCCTACATACATATGATTATTTACATTTTCAATTGGTGTACATGCGCACTGTGCTGCAATACTATGGAGGCACCTATGAGTGTGAGCAACGATGAGGGGCTTGTATTGGACTTTATTGTGCGGTGAGTGTATGTGCATAAGTTTAGTTTTTTCTGCATTCAAAACAAGCCCCACATCGTGTGCCCACTTACATAAGTTATCAAATGTCTCCTGCAGTTTGGCCTGTATTTCCACAATACTACTCCCGGCCACGAGCCAGCAGGTGTCGTCAGCAAATTGATAAACTGAGGCTTTGTTCACGACTTTATGCATATCATTCACATAGAGGAGATATTCTAATGGACCGATTATCGAGCCTTGGGCTGTTCCTGTAGATGTAGGAATATGAATGCTGTTTTCGCCTGCAATCTTTACTGAAGTAGCACGATTTGTATGGTAATTTTTAATCAACTGTAGAAGGGGGCCCTGTATACCATGTCTTGATAGTTTATCATATAGTGTTTTATATTTTAAAACATCAAATGCTTTACTGAAGTCAATAAACACAACAAGAATGTGTTTTTTCCTATTTAAATTCTGGTTTATTTCATCAGTAAAGTTTCGAATCAGTTGGGTAGTGCTTTTATTTTTCTGAAACCCATACTGGTTAGGGTTTATAATGTTATTCTTAAACAGGTAGCTGTTAATTTGATCACATAGAAATCGTTCAATTATTTTATCAAGACAAGATAATATTGTTATGGGCCGATAATTATTATAATCTGTGTGATTGCCTTTTTTATATATTGGTCTTACAATACCTATTTTTAAAAGATCTGGATAGATTGAAGATTCAATACAGCAGTTTATCAAATGTGTAATTATTGGTACCATTTTGTTTGAAATATACTTAATGTCCGCTGCTCTAATTCCATCAAAGCCTGGGCTTTTTTTATCATTTATACTGAGGATAATTTTTTTAATTATTTCAGGGGTTGCTTTCCGAAGACGCATGCATCTGTCTGGTACAGTGGAATAGGTATCTCGTGAGAGAATGGGTATCGAGCATGAATTTTTGTTGGTTAAATTTTTAACGTTTTTATCAAATTCCTTTGCAAAATTATTGGCTATTTGGAGGGGGCTTAACTTGAATGATTTTAAAATAATGGATTCTATGCTGGATGTAACTTTACCGGTTAAATTATTTATAATTTGCCAGATTTTACGAGGATTTTTAAAGTTATCACAAATATTTTTCATTGTATAATTATTTTTAAGTGTCTGTACATATTTATTTACTTTATTTCTATATTTATTGTATAATAATCTATTTTTAACGTTATTTGGATCTTTATGCCAAATGTGAAAGAGTTCATCTCTTTTTTTACACATTTTCGGAAGGGTTTCATTACTCCATGAGCACAACTTACGCTTACTTAGCTGGTTGCCAGGACTAGTACTAAATATTATGCATTTATCATAAATTGTGTTAAAAATTTTGTGCATGTTATTAACAATGTCATTTGGATTTTTTAACAACATCAGAGAATCCCAGTTTATACATGACAACTCAGAACGAAGCTTCTCATTATTTAGTTTAGTAAACATTTGGGCCGTAGGCTGCTTTAAGTTACATTGAGCGCCGAGTATCGCACAGCCGGTTATACAGTGATCAGCTGGTGCGTCACTGATAACGGCCGTATAGACTTCGTGCGCTGTAGTATTTCTAATCAGAATGTGATCTATGCATGACTTGGTAATAATATCTCCGTATTTCTCAGTACGTGTGTAGTTATTAATACCACATATAAAACCCAAGCTACTAATCTTATTCAAATATTTTGTGATAATAGGACTCGGCTTTTTTAAGTCCAGGTTCATATCACCCATTATGATAAAATTTTGTTTGCTGGGAAAGTTATCAATTAGACTAGACAATTCTGTGACAAAGTTCCTTTTGTTTGAGGTAGGTGGCCTGTAAATTGCACATATACTATATTTAGCATTTAATACACTTATTTCACCTGATACACATTCAAAGTTATTCACTGTAAAGTTGGACTGAGTAAAGTTTAGTGAGTTATGTACATACAATAAGACTCCACCACCTCTTCTTTGAGTTCTTAATTTAGAGAACATAGTATAGTTAGGTAAATTATATAAATTACACACCTCCTGTTTTATGTTAGCTTCTGTTATCAATATCAAATGAATTGGATGTGTAGAATTAGTAACAATCCATTCAAGACTATTAAAGTTTTTGTACATCGAACAAATATTCACATGAAAAAGTAGTAGTGATTCATTATTAAGCGGTAGTTTATCTGTAAAGTCATTCCAGTGCGTATATTTTAATTCTGTTAATTTACCATCAATTTTATCATCTAAGTCCATCTAAAACATAAGGACTATCTTATATATAATAAACATAAGGACTATATAAAGTTTTTTCAGGCTAGTTAAGTCAATTAAGGACATAGATTATCTTTTATACGTAAAAAAGGAATATTCAAATAAAAAGTATGAAAAAGTTTCTCAAACCGGTTTATCGAAGACTTTTTGGGCTCCTTTTAATGTAGCTATATCTGCCTCTGAGCGCACCATGAGAATCTTGCTCTTCTCATGTTGCCTAATCAGGACTGCACCATTTTTGCACCAGATGTAGGAGTATAGTTGCTTTAATTCTTCTTTGGATTTCCATAGCAGATATGCTGTGTTAGGTGACAAGACTTCCCGGAGATACATCTTGTCGCTGTCCTCTCGTCCTATGTGTGTAGTGGATAGCGGGATGGATTTTGCTGTCTTCAGCCATTGGTTTCTGGCTCCTTCTCGCAGACACACTACAATAGCTGGTATTACAGGTTTCGTATTCTTTTGATTCTTGGCCTTTGGCCGTTTTCTATACGCTTTAATTATGTTTTGTGGATTCTGCTCTAGAACAGTGGCTAGTTTTGAGGCAATTTCCTGAGGATTTTCGTTTTCCATTTCCGGAACTCCACATATTTCTAGTTGATTGGCTAGTTTCTCTTGTTCCATTTGTTGCAGTTTAATTTCAAGCTTTTCGTATTTTAGACTTATATTTTTAAGGTTGTTTTTTACATCTATGCACTGGTTCTCAATGATTTTTAGGTTATGTTGGTGATTTTTCATTTCTGCGTTAAAATCATCGATTTTATCCGAATAGTATTTCAAGGTGCGCTGTAATTCTTCTGTGATAATTTTTCTAACCTCCTGTTTAATCTCCTTTAACACTTGTTGCACAAGGTGTTGCTGCGTGCCTATTTTATTTGGATCAAATGTAGATGGGGATTCGATTTGATCCTCGATGTCGTCTTCCTCGGGAACAATGAATGATAAACGCTTCGGTTTTATGGAATCGGTACAAGTTTTGCACTTCCAATCCGCCGAGTCCGTTGAAAGCGCTGTCAATTGTTCGACGGACATGTTGGCACAACCGGCATGCAGCCATTTGTTGCATTTATTGCATGACAATCCCGGAGATTTTTTATTTATCACTTTAGAACATTTACTGCATTTAACCATTTTCTTAGATTTTATTAGTTTTTATTGCAAACACAGTTAAATTTGTGTATTTTGGCGATACGTAACGATGTTTATTGTGCGCGTGCTCCGGTGTTGCCAGAACGAATGGATCCTCCCCTCCCCTATTATCCTATTCCCTCTTAAAAGGCCGGCAACGCACCTGCAGCTCTTCTGATGTTGCGAGTGTCCATGGGCGACGGAAGTTGCTTTCCATCAGGTGACCCGTTTGCTCGTTTGCCCACTTATTTCATAATAAAAAAAAAACAGCGGGCTAAATTTTGTACTTTATATATTATTCTTTTTTTCACGCGCCATTTTCTGACGGAGAGTTTTTCACAAACGCGCCTTTCAGATTTTTTATTTCGCGTCCATTCAAAATGTTCGCTCGTATCGTGTATTTGTAATAAATAAATTGCTTCTTGGTTTAAAATTGCGATTTGAAATGTTTAATGGAATGTTTAAGTAGCTTTTTATTGGGCTCATTTAGACACGATTTAAAAAGTTAGTTCTTTAATCTATTTGATGCGATAATCCTAATTCGACTGGGTTTTATTAGCTGGTTAACTTAAATGATAAATATATGGATTGTAGCTTTTATTGATAAAAAAATACAGTTGTTCTTTTGTAGCATTTGGCACATGTTATCAAAGTTTTTTAATTTGTATGTCTGTTTAATATTAATATTATTTGGATAGGGTAGCTATAGTTGGTTTTAACTTTTAAGAGTAAAAATAATAGACATTCATAATTTAACGGATTTTAATCGTCTCTTGCTGATTTTTTCTTTAATGTATACTTTTCTAATTAAGAGCTTAAACCAAACGCTTACTTTCAGTCCAGTCAATGAAAGAAGAAATTTATAGACAATGCTCACAAATGTCCTATCGATCCCGCAGCCCGCTAGTTTTCTGTTGCGAGACAACATAGAGCCTCCGTTTTCGTAAGACGAAAATCACAAAGGTTTCGGCGTGTTACTGTATAGTGGCGTAGGTAATATGCTGTGTGTATGTCCGAACGACTAATGAAAAACAACTATATTTTTTATGGAATGCTTTAACTTTAAAAAAAAAAAATTGGAAGTGATTTTTCATAACCTTATTTTAGCTTATTTCGCTACATTGTAGTGAAATCATTAACACTTAATTTGGGCTTTACATCAATTAATAATTATAATAATATACGAGGTGTAACGAAACTAAGGATAATCTTACTTCAGGGTATGTATGTGTCCTTTGTATATATTTTAATGTGAAAGTAGTAGCGCTGAAAGCGCAATTTTCTTTTGTGCTTATTTTTTATTATGAAATCCTGGCAAACGAGCAAACGGGTCACCTGATGGAAAGCAACTTCCGTCGCCCATGGACACTCGCAGTATCAGAAGAGCTGCAGGTGCGTTGCCGGCCTTTTAAGAGGGAATAGGGTAATAGAGGAGGATAGGGATGGGAAGGGAAGGGAATAGGGGAGGGTAGGGAAGGGAATAGGGTATGGGATTGGGCCTCCGGTAAACTCACTCACTCGGAGAAACACAGCGCAAGCGCGGTTTTACGCCGGTTTTCTGTGAGAACGTGGTATTTCTCCGGTCGAGCCGGCCCATTCGTGCCAAAGCATGGCTCTCCCACGTCTTGATTTGTCCCATACAAATCAAGACGTGCGTCGTGAAGCGCAGCGTCTTGAATTTTGACATACAAAATATGTGAAAAAAAACCATATAATTTTTTAGCGCTGCTTCACAGCGAAATCAATAAAGGGAACCCACACACACCCTAAAGCCTAAAGTATTATCACTAACACATAAAGTTTCGTTACAGCCTGTATAAGCGTATGTAGACTTAAGCGTTTTGAAAAGTTGTACGAAGATTTCTTACCCTTATTTTAAACCTACCAAAATTTCACTCATCTATCATTCTGCTTCCTAAAAATGACACATCGATATATGAAATCCCTCAGGAGCGGAATACAAGATGTGCCATTACCCACTTGTTCCTCCCCCAGAGGCCAGAGACCTTCGGATTTTACCCACGTTATTACATTGCTGATTGATTCCTGGACCCTGTGTACTTTCTTCTGATTAACTTACAGACCTGTGCACTCTTGGGATTAAAATCATATTAAAGGGTTATGAATTACAGATGACGATAACATTGTATAGTAATGTTATAGAAGAATTAGTTATATCTTTATTCTAGTGTTATTAGATTAGAGCAGTGGTTCTCAATCTTTTTTGGTGGCGGGACCATTTTAATGAAGTGACATTTTTGACGGACCCAAAAAATGTTTTGCCTTCGAATGAATTGTCTCCATGCCTGTGTCTGATGTAATTTCTGAAAACATTTTACTATTTAGTCATCGCTAACGGGGCTCCTACAATGCATTTGGCTTCATGGATCACACTTGAATGGCTGGACTAGAGCAACATTTCTTTTTACTAAAGTCTAGACCAGGGAGTCTCAAAGTGTATTCTTCGAACCCCTTAGGGTTCCCGGATTGTACAAATAAAGCACGCAGTTAGATTTAATTTGATCAAGATTTGTTATTACCAGATATTTTCAGTCAAACTCTTCATTAAAAATAAATAAATAAAAACTTTATTGTCCCTCATTAAATACTTTGGATAGCACCAAGGTTAACAAATTGAAGCAACGCATGCATTGCGCAACCCCTACGGGCCTACACTAAGAATACTTGTGTTGTAGGGGTTGACTAAAATGAATATAAACATAGAGAAAAGATAAATAGAATTTATTAAATAGAAGTAAAGTTAATCATTAAATGTCTCTGAGTTAGTTATCAAAAGTTAAAGTTAATTAGAATCAAAAAAGTGTTAAAATGGTTGAAACTTTTACACCACAACATCTTGAATTGTTTCACACTTAAGAGGTGAATGTCGATTTTAATTCAAATTATATTTTTGGCGAATCGAGGCGCTAATTTTAAAGCTATTTTCAGGCATCTATTAATGCGATAATTATCTCATTATATTATTAGCTATTGAACAAATATAAATCGTTGTACCCACATTAGCCGGGGCAGTTTGCGGTCAATACAATGCACAATTATTTGTTATTAGTATTAATTACAATATATTTGTTTTATAAATCAGCGAGCTTCGGCTGAAAGAGCACACGATTGCATTTCAAATTTTATATCATGTATTAAATTTTGTTTTTATGTTAGGTTTAAAATCTTATAATACCTATGATTAAGACACTGACGTACCTAGCTTTTACTATTGCATTGCAAATAAAATTTATATCTCAGTTTAACATTTTATGAGATCAAATTGCAGTTTGATAGGTCTCATCCCGGTTTCTAAAGTTTTTGGCAGTTTTCGTATATTTAACAACGTTGTTCATTGGTTAATATTTCGTCCTTAGCCAATCAAAAGCGGTAATATAAACTGTCATAAATCTTCAGAAACTGAGCATAAAATAGTCTATTTGACTGGATCGAACAACGAACAAAGCTGTTATAGTTTTGCATAACTTAGCAGAATTCAAATGTACTTTCACGAGTCACAACATACACAGGTTTTTCTCAAAAGATCTCATCCGAGTCTCTTCATCGTCAAGGGTGTCAAGTAATATCTTAATTCGACAGGGGTGTAGACCGCTTCAGAGTCCAACAAGATGGAACCCTGTCGAAATCAACGAAATTAAGGGTCAATTCAGACCGTAACGTGACGCGTAGTTGCATTTCTAAATTTGTACTGAATTGATAGATTTAAATTGCGTGAGATGTCTTGCGAATCTGTCAAATCCATACAAATTTTGAAATGCATCTACGCGTCGCGTTCTGAATTAACCCTAAATCGTCAAGGGTGTCATGCAAAGTCTCAATTCGACAGAGGTGTAAGCCGCTTCAGAATCCAACAAGATGGAACCATGTCGAAATCATCAAAATGAAGACGGCTTAAAGCGACAGAGGTGCAAAACGCTCAGCCACGGCCGGGACGGGGGACCCTGTCGTGCGTAATGAATGGATGCCAGCGGCAGCAAAATGTAGACAAAGTTAGGTATTCGTATCAAAGGCGGGCGGGCGGAGTCGGGGGTTTCATTATGCCGTAATTAATAACCCGACCGCTTGCCGCCCATCATCAGCCTCGACGGTTACAGAAGGTTGAAGGAATATAAAGAAAATTATAAATACACCTAATGTCAGAACTAAACGTTGTCTGAGACGTTATTACAATGAAGTTGTAATAAAAAATCACATTATTTAGTTTTTCCATTCACCGTACATTTTTCCGCAATGAAAACTTGGTACCTGGTGTCTTTAGGTTCTATAGTGGTCCAAAGAAACAAGATATATATTTAGGTTTGAGAAACAGTGGGGCACCAAACTTCAGAGTGGAGATAATTCAGATGTAGACGTCATTAATTATCTTAATTTTTGTTAAGGACAAAAACGCGCAAAGCAACGTCGCTTACTCACGTTTAAATAACCAGTGGTTCCCAAACTTTTGCTTATCAAAATTTGATGACAATAAGACAGGTGTAGTTGCCTTGCCTACCTTGATCACTTAAGTTGTTGAAATCAGTTTAGAAGATATGATGCTACATACAGGCAGACAGCACAGGCACACGGGCTGATACACGTAATAAAAATTTATTATGTTATTATTTTTAGCAATATTCCGCGAAATGAGTCTCAAACTGTAAGTAAATGTGTGAGTGTACGCAAAGGCATGGGTACAGCACCCCCCTCTCCACTCTCACACTACCCATGCGTACACTCGCATGCAAGAACCTGCAAACACCACCACCACACAAGCAATAACGTTGGCAAATCCGTGCAAGACCCCTCACCACCATGCAGGTTGAAAACCTCGACGCGCGTTTCGCCCCAACACCGGAGCATCTTCAGGAGGAGGAGGAGGGAGGTGCTGTACGCATGCCTATGCGTACACTCACTCATTTACTTACAGGTTAAGGTTTATTTCGCGGAATATTGCTAAAAATAATAACATACTAAGTTTTAAGCTATGGATTTCCGCAAAGTAGCCCCTGATTGTATTAACTACATGTAATAAACGTATATTTGAGTATCTACTCCCCCGTACAACAAAATAAACGTGTTTTATACCTATAATGTTAATAACATCTTTTATTCTAATCTCCCTGGAAAAAATAGTAGTTTTTCAAGGATGCCGTTTAAATATTATGTTAGGAGTTATGTATTCAGGTTAAGCCTAGCTTTAATGTTTTTTATAATGACATGCTAACGGAAACAATAGATAAAGAAATGTACATTTTCTTATGGGCAATAGTATCTTTAAAAAAATATTTCAATTTTGTTAGTCTCGCTAAAACTCGAACCAATTTGGCTAATTTTATGATAAGTACTCACATACGGTTTTGCTCGATAGTTTTACTCCGAATCGAAGGAAATGACATATTTGACATATTTAATTCCATCGAACCGGCTCGAAGGGAGCCTTCGAGCTGTCAGTTTTGCGGTTCACACGGTGGTTATTGCTCGATTTGGAGTAAAACTATCGAGCAAAACCGTATGTGAGTACTTAGCGTAAGTCTTGAAATGTTCGTGGTAGAGGAAAGGTATATATGAGGAGGAAAGTGATACGAATTTCACCGGGTCATCTTGTTCAATTAAAAAATAGCATACGATACAAGAGAGCTCAACTTAAGTTATAAAAGCTCCGTATCTCTATTAATAAGGGGGTTCATAATTAGTTGAAAGTTTGAGAGCCAGTGGCATTTACGTTATCTCTCATTATTTAGGATTTAGAGCAGCCATTTCTTGTTTGCTAGCATTATCCTGAGACTTCGTCTGGCTCACGAGCTATGTGCCTAAACCAGGGAATTATAGCCCACTAGATGTTGCTACAAACCTTGTAGCGCGGAAGTTGAAAGGCACGGAAACCGTACATTTTTATAGGATGAAAACTGTCCTGGGTCCTATACCGGGTCATCCAACACATAAAGGATACAAATCGTTCGTATTTATAATACTAGTATAGGTGTTTCCATCTATATTTTCTCTGTGTATCTCTTATTTAATTCATTTAATTTAATTTTTTACTGTCCAATATTTTCCCAGTAACCACTGATAATATTATTTTATTGTCAATCTTAGAAATTGGTTTGGGATTAGGAGCCATTCCAATTGAATAATAAAATAAGAAAGCGGAAATACTTAAAAACATATAAAAAGTAATGTTTGAAATTAGATTGGGTATATTTTAAATTAAAAATCCCCTTTATTTGTTTATTTGATAGCAACTAAACAACGCCAACAAACGTACAAGAGGCAATCTTAGTAGGCAAGATAGTGATATGAAGTAAAATACTTGTACGAAATGCAAACCGGTAGTTTTCAGACTTTTTCGACTGGTTCATAGAAAAAAATGTTTTGTATTTGAATGAATTATTGTCTCCATGCTGGTGTCTGATTACATTTCTAAAAACAATAATTTATCCAGGGGCTCCCAGAGTGTGCGCCGAGGCGCCCTGGTGCGCCGTGGAATGATAAGAGAGGCGCCGTGAGTCGATCCTCCATAATTATCTGAAACGACAAATATTATAAAATAAAATTATAATATTAATTATGTGAAGCAGGTAGACGATTAAAATTTTGTTTATTATTATTTAGGTACCTGTTTAACCTAACTATGATCATTATAAAGGTGTTTATTTATGTATCTTTTTCTAATAGCTAGATACAGTAGGGCGCCCGCGCCGCGATTTTGTCACGGCGCGGGCGCCCTACTAAATATTGTGACGTGTAACTGCGCCGCAGGGTAAAAAAGAGATACCCCTGAATTTATCTATAGCTCACAGAGCGGAAGGAGCGCCCTACAAGTCCTTTGTGGATAGGGTTGCCAGGTGGCTAAACCGAAAAGCCGGACAAAGCAATCAGCTTGGCCGGACATTAGTACAAAAAAGAGTTGCTATTGAGTACTTAGAATCTGAACTTTTAATACTTTCTGCAACTCGTGTATACCGTACAATTTTTTTTTTACATGTCATTAGGTGTAAAACCGTCTAAAATTTGTGTTTTGAGGCTCTACAAAGGCCGGACTCCCTTTGATTTTGGCCGGACACGCATGCAAAAAGCCTGACTGTGTCCGGCTTTATCCGGACGACTGGCAACCCTATTTACGGAGCCCCAAGGCGCCGAGGAGCACAGTTTGAGAATGACTGTTCCATAGTATTTATTATTAGTAGCTCTAAGTCCATTCGGGAGATGATGATGCTCAAACCAATCTTTTAAAAACTTATGAATCGTATAAAAGTTAGAATAATTAACCCTAGCTCAACTTCATAAAAACTATGCGGGTCTCAACCGATCTCTTACGATGTTTAACTGAAAAATCTTAACGAACATTTTAAACCTCGCTTTACTGGATTAATTTAAAAGTTCAAAGCTTATGTAAGGGTTCATAATGTTTAAAAGAGAGACAAAATTTTATACTTAAAAATTACTCAGCTATAATTTAAAGATTTTGACGTAAGTTCTATATTATATTTCTTGTCACACTCCACATTCAACGAACGTTAAAAGTAATCTCCAAAATATTATTTGTTCAACTTTTTATAATTTTTTGTATGTTGCTCTATCTTCGAGATAAAGCGAGAATCTCTATCTTCACATAAATTAGACTATAGACAATAATTTGTCTATACACACACATCACACTTCTCGCATCAAATCGGACTAAATTCGTAATATCCGCAACCATTTCGCCGGGGAACCCTAAAAGTTATTCAATACACTTCAAAAGCGAAATATTAATTCAAATAAAAGTTTTAAAAGTATTGAAAGCGTACAACGTATTGATATACCTACTTGTTGCCGTACAGGGGAACCACTTATACTATATTGAATAGTTTTTTTATACTACTCTTATATAAAGATCTATACTTTGTATACAGTCGTTATAGTTTAGTCCGTGTCCGTCAAGCCTCTTCTAAGCAGACGAGGACAAAACATAGTATTTTGTAACTTACCCCCTTTAATCCATACTTACTAATATAATATTATAAATGCGAAAGTGTGTCTGTCTGTCATCTTTTTACGCCCAAATCGCTGAATCGATTTTGCTGAAATTTGATATGGAGGTACTTTGAGTCCCGGGAAAGGACATAGGATACTTTTTATATGGAAAAATGTACGGTTCCCGGGCGATAAACGAGTTTTGGCGCAACGGAGTTGCGGGCGTTATCTACCTTTAGTAGATTTAAAATAATTTTTTCGCAGCTAAGCAAGGTCCACTGTCTTTGTACGTCATGTGCATTTTCCATGTGGCAGACAAAAACAAGCAAAGTTGTGTACTCAGTTAATTAGTTATTCGCTGTGTAAATATTTGATAATAGTAAGAAGACATGTTGATTTTTCAACTTTTTTTATGATATGATTGGGCAAACGAGCAAACGGGTCACCTGATGGAGAGCAACTTCCGTCGCCCATGGACACTCGCAGCATCAGGAAATCTGCAGGTGCGTTTCCGACCTTTTAAGAGGGAATAGGGTAGGGGATTAGGCCTCCGGTAAACTCACTCACTCACTCGGTGAAACACAGCGCAAGCGTTGTTGCACGCCGGTTTTCTGTGAGAATGTGGTATTTCTCCGGTCGAGCCAGCACATTCGTGCCGAAGCATGGTTCTCCGTATAAAAACTAGAAAGAAGGTCTATATTTATTAAAAAAAAGAAAATACCACTGAGCGGGGGACATAATATTACACATTGGCGGCAGTATAGCCTGCTGAGCTTTTTACATGGATGAAAAGGGATTGTCGAACTCTACGATTGATTGGCATGATGTGAGTGACAGTGGATCGATGCCGGTGGTGGCACGGACTTGCGTTTACGACGTCGTAAACCCCGTGTCTGGAGGAGCAGACGGAGTGACGTCATCACACAATTGACCAATCAGCTTCGTTGTGACTTCTGTTCAAATGGATTGTTGGTAGAACAGCTGAGTGCTGAATGCTGATACAGCAATAATATATAGCTGATATATAATATAATATCTATGGACGCTTCACAACACGTCAGTCTGGCCCCGTGCTAAGTACCTGAAGGACTTGTGTTACGGGTACCAGACAACGGAAATATATTCAATACTTTTTATACTCTACATATATTTAAGATTTTTATTATATGATACACTTATTTAATACACATCCATGACCCAGGAACTTTGAAAAATTTTTGTTCCATGCGGGATTCGAACCCGCGACCCCCGGCTTGAGCTACCAACTGCAGTCCACCGACTGAGCCACAGAGGTATACAGAGTGTCAGAGAGTAACAAAACCGAATGTTGTGTATTACTTAACGGTGTGTATGTGTTTCTTGTATAGAGTTTATTGCAAAAGTAGCAGTGCTGAAAGAGTACTTTTTTGTTTATTTTTGTTCTCTCAGCGATGCCACTTTTACAGTGCACTCTATACAGCGGGATATACATTATACATACAGTATGTAAATATTATGTATTGCAGTATACCTAAGTAATCTATACTAATACGAGTAACTGTAGTGTGTAAATATTATGTATTGCAGTATACCTAAGTAATCTATACTAATACGAGTATCATAAATGCGAAAGTATCTCTGTCTGTCTGTCTGTCTGTCTCGCTTTCACGCCAAAACTACCGAACCGATTGTAATGAAATTTTGTATACAGATAGTCTAAAGTCTGAGAAAGGACATAGGCTACTTTTTAACTGGAAAAAAGGGTTGTAAGGGGGTGAAAATACGAAAATTTGTTCAAATTAAGTTAGTTCCAAAAATTCATACTAGATGGCGCCGTGCGTCTCTTATATCGCGCTAACGCTTGCCCAACATCTTTCTAGAAGAGTTGGTATCATTAGGTTGAATTCTGTTGACATCGCGCGCTATAACTGAAGTCCACGCAGACGAAGTCGCGGGCAACAGCTAGTTAAGTATATAATGTGTATTGTCTTCGTGTTTAATGAGCATTAATAAAGTAGATAGCAATGGCGTTATTTGTGTACAACCTTACATACATACCCTAAGGTATTGTCGTTTAATTTTGTTACACTCTTTTTTTTTTATGAAATAAGGGGGCAAACGGGTCACCTGATGGAAAGCAACTTCCGTCGCCCATGTACACTCGCAGCATCAGAAGAGCTGCAAGTGCGTTGCCGGCCTTGTAAGAGGGAACAGGGTAATAGGAGAGGGTAGGGATGGGAAGGGAAGGGAATAGGGGAGGATAGGGAATCGAATTGGGTCTCCGGTAAACTCACTCACTCGGCGAAACACAGCGCAAGCGCTGTTTCACGCCGGTTTTCTGTGAGAACGTGGTATTTCTCCGGTCGAGCCGGCCCATTCGTGCCGAAGCATGGCTCTCCCACGTATAAACTCTGTACAGATGGATATTTCATATCATATGTCACACTTTATCAAAGTAAATCAGTGAGACAAACACTGTACAAAGCTCAACGGAATATAATCCATCTAATCCACAATTCCAATCATGTATATTAATGAGTTGAAGCTATAGTTTTCAACTTCGCCGATTCTCAGCTTGCGATATAACTTTACAGCAGAATCTGCGGATTGAGATTTCAAATCTACAGAAACTATGTTTTCTCTAGATGACGCCAGCAACTCCGTTGCGCCAAAATTCGTTTTTCGCGCGGGAACCGTATATTTTTCCGGAACAAAAGTGATGTATGTCCTTTCGTATTCAACGTAATATCTCAATCTCTTTATTATATCAAAATTCACCAAAATCGGTGTCGTGGTTTGAAGGTAAAGAGATAACACATTCTTACTGCATAGACATACATAGACACACTTTCTGATTTATAATATTAGCATGGATATAAAATTCTTGTGTTTGTTGAAACATCTTACGAGTTTTCGATCAGTTTACGAGCGTCACTTTTTTATCAATTCCAAAAAGTGCACTAGGCCGCTAGAAGTTTTCTCTTTAAAAATATTTACTTACTTACAAAATATAACTTTTCAAAATTCTAACCAAACGTGATAACACAAAACAAACTCCAATTGGTCGGAACGTGACGTTAAACAATTTTTAAACCAACAATCGTAGTAAATAAATAAGACGGGGCTGGAGAAAATGACAAGCGCCATGTATCAAGAGCTCAGCAGATCTTATCAAGATGGCGGACGCCGCCATTTCGCGACGTGCCGCGCTGACTAAAATGTTTCCAATTCGATGTTGAATGCAATAAATTAATTCTGTTTGTAATTGTTTTGTAAAAGTTGTATGTTCAGTTGCGGTTTTGACTTTTGAATCAATGGTAATTGTATCATCTTCGTTTGTTATTATTATCATGGTCGTTGTAATCATCTTAAAAGCTGACTACTACATTTTTACTAAATTATTTGTTTAAATTTGTACTTACATAAGCAAATATTATTTCTCAATATCTAGACAATTTCTTTCTTTCGACTAAATTGTAGAATTCTATCAATAGCTGATGTATTCTATAAAACAAAGGTTTTTTAGGCTCAACAATTTATACAGGCTGTTACTTAAGGGTAACCATAATCTATATATTTTATTCTATGGGCATTGGGCACATATGGGGGCCAAATAAAGATCGCAGGGAAACAAAACTCTAGGTTTGGTCCTACATCATAAAATTATGATTCGAATCGTAGGACATAAAATTAGGATTCAGGACAGCCTGGATGTTGCTTACCACGTAAACGTGTTCCCAGGGTCATATAATTTTGTGTAGGTTAGATTCAGTTTGATAGCTTCCTATGACCTGTAATTTTTTTTTTAATTTTAATTTTTTATTTCTTGAAATTCTTAAGAGTAATATTGTATTAACTGAAATGACACGGTTATTAATAACTTAAAAATCACAATTATCTTTTAATGGACACAATCCAGACAACGTTGTCATTTGGTACATTATTTAGCATTTGTTTTGTTTAACATAATCAACTCAATTTTCACTTGTATGCTTCTCAGAAAACCACTCAGCAACACTTACAACATATCGTCCCAACATTAACGTTGGCACTTACATTAATGAACAAGTTAATTAAGTGTTAAAGTTGTTTATGACGGACCCCGGGGTCCCGGCGGACCCCATTGAAAACCGAAAACAAATACTAACGACTAATAAGCCATAAATCTACCTTTGTTCCTAATTCCTGGGGTCCCGGGAGAGCGATATACCTCGCGCCTCATACAGGTAATAGAACACACCGTATATTGTTGCCAAGTTTACGAATATTACACTATTTGAATCTACAAATAATCTAGGTAAATAAAAATGAATTTTAAATTTTGTTAGTCTTGCTAAAACTCAAGAACGGCTGAACCGATTTTGCTCTTTAAATCTTGTGGAAGTCCAGGGAAGGTTCATATTAGGACTTTGGAGTAATACAAAGTTCATCGGGTCAACTAGTAAATAATAGTACATTACGCACCTTGGGCAGGAAAATAAGAAATGGGTGGAAAACGACAACTTTCTTCGCCTCGGGCCTCGGCCAACAATAACATGTGATCTGAGGCTTTCTTATTTACTGCCCATGGTGCGTATACTATTTTTCTCCTCGACGGAGGCGGAAAACAGCTACATCGGTAAGCGCAGCGGAAAGAAAGTTGACGTTTTCCGTTCGTAGGTGAGAAAAATGTATTTTTTTATTATTGTTACTTTGTAATTTATACTATTATTGGAATTGGAAAGGAATGGAAAGTGTATATTCTGTCTGTTATATCTGTACGCTTTATCCGTAGAAGTTCTATGGTAGAACCTACATTTATAGTCCGGGCTACTCACAAAAATTTTGCTTGAAAAAAAATTTTGTTCTGGGAACCCTGACTATCAAAGATAATATTATAATCGCTGTCTTAAAGTAACCGGTCACCGTCACCGAAACCGGTGAGTTATGTGGTGTAAGCATCAATATCTGAGTCAGTCGGTCGTGATTTACAGTAGTGCTGTGTGTACATTACCGTGACGGCGGTCAGCGATAATGTACACCAGTTTATGGCAAATGTGTATTCGCGGTGTACGGCTTTTTGATATAGAGCACAGATACGTTTTCATCTTATTGTGAACAAAACCTTGACTTGAAATATTAAATGCTCAAATGAAATTATGTTAGGTACCAATCATCAAAGAATATCATAATTAAATAATAAAACATATGCTGCACCTTAATTACATGAGCGACGGTAGTTGCTTTCCATCAGGTGACCTGTTTACTCATTTGCCCCCTTATTATAATATACTGGGTGTAGCAAAAGTAAGTGATAATAGTTTAGGGTATGTATAAGTGTCCTCTGCTCACTGCAAAAATAGCAGCACTGAGAGAGCAAATTTTTTTGTAATTTGTATGGGCAAGCGCCCCAACGTCACGAATTTTCCTATACAAAAGTAAAATAAGTAACTCTTTCAGCGCTCCTACTTTCACAGCGAACTCCTTATAGGGAACTAATACATACCCTAATGTATTATCAATTAGTTTTGTTACACTCTGTAAGTATAATATTAGAAAAAAAGATTTACCGTGCAGCACTACCTTTTACCTTGTTCCTACTTGCTACAGCAAAATATATTGTATCTCTACAAGCTATAACGACGCGAACACACAGAATACAAAACTGTTTGTGCTCGGCGCGCGGCGCACCTCCCGAGTCCCGCGGGAATCCGTAATTTTTATTTACAGCTCCGAGATCGATTTTCGAAAATAGGCTACGTGTCAAAACGAGGCCAATACTGAAATATTTACTGCGAATCGTCTGTGAAACACAGATATTATCAGTTTCTATATCCATACTTCCATACTAATATTATGTGTCTGTCTGTTACCTCTTCACGCTCAAACCGCTGAAACAAAAAAAAACCAACTCCGTTGCGCCAAAATTCGTTTATCGCGCGGGAACCGTACATTTTTCCGGGATAAAAAGTATCCTATGTCCTTTCCCGGGACTCAAAGTATTCCCATACCAAATTCAGAAAAATCAGTTCAGAAGTTTGGGCGTGAAGAGGTACGGTAGGTACGGGCGAAAAGAACAGATAGAACGATACACAGACCGAGACACTTTCGCATATTTATAATAGTTATTAATTTGGATAGTAAAGACAGAGTAGACAGTTGTGGTGTGGTTGTGGTAAAGATCTTAGTGCGTGTCAAAAGTCAAAAAAAAAATTCAGAATAAGGTTTTTTTCAAACACTTTCTGAACGTTGATGCTACTGGGGCCTACCACCGGTTCTCTCGGTCGGAAATTCGCACGGGGCCATCTTTTACCAAAAAGATGGAAAATTACAATGGCATTATGACTAAATAAAAAATAAAAAAACTAAATACAACAAGTGTACAATATTACAATAAAATAATATACAGAAACAGCTCTGCAGGGGGCGACCTTATTCCCACGGTGTACTATCATTCATGAAATCAGTAACTTTATAGTATGCTTTGGTACACCAACGTTCTTTAACAACTTTTTTAAATTTATTAATTATATAAAATAGATTATAATAAGTATAAGTACTTATTGTGATAAATTTAGATCATAGATCATCTCAGACTAAAAGCACAAAGCTTAATATCACGTATACGACTTACAGTAACTAGATCTGAAGGTTTATGATATATTTTATGACCATTATCATTTTAGCACTAAAACTGACACTTTTGTCCTCTACCCTTGAGAAATACACTGAAAGGATCAGAACCGGTAGCCAAGGCTTTGTCTTTATTGTTTCTTTATTCGCCGATCAAAATGTATGGAATTGACATTAGACGAGTCGAACGTCAACATCATATCAACGAACGCTTAAGTCAATTTCATACATTTTGATCGGCGATTCTATAAAGAAGCGATAAAGAATAGGTCTTGGCTAAAGGATCAGTGTCTATATAATGTTTACACCCTGAGTATCTGTAGTAGTAAACATGTAACCAATATAATAATAGATTTGTTTTAGTCGACTTTTTAATAAGTTTATCTGGCTTATTCGTTAAAATGTTTGTTGGTCCCATAAAGTTAATATTATATAAACTTAATGGTTGGTCCATTCACAAAGATATTTAAAAGCGCTAGTGATTAAATTATACGATATAATATGCCTTAAGTCTCAAATTCTCTATGTTTTTTTAAGAGCCTATGCTGGTCTACTGCTGGGCAAAGACTGCCATCCACTCCTCTCGATCAAACGCAAAAGCCAGTCTGGCTCGTATTTAGCTAACTCATCGCACCGTCTTTTTCGAGGCTCGACACGGCGGCTTCGTCCATCGTCTGGTACCTGTAAATTATTATGTCCCGGGATTTAAAGTATCTCCATATCGAATTACAGCACAATCGGTTGAGCAGTTTGGGCGTGAAGAGGTATCAGACTGACAGACAGACACACTTTCGCATTTATAATATTAAGTATGGATCTATATTAATTTTCCTAATACCGTTTCTGTAGTTTTTGACAGCTAACTGTACTACTTCTGTAAAACAGTAAAAAATCTAAATTAAAAAGTAGCAACATCGTAGTGTCATCCCTTTTTTCTTAGATTGATATTTTGAAAGGGATGACACTACGATGTTGCCACTTTTTAATTTCTTCACTTTCTTGATAGGCTATACGTCGTAGTTTTATGAGAGCGTTCTTTATAGCAAGGGTCCTGTCATATTATTCTTAACTTGTATGTCGGTTACCTCTATTAAATAGAACTGACAATACTACCCTTTAGTATTTACCCTAAACTATTTGCCACACGGAACCACCCTAGGAATAGTTTACTCGGCCGTATAAGTCTTGTTTTATTTTCGGTGCGAATATGACTGAAGCTCACGCAAATATTAAGGCTTCTGCCATCGGTTGCTGAAATGCATCGAAGAAACCGTTGTATTTATAGTAAAAATTAAATAACTTTATGAAAAGAAGGGGCGTTTTCTGTCTGTTTGTTTGTCTGTCTGTCTGTCTATGTGTCTTTCTATGCCATCGTAATTCTTAGCACCCAAAAGAGTGGACCGATTTTGATCTAGTTATTTTTGTTTGTAAGCTGACATAATATTCGACAGTGTTCATAGTTCATCATCAGCCCGCTCGGTGCTGTAGAATTTGGGTTCAAAAATTAAGATTCAGGGGTTGTTAAATTTCTTAAATTAAGAAATTATACTCTTATCAATACTACAACGCTGTCTACGTGATATACGTAATTTGGTTGGATTAATTAATGTCGAGCCCAGCTAACTGATAACGACTAACATTGATTTGACGCAACTCGACCAAATGACGTAGGTCCGCCTATCTGTGTCTTTGATACTATCAGAAAATCTAATTCATCAGCAGGTTGTTGGTTGTAAATAGCTCCATATTATGGCAGCTAACAATGTTTACACTGCTACAAGGATTGTAATGCAGTTGGACGCTTGTAGTAGTGAAATACAATTGAAGTGAAATAATGCGTGGAAGAGCCATGATTCGGCACGAATGGGCCGGCTCGACCGGAGAAAACCGGCGTGAAACAGCGCTTGCGCTGTGTTTCGCCGAGTGAGTGAGTTTACCGGAGGCCTAATCCCCTACCAATAGGGTAGCCTTCCCTCCCCTTCCCTATTCCCTTCCCTAATCCCTTCTGATGCTGCGAGTGTCCATGGGCGACGGAAGTTGCTTTCCATCAGGTGACCCGTTTGCTCGTTTCCCCCCTTATTTCATAAAAAAAATTGAAAGATTACTGTGAAGCTGTCTATTCTTCTGTACTGCCCTACTAGACAAGTGACGCGATTTGTATGCGATTTGACATAAGTCATCGCTTCGCTAGCGAATACTAATGTCAAATCCCATATATTTTGTTGGCGTTTACGATAATCGCTTGACACTTATCTCTAAGCGCTGACCTTCAGTGTATGTGCCATAAACTGTAATTTTCCAGCCTTTCTACCAAATAAGGGCCTCTAAATTCTAAAGAATTACACCCGAATGCGTTTTGCATTTCCCGAATCGAACATGTGACCTGCGGAATGTGGGAAAAGTTGCCCAACGTCCAGGAATGCCAAACGTTTGGGAATGGCAGTATGCGAGCGTCCCAACTCCTATTTTATTACTTTTATGTCGTTTGTCTCAAAGAATCCACGAATTTCTTTTCGTCATACATTTATATTTCCTTTTTATTAATGATCGACTTTTTTGGCATATTTAATTGAATACAATAATTGGTAATAAGGTTTTGTAATGAATATAAATGAAGGTTATTGAAGCAAAATAATATAATATCTTATTATATATAATATAACACCTTTCTTTTGGGTATAGTTTTGAAAAATTAAGATATAGCCTTATATAAAATTTATTTGGTAAGTATTTAGAAGAGACCTTTAAATATTAGGCTTTTGTTTTATATTTATAATATAAAATTATGATCCTTATTACTTTATATACCTTACGGAATAAGCTAAATACTCCGTAAGGTTTATAAAATTAATTGACCAATCCCATGTTTATTATAAGCATCTCTAAAATTATAGTGGCCATTATCATAAAGGGCCTTTAATATTAGGCCTCATTTTAACATATTGATATTTTAACATTTTAACATAATGATTTCACATATTATAGTTTTTAATAGAGCCTAATATTCAAAAAAGTTTTAAAGAACAGCCATTGGTCAAAACCAACCAATCACGGCGCTGCTTCTACCGACCAATAGCTGTCACCCCGAGCTGTCAACGCAGGAATTTGCGGTGGAAATCAGCAGATAATGAAGAATCAGTAGTAATTAAATTTGAACGCAATATTAATGACAACGATAATTCCTGTACCAGTCAATTTGTTGAGCAAACAAGACGATTTGATATCGCTCATTCATAATTTAATTTTAAATCAGCTAATTAAAATATTCGCGATTAGTGTATGATAAACGTGCGGTTTGGTGTGTTGATATTCGATGTTGCAATTTTAATGTTCGTGTCGACACAGTTTCCCAATACTCCCAATGGAACGGAATAGGGCACAGGCAGATACCTTCATTTATAAATTCCTAGCTGTCCCGGCAAACGTTTCTTTGCCGTAATATAAAGTATTTCGCCCGTATTATTTTATTGAAGTGACTAAATAAGTATGTCACCATGGCAACGTCCGTCGCTATCCCGTCGCACAAACAATCGTTGCCGTTAGTCTCGAGTTGTAATAATTTACTATTATTTATTGAACAAATGAACTTATCAATATAAAAAGTACCCAGTAGCCGATTCTCAGACCCACTGAATATGCATGTAAAATTTGGTTAAAATCAGTAAAGCCGTTTCGGAGGAGTACGCGGCCTAACATTGTGACACGAGAATTTTATATACAGGGTGTAAGAAAAATAAGTGATAATACTTTAGGGTATGTACGTGTTCCTTGTAGAGAGTTCACTGTGAAAGTAGCAGCGCTGAAATACGAAAAAAAAATTCACTTTTGTATGGTCAAGGGCCCCAGCGTCACGAGTTTCCCCATACAAAAGTGAAAAAAAAATTTTTGACTTTCAGCGCTGCTACTTTCACAGTGAACGCTCTACAAGGAACACGTACACACCCTAAAGTATTATCACTTATTTTTGTTACACACAACAAGATGTTCCTAACAGCGTAGAATTAAAATCAAAATTTTGGTCTATTACTGAAACATTTTGTTGAAGACAATCTTTGAGATAATTGAAATAATATTATTCTTTGCTATACATATTAGTGTTAATTTGTTTATATTACATAGTTATAGGCGTAATAGGAATCTTAACCAAATTTCAGTACTTGGAGCAAAACTTAACTTAAAAATAAACGCGCCGGTAAAAATATCGCTATGTAGGTGTAACAATAAATTCTCGTGTACATCTAAACCACGAGAGCTTTTAAAGTATTTCGCTAGTTGCAATAAAAACTTTTTAAAATCAGTTAGCTGGAAATTAACGCCAAATAAAAGGAAGCCTAATTCTTGGCCGCAGGCCAGTGCAGGCCATCTTAGTCCATAGCAGGTTCTCTGGGAACGACTAATGATGATTTGAACGTTCCGAATGCACCTGAAGACCTCCTGGTCGATTTTGTATTGGATTTTGTAAGTTTTAAGCACAGGTTCTGAACGAAATTTTCTTTCTTTTGGAATTGGTTCGGGCATTGCATACCATTGGTAAAAGTCTAAATAGGTATCTTGTAGTAGTGTGTATACCATTTTTCTATGTATTTACTGTTAGCTTTGGCAACGCTCTTCATGTGTATTTCTAAATCTAAATGTCAATATAAGTTTTGGTTAATGTTAAATTTTGTTAACGTTTGCTAAGGCCTAAGACTTAATGAGACGTCATAGGGCCTTGGATCACTTTGCTTTCCAATATTGGGACAACAACTAAATGTTCCATCATTTACACGATAGTGCCTCTTAATTTCTGGATCCCATCTATTGGAACATACGACACACGCCAGGTTCTTCGAAATCCTCGTATATCGTACATTATTAGATTACCGAATGAAATGTCACAGATATCCATCACAAAGTGAGTGCCGAATGGTAATCTGACGCTGCGAGGGCAAATTTACTTAGCAGCACTAGCATGCATTTATTAGGTGAGTGGGTTCATTGTTTTCATGTCGTACGTTCTATTTAAGATTGCTTTGACTAATCATCTTTACTTGCTTAGTAAGATACTAGCATCATCCTGGGGAATGTTAGAATTAGTACTTTTTTAGAGTTTAAGTCTGATAACTCGGTAATTTTATGTAGAAGACAGCAACAGTGCAACGCGTACGTCGTAACTCGTACTAAAAGTCGGTCAGAAATAAAATGAAATTTCAATCATGCCCGTAGGCCGTAACCCGACTACTACCTAACAAAAAGTATACCTTGGATGACCTGTTGGCTCATGTGGCTCATACCTGTTTCGAGAATATGGTTATTCTGGTATGTTGAAATAAACAATCATAACAATTTACTTTTATTAATCTTTTTTTTTTTTTTTTTTTTAATCTTTTTATTTTACAGAGGCTTTTAACACTCAGTGTTAATGTCAGCCATTTATTAATCTTACTGAAAAATATTTTGTTTTCAACACTTCATTTTGCGCAGATTAGGTAACACGTCTTTAAATTCCTACTTGCCAGGAACATTGCCATTTATGCTTCCCCATGGGTACGCCCATGTGTATGATATAGATTATTGGATATAATTTTTGTCTTGGCCGTCTTTCTTAATCATTACTTTGTTTTTCTTAACGAAATATAGATCAAAATTGGTTTTTGGACCACCTTAGTACGAATTATAAGGAGTAGTTTGTTTGTTGTGAAGGTTAGCATCTTAAATCCACGTCGTGACATAATCCATTTGAGCCCATCATCTCTGAATCTTAACATTCATTTCAGAACACACGAATGAGGAAAACATTAAAACATTCCCCAAAATTCCGTTTCAGTCTTATCAGAACAAAATATAATTACACAGTGTTATCACGATAAAGTTACTAACAATGACCCAGCGCCATATTGCTATTAGTTATTTCAACCGCGAAACAAAATGTCGGTGAAATATTAAAAACAAATCGATTGAAAAGCGTGGTAATAACTGAAGGATTATATAAAGCAAGCTGTGTCAATTGTTTTCCGTGCTGTTTGTGAAAGAATAGTTTTTTTTATTAACTCATTGATAACATAGCGATTAGATAGAGTGACCAGGACAAAAAAGGTGAGCGTTACTTGTTTATCAATAAACTTTCCTTGGCCTAGAATATGTACTGTATTTTTGCATTAAAATTATTAAAACATAATCAAAATAAATCATAAATGAATAAATTTTTCACTTTTTTGCTAAATGTGCGAATTTCTTACGCCGGTTCTTTTCGCCGGGGTTCCCGAACCGGGCGGTGGTAAATCAACACGTAGACGTTTTGAAAAAAAAAATCGGCCAAGTGCGAGTCAGACTCGCGCATGAAGGGTTCCTTACCGTTATAGAGCGAAAGTATGAAAAATTTGTGTTTTTTTGTATGGGAGCCCCCTTAATTATTAATTTTATTTTAATTTTAATTTAATGTTCATATATAATTGAGGATTTCGTGAAAATTTCAAGTGTACATGTTGTCATTCTGGATAACGAGCCAAAAAGGCCAATAAAATCACGTTTGTTGTATAGGAGCCCGCCTCAAATACGAACTTTATTTTGTTTTTAGTATTTGTTGTTATAGCGGCACCAGAAATACACAATGTGTGAAAATTTCAGAAGTGTAGCTATAGCGGTTCCTGAGTTACAGCCTGGAGACAGACAGACAGACGGACAGACATCGACAAGTCTTAGTAATAGGGTCCCATTTTTACCCTTTAGGTACGGAACCCAACTTATTCAAGAATTAAATACTTTGATTTATCTATTGTGCTTTCTTGATTTCTTGCATTATAAATTATAATATTATAAATCACTATGAATATTAATTCCATTTTTTTAAGATGGGGAGAAAAACGATTTGAGCTTTGTTTTTAACTCATTTGAAGTCTGAGCAAAGTTTCCTATTCCGGGTAATAAACGTAGAAATGATTTTAATTATGGAGGGCTCTCAGATACCTAATATTAATTAATTTTAATTATCTATTACGCTGTTATTATTTTGCTTACCTAATTGTTCTTTCGTTTTCAGTTACCGATTATTTATTTATTCTATGTTGAAGTCTTAGATTAAAATAATTCTTCTGAAGTAATTTAAATAAAATTAAAATATTAATATTAAAATTAAAAATGTTAAATAATGTAGGTAGGGAATAAAATTATTCGAATATTTTTAAAGACATAATATTCGAATTTATTCGACTAATAAAATTATTTGAAAATATAATCTATATATTAATACGTGAGCCAAAAACTTTGTATCCCTTTTGACGAAAAATGGGGAAACGTAGGTGAATGAAATTTTGCACAGTTATAGTTTACATGGTGAAGGAGTGCATCGAGCTAATATAATTTTGAAATGATGCTTTTATCATACATTTTTTTAAAAAATAAAACATTACACACACTACAACACACACACTAGGAAAAATGACAGATTTTTGAGTGACAAGCCTATACATACGAATTATACTCTTTTGTTTATGGTTGAAGTCTGTTGACAACAAGGTGATAAATTGAAAATGGATTAGGTACAGTTTTTTTTTTATTGAATCTTAGATACTATTAGACAATGTTTACACGGCCAGTCTGAGATCAGCTGAGTCCCAGAGACAAGAGTTGAAAAAAATATGATAAAGTCAATATTTTTTTACAAAATAAAGGTAGTAAATTCCTAATGACGTCGTTGAATTTAAGGTCGAATCTCGACCATTGGGCGATCTCTAGTATTTTTTAATTACCGGTGGGCGGTGAAAGACAATGTTTTGATCAACACATTTCATTATATCATTCGTTGACGTCAATGTTACTATTGTTAGCGATGATTTAACAACATTCGACAATAATTATCGATTTTGATTGTTAAGATTAGGTACATGCTTGACTGCTTACAAGTTACAACTATTGGTTACTTGGAATATTATATAATAATAAATAGTTCAGGACAATTATTTTGCTCGGTTTTTTTTTGTTTTTTGTGACTGTCGTCATCCTCAGTATCACCATTACAAGTAACGCTATCATCATCACTGTCATCAGTACCCATAAAGAATAAGATGAAATAAAGAAAAAGATGAAAATTTAACTAGAAATTATGGTAGGTGTAAGGTGTCTCTTTATAGCGCGGTTGTTACGTGACTTTTGAAATTAATTTGGTACCATTCCACTAATCTTTACGTTAAATCAAAATTTTATTTATTTAAAATGAATCTAAACGGAGTCATAAACGTAATCAAAGACACAGCACCGAATATTTACATTTAAGGGGGCGACTAACCCTAAAGTGTCGATTTTATAATTCATTTTTATACTTGAAAATAAGCCCCGAATTGTTTCATTTTCTAAAATTAGATACTACATTATATTTCTCTGCAAAAACACGATATCTTAAATTTTCTCGATAGAAAAAAATCACAAAGATGCATCAAATTTTCACGAATTTTTCATTTATTGCCATAACCGTACATTGAACTAAGTTAATATTTTAACACATTGTATAAAATTCTATCATTTAGAGATCGACCTAGCGGATTTTTAAAATGTTGTATATTTATCGAGTTATTGAGAAAAAACTAATTTGGCGATGAATCCGCGTCATCCTTTTTCACCTGGCATATGAAAGACGGGCGTGAGTGTGAAGAGAGAAGGACGATGTTTGATTTTTGGGGTAAGTCGCCCTCTTAAATCAAAAATAATATCTAGACTTTTAAATTAGTTTAGTATGAAAGCTGCGCAGCTGCCGCGTTTTTTTAACCGGCTTCCAAAAAGGAGGAGGTTATATGTTCGGCTTTAAAAGCAACATGCCTATAAACATAAAATCAAAAGTAATGAACTATGAATGAACTCATGCCTTTTTTATGAAATAAGGGGGCAAACGAGCAAACGGGTCACCTGATGGAAAGCAACTTCCGTCGCCCATGGACACTCGCAGCATCAGAAAAGCTGCAGGTGCGTTGCCGGCTTTTTAAGAGGGAATAGGGTAATAGGGGAGGGTAGGGATGGGAAGGGAAGGGAATAGGGGAGGGTAGGGATGGGAAGGGAAGGGAATAGGGGAGGGTAGGGAAGGGAATAGGGTAGGGGATTGGGCCTCCGGTAAACTCACTCACTCGGCGAAACACAGCGCAAGCGCTGTTTCACGCCGGTTTTCTGTGAGAACGTGGTATTTCTCCGGTCGAGCCGGCCCATTCGTGCCGAAGCATGGCTCTCCCGCGGCCTACTGCCATCCTTGTCATATGGGTGCCAAACGTGGAAGTACAATAATAATTGTAACTTGCCAACGCGGAATGGAGTCTCCATTCCGCGTTGGCAAGTTGGCAGTAGGCAGGATGGCAGTAGGCCGTGGGAGAGCCAGTATGGCCGGTATCAAAAAACAACAATAACACCCCTCTTTTTTGTCGGGGGTTAAAAAATAGGGCATACTACTATAAGAGATCGAAACAAGGTTATAGATGCTCTCCGCTTCGCAAAACAACTGAAGTGGAAATGGGCAGGACATGTTGCGAGATTAAACGACCAGCGCTGGACCTCAATAGTAACATCTTGGAAAGGAACTGAAGGCAAGAGAGTATAGGCCTTCCTATTACACGCTGTGATGTCGAAATTAGAAAGATGGCCGGCCCAGACTATATTAGAGTAGTCCAAAATCGAGACAAATGGAATAGTCTAAAGGAGGCCTTCACCTCTGAAGAGGGGGTTTTTGTAAGTTAATATTTATAATATTAGATAAGGTTAATATCCTCACAACTTATTTTTTGAATTCTTTCATCTTTTAGTGTTAAATATCCCATTTATCGAGGAAGGCTATAGGCTATATTTTATCACGTTAAGACTAATAGCAGTGAAGAAATAGAGGAAAATGTGGAAAAAACCGGGGAAAATTATTTGAAAGGGCTAACTTGAACGCGCTAATCTCAGGAACTACGATAGCCCATTTATTGAGGAAGGCTATATTTTATCACGCTAAAGACTAATAGGAGAATGTGGAAAAACCGGGGGAAATTATTTGAAAGGGCTTATCTCGCGAACTACTGGAGCAATTTTTATGTTATTTCTATTTGGCACAGATAAGAAGTAGACCACGTGAAGGATCGTAGACTATCGATTTTAATGTATTTTTTAATGGCTATATATTTTATACCCGTGCGACGCCGGCTATAATTTGGCCATAGCTTATAATATTATGTTTATGGTTTTTAAATTACCCGACAAAAACCATTTTCGCTGTTCCATTTCTTGTTCAGCGAACAAGCGATCTAAAACATATCCAAAACGATTTTATTTTAACGCGGCGTCAGTCGTCACCTTAATGTGAAGGCATTATAGAGTAATAAATGTGATTATAGTCACGGACGAATTCTTTACGACATCGGTAGTACGGTGTTTGGACAGGGATACCTTGTCAGTCACCTCTACTACACAATTATAATATCTTAAGCTAATACAGACTCACATGTACAATTATTTTAGACAGGAAATTTTTATTTGCCTTACTCTAAGAACTCCTAAAACAATTTTAAATTATTTATTCAAATAATATTAAGCTAGATGGCTTTCTCAACTCCGTTGCGACAGAATTTGTTTATTGCGGGGAACCATACGTTTTTCCGGAATAAAAAGTATCTTATGTCCTTTCCCGGGACTCACAGTGTCTCCATATAAAATTTTAGCAAAATCAGTTCAGCGGTTCGGGCCTGAAGAGGTAACAGATAGACAGACAGACAGATGCACTTTCTCATTTATTAGGGTTCCGTACCCAAAGGGTAAAAACGGAACCCTATTACTAAGACTTCGTTGTCTGTCCGTCTGTATGTCGCCAGGCTGTACCTTAAGAACCGCTATAGCTAGACTTCTCAAATTTTTCCAGATTGTAATAATAATAATAATAATAAACATTTATTCAACAAAGTTCACAGTACACTACAATAGAACAAAGCACACAACAATAATGACAGAGAAAGAAAAAAAAAAAAAAAGACATGCATACTATAAGCCTAACCACATAATAGGTATACTTATCAGTAAAAAAAAATAAAAAAAAATTAGAATACTTAATTCGAATTTTAACACAAACAAAATTTTACAAATAATTTACACAAGTACATAATATTTTTGTGGTGCGGCACGGATTGAGTGCTTCGGTATAAGGCAGTGCAGTGCGAAAAGTTGTTGAATAGGACTCCACTCAGGTAATGATCTTGGTACAGGATAACTGTACCACGATCCCTGGTATTATGTGGATCCTTGTGACTGCCAGATTGTGTATATCTGTTGCCGCTATAAACACTTGAAATTTTCACAAAGGCCTTAAATATATGTGTACTTTAACAATTAATAATAATATTTAAATAAAATAAAAATTTAGGCAGGGCTCCCATACAAAAAAACATTTAAGCCTATTTTTACTCTATAACGGAACCCTTCGTGCGCGAGTCTGACTCGCACTTGGCCGATTATTGTAACCATTCTTTGACATTCCCTACTCTTCACATTCATGAAAAATTAATCAGAATCATAGCTAAAGAGAAAATAGAGCAATAGCGACATTATTGAAGAGATACGTCCAACACGCGAGCACGGCAGTTCGCACGTTCGGCCTATCACGTACAGACAACAAAACAAATCTAATATGCATTTTATGTTGGCGCGGGAGCGTCGGCAAATATGCGCAGACCATAATTATACTTTACCGCCCGAATGTACACGGGTTTGCGATGTAGGAATATTAATTTAATATCTTCTGCTCTCGAGAGAGATTTAGGGATATTTCTTCTCTCTTGTATGAAATGTGAATGAGCTTTACCGTCGAAAGAAGAGAACTACGAACTATTAAGAAATCCAAAAGCTAATGTAGAAGAATTAGTCCCTTAAAAACTAATTAGAGCCAGATTAACTAGTTTAAATCGAGAGTCGTACATTTTTCTAAGCAAAATATATCCTATGACCTTTCCCGGGATTCAGAGTATCTCTTTATCAATTTTCATTAAAATCAGTTCAGTTTTATAAGTTTAAAAGGCAAGATATAAATATTCGCATATTTTCATAAATAATTATCACTATTCTTTACTTGTAACTAAATCACAAAACAAAGGCATAAAACAAAATACATATTTTTAAACGCGACTTAGGTTTCATGGCATACTATATTTACTGTTATTATTACCAGGTGAGGTTTTTACCCATTTCCAAATGAAAGTTGATCTAAAAAAGTTTTAGAAATAGCATGAAGACTGCAAAGTTGGGTGAGAATGAATTTTTGTGTGTCAAGGATTTCTGCAACACGTATTTTTTTGTTTATTTTTACAAAAACCGCGGACAATACTGTAAAGCAAAAGGTTTACAAAATGTGCATTTTTTTTCATTTTACACCAGAAATGTAAAAAAGCTTTTAATTCTGTGTTTTTGGCAGGTAAAATGTTTCAAAGGCTGCCTATTTAAATAAAACCTTAGCTACAATATTTAAAAGCAAAACAAAGCTATACTGTTTACATTGCAGACTACATCTAATATTATTGAACACTAGCCTCCCTGTCAAAAACTTGTCATTTTCCATATAAAACCACGATAAACAATATCTGACACTTCATTGTCAATCGCGGTTTATATGGAAAATGACAAGTTTTTGATAGGAGTCAATGACCGCTAGCGACAAGTTAGCCCGAGTGGAGTATAGATGACGCCGCAAAAACTCGTTTATCGCGCGGGAACCGTACATTTTTCCGGGATGAAAAGTATCCTGTGTCCTTTCTCGGGACTCAAAGTGTCCATACCTCAGCAAAATCAACAAAGTTTACCGGAGGCCCAATCCCCTACCCTATTCCCTTCCCTACCCTCCCCTATTCCCTTCCCTTTCCATCCCTACCCTCAGCTATTAACCTATTCCCTCTTAAAAGGCCGGCAACGCACCTGCAGCTCTTCTGATGCTGCGAGTGTCCATGGGCGACGGAAGTTGCTTTCTATCAGGTGAACCGTTTGCTCGTATTGCCCCCTTATTTCATTTAAAAAAATCGGTTCAGTATGGGCGTGAAGATGTAACAGACAGACAGACACACTTTCGTATTTACAATATTATTAGTATGGATTTTATTGAAGATTGTGGCTGAAACGTATGTAGTTTTGACAAAAGATTCGTTAAATTAAAGTTAAGTTTATCTAAGTACGACCTTAGTAGTTGTGCTTCATGGGGTCACGGTGTCCTGTTTTTGTGTCGTCACGCGTCCCCACTTGAAGTTTCTAAAACTATGCGTGGTTTACACGCCTACACGATAAGCTTCCTGAAATATGCTGGCTAAAGTTATTATTTTCTAGTGGTGTTTATGTTTTTAGCAATAAAACAAAAAAAATGGTTGAACCTATATTATAAAGCACTTTAACATATTTAACTAAGTATAAGGTATAATCGATTTTTAGGTTTCCGTACCCAAAGGGTAAAAACGGGACCCTATTACCGAGACATCGATGTCTGTCCGTCTGTCTGTGTGTCTCCAGGCTGTAACTCAAGAACGGTAATGGCTAGAGAGTTGACATTTTCACAGATTGTGTATATCTGTTGCCGCTATAACAACAAATACTAAAAACAATAAAAGCTATTATTTGAGGGGGGCTCCCATACATACAAACATGAAATTTTTGGCTTTTTTTGCACGTAATCCATAATGGCAGTAGGTAGGCACTTGAAATATTCACAAAATCCTTAATTGTATTTGTAATTTAATATTTAATAATAAAATTAAAATAAATTAAATAATCAAGGGCGGGTCTCAAACAAAAAGCACTATTTTTTCGCTTTATAACGGTACGGAACCATTCGTGCAAGAGTCCGACACGCACTTGGCCGATTATTTACACTACATTTACACGATACTACTACAATTTACACTACATTTATGCTATAAAGATCCCTTCGCACTCCAGCTCTAACCTGGGAATTGGGATGCAACAGCAATTTTGATTCAAGAACTCATTTCATGGGAATTGTCGTAGCACGTCAAACAGCTTGTAAGGGCCAGGCCACAACACTGCGTTGCGGTGTCGTATCGCAAAAGCAACAGCGCCCAGAAATGCGATATGCGTAGTCACAACGCAAAAATGTCATCGGAAATCTCGCTGTCGCGTCGCAAATTTCCACGATGCGTTCTGCGACGTCGTAGATTTTTACGATGGGACGCCACAACGCGCTGTTGTGGCATGGCCCTAAGATGTTAAATAACCACGAACTTTAGCGATCATAGAAATTGTAACTTAAACAATCCTGCCTTATTAAGATGTGAAGAGTTGAAGACTAACATGAAATTACTTTTTACTTTTGCGGTCATAGAACTAATATTATAAGAGTAATTCCGGTTTACGGATCAGGGAGATGAGTACAGGACGTGGAATAAAGCCCGCTTTTAACCGACTCCCAAAAAAGGAGGAAGTTGTACGTTCTTGTGGGTGTGTGATATATATATATATTTTTTTATTCATACATGTGTCTTGTTCCAGAGCCCTCAGCGTGAATGGCGCAGTAACCGCAGCACGCTGGCGGGGTACACGCGCCACGTGTACGCGGGCGGCGCGAACGCGTACCACGCGCGCGCGCCCGCCGTGCCGCTCAACGCAAGTGAGTAGGCCACTTTACATTTTTATGTTAACTAACGGCCGTTCCCAATATTTGATCTATCTCTGGTTTTGCCCTACTACAGATAGGAATAACTCACATTAGACATTAGAGACATATATTTTATGTCAATTGTGAGCTATTCCTATCTCTAGTAGGGCAAAATCAGAGATAGATCAAATATTGGGAACGGCCGTTAGAAAATAACGGCCTCATTGATTATCGAAGACAAGACTAAGGGCGCGATCAGACGTGCGCGTGTCCTGCGCGTGTTCTGAGCGTGTTCTACAATAGCGTATGGGAAAACACGCGCACAGCACGCGCTAAACCCGCGCAGAGCCCGCGCGTGACAGAAATAAGACGACTCTATGTAATAGTTACTTAATCAAAGGTTAGAAATATCAAAATTAACTGATAATTAACATTAAAGAATATGGTCATCAGAAGTGAGGGTAGTTAAATAAAAAATATATAGACTATAGAATATGTTTATTGTCGGTCCAAGGCCCTACCACTGGTTCAGTGACCTTCCCACCGAGAAGAACCAGCAAGAAACTCGGTGGGTCTAAATATTCTTTTCAACAGTATAAATTACAATACAGAACACAGTACACAAAACAATCAAGTCACTAACAATCATAGCAAAGGCATAACCAATAATCAAATAACATTTAAGAAATATTATCCATATAATATAATAATTAACACAAAGCAACACACATACAATAAAATATGGCGGATAATAATTACAATAGAAAAGTACTTAACTCACTGTTCAGTCGTCTCCAGTTCACCAGGGTAAGTGACCCAATTACGACTTTCTATGGCTTATATATCCCGGGTTTGGCTTTGCCCAGGGGATATTTCCATCTATTGGCTAAACCCATTGACCAATCAATAATAAGTCAATATTATATCTTGTATGATATTTTAATTATTAAATATTATTTTAATTTGACCGGAAATATTCCCTTTATCCAATCAGCCAACCATAACATTTCTATTGGATAATACAATATGTGAGCCCTCTAAACGTTTTATTTCTCATTTAAGTATTTATGTTCGAAATATCCTAGATATTTCGAACAATACATTTATAACATATCTTTAATTGCAACAATATTATAAATAACAACTTCTAACTGAAATAAACATTAAGTGTCGATAATTAGATAAATAAGTATCTAAATGAACCAAAACTTCCTTATCATGTTTCACAGATAATAATCATTTTTATCTACTTCGAGGTGCATATTTCACAGATAACAAATACTTTCATCTTCTTCGAGGTACAGCTAAATAACCTAGTTATTTGCCACATTTTTGATAACCTTACTTTTCAAATTATTGTAATTTCTTTATTTAATTGTTCCTTTGTTTAATTGTTACTATTATAATCTCAATTCTATATTCTTATTTCATTTTCTAACACGCGCGTGTTTTCCCATACGCTATATATCGACTATGGAGTGTTCTACACTTCAAAAACGTACATAAAAATGTTTCGTACGTCCGTTTGGATGGGTGAAAGTATTGCACTGAAAGTGTTTTAAGCGACTGCTCCATCATTAGATATCATTAGTTCAGGCTAAGTAAGTCATCAAGTAAGACACTATCGACCTTATTGATAGAGGAATAAGACAGGATAACTTTTCCTTTTTGCTGTCTTTGTCTTATACTTTGGAAAAGCCATTTGATGTCTATCACATTTTATTATTCGTAGCTCACATGGCTTTTCCTAAGTCATCCAAGTGACATACTTGGATGATGATCTGTTTTATTCTTTCCGAAACAAAGTGCGACGAATTAACCATAGTAAAGTGATGAATGAAATACAAACTTACTCAAATAGATAATTAAGGCAAGCAGAAAAAGTTAGTGCTTAAACTCAACAAAATTTTATTTGAATTTGAAAAACCATAAATAGGATCTAGGTTTCACCAATTTCCTCTCCTAAATTGGAAAAACTAAATAGTATTTACTAAAAATAGAGAGAGCTTAGGACTTCCCAGGTTTCTCTACAAATTAAGTGTTTACTTAGTATTCTTGTGTCGTATTGTAGCTATCGGCTGAATGTCTAAGTCCCGTTTTGAATTGTATTACAGGAATGATCTTTTACTAAATAGTAAATACATATTGGTTTAGGTAAAAAACTATTGTTGGGGCTCAGTGGCGGAGGGTGAATATTTTCGGAAGGGAAGCCGAAGTAAAAAATCTACTTACCAAAACGCTCAGCACTGATGTTCAACAATGTTCGAGTTTCAAGTTTGATAATGATACCTTTGAAAAATGCCTTCTGAGTTAAGTTGTATGCGTGACGGCACATGCGGTCATTCAAAACTAAGTTTGGAAAACGAAGTTTCCTTCGACAGCAAATAATCTGTCAGACAACAGTCTCAGCTGTACGAGTAACAATTAACAAATCACAATACAAATTAATTTAAATTTGCGACACTGCACTCTTCTTCACGCTAAAACAAATAACATTCGACATTCGTGATTCAAGAACACAAAACTAATAACAAGTTGTTTACAAACACTCATCCGCCATTTGACTCATAACAATTTACAATTTTACTTCATGACTCATCTTTCTCCCTCGCACTTGTGCGTTGCTAATTAACCTTTCTCCGTAATAACTCGCCGAATATCGGCTTATTTCCGAGTATATTGGCGCGTGGTAGAACGAGACAGAACATGCTAGAACGAGACACAACGAGATGATCAGTTCACAGGAATGAAAAGGACAGATGCTTACTATGAAACATCGTTGTATGAAGAAATAACCCGCTTATTTATCGGCTTCTATCGGAGCTTTTTATTGCATTTCCTATATAAATTTGATAAATTTATTATTAATTCTTAACTATTTCAAGTGAGAGAAAAATTTATTGCATATAAAATTTTATAGGCGGTTAGTGAATTCAAAGTTTTTTAAGTATGTAAAATATTTATTAGATAAAAATGTATTTGGCCCATAGATTCGATTTTCCAAAAGGGAAGCCGACGGGAATCGGGTTATATGGACTCTTCGCCACGGCGTGGGGGCTGGGGCTATATCCTTCCTATATATAAACCGGGGATGAACAATGGTTAAATTAATAAAATGGCTATAAAAAATAGGGGTTGGTGATAAAAAAAAGTAAAAATAATTTTAGGGTTGTACGTATTTTTTAATGCCACATTATAAAAAATAAAAACAAAAAAATTTGTCCAAAAATAAAAATAAAAATTTAAGGGTGAACAACCCTTATTACTTAGGGGTATAGAAAATAAATGTTGGCCGATTCTCAGACCTACTCAATATGCTCACAAAATTTCATGAGAATCGGTCAAGCCGTTTCGGAGGAGTAAGGGAACGAACATTTTATATATAAGATATAATATCTAAAGTATTTTTTTACACTTCCTAAAAATCCATCTTTATAAATTTATTTATTTTAAGTTAGAATTTGACCGTAGTTTACAGTATAATTATACAAAGCCAACTGCAATTAATTCAGTGGCCCGTTTCTTTTCAAACTATCATCGAACATGTTTTCTCTTTGTTCTTTGATAAAAGCTTTACTTAAACTATAAACACAAAGGAACAGCAATAACTGAATTCTTGTCGCGTAATATTTGTTAGGCATTAAAAAAAGGTCCGCCATTTTGTGAAGCGGGGGTATTGCAAATGGCCGCCGTGGAACAATGGCGGCAAGTTGGTATGTCTTTATTGCGTGCTGTAACACATGAGGACATTTGCGGGTAGATATAAACCACCTGAAGCCATCTATTTGGAATGTTGTTGATGCAACTCTAATGCGAGATAAATCGCTGTCAACTATATTGTAGGCGCGAAAGATGGAAATCGCTTATTGTCAGGGTGAGCAAAGCGATGCCCTAGTAGGTATATCCCCACTGCCCACAGATATATATCTTGATCTATTTCTATAAAATTGGATGCTGTTAAGCATTGGTGTGTCATCCCACATCGGACTAGTTTTGAGTAATCGGTGTTTTAAGTTTTTTTGGAATAATCTTTATTTTCTGCTTACGAGGGCTGCTATTTATGTATCCGGAACTGGCCACTTACAAGAACAATATTTAAAAAGTAATTACAACATTTGAAAATAGAACTCTTTGGTTGAAGAATACATTTTGTTTCATGTGACTGTCAATTATTTTTCCATTGTGGCGTCATTTTGAAAATTGCGTGTCTTCATTTGCCATGGATTTAACGCGTGAACATTTTCGTGCAATGATTTACTACGATTTTCGGCGTGGGCTAAATCAACAACAGTGCTTTATTCAACTCACCGCAACTTTTGGAGATGAAGCACCATCAAAAACCACTGTTTATCACTGGTACAGTGAGTTTAATCGTGGGCGGTCTATGCTCACGGATGAAAATAAAGAAGGTCGCCCAAAAAACAGCTGTTGTCCCACAAAATATAGATGCTGTGCGGGAACTAATAATGCGTGATCGTCATGTTACATATCGCGAGATAGAGGCGTCCTTAGGCATAAGTATGACGAGCATACATAAGATATTACACGAACATTTGGCTGTAAAAAAAATATGTTCGCGTTGGATTCCGCACAACTTGACAATCGATCAAAAACGGGCTCGTGTCGATTGGTGCAAAAAAATGATAAAAAAATACAACCGTGGTACGTCAAAAGCCGTTTATAATATCTACACAGGTGATGAATCTTGGATCTATGCATATGACCCCGAAACTAAACAACAGTCAACGGTGTGGGTGTTCCAAGATGAGCCGAAACCAACAAAAGTTACTCGTGCAAAAAGTACTTTGAAGCAAATGGTCGCCTGTTTTTTTGGAATTAATGGACATGTGGCTACAGTGCCATTAGAGAATCGTAAAACGGTTAATTCTGAATGGTATACGACCATTTGTTTACCAGAAGTCTTTGAAGAAATAAGAAAGGACAACCGACAACGCAGAATCATATTACATCACGACAATGCTAGCTGTCACACCTCAGCTGAAACAACTCAGTTTTTGGAGGGTCAAAAGATCGAATTGACTGGTCATCCGCCGTACAGCCCTGATTTGGCACCTAACGATTTCTTTTTATTTCCATACGCGAAGAACAAATTACGTGGTCAACGTTTTTCGAGCCGCGAAGAGGCTGTTGATGCGTTCAAAATGCACGTTTTGGAGATACCTCAATCAGAATGGAAAAAGCGCTATGAAAATTGGTTCCAGCGTATGCAAAAGTGTGTCGATCATCGCGGCGAATATTTTGAAAAGCAATAAAACCATATTAAATGATATATGTTTGTTTCTTTTTTTAATTCCGGATACATAAATAGCAGCCCTCGTATTTTAAGCAAAAAAATGTTATTGTGCGGTATCTTTTTTTTTTGTTGAAATGCGTAGATTATGATTATGAATATATAATGCGAACTCGGAGTTCGGGGGATCGATTCCCGCGTTGGGAACATGTTATTTCCAAGTTTAGCTAGGACAGTGCAGGCTGATCACCTGATTGTCTGACAAGTAAGATGATCCATGCGTCGGATGGGCATGTAAAAAGTCGGTCCTGCGCCTGATCTCTCGCCAGTCGTGTCGGTCTTCCGTCCCACTGGGTTATGAGAGTAAAGGAATAGAGAGTGCTCTTGTGTACTGCGCACACACTTGGGCACTATAAAATTACTCCTGCGTAGCTGGCCTGGTTTCAATGAAACCGGCCAACGTCACCGAAACCGGTGTGGGAGCTATTATTATTATTACTGTATAGCATTAATGTCCTTTGTGCTATTTCACATAAATGCAAAATTCTGATTTGTTCTTTCAATACAAATTTAAGTGCTTTAATTTTAACAAAATGTTATAAAATTACCTTGTCACGCCCAAACCGCTGAACCGATTCTTCTAAATTTGGTATGGAGATACTTTGAGTCCCGGGAAAGGACATAGGGTCCTTTTTATTAAAAAAAATGTACGGTTTCCAGGCATTAAATAAAAATGATTTCAGCTTATACCGCTATCGGCTACGTGGATTTCGATGATATTTGGTATACAGATACGTTATGTCTCGGAAAAGGACATAGGATACTTTACATCCGGGAAAAAGGTACGGTACCCGTATGATAAACAAAAATGACCTAAACCACTGAACCGATTTTGATGAAAATTGGTGTGCACATACTTTGACTCTCGTGAAAGGACATAAGATAATTAGTGTCTTGAAAAATGTACGGTTACCGCGTTATAAAATTTCCTATTTTGCGCCTAAACCGCTGAACAGATTTTGATGAAACTTGGTATGGAGATACTTTGAGTCCCGGAAAAGGCCATAGGATCCTTTTTGTCTTTGAAAAATGTGCGGTTCCCAGGCGTTAAATAAAATGATTTCTGCTTATACCGCTACATGGATTTTGATGATATTTGGTATGCAGATACGTTATGTATCGGAAAAGGACAGAGAGTTCCCGCTTCTTCTTCCCTTCCTATGATGTTACTCCTGCGTAACTGGCCTGGTTTTATTGAAACCGGCCACCGCCCCGAAATCGGCGTGGGAGTTTTTTTATTTATTATAATTACCAGCATTGGATATTGGGCATAATTATTGAAATACTCTTTAGTCTTATTAAATTATTAATCTAATTGCAAACTAAAATAATAAGAATACATTTTATACATATTATTATTAATCAACTTACGGGTAATTTCAGATGCACAATAACTTCATCAATCTGATTAATTTGTAATCTGATTAAAATTACTAATTACTTTTTGCCCAACTCTGCACGTGATAAATTAATTATTTCTACATTAACTAAATTTAATCAAAATCGTTTCAGCAGCTTAAACGCAAATTAATAAAGTTTATTGCGTGAAAACCGAACATTTTCCATGATAAAAAATATTATCCTAAAGTATGCCCTTCTCCAAAACCAAGTACGTAATATCTACATGTTGTGGCGGTACCCACAATTCGCCTAACATTCCTGCATCGCGCTATCGAAGTTTCGGAGAACGGCAAGATATATACAACGTCTGAAATGACGTCAGTGGGCTTCGGCCTGACCGAGCATGCTATCTCGCTCGGTCGGAAGATCTTCCTTTTCGGCCGCCACGAACAACGTTAAAATGTACTCAATATCGATATCTTATGCCAAATTCATTGTTGTTGACTGCGCCGGAACCGTACATTTTCCGGGACAAAAAGTATCTAATGTCATTTTAATTGATTCAAAGTATCCGAATACAAAATTTTATCAAAATCGGTTTAGCGGTTTAAGCGCAAATCATTTTAGAAACATAGTACATAAATGCTGTATACAAAACCTCACTAAGAGGAATAAGCATTAACCATTTTTGTACTCTAGAATATGCTACAGTGTGTTTTCAAAAAAATGGATTTCACTGTCGTAAACCTTATGTTATAAAGAACAAAACTGCATTATTAACTCAAAACCCGATTTTATGTGGGATGAAACACCAATGCTTAACAGCAGCCATATATACCACAACCTGTACATTTTGTGGTACACTTTACGGAAAAACTATCACACCTATTGATTTCTGCTTTAACATAGAAATTTTTATTTATATTATGTAGATTGTTGATGTGTTATCATTAGTCAATCAAGGTGTGACGACGCGAGCCCTCACACAGCTCGGCTTTTAGCTAGTAAACTAGCTAGTTACAAAAAATAACGGTGATGCTAATATGAGAAGTTTTACCTTATATACGTGGTATTACGTTACATGAGTTTTTATACGTGGGAGAGCCATGCTTCGGCACGAATGGGCCGGCTCGACCGGATGAATACCACGTTCTCACAGAAAACCGGCGTGAAACAGCGCTTGCGCTGTGTTTCGCTGAGTGAGTGAGTTTACCGGAGGCCCAATCCCCTACCCTATTCCCTTTTCTACCCTCCCCTATTTCCTTCCCTTCCCTACCCTCCCCTATTACCTCTTAAAAGGCCGGCAACGCACATGCAGCTCTTCTGATGCTGCGAGTGTCCATGGGCAACGGAAGTTGCTTTCCATCAGGTGACCCGTATGCTCGTTTGCCCCCTTATTTCATAAAAAAATATCCATACTTCATTACTAATATTATTATAAATGCGAAAGTGCGTTTGTCTGACTGTCCGTCTATCTGTAACCTCTTCACGCCGAACCAATTTTGCTGGTATGGAAATACTTTCAGTCCCGGGAAAGGACATAGGATACTTTTTATCTCGGAAGAATCAATGGTTCTCACACAATAAACGATTTTTTTAATTGAATCACAAGCACTTCACATCACACACAAAAATAACTTGTAGCTACAAGTTACAAATATGTATATAGTAGGTATAGAGACAATCAAGATTTTATTTTAAATTATTATATGAATTAGAAAACATTGTCTGCATCTGTCTGCAGCAGCCGAAAGAAGATTCGTTCTAACATATTAGAATCATAATTCTTGCAAGGTACTCGTAACGAGATCGAAAAGTAGCACACCGGATGTCATAGTCTTTACATACAACCTCTTTAACTTTGTCACACTTTAATTAAAACCATTAAAAGAGCTATGATTCCCCCCCTGCAAGAAGCAAGGACAGTTGTTTTCTCAGAACAACGGTAATCGCATTACCCTCCCCCTTTCTCTCTCCTCCCCCTTTTTCCTTTCTCCCCTCTTTCCCCCCTCCGCTAATTATTTTCGTGCACCCGACACGTTTGCTTATTCTCACGATTAACAATATTTACTCTTTGATTCAATTTAGATGTTTGCACTAGATAAGAGTTAGTATAGAAAATGTTCCAAGGCTATTTTGATTGTGTTTAATAGTAGGGCTATGGTTTAGTATGAGTGACCGGCTACATTATGACCTCACAGAATCTCGGTGTGTAATAGCAGAGTAAACAGAACCAGAACGAAACGAACGTTAGAATGAGTAGGCCGACCATAAAGTTAATATACCTAGCGGAATAGAGAAACAAAGGCCTGAGCAAGAGAGATGTCACTATCAGTAACACTGTGTGGTAAAAAGAGACGTGTGATACATGACAGCAGCACTCTTTTTTTGACGTTCAGTCGGCACGTGCCGTACGTTGCTATGTTCAATCATGCTTGTGTAAGTGTATACGTACACATATTTTTCACACAGATGAAAACCAATTTTGGTTACGTTTGACAGCTAGAGATTATTGCTCTATTCCGCTAGGTATACTAACTTTATGAGGCTGACCCAGAGGCCAGAAGAGATCTCGATACGTTTGACGTACTTATCACGTATAGTATATCATATCGGCCGGCGCGCGCCGTACTAATAACTACGTTAGGGCCAGGCCACAATACTGTGATGCTTGCGGCGTCGCATCGTTAAAATCTACGACGACTGTTTCCAATGAAATTTTGCGCTCCAACATCGCATCGCATTTCTGTCCGATGTTGTTTTTGCGATGCGACGCCGCAACGTAGTGTTGTGGCCTGGCCCTTACTAAAGCATTATGAAACATGTTGAAAGTGACATTAGCGCCCAACTCGCGTATTCGCCCGTTTGTTTGAAGTCGAGGTACTCTTTAGTTCTGTCTATAGTGCTTGTGTTGTTGTTTGGTGGAGGTGGTTTTATAAAAAGTTTTATGTCAATTTTATACCTATTTAATCGCTGTATTCCATCGGGATACCTTGCCAGCACTCGCTGCAACTAACAAAATGTGTACAGCTCTCTAGAAAAGTATTTTCTGTCCTTTGGGTGTGCTCTATGATCTTTCTCTACATTGACGACATGGTAATAGAGCCATAAGATAGCACCTTTAATTGGTCTAATCGTCATGGTTAGTACATTAGTCATATTATATAGCCCTACAAGGTTTAAGCTAGCCTAGTTTAAATGACTAACACTTTGACTGACTTAATTTTTTGACTGATCTGTAGCGTTTACTATTCAGATATTACAAAACCTCAGGTACGCTACATAGACAATAGTTCGTGCATAAATTTCCATGAGCGAGCCCCACCTGTGATATAACTTATTTAATATCACCGAGCTCCTTAATTAAACTGAATAAATTGTGGGGCCCAGATCGATGACGTTCTAACTTCTAACAGCTTGTTGTTGAATTTCAGGATCTTTTCAAGCTGTACTCTCTCTCCGATTGGTTCATATTAAGCTCATACATTAATACTAGCTCAAAGTCGGTTGGTTGCAAATAAAAAAATTCAAAATAAGTGAAAATACAAAGAAATTGTTTTTTTATAATTCAAGCTTCTTGAGAAGCAGTTAAAAATTAAAAACATATATTATTTAAGCAAAAAAATTATTCTACTTAATATAAAATATGTTGCCAGCAACTTTATAGTTTGTTCGCACAGAAATAAGCTTTTTTAAAAGAAATAAGCTAAATCTAATAAGTTTACTGTGAGGTTATAGGTTATATTATGGTTTATATTCTGTATAAAGATTGGCTTCCAGTCCATCTGAAATGTTATCTGCATAGTGTCTACTTAATATTAGAGGGTCTACTATATTTGGCTTCAAGTCCATCTGAAATGTTATCTGCATAGTGTCTACTTAATATTAGAGGGTCTACTATATTTGGCTTCAAGTCCATCTGAAATGTTATCTGCGTAGTGTCTACTTAATATTAGAGGGTCTACTATATTTGGCTTCAAGTCCATCTGAAATGTTATCTGCGTAGTGTCTACTTAATATTAGAGGGTCTACTATATTTGGCTTCAAGTCCATCTGAAATGTTATCTGCGTAGTGTCTACTTAATATTAGAGGGTCTACTATATTTGGCTTCAAGTCCATCTGAAATGCTATCTGCATAGTGTCTACTTAATATTAGAGGGTCTACTATATTTGGCTTCAAGTCCATCTGAAATGTTATCTGCGTAGTGTCTACTTAATATTAGAGGGTCTACTATATTTGGCTTCAAGTCCATCTGAAATGCTATCTGCGTAGTGTCTACTTAATATTAGAGGGTCTACTATATTTGGCTTCAAGTCCATCTGAAATGTTATCTGCGTAGTGTCTACTTAATATTAGAGGGTCTACTATATTTGGCTTCAAGTCCATCTGAAATGCTATCTGCATAGTGTCTACTTAATATTAGAGGGTCTACTATATTTGGCTTCAAGTCCATCTGAAATGTTATCTGATTAGTGTCTACTTAATATTAGAGGGTCTACTATATTTGGCTTCAAGTCCATCTGAAATGTTATCTGCATAGTGTCTACTTAATATTAGAGGGTCTACTATATTTGGCTTCAAGTCCATCTGAAATGTTATCTGCATAGTGTCTACTTAATATTAGAGGGTCTACTATATTATGTTCTTTCTGAGTTTAGGCTTGTGTATGTTTTAAACACTCTTAGTTCACTCTTAACAGAATTCCTGTTGTAGTTATTTAGTGAGCAGCGGAAATTACACGCAGTGGCACGCAACGTCCAAACTATTGTAATGAAATGCTAATAATAGTTAGTGCTTCGGTTGAGTCTAGGTCGTAATTATAGTACTTATTTACGTACTAATATTATAAATTCGAAAGTGTGTCTGTCTGTATGTCTGTCTATTACCTCTTCACGCCAAATTAGCTGGAACTATTTTGCTGAGGTATGGAGAAACTTTGAGTCCCGGGAAATTTGTTCCGGAAAATGTACGGTTCCCGCACGATAAACGAATTTTGTCTGAAAGTTCTGAAAGGAGTATTTTTTACAATATCTGAAATTGCTTTCCATCAGGTGACTTGCTCGTTGGCCCCTTTTTTTATAAAAAATATCTCCTCGTATATACATCGTAAATAGCAAAACAAAGTTTGTCGGGTATAAAATCTAAAGCAAAGGGTTCAAAATGGCAGCCACTTTTCACTTGAAAACTGCAAGCGCCGCTCGATGTCTAATGAAAGTTGCTCTTGAACGATATGGGGAGAGAACAATACAACAGGAAAATTACTGATTATCCGACGGAGATGAAAAATTGATGACCTTGTATGGGTTATACGAAGTAAATCCTGCTACACACGTCACGATAAAACTGTATAGTTCGGTCGTACAAGAGATATCAATGTAAAAACACTTGCCGTTGCTGTATCGTAGTTAGGATATGAAGATGTATATCATACTTTGTTCATAAGTTTTTAGGGTTCCGTACCCAAAGGGTAAAAACGGCACCCTATTACTAAGACTTCGTTGTTTGTCCCTCTGTCCGTCTGTCCGTCCGTCCGTCTGTGTGTCTCCAGGCTGTATCTCAAGAACCGCTATAGCTAGACTTCTGAAATTTTCACAGAATATGTATATCTGTTGCCGCTACAACAACAAATACTACAAATAAAATAAAATTGATATTTAAGGGGGGCTCCCATACAACAAACGTGTTTTTTTGGCTTTTTTGCTCGTTATCAACAGAAACAGGTAGGCACTTGAAATTTTCAAAAATGCCTTAATTAGTGTATCCGTACCTACTTTAATAATTAAAAATGATATTAAAATAAAAATAAAAATTAGGGGGGCTCCCATATAAATAAAATTAGAGCGTCTGTTTGTAATATTGAAAGAACCGTTTTTTACTACATGCATAAGAATATGTATGGGTACAGATACCAAAACAACATTTTTTACAATTTTTGTCTGTATGTCTGTCTGTCTGTTTGTTCCGGCTAATCTCTGAAACGGCTGGAGCGATTTTGACGGAACTTTTTTTAGGCACGTAGCTGATGTAGTAAGGAACAACTTAGGCAACTTTTTAACCGACTTCCGAAAAGGAGGAGGATATATTCACTTTTTTTATAATGGTTCGCGGACATCTCCGGCATTTGTGGACCGATTTCCAAAATCCTTTTGTTGTTGAATAAGATTAACGCGGACGAAGTCGCGGGCAACAGCTTGTTCTCTATATTTTTTGGGATATTATAATAATATTATTATAATGAGATACCTGAGGCGTATGAGTTTTGTATATTGATATTGTCATTATAATTTGGTTACAAAATTCGCCGTTTTTGTTAGCGATGTAGATTGTGGATGAATATAAAAGAGTTTCCGATATTACCCCAATGATATTCAAATCATTCCACGCACTTTTCCCAAACAACAAGCGACCTTAATATTTAATCGTTAAAGTTCAAATTCGGTCTAGTGGAAGGATTAATAGCTTCTTGTATTATAGGCCTAATGTCTTTTGAATATTTTAATGTTTATGTTTTCGGGGTTTGTATAGACCTTGCCTTAGCAACTTTTAGAGAAATGATTGCCTTAGAACAGTGTTTTTCAACATGTGGGTCCGGGGTCATCACCCCTTTGGGAGTCGCGAAGCCTTTGTAATATTTTTTTATACCAGGGAAGGTCGCATCTTAAAAAAAAGTTGAAAAGCACTGTATTTGAACAAATTAATCGGTGCTATGTTTGGCCTTACGATTTTTCTGACTCTCAGACAAACAAGATGAAACGTTTCTAATAATATACCTACTATGGGTAGGAATCAATTAAGAATACTTACCAGAAGCCTAACTGGGCACTGCAAGCGCAATAAGCACCTTAACAGAATAGGTGTTAGTAGCTTAACGACTTGCAGATTCTGCGAGGAGGAGGACGAGACACCTATACACCTTCTCCTCGACTGTCCTGCTCTACTGCAGAGCAGAAACAGGCACCTTGGTCGCTACGAATACTCATCTACAGAGGAAATTCGTGGCACCAACCCCAACCACATCGTTCAATTCATGAGCAGCATTGGGTTGGGACGGTACTCTAATGCGAAGGAGTCACAATAGATCCTCAAGGGTCGCAGTGACATCAGGGCTACTTGACCTGCCTTCAGCACAAAAAAACCTCTAGATGACACCTGCAATTTCTGGGTCATTTTTCTGCGATAAAAAGTATCCAAGGTCTTTCCTTTTCCAGGACTTATAGAATCTCTATACGAAACAGCAACATCGGTTCGGCGGGCATGAATAGGCAACATACAGACAGACAGACATACATACATAATAGTTATAGTATGGATGTTAAAACTCTTCTCAAACAAATATCGTATCCAACGAAGAGCCGCTCAAATTGTTGACTGCCATAGTGTTTCAAACAGTTTGGACCCCGTGGAATTACGCCGAGATGTAGCTTCACTCTGCATCCTCTATCGGTTGTATCACGGGGAGTGCTCTGAGGAATTGTTCGGAATCATACCACCTGCAACTTTTCGCCATTGTCCCACGCGAAAAATATACCATCCTCATCACCTTGATGAGTGGCAGTCTTCACTCCCCGTTTGCTCGTTTGCCCCCTTATTTCATAAAAAAAAAACACTTTGATTCGTATTCGTTATAAAGTACACAAGTAAACCTGAAAAGCCATTCATTCACAATCGTTCGGCTCAGATATTTCCACATAATCCACTAATATAGTAATATAGCATGCCAGCCGTCGCGGGTGTCGTAAGGGTCATTTTCCCGTGCGCCTCTCCGGTTGCATAACTGTCACACCAACGCCGTAACCGTACTGTAATTCAATTATTCCGGCCCGCTGCACGCGACTAACGACCTTTTGGTGCAGTTTACGTACATGAGTTCACCTTTTCTTCACTTTAGATTTAAAGATGTCTCACTTAGATTTTAAAGTGCTCTTTAAATTGTACAATTTATAACGTCAGCTACGAGACCAATTTAAAACGGAGACGGTAAAAAACGGAGGTGTACTCGACAGGAAGGTCTAGGTATCTTGTTAAGCCCAATTTTTTGCTGAAAGTATAAATACTCGGTGTAATAAAAACAAAACTACGTTATATTACTTTAGAGAGTTTTAGGGAGATCTATCCTAGAGTTCGCTGTAAAAGTAGCATCGCTGAAAGATCGCCAACGCCTCCGTGGTGTAGTGGTATAGAGCGCGGCTCTTGACTCGGAGGTCGTGGGTTCGATTCTCGTTGGGAACATGTTATTTCCAAGTTTGGTTAGGACAGTGCAGACTGATCACCTGATTGTCTGACAAGTAAGATGATCCATGCGCTGGATGGGCATGTAAAAAGTCGGTCCTGCGCCTGATCTCTCGCCGGTCGTGTCGGTCTTCCGTCCCACTGGGTTATGGGAGTAAAGGAATAGAGAGTGGTCTTGTGTACTGCGCACACACTTGGGCACTATAAAATTACTCCTGCGTAGCTGGCCTGGTTTCAATGAAACCGGCCGGGAGCTATTATTATATTATATCGCTGAAAGAGTATTTTTTTTTCACTTTTGTATAGGCAAACTGGCTGACGCTGAGCCCCAGCCAAAAAAAAAATATCTTTCAACTCTGCCACTTTCATAGTAAACTCTATAGAGGGGACACATATATACAGCCTAATTATCATTTTGTTTTGTTACAACTTACACCCCGCACAGGGTTAAGGCATCAAAATGGTGCTTTTGATAGAAACATTATTTTGACCCAGTTACTCTTCTGTAGTATAGTATTTCGGTGGGTTTAAGGTTGATGTAGGCATTGGGTCTGTGTGCCTAGCCTCTTCAAAAGTTAGCCTGCTTCAAAGGGATCACAGAGCTATCTGCTGCACTCAGAGACAAATACTATTCACATATCTGTATTACTGTAATTAAATGAAGAATTTGACATAATACATATATCTCTGTTATTTAAGGCTCCTCCTATCCCTTTTATAAGTAAAGATAGTGTTTCATATAGGCCCATCTTTTCTTTAAACCGCTTTTCGCTTCTTATAACTTCGGTTTATTGACAATGTTGAATGAAACGGTTTCCCAAAAATAAGTATTCGGTATCCCTTTTTATTCCCGTCCCTTCCGTCCCTTAAGTTGTTCAGGAAGGGCTTTTAACAAATTTATGGGCAAATAAATAAAAGTATGAATGTATACAGAAATATTTTTCTTGGACATTATTGTACGAAGTTAGATAATGGGGTTTGTTGGTTTTGTTTGATTGTGTACTGTTTTTGTATTGTTGGCATGGAATAGGAAATACTGCAGGCGTACTTCTGATGAAAGGATAGATGTAGATTGTAGAGTAAACTATGAGAAAGGATATTATATCCTTTAGTCAAACTAGTTATAGTACCAATTTGTGAGCAATAAAGAGGTATCTATCTATCTATCTATCCTTTCCAGGTAATAGTAGGCTATATTATACTTTTTAATATAGGAAAATGTAGAGCTTTCGTTGTTTTGTAACTTTTAAGTTTAAAACATATTTTCTCCTGAGTTCTTTTTTTAAATTGCGTTTATCGGCATCACTCAGAGAGTTAATTGATCACTTAACTTTAATTTAATCAATTTAAAGTTAAGTCACCAATTAAGACTCTCAGTCATTTCTGATTCTGTCAAACTCTTCAATAAATTAAAATTGTAAGTGAATGCTAATTAAATGTCTGTTCTTTTAAACTCCTAAAGTACAGATCTTTTATACTTAAACATACTTAAGACACATTTCAGCTCCCTTGCATGAAATATTTCACAACGAACTGTATTCAGAAGGCATTACCCACAGAACAGTATTGGAATTTCAAAGAAACTCCAAATACCGTATCGGATTTACGCCGACAGCCTGAGATATTGCTGTGTATATTAAATTCCTTAGCACTGTCGCAATTATTATACTCTATGCGTATATTTGGTATAAATGCGGAAATGAAGTCTTAGCATCATGGATAAAACAGTTCATTATCCAGGGGCCGTACCACGAAACCGTTTTGAGACTCAAACAATCGTTCGAAAATGCCACGTCCTGCTCTAACCAACGTGAAATAATGTTGTTAGAGCAGGACGCGGCATTCTCGTCCGATTGTTTGAGTCCTAAAATTGTTTCGTAGTAGGCCTACAGGCGCGGATGGAGCCTTAAATTAGAGGGGGGCGGGAGGGTCACAAATAGTATAAGTAGTAGTAAATAAAAGATTCTGTCTGATGTCTATTCCTTACGACAATGAAAGTATGACAACCTATTTGGAATTTTTAATACTATAAATCATTACTCTGGGCTAAGTACGAAAAATTAGACAGTAGAGTTGTAAAAATAAATATTAGAAACCTTTTTGGGAACAATTTATAAGGTTTCCTTTGTCAAAATCCTTTTTGTCTATTTTACTATAGAAAGAAATCTAGCCAACTAAACATGTAGCTTGTTATCAGAGTCCCTAGCCAAGATGTTTTCTTTATCGCTTTTTCATAGAATCGCTGATGTATGGAATGACATAACATGAGTCGAATGTCGATTTTATTTTATCAAACGCTTAGGTACCTGTCCTTGTAAGTCCAAGCAGAGCCCTTTTGTTTCTTACTCCAGGGTCTTAAGTTATCGAGCTACGTCACTGGTTGTGACGTTATAAGGGTCTGAACGTAAGGGATTTATGTACCTTTTATTATCATAATAGTGGAGCACGTAGACGTTTCTTTATGACTTATCAGGCTTACTTGGATTAAAGTATTGTTCGTGAGGTAGGCGACCTTTTATTCTTTTAGGAATAGGAATGTTATAATATATTCTATGGTTATATTAATAATTATTGTAAGGATATAACACAAACTACTATACAGATGAGAATATAGAAAGGAAGAAATTAAATTAACAGTTATCTACCGTGCATAGAAATGAAATGAAAAAGGTTCTATTTTCGAATAGGTTAGGTTAGTAGAAAAAAAAACTAACCAAACTAAAAGTTCTAGCTAAATAAACTAAACTAAATTATAAAAGTAACTACTTAACTCTCTTATATTGCAAATAAATAAATAAGAAAACTATCAATTCATTTAAATCGATTTTTTGGATATACATTTTACATATTAATTTAGTAAGTACCATTAAAGTTGTACCTATACAAAGAAGTATAAGTAGAAATAGAAATATATTATTAATAGTCATAGGGAGATGTTCTAAAGTTTACCTTCTAATGGGTTGGACTGAGGTGATAACCAAATACATAAAAACCACAGTTAAAATGTACAGAGTAAAAAAATGTGTACACTGTATAGTACGGGAGCCCTAGAATATTTTTTTTATTACTATCAAGCAAAGGATCATGGGCATTTTGGTATAAGTCTCAACAGAGATAAAATATATACCATTAGATAGCTCTTGGTGAGTAGGTTCAAAAAGTTGTATGGCGCCCAGCCCCTAGCAACTGTACTTTTTGAAATAATGTACAGTCAACGTACAAGGCCGGCGTTATCGACGTAGTTTTTGTCGTCTATGTGGTAAGATTTATTTGCGCTTAGAAAGTTTACGAATGTCTTGTCTGACAGTACACCTTAGATTTACGCTCACAGTAGTAGTTTAACCCTCATATTGCTCACCCTTGGACGGCGGAGCAGGTAACGATGACAGAACAGAAAATATAAATAGAAGATAAGTGTGTAGACATAAGACTGTATAAATGTATAAATTGTATTAAGGTCTTAAATCCCCTAACTTAAAATCAGGGACAAGATCATTATAAAAAAAACATCCCCGTTTCATGTGTACATTAAAAATATATATTTTAAAGATCTTATACACCATTTTGTGGCATCATTAATATGTGCATTCGTGCCGAATTACAGCTTTGTAGGTCCTATAGTCTCTGAGAAAAACCGTGGACGAATGGATGGACAGACAGACGGACGGACGGATAACCGACAGACTACGAAACCCTAAAAATAACGTGATGTTAACAGTATGAAATGCGTGAGCGCTGATGTCACTTTTAACATGGCTTTACTCAAAATGTACCGTGTTTACCGAATGTTATTATTCGACAAATTTACTATTCGAATAATTCGAATATTTTACAAAAGTTTTCGAATAATTCGAATATTATTCAAATACTTAAAATTTTTTGAAAAACGCTGAAAACTCTGAACAAAAGTAACAAAAAACTTCGTACAACCATGTAAAACCTATTTTGTTAATACTATGAAGTAAGCAATGCTAATTTTTACTTTTATCAACATAAATCTTTGTAAATGACATAGTTAATTTTTATCGTTAAACACTTTAAAAATGTATATTTTAAGGTTACAGCTACGCAATAAAAGAAAGGCTGTAAAGTGGAAACCGTTTTCGATCGTAGCACCTTTTACTTTTCTCATGTGATTATGCTTGATAGAAGTCAATGGATACAGATCGTGAGCGATTATTACTGACGATACTGAAATATAAAGGAGTTTATAATATCTTCATTTTCATGTCTACATGCAAATGAATTTATTAGACGTTTCTAAAACATGGTCAACGGCGACGATGAATGGTCATTTACTCATTAGTTAGACTAAAAACAGATTTATATATTATAGTATTATCATTAAAGATGTAGAATATTCATAAATAATATTATTTTTCTGTAATAAACTTAATTTTGTTCTTATTCCATGTTAATTTTATGTTTGATAGCATTTTAAACAAAAATAAAAAATATTTTTACTATTCGAATTATTCGAAAAATAATTTGGCGAATATTTGAATAATAAAATCGTCGAATATTCGAATAAAACGAGTATTCGAATATTCGAATAACATACCCTAATCATTAATGTACATGTATACCTTCCTAAAAATATACAATCCATTCCTGTTGAGCCCAATACCAGAGCCCATACATCTTTGCCCATCATCATTTTTTGTGAGTAGCTTCATTTTGATAAGACCAACAACATTTTTATTTGCGAAAAATCTCGAAAGTGGTAGCTAACAAAGATATTAAGGATTTCATACTTTGAATTGATGGTCCTAAAATATAGACTGTTTTATTTGCACTCAACAATTGACAATGTTACTCTTAAATTACTTATATTAATCTATCAATATACAAAAAAATCTGCTAATTGTTAGGGTTCAGTAGTCAACCAAGTTTTGTTAATTACAAAACCCTTTTTTATTGCTATAAAAAAGTGCTCATTGTCGAATTCCACCGTCCGCGTACGGTTTCAGAAAAATATTCGATGTAACATGATGTAACTTAATAATATGTATTCCCAGCCCTCATCCGAGTATGAACTGTTGAATATGTACATAATTTCATGGATCATTCCACTGACAACTTTTTTTTGCCCCCGACGTATGAAATAGGGCAAATTAATGCTTTTAATTTCGCTTTGAATACGTTCAAGTATCATAGCTATTAGTTGAGAGATGTTCGTTATAACATAGGTAAGGCTGGATAACTAGCTTTTGGATAAGTTTTTCCTGTATTATCGTTGAAAGTTATTTTTTTAAGGAAATGAATTTTGAAAATTTCTTTTTAAAGTATCTTACTCTTGAGTCTTGACGTCTCGAAGAGTTTTTACTTTAATAGGTATCATCGGGAAAGTATTTAAAACACATAAAATGACTATTTACTACATTTGCAGTGGAATAAAGGTTTCAATGAAACAAGAAGTGGTGAGTTAGTGGTTCTTAATAAGTATTATTTAATAGTAAGTATATTTAAAAAATAAATTAAATAATTTAAACAAAGTGTACTAATTTTTTAATTAATTGTCCTATAAAAATATTTTTAAACACTAATGCACAACATACAATTTGCGTTCTGCGTGCACAGAAATTCAGATAATTTAAACAAAATAACTGTGAACCATAAAGTTAATATACCTCTAGGTATGTTAACTTTATGCTGTGAACAGTCTTTGTATTTCTCTAGCTAGAGTCGAATATTATTATTTATTATGTATTTTGAACTTGAATCTGAATAGTAAATAAGCGTTAAGCTCCATCTATGATCAAGAAATATAAACTCGAGTGGACTGTTTTACCGTCGGTATTGTGTTCTGCGCATGCGTATCGGCCGCGTCACACTACGTAAATATTGTGTCTCTTTCTGTCAGACGAGTGCGGCCATCGTTGTCAAACGTACACCGCTTGTCATAATGTTTTAGATCGTAATTTGTGTTTTTATCGTGTTCAATGTGAAAAAGTGCCATTAAACGTGAGTATTCCTTATATATTTTATCGTTGTAAGTTGTGTTTTAATATTTGGATATTACGTGTCTAATATGAATTGCAAGGTTAACCTTATTTGATGTCAAAATAATTGTCTGGGTCGATTGTTTCTAAGAATTCTTGTAATCATTTCCTTGAGATCGTAAATAATTACAGAATATTATATATTAACTGGTAAAAGAATTAATTATAAATGCAAATAATTTTGTTTTGTGTTAAGTATAAGATATGATGCAATGTTTTGCTGGGCACCGTATATCCGATATGGTCTAGTGGCTAGGATACCTGGCTCTCACCCAGGAGGCTCGGGTTCGATTCCCGGTATCGGAAATACGTTTTTGAACTTAATTTAACTCTTTTATTTTCATAATGTGTTTTATTCACAATTTAATTATTTTTGCAGATTCAAAATGAACGTAAAAGCGGCGTTGGCCATTGGCATGGTGTTTGTGGGATGTTGCTCAAACGTAGTGTTTCTGGAACTAGTCGTGAAGGAGGATCCTGGCGCGGGCAACTTAGCAACATTCCTGCAATTCTTATTCATTGCGACAATCGGCTTTTGTACTGTTGGCAAATTCGGTACCGCCAAAAGGAACATACCCTTCAAGCAGTACCTACTTTTGGTCGGGTTTTTCTGGACGAGTAGCGTGGCTAACAACTATGCCTTCGACTTTAACATATCCATGCCATTACACATGATCTTCCGAGCCGGTTCCCTCATGGCCAACATGGCTATGGGTGTCTGGATTCTCAAGAAGCAGTATCCAGCTCTCAAATACTTGGCCATCTTCATGATATCAGCCGGAATAGCGATATGCACCATACAATCCAGTGGGGACGTTAAAGCACCACGAGAAACCCACGAGGATGCTGCTGAGGAGGAGAAACTCAAGTTCATCGACTGGCTTTGGTGGTGTCTGGGCATCGCCATCCTCACCTTCGCGCTATTCGTGTCAGCTCGCATGGGCATCTTCCAGGAGTCGCTCTACTCCAAATACGGGAAACATCCCTGGGAGGCATTGTACTACACGCATCTCCTACCTCTAGTATTTTGGCTGCCAACTGCTCCAAATATCATGAACCACGTTCAAATCGCGTTTGATACTCCAGCGGTGGAGTTCCTTGGGGTGACCCTGCCGAGGCAGGTCCTGTATATGATCCTCTATGTGATGACGCAAGGACTATGTATAAGTGCCGTGTATGTGCTGACGACGGAGTGCGCCTCCTTGGTCGTGACTCTCACTGTGACCTTGAGGAAGTTCGTGTCACTCCTCTTCTCTATTCTCTACTTCAGAAACCCTTTCACGTTTGGACACTGGATCGGGACTTTACTAGTGTTTATCGGTACCATGATATTCACGGAGCTGCTACAGAAATTCGTGTTCCTATTCGTGCCTAAAACGAAGGACGCTAAGAAGGTACAATAGTGCATTTACCAGTACAAACATTGGTACAAACTGTTTTGTATATTTTTTTGTGGAAATGAGCCTCGCTTTGTTAATTTGAGATGTGTTTAATACAAAAACACTAATTTATTAATGGTTATTTTCGCTAATAGGACAATTTTATGTGAACAAACGTTTTTTAATCCTGAGAACAATGTAATCTTCTGTTTTCTGCAACGTCATTCTTGATTAGTATGTTTAGCATAGCAGTGTGTATCTTGCTTCACTATCAATGAGTGTGAATGGTTGTCTTTTGCATCACTTATCACATGATGATTCAAAAATATCAAGAGCAATGTCAATAATTACTATCATATATATATTGTATAGTTATCAAAAAAATCTGATTTCTAATTTTATGTACTATCGGAGAAGTTGATTCCTATGCAAATCGGGGACCTAAGTAGTTTGGTTGTGTTACGTCAAACCCAGCTGACAGATCACAATTAACATTGATTTGACATATTCGACCAAATAACGTTGGTCTGTCAATTGCATAGGAATCAACTTCCTCGATGGTATGTAACATTTATTTTTGTTTAACAATCATAATAATTATTCTATGTAGAAGATAATATACTATTTTGCTTGTTGTTATTTGATTGAGTATCTAAAGGTTGACGATATAATTTTATAGACGATATTTTTAAATAAGTACTGTATTTAAATGCTGTAATTGATCCGTCGGTCTATATTACGATAATATTGTGACTTATTTTACTAATTATATTTTTATTCATGTGGCACTTGCCTACTCATTATTTGGAACATTTTTCGGGAATAGGACATTTTTGTTTTTTTGTTTTTATTGTTATTGTGTTATATGTTGGCCATGTGAGCTATTGGACTTGTTAAGTTGGGCCATGAGTCTCGATCATGATTGCGAATCTATTGCATGCACAATTATTGATTATGGTCACTTATAGCATATGGCCAATCGTAGACCAATATGACATGTTCGTTATAGCTTGTCCATCAACGTGAAAAGGTCGCATTAATTATGTTTGCTGTGATAAGATTGGTCATAATAACTAGTTAAAACTTTAAGTCAATAAATATTAATATATTGTTTGTAATGCATTTGATTTTGATTAAGATGAATAAATGGTTTTAATAAAAACGCCTGTTTATGTTATCTTTATATTGTTGGAAATTGGTATGCTTAAGAAATTATCTTTCGCTCATTAAAATATCTTAAAGTTACAAAAAAAACAGCCTATTTTTGTTATCTTTATGTTGTTAAAATGCTTACATTATGGAATTATACAAAAGATGCGTAGGTACGATAATTTAATATCATGAGAATAGCAGATAGTGACAAAAAAAATATACGGAAGCTGATATAAAACGCATCATAAAGTGTCAAGGGTATATTTAGAAGTGACAAAAAAACTTGTAAAGTCGTAACTTGAAAAAAAAAGTAAAAATATGAGGAGTGCGAACATTTGGCCGTCGCCCAGTACAACTGCAAACTGTTAAAGCCTCGGGAACAGCTTGTTTATGGACAGTTTTGTCTCTACTGTTCTAAAAAAAACTTTTAAACTTATCCTTCATCAAATGAATATTATTAAAAAATATGCTGACCCTCAGTGCCGTAAATAGCCCTTTTTGCGCCCTGTGCGACCTTCTATATAACTGCACCTTTGTTTTTTAACCTTTAATACATTGGGAAACATCTCTCGGGCGCAGCGGGAATCTATCGGGAGCAATTCGCAAAGTAAGGATCTGTCTGGTTTGGCCATTTTTGCGCCCCCCAGAGTCTATACGCCCTGTGCCTGGGCACCGGCGGCACCGCCCTATTTACGGCACTGCTGACCCTACACAATATGGACAATTAAAATAGTTTTTCTCATAAACATAGGTACCATCGAGGAAGTTGATTCCTATGCAATTGACAGACCAACGTTATTTGGTCGAATATGTCAATTCAATGTTAATTGTGATCTGTCAGCTGGGTTTGACGTAACACAACCAAACTACTTAGGTCCCCGATTTGCATAGGAATCAACTTCTCTGATAGTACATAAACATACTTAAGCAGAAACGAGAAAGTTACATAGAACAACCTTAGCTTTAAGCCATTAGCAGTCTCATACGATTTTATACTAATTCTGACATTTTAATATGCACTTTGTGCCCTGTCTCGTGCTCTAAGTTCAGTAATCAGTATCCAGTTTTGCATTCGACATTCTCTAAGTAAGTTATTGTTATGACTTATGAGTGTTAAGGAGTGAGCACACTGAGACGGGCCGTGCCGGGGCTCAGCGTAACGGGGCTCATCGCAAAAATCCGCCTCCATACAATATGTATGGAAGCGGATGCGCGTATCGCACACTGTGGCGGGGCGCAGCGGATTTCCGCTTCCATACAAATTCTATGGAGGCGGATTTTTGCGATGCACGCTAAGTCCCGGCACGGCTCGTCTCAGTGTGCTCACTCCTTTAAATGACGACATCGCAAACAGGTTGTTTTCTAATAACAAGGTGTTTCTGTGAGTCTATCCGATTCTCTATCAACGGAAAGAGAATCGGAGGTAACAACCTCTTCACGCCAATGAACCGATTTAGCTGAAATTTAGTATGGTCGGCAACGCACCTGCAACTCTTCTGATGTTGCGAATGTTTATGGGCGACGGTAGTTGCTTTCCATCTGGTCACCCGTTTGCTTGTTTTCCACCTAATTTTATAAAATAATAAAAAAAATGATAAATTTTGGTCTTTGAGTTCCGGGAAAGGACATAGAAAGTCCCGGAAAATTGTACGGCTCATGCGCGACAAAAGAATTTTCACTCAACGGAGTTGCGACTTGTGGGTGACATTTAGTATAATATTAATATAGCATCATAGTTCATACTATGTCTAGCGAGTCACGCTGACAGTAGTTTCGTCAAGGTGATCAGGTTTGATAACGCTATGACTATGTATATGAAGCTATTTGATAAGACTGGTGTCTCTATGGTGACTATGGTCTATCACCCTTAACTACCTACTAAAGATATTATACACATCGAATAACTACAAGGTGCTCCTTGTCTGGCACGGTGTAAAATGTCACATGACATGACCAGAGTCCAGACTAGACAGCGAACTTTGAATTGTTGATGGTTAAACGCTCCGTAAATATAGTCCGTCAAGAAAGTGAAGAAATTAAAAAGTGGCAACATCGTATAGTGTCATCCCTTTTTTCTTAGATTGATTGGAAAGGGATGACACTACGATGTTGCCACTTTTTAATTTCTTCACTTTCTTGACAGACTGTATTTTTGTAAGTAATGGCCGATTTCCATTCTTTCAATCCAGCGCTGGATTGCTACAGGAATGCAATTCAGTGCATTCCAGACTCCAGGTACCCGTTTACTTTATTCTAGTAGCAATCCATCGTTGGATTGGATGACTAGAAACGAATAATGTAAACTGACCATAGAAGGATAACTGGTGTTTTTGGAACCTTTTTGGAAGTCGGTTAAAAAAGATTAAGTAAACACAATACTTAATAAAAAAAAACCGATGTCGACTTAATTCTGATAAATCATTAAACATTAAAACTTACAACTAATATTTTAACAATAAAACTATAAATTTCCTATTAGGTAAAGCGTATGAAGGTCAACTCGACTGTACATCACGGCTAATAGAACATGACAGACTCTAACGATGTGTAGGTGCGAGTAGCCGATCAATCAGTGTACTGTGTACTACAAACTGCATTAGCTTATTCTACTGGCATTTGATAAAAGTATTTTACGCTGGTTCGACTAGCAGTTATAGCATGAGCACACCCTGTCCGTTTTTCTAATACCGGGTTTTTGACAGTAGTTTATGTATTGAACAGCGCTGTTTATTGGTTTGCATTTTGACGTTGGCTAAACTTCTGTCAAAAACGTCGGGAATCGGGAATATGTACACGTATAAGTAGTAAACACACATAATATACAGACTTAAAGTTGATTATCTATAAGAACTAACTTACATACAGACAAGTTTTACTCACTACATTGTTTTGCTCATGTTATCTAATATCGCTTATAATTACTTACAAGTGTGTGGGCTGATATGAATATGAACTACTGCATATTAATTACTAGCGACCCGCCCCGGCGTCGCACGGGTATAAAATATATAGCCACTGAAAAAATGATTAAAATCGATCGCCTATGATCCTTCACGTGGTCTACTTCTTATCGGTGCCAAATAACATAAAAATTGCTACAGTAGTTCGCGAGATAAGCGCTTTCAAATAATTTCCCCCGTTTTTTCATTTTCCTATTAGTCTTAGTGTAATAAAATATAGCCTACTACTAAATATAGCCTTCCTCAATAAATGGGCTATCTAACACTGACAAATTTTTTCAAATCAGACTAGTAGTTCCTGAGATTAGCGCGTTCAAGTTGGCCCTTTCAAATAATTTTCCCCGTTTTTTCCACATTTTCCTCTATTTCTTCGCTCCTATTAGTCTTAATGTGATAAAATATAGCCTATAGCCTTCCTCGATAAATGGGCTATTTAACACTGAAAGAATCATCAAAATCCGTTGCTTAGTTTTAAATATTAAAGGGAACAAAGTGACATGAGGGAAAAAAAGCGACTTTGTTTTATAATATGTATGGAGATACTGTTTTGCTCTCTCAAGCTACCTGAAATCATGCTTATGTGTGCGTGCACCGATTCGGGCGCACATAGTAACTGTAATCTGTACTACGAAGATGGTGTATATCTCTTTTATAGCACGAGATCGAGGTCCTATTAACCCAGCGTCGGCGTGTCCATTAAATAAAGAAACAGAAACAAAGACCCTTCAATAGTGAGGCCTCCGTGACAATAGCGGCCTCGGGGCCCCGCGGCTCAAGGTACACTGGTCGCACTTCGTTAGACGCGTCATTAGTTAGGGTGAGCAAAAAAATTGGAACAATGTAAGATATTTTTGCTAAGGTCGAAACTTTGTGGGAGTTTTTTGTTAATCTAGACGAGGAAAGGTGTCATAGTATTTTGTTTTACGTTAGCTAGATAGATAACCGGCTTCTAAGGTTTTTTGACTGAAGTTTATCTATATTCTATTTATTATTTCTCTCTTTTTCTAGCAGATGATCAAATTCTTACTGGTACCTATATTCTATTCTCTTTTTTTTTACGAAATCAGGTGGCAAACGGGTCACCTGATGGAAAGCAACTTCCATGGACACTCGTAGCATGAGAAGAGCTGCAGGTGCGTTGCCGGCCTTTTAAGAGAAAATAGGGTAATAGGGGAGGGTAGGGATGGGAAGGGAAGGGAATAGGGGAGGGTAGGGAAAGGAATAGGGTAGGGGATTGGGCCTCCGGTAAACTCACTCACTCGACGAAACACAGCACAAGCGCTGTTTCACGCCGGTTTTCTGTAAGAACGTGGTATTTCTCCGGTCGAGCCGGCCCATTCGTGCCAAAGCATGGCTCTCCCACGTCTAGTTTATGATCTGGGTTTATAGAAACGTACTAGATAATATTGTATTTACCATCTAGCAAGGTTTTAAATAAGGGTCAATTAGGACAGCAACGCGACGCGAATTTCTAAATTTGTACGGATTTGATAGACTTCAATTGGGTGAGACGTCATGCAAGTTTGTCAATTCAATACAAATTTAGAAATGCATCTACACGTCGCGTTAAGGCGGGGATTAATCTCAATCAAAAACGATAACCTTGCACACAACCAAAGACCAAGCGTATACGCATCGCAATAAGATTCATTTTAGCTTAGCATAAAACTGTCACAACAAGGGCGGATCTTCTCTATTTTTCATGTTTTTTTTAAATATCTTTGGAAATAAATATTAAGAAACAAAATTGTTCGGTTAAAGAAATTTTAATATACATTTACTAACAATTTATTCAAATAAAATGTATAATTATCCTAGTTAATACTTATATTTCGATGAAATAGAGTTTTTTCGGAGGTGAGTTTGTAAATTAATTACAGCCAAAGTATTACGTTTTATTAAAATGTTTACGGTTTAAGGTATTTTAAATATTGTGCTTTATATCTCATATTTTTTAACACTTCGTTATTATATTGGAACTAGGTAAACCGGGAGTCACGGAATAACAAATTGGGGTTTATCCTCGCCTTAAGGTCTGAATTGCGTAGGTCCGCCATTTGCCTGTGGATTTTCCTTGATAGTACTTGGTATTTATGCTGTACATTTTTTGTTTTTTTAAGTATGAGCCAACTCAAACTTAACTAACAAACTACTATCAATAAAACTGATACTAATGCTGAAAAGGTTAGCCGAACCGAAAAAATCCGGGACAAAAATATTTGTTTCCCGATAAAAATGTGTAAAAAGAAACGCGAAAACCGACCGTAAATCGAAGCGGAGGAGGCGCTAACTTCTGAATCTAAAATAAAGTACTTGTGTCCTATAGTCTGCTCGCGTTAACCAGTTTAACTTTCTAGTTAAAGTTAATGTTCTTTTAGAATATTATTAGGTATGCCCTTTTCCCTCTTATATAAGAGAAACGAGAAAGAGAACGTAATAATTATTCCAGATAAGTTGAGTACAGATTGCAGAAATTGAGCCTTTAAAAGTCTGTTTTTATTTAATTTTAGCACGTACTATAAGGAAGATAATATTCTTTTAGAATATTATTAGGTATGCCCTTTTCCCTCTTATATAAGAGAAACGAGAAAGAGAACGTAATAATTATTCCAGATAAGTTGAGTACAGATTGCCGAAATTGAGCCTTTAAAAGTCTGTTTTTATTTAATTTTAGCACGTACTATAGGGAAGACAATAGGTCAACCAGAATTTGATGGCAAATTTTGATGGCAGATTTTCAAAAAATATCCTTGATCATTGGATACATTTTGCAGAAGCAGCTGTCAAAAATGTCCGGCACTGGAAGACGAGATTCCTCCACTTACCGCGAATAATATACGCTATGACATTGAGCTTTACTCTTTCTCTAAGGTCTGATAGACCTTCAGAACTGGATACCGCGACCGAAACTCCATAGTTGCTGGTCGTCCTTTTTTTATGAAATAAGGGGGCAAACGAGCAAACGGGTCACCTAATGGAAAGCAACTTCCGTCGCCCATGGACACTCGCAGCTGCAGGTGCGTTGCCCGTCTTTTAAAAAGGAATAGGGTAATAGGGGAGGGTAGGGAAGGGAATAGGGGAGGGTAGGGAAGGAAATAGGAGAGGGAAGAGAAAAGGGTAGGGGATTGGGCCTCCGGTAAACTCACTCACTCGACGAAACACAGCACAAGCGCTGTTTCACGCCGGTTTTCTGTAAAAACGTGGTATTTCTCCGGTCGAGCCGGCCCATTCGTGCCGAAGCATGGCTCTCCCACGTCAAGTCGTCATCGTCGTGTTACCTCTGTAAAGGTCACAAACAGGTAAACTTTCAGCTTTCCTAAACTGAGGAAGGTCTGGCCGTCGCAGGGTCTTTATCTTACTTAGGTTGGGTTGCACCAGAGGAGTGGTTAAAGTTAAAGTTAAGGCTAAAGTTATGGTTATAGTTAAGGGTAAATTTAATGTTAACTTTAACCTTAACTTTGACCGGAAAAATTTACAGATGACAGCTGTTCCAACAAGGTTATAAATGAACGTGGACGGGGGCGCTGCTGCTAAAGGAGAACTGACAAAAATGGCGTTTTTGTATAATGACAGCGTAAGTTCCGTTTTTCGCCACGTGCATTTAAAACCGAGCTTTATGGTTATGGTTAAATATGGCGTCTTGATCATTGATGTCGTCTATTTTGAACTTTAATCAAAGATTTGACATTTTGCAATTGTACTTTAAAGTTACAAAGTTAGGTTGGTGCAACCCAACCTGTGTTGAACATATTGATTTTTTATATTAAACTTGTTCGCGTGCAGACACCATAGTTCTTGCGTAAATTAATATAATTATTAATTAGCAACAAGTAACGATCAACGCTGTATAATTTACAAATAATTAATACAGTAAATTATATAGTTAATGAGTAGGTATTCAAGAACATTTTTCAATTACAATACAATCACATAAGAAATACATTGGCATTTGAAATTTTCATTATTTTAAAATTAGTTGGCATAATTTATTTCTATGACCATAAACAATCTGTCTAATATGATTTTTATTAGAAACAAAGTAATTCGGAAAAGTTTTTTTTTCGATTTAAAGACTCTAAAATAAGCTATCATTCTTCTGTTTACTGTTTTCAACTGTGTTACATATAATACATATAATATTTTGTACTGTGAATATTTGTATTTATAATAATTTATGTATTGTATTTTTGCAATGTAATAGGCAAGGTATGTTATATTATGTATAATAAATAATAATATGTAGATACAAATATTGTGTATTGTAATAGTACGTATATAATCAAATAACAAGGCACTATGATAGTGATAAATTGCTGTCTGATAATTTACAATTATAGATACAAGGCCTTATAAAATTATATTTCGTTAGATGAATATACCTACTCAGATGGTACTCAATGATATCGCTTAGAGATTTAATTATACTTAACTTAAATTAATGAAAATTTTTACATAAACTCGATACATTTTCCTGTCAAAACATTAGGATAAAGTTAAGTACTTAGTTCACAGAAAACCGGCGTGAAACAACGCTTGCGCTGTGTTTCGCCGAGTGAGTGAGTTTACCGGAGGCCCAATCCTCTACCCTATTCCCTTCCCTACCCTCCCCTATTCCCTTTCCCTCCCATCCCTATCCTCCCCTATTACCCTATTCCCTCTTAAAAGGTCGGCAACGCACCTGCAGCTCTTCTGATCCTGCGAGTGTCCATGGGCGACGGAAGTTGCTTTCCATCAGGTGACCCGTTTGCTCGTTTGCCCCCTTATTTCATAAAAAAAAGTAAGTTAAGTATTTAAGCCTAAGCCGCTGAACCGATTTTGCTGAAACTTGGTATGGGGATACTTTGAGTCCCGGGAAATGACATAGGACACATTTTATCCCAGAAAAATATATTTCCCATGGATCATCTAAGTTAGCGGCGTTTCAGTAGCTTTAACGTAAGAAAACTGTTACCTTGCATTACCAGTTTACCCAAACCACAGTAATAATAACGCACGTCGGAAACCAGGGCCCCCGTAAGGGCTGCTGGCGCCCATGTGCAAAAAAGATTTTGGCGCCCCTTAAGGCAAGTTTTTTAAATTTATTTTTTATGGTAGGTAGGTGAAATAAAGCATACAAAAATCGGCCAAGTGCGAGTCCTTGGGGCTTTGGTTTTGGCGCCCCTAAAAGATGGCGATTTGGCGCCCCTAGAGGATGGCGTCCGTGTGCATTGCACACGTTGCACATAATATGGTAGCGGGGGCTCTGTCGGAAACGAAGTGAAAACAGCCCGGCTTTTGGCAACATTCGTCAGCTGTACTCCCCAAATATACCCAATGACACGCCAAAATACACTTTATGTACCGGTAATAACGAATAAACTAGCATCTATATACGATGCACCGTCCAAATTACCTATCAGACAAAAATAAATCTTATCCGCTTGCAATAAGGTCGGACAACTCGATTGCAACTTGTTGAAATTCCGACCGTGTAGCCGAGTACGTGGTCCTTATGTCGTCCCAATTAGGTCCACTTTTGCGCAGCACGGAATTCGCAAGCTAAGTTTTTCCCACTAATTTTGGCGGTTAGCGCCGTAAGACATTTTTACTGGAAGTTTTTTACCGGACATATTTACGATGTGGTTTCTCCTCTGCATATTTTATACACTCTCCGTTCGGAATTCTCGATAAAAAGGAATCTCGACAGGAATTCGGTTTAAGAATTCTCCTCCTTTTTGAATATCTACTTAGTTAACTAACGCTAATCGTGGCTAGTTGATTTGAAAGAAAATGTTGTACTTTCCTCTCATCTACAGGCTGTAACAAAACTAAGTGATAATACTTTAGAGTTTAGGGTGTGTGTGTGTGTCTTCCTTATAGAGAGTTCGCTGTGAAAGTAGCAGCGCTGAAAGACCAATTTTTTTTTCAATTTTTTATGGGCAAGCGCACCGGCGCGGCGTTCATCATCATATCAGCCTATAGTCGTCCACTGCTGGACATAGGCCTCTCTCAATGAACGCCAAGATGACCGATCTCCTGCTACTCGCATCCAACATGGCGCGGCGTTACGACAAAGAATTTATTTATTTATTTATTCACCAACAGAATCACATCAATTCATTCAATTCTATTTATAAGTATTATCACTTAGTTTTGTTACACAGTGTATATAAATAAAAATGGATTTTCAATTTTCCTCGTCTCACTACCGATTTGGCTCCTTTTAGTTTTGAAATATTCGTGGATGTCCAGGGAAGGTTTATATTGCGAGGGACTTGATACAAAGTCTACCGGGTTATCTAGGATACAATAAATTATAAAGGAAACTTTTTTAAATTTAAGGCAGTTTTTTATCAAGGTCGAAAAAAAAATTTTTTTTTCGAGTATATGTAAAAATATCATAGACTGAAAAGCCTCATAGGCGTACCGAGGGAGGGGCAGGGGGGGAGGGGGGGGGGGCAGCTGCCCCCCCTGGATCATGTTGACGTCCCTACTAAGTATATTATCTAGTACTTTATCTATAAAAATTAAAAATTTAGAAAACGGATTTTTGCCATTTGTTTGCAATAAGTACAATATTTTTACAACAAAAAATTATTATATGTTTATTCTTTATAAACACCTAGCTTATAAAAAATCTGATTTGCCCCCCTGGCTCAGAACCTGGGTAATTTGCCCCCCCTGGCCCAGAACCTGGGTAATTTGCCTTTGCCTTGTTTAAAATTACTGATATATACTGTACTAGCTGTCCCGGCAAACGGTTCTTTGCCATATAAAGTATTTAGCCCGAATTATTTTATTGAAGTGACTAAATAAGTATGTCACCATGGCAACGTCCATCGCTGTCCCGTCGCACAAACAATGATCGCCGTCCGTCTCAAGTTGTAATAATTTACTATTATTTATTCAACAAATGCACTTATCAATATAAAAAGTACTCAGTAGGCAATAGCCGATTCTCAGACCCACTGAATATGCATATAAAATTTGGTTAAAATCAGTAAAGCCGTTTCGAAGGAGTACGCGGCCTAACATTGTGACACGAGAATTTTATATATTAGATAATATGGCTGTGTAAGTATTGTGCAAATTTTTAAAGAGTCTGCTTATTTCAGAAATTCACAGAAAAGCAGTAATGTCTTTTAAACCACGAGAAAGCGCCATTGATGTCCCATACCCTTGGAATTTTCATTCTCATAATCACATTACGTATTCAAATCATGGTTCTCATTCTGTATACTTTAGGCGTTCGTCGAATTTAATATATTAATATGAACAGTATAATGAAGACTTAATTCAAACCAATAAGGAATTATTAAATATGGAAATGTATCATTTGCTAATTTTGTACTTTTGAGTTTTATTAGTGTAAATTATTATAATACAGGGTGTAACAAAACTAAATGATAATACTATAGGGTGTGTTTGTGGTCCTTGTTTAGCGTTCACTGTAAAAGTTACTTTTTAGCTGTGCTGATGGAGTTGGATAGTAATTAATCTTATATGTTTTAGGTTAGGTTAGGTTTGCCCATTCAAAAATTAAAAATAAAACTTTTTCAGCACAACTTTTTATTAGGTACACATAATATACTATATAAAATTATAAACACATATCATCACATGTTTAGTTAATTTAAAACGCTGTCTAAAAAGTGACTCTGCAATTATATTGATGTCGTGTGGATGAAATGATAACCAACAACTTGAAAATGTTCGTTTTTGCATAAATAGAGGCTTTGGAATCAGGAAAATGGTTTGAAATAAAAAATTGGATTTTATGGTGATGGTGATGAAGTTGGTATACTACAAGGTTTGCTCAAATTATAAGGGAAAAAATCAGTGCCCTTATGTTATACAATGCTAGTTATCCACTTCATCCCCTTACGCCTTCGATTAGTTCATTTAGATCAGTGGTTCTTAACCTTTTAGTCATGAGGGACCATTTTACCAAATGTCTGTATTGCCGGGGACCACCCAGTTGGTTTACTTACCTAAATAAATAATTGTTTCATAAAGAAAACAAGCATAACTTTATAATTAGCACTCATTTATTTTTTATTTGGCAAAAATCTAAAAGTTGTTACTGTCAAATAAATTTATTATTCGTAGGTCGTCACATATTATTAGGATGGCTTCGCGGACCACTTGGAATGCCTCCAGGAACCACCGATGGTCCGCGGACCACTGGTTCAGAACCACTGATTTAGATTCTAAACCAGGGGTTCCCGAACTAATTTTGTCTAATGTCCACTTTGAGAGCAAATTATGTCTTAGCGCCCCCATTGTTTCAATTTAAAATGCTTCAGGTGAAATAAATCACGCCCAAGCCTCTACACAACGCCCCCATTTTTTCCCAGGTCCCACACCGTTATCCCCTTTAAACCTTCAGCAGATATTCCCATGAGGCCAAAAACCTTAAACTTTGAGCTACCAGGTCTAACCAGGTGTTTGTTCCAGATGGCGAGCCAATCAAGCTACCTGAGAACCTGGAGAGCCTGCCGCGCGCCGAACACTTCGCCGCACAGAGACACCGCTGGAACACCAATGAGGTAAGTGTTTTAAAGGCTATACTGGCCAGTGGCAGGGCAAGACCTAAATTTGATGCGGCCAAGATAATATTATACTTTGCGAGATATGAATGACGCAAGAGGACCTATCCTTACTTTAAATTTCTTCCAAGTTTTTATAAAATTTTTTTAAATCCAAACTTTATAAAAATTGCAAAGGCCAGTCTGGCTCGTATATGTATATTTATTATATACCTAATTAGTCCTAGCTCTTGCTGGTCTCTCCATTTTAATTTTTAACCAGTGTTTTTTTTTTTCATTTAACTTCTTTTTTTACTTTAGATTGGCTATACCAGCTTAAAGACCGAGCGTTTTAATTAAAAAATTCAATCAAAATAATCTTACAAAACTTTAATTTGACGGTCGCAAAAAGTTTGAAGTTTTAAAATAGCTGTTTACTAGCGCCATCTGTTGAGCAGTGTAAAAACTAGAATAATAATCCGCGCGCACTATTTAACAAAAGTTTAATAGGAAATATTGTTACCAGTTTTTGTCAAATTTATATAACAATTACTGTTAATTACCTAGCTAAAATCCGAGCTTTGTGAGGGCTCGCGTCGTCACACCTTGAGTGACTAATGATAACACATCTATGCATATAAATAAAAATTACTATGTTAAAGCATCAATAGGCGTGATAGTTTTTCCGTAAAGTGTACCACAAAATGTTTAAGTTGCAGTAGGATATTATACTTAGGCTCGCTTCGCTCGCCCTGATCATTTAACCTATCTGAGTGCTTGTTTACCATTTATTAATATTATACAAAAAAGTGCACTGCTCCGTAAAATAGTGTTACAACTATGTCTATAAGAATTAAACATTTTATCCTATCTGTAGACATAACTCCAAGTACGTGGAAAAATGGGCTGTTCTGTCGCGAACAACTTTATACAGCTGTTTACATTTCGGCTTGAATATTTCATTCGCGCCGTCCATTTTCGTCACGTTATGACCACAACACCGACATTCTTGCTGTATGACGTGCTATAATATGTAAATAAGAGGACATAGGCTACATTATCATTAATTCTCCACCGTCACAACTCACCGGGTGTATGCATTATGCAGGATCCTGTATCTGGCTACTTAACATGCGGCCCGGATTTATGTGGACGTCGCGGGAAAAGTGGTTTCGGTTTTTAATTAAATGGTAGTTTTTTAGGGTTCCGTGCATAAAGGGTAAAGACGGGACCCTATTAGTAAATCGCTGTCTGCCTGTCTGTCACGAGGCTTCATCTCAATACCCGTGACATCTAGACAAATAATTTCGGAAATCATGTATGTTAAAATACTAAAAGACAAAATAAAACAAATTATTCAAAAAAAGCTCCCATATAAAAAACCTGCCATACATTATTTACCTACTCAATGATACAGAACCCTTCGTGTGCGAGTCCGACTTGCATTTGATCGATTTTTAATTGTTTTTAAATTGTTCTGATTGTCTATGGATTGCAAAGTATCTTTGTCTGAAGATAAATTTCACGAAAGCTCTCATGTGTAGCGGTGTTTAGATTAACTGTGACTAAATCAGTGCATAATCATAAGGTATTACCGCACCCAGGCTTTGGGGCTTAGTCCGGATAGTCCGGAATAGTCCAGATAGTCCGGAATATTCCGGAAAGCCGGATCTTAATATTCCGAAAAGCGGACTAATAGCGAGATTAGTGTTTGCAACGTTTCGACTTTTGGAAGTAGATAATAGGTCTTACCTATAGAAACACTAATATAGTTCCTGACATTTATTTATTTATTTAGCCTCATTTATTCCTTAATTATTACAATAAACATGATAATATTATAAAATTACAATGTTATTTCTTGTTTTAATATAGAGGTCCTGAAATAAATACTAGGTCATAATATAAAATTCTCGTGTTTCTCCTCCAAAAAGGCTCAACCGTTTTAATGAAATTTTGTACGTACATTCGTTAGGCCTGATAATAGGTTTTTATCTACTTGTTATATTAATTTATATGGCAAAACAACGCTTGCCGGGTCAGCTAGTATTTGTATATTATAAATACCTAGATATGATATTGAATGTACTGTCACTTCTTGGTGGAAATTCATCTTCAATTAAATAATTATTAAAATAAAGTGGAATAAGTGCAAGGAAAGTGTATAATTATTTAACTAGTATAAATAGTCAAATTTTATTCATTGAAGTAATTATAAATGGCCGTGCTTGATTACAGAAACTAGAGAAACGAATCCATGAGCATTATCTTTACCAGTAACGTAAATATAGCTACATAATAATATAACGTACCTAACCCTCAGATTAAAAAAAACCGGTCAAGTGCGTGTCGGGCCACGCGCAATATAGGGTTCCGTAGTACCGCTAATTTTTGATTGGTCAATGACAGGACGTTATAACGTGTTTTACACTACTAACAACATCATCTCAGTTACATTCAAAGGAATTTGAACGAAAATTTTCTTTATACTTCGCCGAATACATTTTTTTAGCGGACAGATGGACAGACGGACAGACGGACGGACAGACCGAAACTATAAGGGTTCCTTGTTGACTACGGAACCCTAAAAATTAACATCGCGCCTATCCCTCCACTTTGGCTGAGAGATCTAGAAAATGTACGCGACCTAAACATATTACAATGCATATTATACCACATACACCTACGCTGATTTTTCATGCATCTCTTCACTCTTGAATCTTTATATTACCTAAATATTTTTTCCGTCAAGCAATCCGGGAAGTGAGTTCCGTACAGCTCGATAGTAAATAACGTTATATCTTCCACACAATTACTTTATGCAGCTCCGGAAAGCTGTCAGGACGGAATTTATGTCTGATCCGCTATATCGAGTCCTAGCAGATATAATAGATGCTAGAGAGACTATTTTAAGAAAATACTTTTAAATATACTAGCCCATACTTACAATTGCAGTAGAATAGATGCTAGAGTTTCGACTATTTTGAGGAAATACTTTAAAATATACTGGCCCGTACTTACAATTGCAGATTCTGCGAGGAGGAGGACGAGACACCTTTACACCTCCTTCTTGACTATCCAGCCCTAGTAGACAAGAAGCAAGCGATTATCGTAAACGCTAACAAAATGTATGTGATTTGACATTTATTAAGTCTTCGCTTTGCTAGCGAATACTAATGTCAAATCACATACATTTTGTGACGTAGACGTTAGCGTTTACGATAATCGCTTGCCGCTTGTCTAGGCCCTCTGCTCTACTACAGAGCAGAAACAGGCACCTTGGTCGCTACGAATACTCATCTACAGAGGAAATTCGTGGCACCAACCCCAACCACATCGTTCAATTCATGAGCAGCATTGGGTTGGGGACGGTACTCTAATGCGAAGGAGTCACAATAGATCCTCAAGGGTCGCAGTGACATCAGGGCTACTTGACCTGCCTTCAGCACAAAAAAATACTTACAATTTATAAAAATACAAGGTGTGACAAAATAAAGTAATAAAACTGTAGAGTTTGTATGTGTCCCTTACATGGGCGCTGGCAGAAATAATTTCCAAGGCGGGTAGATATTAGTTTTCTTTCTTGTCTTTTTACTTTTTACGAACAACAGTGACTGTCTATTTACGTCAACAGAATGCATATAATGTCAATGAAGCCCGTCACAGACTTAAGCTATAATATATATTAATATATTTATAGCTAGACATATTTTCTATACTAAATCCACATGCCACAGAAATATATATTATAGCTGAGTGTGTGGTCACCCGAAATTAGTATAGAAAATATATATTAATATGCCGAGCTATAAATATATTAATATATATTATAGGTAAGTCTGTGACGGGCTTTATTCCTGTTGATCTCGAGATTCCCAAGAGGTGCAAGTGGACCACCACCACCTGGCACCCCGCTGCCGGCGCCCATGGTCCCTTATATATAAGGGAACTCTATACTCACTGTGAAAGTAGCAGCGCTGAAAGAGCAATTTTTATTTTTTATTTTATTTATTTAGAGTAAATTAAAATTTTACAATATACATTAAAATTTGCCAAACTGTGCAGCAGTTTGTTGGCTTTTTGATTGTAATTTGTATGGGCGTACGTCATGATTTTGTCCATACAAAATTTATAAAAGAGGGACTGTTTCAGCTCTGCTACTTTCACGGTAAACATCTGTATACCGTTGCGCCAAATTAGTTTATCGCACGGGAACCGGTTTTTGCGGAATAAAAAGCATCCTCTATCCTTTCCCGAGGCGCAAAGTATCTCCAAACCCAATTTCAACAAAATCGGTTCAGCAGTTTGGGCGCGAAGAACTAACAAACAGACACACTGTCACATTTATAATATCAGTATGTATGTTTACCAACTTATGTAGTAACCTACAGAATCTAATAAACTAACTGTATGTGTGTTTGTATGTTTGTCTAATGCGGCGCTAAGTGCGTGCAATTATCCTAATGGCTTAGCTTTTGACTCCGGCTCAATATTAAGGTTAATAGTTTGAAGCTATTCAAGGTAAGCTTGGCTTATATATGCATACAAGCTACTCGTAAATAAAATGCTGTGACTGTTAGGAATAAGATTATATTTATTGAAGAATATAACAATTTAAAAGCTGCTAGAAAATGTTTCATATTATATTTGTTTGTTCTTATAAAAATCTATTTAGGCTTCCAACATTCTTTCATATTTTAAATAATAAATATTATTATATCTGATTCCTGTATCGCTTTGTTTTTAGGGTTCCGTACCCAAAGGGTAAAAACGGGACCCTATGACTAAGACTTCGTTGTCTGTCCGTCTGTATGTCATCAGGCTGTATCTCAAGAACCGCTATAGCTAGACTTCTGAAATTTTCACAGATTGTGTATTATATATCTGTTGCCGCTATAACGACAAATACTAAAAAATTTAAATGGGGCTCCCATATAAAAAATACAATTTTTTGTCTACTTTCACTCTATATCGGTACGAACCTTCGTCCACGAATCCGACTCGCACGTGGCCGATTTTTGACAAATTTGTTCGTAAATGCTGGACCGATTCTGTTGAAGTTTTGTGCCCTTATGCTGTAAGTTCTTAAAAACATCGTAGTGGGCTAAAGTACAGCACATAATCCTGAATAGCGCTATCGATTTTTTTCTGGAATTTCCTGTAACTATTAATTCTTGTTCGATCTATTCTTTGAGGCTTTGACCCCATATAATTTAGCAAAACAACGATTGCCGGGGTATCTAGTAAATTATCTACCAATAGACCATTCAGCAGATCTCAAATTAATCTCCTCTTAAATGTAATTACTGGGAACTCATGAAACCTAGACAGTAACGTAATAAGCGGTAAGGAGGTTGAATTTTTCGCCCGTACGTTTCGGCCATACAAATTGACCTAACAAACTTAGCTGGCACCTGATCAAGCGCTTTATAAATGTATATGCATTCGATTTTAAACTACCGCCATTTTTATTTGTTGTTTAAATTTTGTTCGTCGAAGCTTGAGTTTGAGGAATGAAAAAGGTAATAAGTTATGAGATTATACAGGTTTAGGAATTAGGGGTATTTTTACTGTTTCAGGAATATTTAAGTTTTTACTGAGAATATGAAAGCGTTTGGTTTTATTTAATGAGTTGGGTATTTTTGGAAAGTAAAATAAATAATTGATTTATTAGTTAAGGAAAAGTTACCACAGAATAGATAATAGTACAAGGTTCTACCAAATAATACTAAAATTAATAATGATAAACCTACGGGTTATTTTAATTGCATCCGTGTTTTAAGCCGTATTCAATTACCGAAATTGCTGGATCGATTTTAGTGTAACTTTTGCTGTGACCCCATTGTGACGCACGCGACGCACGCGAACAGCTGGGATATGTTAAGTCATTGTGACATATAAAAATGTCCCAGTCCCCTTCTTTACCAAACTTCATGTACAGTGCTCCCAAAGTGATAATGCGCATAGAAATTTTCATAATTTTTCGGCAACGGTCGTATTTCCCGAGCGTCGGAAGACGTCGCTGCAAGCGCTGTTTTAAACTTAGCTTTAGGAAAAACACAGCTTTGCGGCGACGTAGAGGCGCCAGACGTTGCTTGGACGTTACCATGGTAACGTCACTGGCTATGTCGCGATGGCTTCCCGGCTATAGCACTTATTGACGGACGGACAACCACCGGCTATATGATATTTACTTCTATTTCCTTTGAACAAGGTGCAAAATGCTAATGTATTGTTTGGGGCTCTTTCGTTTCATAGATTCGGGTGTTTTCGTGATTACGACAATTAGCGAAGATTTGCATGCGCGTTATTAATTTGGGAGCACTGTAAATGTACCTGTAAATATAAATACTAGAGGTTATTCATCCATACGCAATATCCACATAAGTCACTTCTAGGGAATGCAATCCCGTCCGTCATAAATCGGCCGAGATCTCGCGAGTTTGACGAGATTGCACTTGAGCATAAAAACGTCTTATTCGAAGCGCGGACTGACACGGACGAAGTTGCGATCACGGAGTAATCGCAACTCCGTCCGTGTCTCCAGAATTATAAACATTTATAATTCTGGAGACGTCCAGAATGATAAAAGCCAACATCCACGATAACGTGACGACGTTATCGTGGACGCCGGCCTCCACGATAAAACGTTGGGTACCTTAAAATATGCCCTTTTGATTTTACGCACCGCGGACGCTATAATATTTATTACTTTTTTTTCGTAATGTATTCAAATATTGTGATTATTTGCAAAAAAACCCACCAAACTGCTAATCTTGCGAGATCTCGAAATTGGCGAGATCTCGCGGTATTGTATTCATAAACTCGCGGGATCTCGCTTGAGCCCCAATCTCGCGAGATTTGCATTCCCTAGTCACTACTAATATAATAAAAGTATGTCTAGACATACTTTTGCCTTGAAGAAGAGGTGGCACAGCTGTACCACCTCTTCACGCACAAACCGCTGAACCGATTTTGCTTTTTGGTATGAAGATACTTTGAGTCTAGGAAAAGGATATAGGATACGTTTCATCCCGGAAAAATGTGCTTTCTGCACGATAAAGGAATCTTGGTGCAACGTAGTTAATTTAAGGGGGCGAATAACCCGAAATTGTCGATTTTATATTTAATTTTTATACTTGAAAATAAGCCCCGAATTGTTTCATTTTCTAAACATAGATACTACATTATATTTTCAAGAATTTGATCTGAGCGTAAACATCAAACAATCAAAAATCTTAACATTTTTGCGAAAGAAATAAATCACAAAGGTACATCTAATTTTCACGAATTTGTCATATATTGCCATAGCCGTGCAGTAGACTAAGTTGATATTTTAACACATTGTATAAAATTCTATCATTGAGACACTGACCTGGCGGATTTTTAAAATGTTGTATATTTCTCGACTCATTAAGAAAAAACTAACTTGGCGATGATTCTGTGTCGTCTTTTTTCACTTGGCATGTGAAGGACGATGTTTGATTTTTTGGGTTAGTCGCCCTTTTAAGTGTTTTTTTAAAAAGGGTACCCCGCAGAAATTGTATATTTTCCCCATAAGAAAAGTGTCTTTTATCTATCAGTTGTCTTCTCTATGTCTGCACCAATTTAAATTTTAATCAAGACAGTTGTCGGAGAATTAATTTTGTGTTTTAAATAAATTGCTTTAAGGTTTGTTTGAATATTTTCGTTATAAATAAGCTAAAGTTTAAACATGCATAAAACATGTATGCATAATCCGAGTAGTTAATATTCTTAACTGTTGGCGAATAACTGGGTTATATATCTTATTTATGTTAGCTTTCTCTGAAATAAAAGTGATATAGAGGTTATACAGTTATTAATCTGAAACAATAAAATAATCCCTGTTTACTATAGAAATGACTAGTGATTTCTTTTTAGTAAAAATAGTATAAGAGGAATACTGGTATTCATATTATTATTATAATGAGATTAAACAGAAAAATCTTTGAACAGTATTCAGAAGACATTTGGAAAACTAGCTAGCAGGTCAAATTTATTTTATTTTTATTTTTTATTTAATTTGGTTTGTCAACAATTTTTTTTTTTTATGAACTAAAGGGGCAAACGAGCAAACGGGTCACCTGATGGAAAGCAACTTCCGTCGCCCATGGACACTCGCAGCATCAGAAGAGCTGCAGGTGCGTTGCCGGCCTTTTAAGAGGGAATAGGGTAATAGAGGAAGGTAGGGAAGGAAAGGGAACGGAATAAGGGAAAGTAGGGAAGGGAATAGGGTAGGGGATTGGGCCTCCGGTAAACTCACTCACTCGGCGAAACACAGCGCAAGCGCTGTTTCACGCCGGTTTTCTGTGAGGACGTGGTATTTCTCCGGTCGAGCCGGCCCATTCGTGCCGAAGCATGGCTCTCCCACGTCAATAGATTACACGTACCTAATACATTTAAGAAATACAATTTAAGGTTATAGTTAAAACGCATATCAATTTCTTAAAGACAAACATGGAACACCACATTCACAATATCATAAAATCAACTTAAAATATAAAATACTAGCGACCCGCCCCGGCTTCGCACGGGTATAAAATATATTATAGCCTATGTCACTGAAATAATAACAGCCCTCTTTTTTGTCGGGGGTTAAAAATCAGCCAAGTGCGAGTCGGACTCGCGTACGAATTTTTTTGTTTTTAGTATTTGTTATCTAAGCGGCAACAGATATACACAATAATAATATGTGAAAATTTCTGAAGTCTGGCTATAGCGGTTCTTGAGATAAAGCCTGGCGACAGACAGACAGACGGGTAGATGGACAGACAACGAAGTCTTAGTAATAGGGTCCCGTTTTTACCCTTTGGGTACGGAACCCTAAAAATGATTAAAATCGATTCAGTAGTTTTGATTTTAAATAATTTATATTCACCACTACCCGTGGCCAACCCATGTTTGTTAAAATGGTATGTATCGAGGATATAAAAGGCTTTATTATTATTATTTATTATTATTACTACCCGTGGCCCGCATTGGTCGGTACTGCCGCAAAAGCTACATCCCGCAATTTTTAAATCTGTAATATCTTCGAAAATATTAATTTAAAATTTAAATCATAATATTATGTTGTAGAGGGCCATAATCAATAATGTATTTAAAGAAAATAAGGATTATTGCCGTATTGGTTAAAATCGCTTCGAAAATTAGCCATTATTTGAAGTTAAAAGTAAATGACAAAAAAATATGTTATTGTGGGATATATCCATAAGAGATATATTTACTTATACCATCGCGGAGTTTTCTGTAGACCTTTTCAATGTGTACAATAGGTATTAGTGGTACCCCTCCCGCGAGCGCACCCCAGCATTGGTAGCGCCAGCGCCCACTTCGAAACGGGCGTAAATCGCAATATTTTAATTTCGCCATAACTTCTAAGCTAAACGTCCAATTTTAATCATTCAAAGACCAAATATAATCTACATAAACTGTACTTAGTGATGAAATGATTTATTTTGATAAGGATTATTAGTATAAGTAAAATAAATGCGTTTAAATGTAGTCCAAAAAAAATCAAAATTTTTAAATAAAAGAAATGGTTGTTGTGCCTCACTTGACATAGATAGGCATAGTGTGTCGCAGACATTTTTGTAGATATTTATAAGATCTATATTTACTCAGAACATTGTATAGTTCTATCTTTTATAGTTTAGGCAGCGTACGCAAAATAGAAAATTTTCTGGTTGTTTCCGAAAAACTGAAATATCTTACGGAACCCTATATTTTCCTACATAAAAAGTAGCCTATATTACTCGTAGATAATGTAGCTTTTGAATGGTGAAAGAATTATTAAAATCGGTCCAGTAGTTTTTGAGCCTATTCATTACAATTAAACAAACAAACAAACAAAGTTTACCTCTTTATGATATTAGTATAGATAACATGCATTACAATTTGCTTAAAGTATTAATATAAAATTAATAAAATAACCAATAAAAAGATATAAAAATTCGTAATAGTAAAAAGGGATACAATAATAAAATTCCTTAAGGACGCTATCACATTTTTTCACAAATATCAGCGATTTTCAGGAACCATTTTAAAGAATTAGGAGCCACATATAGATAATATATTCATCTCCACATCTATACTATAAAATTTTTATAGCCGCATACAAAATTTTCACATAAATACGTTTTAACCATCACAATAATCGCAAAATATTAAAAAAAATGGGGTTTGATTAGGTACCATTACAGCTAAATACACTGAACTAAGGAAAATAAATATACAAAAAAATTGTTGCTTAGTCCCCTATACGAATAGCTAAATATTTTATATTAAAATAAATAACATTTCCATTTATAAGAAAAATAAAAAACGCTCTCAAATTTCTTCATACATTTTCGCCCTATCAAGAAAACGGCGAGCGTCGTAACCGCCACTGTACAAGGCGCGCTAAAATAACCAATTAAAAGAATAAAAAATCATAATAGTAATATAACAAAAGGATATGCAATAATAAAATTCATTAAATAACCAAAATTAAAATATAAAAATTATTTTACAAAAATGAATAATTGACGAGCTTTTGCCCGCGGCTTCGCTCGCGTTAAGAAGCATTATTATATACAAACTTTCATCCCCTATTTGAACCCCTTGGGGTTGGAATTTATCAAAATCCTTTCTTAGCGGATGCCTACGTTATAACATCTACCTGCATGCCAAATTTCAGCCCGATCCGTCCAGTGGTTTGGGCTGTGCGTTGATAGATCACTATGTCAATCAGTCAGTCACCTTTGAGTTTTATACGTGTTATAATTTACCAAATATATTATAATGTACCAAAAACAACCATGATTTATCATCCATACTAATATTGGAAATGCGAAAGTGTGTCTATCTGTTACCTCTTCACGCCTAAACCGCTAAACCGATTTTGTTGAAATTTGGTACTGACATACTTTGAGTCCCGAGAACGGACGTGGGATACTTTTTATCCCGGAAAAATGTACGATTCCCGCGCGACAAATGAGTTTTGGCACAACGGAGTTGTGGGCGTCGTCTATTACCTTAAGAGGATACACCAGGGGCTAGAGAAATGAAAAAAAAGTACGTGTAATATCTATAGCTGTCTCCCTTACCCCAAGACTATACCGCAGAACGCGATAGAGACAACTGCAGAAAATCCAGAAAATCAACGATTCGTTGTCCCCTGATTCCTTCTCCAAAAGTTAACCGATTTAAGTACTTTTTTCATTAAAGATTAAGAAAAGGCTTGAGCTGTGTTCCTATGTTTTGCTTTTTTTGTATAATCTAGCAAAATCTGTTTTCTGGACGTTTGAACACAGCGGAAAATTTGGCCATTTTTTTGGGTTTTTGAACGTTCATATCTTATTTAATAATTAAAATATGAAAAAAAAGAAAACATAGGGACATTGTATTAGTGGCCGTAGATATTCAGGAAAAAAATTATAACTCTACTAGCATTATCCAGGGAGGAAACAGGGGACAACGTTTGTATGGAAAAAAGGGCGGTGTGGACTCCTCTTAATACTTATCCATTTAACCCTAGTGAACTACTCTTCTTGGGAGTTACGTTCGAACTATTCATACGCTTTTAAGGCGCATCGGATTGTAAAGCTATTTTTTGCAAAACTGAAAAGCTCAGCTTGTTTTTCTTTTTCATATGAGTAACTTTCTTATTTAAATAACATTTTAATATAAACATTTTAATGTGATATGGATCATTTACAGCCGTAAAAAGTGTCCTTACAGCTCAAGCGGCCTTCACGTCATTTACATAGGTAACCGAAACGGAAGACGAAACGCCCCGTGTCAAGGGTTGTTTGAGGTCATCAGGGTCGTGGGGTTTTTGGGGGTTGGGTTGAGGTTATCGGGGTCATGGGGTTTTTGGGCATTTGGGGATGTTATTTTTGGTGCATAGACGCCTCATCAGGCGATGCGATAAAATGAACCATTTAAAACTGAACCTTATTTTAGACCACAAGAAAGTACACATTAAATGGACTAAGTAGCCGCTTGCAGTGTATCTATACACTGCAAGCAATATCTATAGCTATTTCAACGCATCTTGTCACATCTCATTTTAAAGTAAGGGGTAATCACTAATCATAATTATGTCAGACAATAGACAAGTCTGATGATGATGTCTCGTGGCCTAGATTTGATAAAGGCATACTAGACACTAATAAGATTCGCAGCGAAGGCGAATCTCAAAGAAAAGAAAACAGTTGACATGACAATGAGTGCCCTGGAGTGGGCCATGGAGGTTTTTAATGGTTCACTCAGCATCACCTTTCGCTTGTTAACGTGAGAGCAGATTTATTAAAAAGTTTGTAAACTCCTGACTTTCCTTTTGACATTGACAAGTAGCCATAGACAATGTCTTACTTATACTTTTTTACAAAATAATAACTAGGCAAAAGTATTCGGAAAAGGTTATATTTGCCGTTAATTCAATGCATAATATTATTATGTTGTAATTCAACCGGCCTCATACAAATTGCACACTAGTCCCATTATTAAAACTTTGTGAGTGCTAAACACTATCAACCCCAAAACACGTTTAATCAAACCAAAACGCTGGGGGGAATTAGCAATTTAAACGCTAGGATTCCGCAGTTGAATATATTTTAAAGTTTAATTGCATCGGACAATACATTATTCTCAGTTAGATGTTAAATTAGGAATACCGCTTGATACATGCGTGCCTTGAATCAATTAATCGTGTTTAAGTGCGCGCCAAAACAAATCCGCCATGTTGGGGATATTAATGGCCGCGCCAGAACCGGTTTTGGCCGGATGGATCCGCTTGTCGTCGGTTACGACCGGTTTAGGAGTCTAGCTTTACTTTGGCTTTTGATATTTTGGAAAAAATGTATCCACAGTGGAACAAAATATTGTAACCTCCCTTTTTGAAAGTCGTTTAAAAATTCGGCTTTATAGGGAAGTTCACCGCAGTTATTTTATTGGAAGTTATTTTAACATTTAAAAGTTTAAAAAAATCAATCCCGGATTCATGAGATATATTAAACGTGGGTTAGAATTCGGGAAGTTGTAGTTACTGACGCATTGCAAAATATGTGAGTAATGTAACATAATCATTATAGTTTGTACCTATAAAAACATCGCAAGGTAGTCTTCAACATTATTTTATCTGGGTCTACACACATTTTTATTTACAAAATTATGGTGCACATTTAATTCCAGACAAGTTTTTACCAAAGCGAAGTAAAAAGCGGATCGATGTCAGCGTTTGGTATCGCAATAGAATGGCGGACCTTAGGGATTCGCTGTTTGATTCGATTTTACCGTATACGGTTTCAATAATAGAAAAACCGGAAAACCGGATAAATGGATTCCGCTGGTGGATTTGATGGGCCATCCGAACCGTGATGCCAATTTATGATATGAATTTAATAATTTATGTGAAAGGTATTATATTATGGATAATGCTGGGATAAACTTTTACCCTTTTTTTGTTAGGCACATCAGAAAAGTCAGATCACAGATAAAGACAGCGGAAGACTATTATTATATTTATATGACTATTTATAATATAAACTCCGTCGCGCGAAATATTGTTTATGGCGCTAGAACCGTATACTTTTTCGGGTTAAAAATTATTCCATGGACTTTTTTAGGACTCAAAGTATCACCATACCAAATTTCAGCAAAACGGTTAAGAGATTTAAGAGTGAAGAGGTAACAGACAGACAAACACTTTCACGTTTTAATATTAACATGGATACCACGTAAAATAAACCTTTTTCTACACCCTAAGGTAAGTGTAAAAAAAATAATTCTAAAAATCTCTTCCTCTTCAAAAACGCTTTATTTCCATATCGTCTCATATTATAGACTTTTTATACTCCCAAACTGCCTCCATAAGGAATTCTATCTAGACTAGGCATTACGCAAATGTCCTAGATTTCTCCTGTAATAGAAGGCATTACCTAAACTAGAGTATGCTGCGCACGTCTAGATCATTCGAGTTAATGCTTTTAAAAGCCTTTATTTAGCTTCATTGTGTGTTTTGTGCAACTCATGAATAAGGCAAATTAAAAGTTGTATGGAATTTAATAGAGGAAGCTTATTCTTTAGAATTCCTTTCTCTTTAGAAATAGCCAATTCTAAGCCTAGATTTGCCTATGTATTTGCATCAAATGGCGTCTGACTACTTTAGGTTAGGTGAAGTATCCTCATATGCTAATTTTTTTTTCGGGCGTTGGCCCACCACACATTCCCACCACTGTATCTAATAAATAAAATAAATAAATAAAAAACTCTTTATTCAAACAAACAAAACAGGGCCTCTATCATGAGCTCTTAAATCCATTCTCTTTACGTCCTTATACTGACTGTTATACAGTACGGACGTAAAGTGAATGGATTTAAGAGCTCATAATAGGCCCCCAGATCAATTTACACAAGTTACAAAAACAGAAATAGTTTGAATTGGCGGCCTTGCTGGAAGCAGTCTCTACCAGGCAACCATAGCTATCTACTGTGTGTTATCCATATAATAAATGAAAAAGTGTATCTATCTGTTACCTCTTCACGCCCAAACCACTGAACTGATTTTGCTGAAATTTGGTATGGAGATACTTTGAGTTCCGAGAAAGGACATTGGGTACTTTTTATCCCGGAAAAATGAACGGTTCCTGCGCAATAAATGAGTTGCGGGCATCATCTATTTAGTTGTAAATAAAGTTGAATTTGGCGCAAGGAGCTGAGGTTAAAACGGAGTTACCGTTAATTTTTTTAACCTCAGCTCCTTGCGCCAAATTCGTTTATCGCGAGGAAACCGTACATCTTTCCCGAATAAAAAGTCATAATAATATTATTATGTCCTTTCCCGGCACTCAAAGTAATCCTCATACAAAATTTCAGCAGAATCAGTTCGTCTGTTTGGGCGTGTAACAGACGCACAGACAGACATACACGCACATTTATATTTATAATATTAGTATAGATATTTATAAATCAAAATGTTTAATATGTACTACAATAAAAATAGCACACTCAGCTAACAAACACAAACACTTAGTCACCTGCCTTATTTCAACCTTTTGTATCAATAACCTACATCCAATCCACAGTCCACAGCTTACCGATACAAAATGTCGACAAAAAATGCCAGCGACAAAAATGTGGCCCAATTCAAAGCGCCTAATGAAATTAAAGCCTTTTCGCTTTGTCATACGGTACAAAATGCATCGGCCGCCCGTGTCCTTTGACAAAAAGTCTTCCGAAATGGTCCATCTAATGAGCCATGTGCAATAAAAACACGTTTTTCCCTTTTCCGTAAGCTTTTAGCGTGTTTTGTGTGGATTAGCTCGATTCAATCGACTTTTTATTCGATTTATCAATTATTCGATTCAGATGTTTGCCATTCTTTGTTTAAAACTGGCTGACGACTACTGGATTAAAATGTCGCGACTGTTGGATTAAAATGAAATCTATTATAGGCAGAGAAGGTTCTTTTGGTTATGATGACTTTTGGAACTAATCATGCCGCCTCGTAAAGTGTCTTTTGATAGAGAGCGATTTTGCACCAAGTTGATACATTCACACATAATTATATCACCCAAGTACCACGAGATCACAGTAAGATTACAATCTAGTATTTGAGAAAATATCAAGGAATTACCAATAGTAAAAACATGTTAGAATTCTTATGTTTTGTCCTTGTCCGATATGTCACAAATATTTTGAGAGACACTCGCATCGTGAGGATTTTTTTATCAGTAATGTGTAAATGTTAGTCTTATTGACTTAGACTGTGAGGTCGTGGTCGTGGGCCTTTAATTATAGTTTTATGGCTTTGGTAACATAGTGTACCCTTGTTTTAAGAATTATTAGTCGTTTATTATACTTCACACGATTTCTTGACAGCAATGTTAACATGTGGCATGTGAGACTCAAATGGTACTTCACTTTCTCAGAACCTAAATCTTTCAATACGATATCAAAAGACAGGAATTTTTGTATTCGAATTTAGGTAAATTCGACACTAAACTTTTATTTGCTTAATCATTATTAAATATTCGTATCTTCGTATCTCTACTAATATGAACCTTCCCTTTAACTATAATTAGCCAAATCGGTTATCCATTCTCGAGCTTGAGCTAGACTAACAAAGTTAAAAATTCATTTTTTTGTGTAGATTATATTATATTAACAATGCAAACAATTTTTACAGTGGAAACGATAAATTAAAAGTGTCTAAATCAGGGATTCCCAAACTTATTTTGTCTGCTGCCCACTTTGTAAACAAATTATGTTTTAGTTTGTTTCAATTTTAAATGTATCCAGACGAAATAGATCACCCCCAAGCCTCTACACAACGCCTCCATTTTTTTCTGGGTCCCACACCCCTTTAGACCTCCAGCGCCCACAAGGGGAAAGACTGGTCTAAATGATTACTTAGCTTCACTATACATAAATAAAATTCTATTGAGTTTCAAACCAGGCATGAGAAATGGCATTCCGATACCACTCGAATTAGTCACGAAACTTGAAATTTACGAATTCGAAACTAATCAGTGTTGGCGAATTTTTGTAATAACTCGTAAGTTTTGTGAACTCAATTATTGCTCACGCTAGCTCTACTTACAGGCAATAAGTAAAAGACAAAACAGGAAAGTGCAAAGTTAAAGCACTTATAACGCTACCATCATCATCAACGACCATCTTGATAAAATAAGAGGGTAAACGAACAAACAGGTCACACGTGGGAGAGCCATGCTTCGGCACGAATGGGCCGGCTGGACCGGAGAAATACCACGTTCTCACTGAAAACTTGCGTGAAACAGTGCTTGCGCTGTGTTTTGCCGAGTGAGTGAGTTTACCGGAGGCCCAATCCCCTACCCATTTTCCTTCTTTACCCTCCCCTAAAAGGTCGGCAACGCACCTGCAGCTCTTCTGATACTGCGAGTGTCCATGGGCGACGGAAGTTGCTTTCCATCAGGTGACCCGTTTGCTCGTTTGCCCCCTTATTTCATAAAAAAAGGTCATCTGATGGAAAGCAACTACCGTCGCCCATGGACACTCGCAACATTAAAAGAGCTGCAGGTGCGTTGCCGGCCTATAAGTATATTAATAAGTGATTAATACCTCCATCGTGGGTATCGCAGACACAATATATTTTCAATTGTTATGCGGCAGCCGGCTGCCGCTTGGGGATTGATAGATTAACTACGCAACATAAGACCATCGACTTACTAATCTATATATTAATACGCAAACGAAAAATTTTTTATCCATTTTGACGAAAAATGCGGAAACGTAGGTGAATGAAATTTCGCACAGTTATAGTTTATATGGTGAAGGAGTGCATCGAGCTAATATTATTTTGAAATTATGCTTTTATCATACATTTTTTTAACAAATAAAACATTACACACACTACATTAAGCACACATTTAAGAAGATGACAGATTTTTTAGTGACAAACATACAAATTATACTCTTTTATTTATGGTTGAAGTCTGTTGACAACAAGTTGACAAATTGAAAATGAATTATAGTTTTTTTTTATTGAATCTTAGATACTATAGACAATACTTACACGGCCAGTCTGAGATCAGCTGAGTCCCAGAGACGAGAGATGAAAAAAAAATATGATAAAGTCAATATTTTTTACAAATTGACCGTAGTAGTTCTAACGTGGGCGATCTCTAGTATAATTAACTAGACGACGCCGTGATCCATTGGTTGTCAATGTTTTACTAGATAACGCCTCCGACAACTCCATTGTGCCAAAATTCGTTTATTCTTATTATCGTGTATTCACTCGGGAACCGTACATTTTCCGGGATATAAAGTATTTTATGTCCTTTCCCGGGACCCAAAGTATCTCCATACCAAATTTCAGCGAAATCGGTTCTGCGGTTTGGGCGTGAAGAGGTAAGAGACCGACATACTTTCGCATTTCTAATATTAGTATGTATCAGTACAATGACATTCATTATGTAGAGTTTCAGTAGTAGGATTTTCTTTTACCCTTTGATGATCCTATACGTGACCTAGCATTTATTTAATATATCAACGATGTTTGCATATCATGATATTTTCATCATATAAATCGGAGTAAATAAGGAAAATAAAGTATATTTTAGTATCGTACCCCTTCGAGTCATATTACAGTCGTCATAAAAAAGACGTAAAATACAGGGTGATAAAAACTGAATTAAGGATGTGCAGTTATTGAAATTGTTATGCCTTGGGAAATATACTGTATATTGTATGCTCTAATGTATCGTTCTCGAGTTATTCGCTGATTGGACACTCGACATTAAATCGTCATCTTAAGATTAACTACGGTATTTAAATCAAAATCGCTTGTCACTGTCTCTCCCTATACAGCGTGACATTTTAATGGTGGTTTTCCCGCAGTAAAACGATTCTATCTTAGTAGTACAATAGATTTGTGAAGTTTTTTTTAATCAAATCATAAATAAAATTTGGCCGGTTCATTGCCGCTCGCGCCTATCGGCATAAAGTTGCCACGTACTTCATACAAAAAACTTGAGAGGTGTCAAGGGACAACCGAATGGAACGAAGTTATTTCTTATGTTCAAAAAAACCTGTATACATGTATATTCAAAAATATATAAAAGACGCCATCTACTGACGCCCAGGAATACTAACAACGCGTCGCTGTTTATTCTCAATAACGCCATTTAGTTGACAGCACAGGAATACTGTCAACGCCCTCTGCCCGTACAACATACTTTGCAGGTACTAATAAAAAAGTGTCGAGGTCAAATATCGTTCTGTCTAGCCTTCTTTCGCAACGCCGAACGCGCCATAAGGAACTTCCTTCCAATATTTTTTATTTTCAAAAATAACTATAGTAGTAGTAGTATTAGTACAATCGAATCATGTAAATAAATAACTTGCATGATTCGATAGTACTCCCAGAGTAGACAGAAGTATAGAGTATGCCGACTTAGAACTGATGTTGAAATTTTTAAATTTGACGTATTATGACGAAAATCGTCGCTAGGGTTGTTAAATTGTTACCTACGAATTCAAAACTATGACATATTCGCTGGACGTGTTCCTCTTTGGTCGTATTGTTGTTTGTGTTTTGGCACATGCGATTAAAATTGTCAGAATCCAATTTTGAAATCTTTATTTTAAATATTTAAAAATAAATTATATCAGCCAGCGCGAGGCACATTCCGTTCATAATCCTAGTGAAACCCGACGAATTTGACAGATATTGAAACCTGTCCGTTTCTTTGCAGTCGAACTACTGGTCGTTATGTCTATTGTGGTACTCCTATAGGTAAATCGTTCTGCTGCGGGAAAACAACCACTAAAATGTCACGTTGTATTTAAATATGCTTATGAAAAGTTTTTTAAGAAGATGGTTAACGTGCATTATATAACAATACTGACTATAATTTTAGTATCAGCATTATAACTCTTCAAAAATAAGTTAAATAGTGAGTTTATAAAGTACCTGAAAGGCTGAACTTTGCTTGGAGTGTATTTTTTAGTTTTTCTTTGCATAAAATATAGTTTAACAATTTCCAACTACCAAAATTACCCCAAATTAATAAATACTAGCTGTTTTACCGAGCTTTGCTTGGCATCCGATGAAAATGACATTTTCTAGAAATGATTCCTAGCTAGATCGATTGATCGCCCCCGAAACCCCCTATATACTAAATTTCATGAAAATCGTTGGAGCCGATTCAGAGTTTCCAATTATATATATATACAAGAATTGCTCGTTTAAAGATATAAGATAGCCATTTTTAACAGACTAAGAGACTAAGTGCGCTAGTATTTTACGTGGTTAAAAAAAACTAAACCAGACTCGACTAAGTAAGAAGTTATCCGTGTAGCTGCGGTCAAAGTTGTAAGTAGACTGGCTACTTATTTGAGTTCAAATGCAGTTTTGTTATTAATTCTTAAGCTCTAAAACAGTTAAAAGTATTGTACTATTATGTAGAAATAACAATAGGTTATAAAATTTTATATAAGATTCGTTTACATCAAATATTGCCTGTAGTATTGTGTGTATGTGCTACTAAATTATGAACTTATTTGTGGTGCAATACAAAATAGTCAAACATAAGTCAATTACATAATTTATTTGCTTAAATCATATAACAGATCGGGTGGGGAATGTTGGGGGAAAGAACAACTTTAATCAAATTATTATTAATATTTACAGTTTAAAAATATATTTCAATAATTAAATATTATTCGATATTTTTACACGTGGGAGAGCCATGCTTCGGCACCGGCGTGAAACAGCGCTTTCGCTGTGTTTCGCCGAGTGAGTGAGTTTACCGGAGGCCCAATCCCCTACCCTATTCCCTTCCCTACCCTCCCCTATTCCCTTCCCTTCCCATCCCTACTCTCCCCTATTACCCTATTCCCTCTTTAAAAGGACGGCAACGCACCTGCAGCTCTTCTGATGCTGCGAGTGTCCATGGGCGATGGAAGTTGCTTTCCATCAGGTGACCCGTTTGCTCGTTTGCCCCCTTGTTTCATAAAAAAAAAAGATATTGTGACAGTTCATTTTCATAGCATTAAAATATAGAGGACATTATTTTTACGAAAAATATTTATGAAATCTTTAAAAAATCTTTACTGAAAACTCGGAAAAACCTTAAGAATATATATTTTCTTTTAATACTTTCAGCGTCAGGGTGCGGTCATTAAAACATCGTCAGCGGCCGATTAATTAGCACGCCGTCATTGTCGACACGTCATTACACACAATTGGCCCCCTTCATCATCATCGCACCGCCAACAAGCTTTATTGAAGACCAATGTCATTATAAAAATTCGTTATTATAAAAAAAAAAATATGAAGAGACATTTTCGTTGCATACGAAGAAGTAACTAATTATATTAAAAACGTAGCATCAGGTGTTATATGTGCCTGTTTAGTGTTTATTTACTTTCTGCCGTGCACTGTTAAACTCTGGAATGAATTGTCACCAGCGGTATTTCCGGACAAACACGACCTGCAAACCTTCAAGGAGAGAGCGTATTCGCTGTTAAAAGGTCGGCAACGCACCAGCACCTCTTCTGATGTTGCGTGTGTCCATGGGCGACGGTAGTTACTTTCCATTAGGTGACCCGTTTGCTCGTTGGCTCCCTTATCTTATATATAAAAATGGATTTTCAAATGTGTTAGTCGCACTAAAACTCGAAAACGGCTGAACGGATTGGGCTGATTTTAGTCTTAAAATATTCGTAGAAGTCCAGGGAAGGTTTAGGTGACACGAAGTTCACCGGGACAGCTAGTAATATATAAAAATAAGTCGGGTTTTCCATCCTGACGCTATAACTCCACAACGCACGAACCGATTTCCACGGTTTTGCATTCGTTGGAAAGGTCTTGGGCTCCGTGAGGTCTATAGAAAAAAAATATCAGAAAAAACTTCAAGAGAAAAGCGAATAGGGAAAATAGTTTTATGGCAAAACAACGTTTGCCGGGACAGCTAGTATCTTATAAAAAAAACCTGCCCACAGTTTTAAATCATTGAGCTACGAAAATACCGTAGCTTATCGCTACGCCGGCGTAGCACTTGCTACGACAGCTCTACGCCGCTACGAAGTATACTTTAATACAGAGTGATTTTATATTTAGTCGGATTTATACGACTTTAAATTGAATTTACTGTATGTTAACTAATAAAATAGTATCTATAATAAAAACTTTACTATTGTGTGTTGCTGTTAAATAGTTTTTATGATAATTTATACACGATCCTCTGCACGACTTGCAACATGAGTATAACTCTAGATACATTTTCAAATTGACTGTCAAAACTATAATATAAATCCTGGTTCCTTATGTGGGTCATCAGATAGGATCTAATGTCCCCGCTCAGGCGAATTGTTACAAAACACTATTATAATTTGCGCCAGCTATCTTGATACACAGCGGTTCCATTTATTGCAGTTGAACTTTTAATTAAGATTTTGGTTTGACGCGATAAACGAATTTTGGCGCAACTCCGTTGCGCCAAAATTCGTTTATCGCGCGGGAACCGTACATTTTTCCAGGGTAAAAAGTATACTATGTCCATTGCCGGGATTCAAATATTTCTGTACTTTTCAGCAAAATTGGTTCAGTGGTTTGGGCGTAAAAAGGTAACAGACAGACACACTTTCACATTTATAATATTAGCATGATACTATTTCGCTCCTTAAGGATATCCGGACTGGATCCAAGCTGTTTTAATCTTATATCTTTAATATGTATATATATATATATATATATATATATATATATATATATATATATATATATATATATATATATATATATATATATATATATATATATATATATATATATATATATATATATATATATATATATATATATATAATTGGAATCTCGGAATCGGCTCCAACGATTTTCATGAAATTTAGTTTATAGGGGGTTTCGGGCGCGATAAATCGAGCTAGGAATCATTTTCAGAAAATGTATTTTTATTCGTGTTTTATCGATAGTCGATAAAATGAAAAATATGACTCTTCCTGACATCTATTGGCGAATAATAATACTGTTTTGTGAGCAACTAATTGTTTTAACGACCAGCAGATGGCGTTATTAAGTGACACGAAGTCAATGAGTGTTTGCTATACCGAGCAAAGCTCGGTCATCCAGGTACTATAACATAATACCAGAATCGTAGTTGTAAAACTAATACAAGATAAAAATGACAGAAGTTGCGAAGTTACACGGCAATACAGCTTGCGATACCTTCAAGACCGAATAACTTCGAATCGAAAATAAAATCCACTTTTATTGCGATTTTTGTGGTTAAGTATTTGTCTTAAATAATAGGAAGTAACAAAACTAAGTGATAATCTATATATATATAAAAATGGATTTCCAATTGTGTTAGTAATGCTAAAACTCGAAAACGGCGGATTGAACGGATTGGGCTGATTTTAGTCTTAAAATATTTGTAGAAGTCCGCAAGGTTTTTAAGTGACACGAAGTTCACCGGGACAGCTAGTCTATATTATCTTATACAGGGTGTAACAAAAATAAGTGATAATACTTTAGGGTGTGTACGTGTTCCTTGTAGAGAGTTCACTGTGAAAGTAGCAGCGCTAAAATACCAAAAAAATTTTTTCACTTTTGTATAGAGAAATTCGTGTCGCTCGGGCCCTTGCGTGAAAAAAAATTTTCGTCTTTCAGAGCTGCTACTTTCACAGTGAACTCTCTACAAGGAAAACGTACACACCCTAAAGTATTATCACTTATTTTTGTTACACACTGTAAATAAAAATGGATCTTAAAATATGTTAGTCGCGCTAAAACTCGAAAACGGCTGAACGAATTGGGCTGATTTAGTCTTAAAATATTCGTAGAAGTCCAGAGAAGGTTTTAAAGTGACACAAAGTTCACCGGAACAGCTAGTATTATATAAAAATGGATTTCTAATTGTGTTAGTAACGCTAAAACTTGAAAACGGCTCAACGGATCGGGCTGATTTTAGTCTTAAAATATGCGTGGAAGTCTACGGAAGGTTTTTCACCGAGACAGCAAGTGAATAATAAATTAGGGTGTATTTGCGCATAGTAGGTATTATCTTATGATGTATACTAGCTAAAAGAAGAGCTTTGTGAGGGCTCGCGTCGTTTTTCTGTGTGATAATAAACTTTAAGGCAGTTTTTTTTATAATAGTAACCAAACCTTGACTGACCGATGATAACACATCTACATATAAATAAAAATTGCTATGTTAAAGCGCAAATCAATAGGCGTGATAGTTTTTGCGTAAAGTGCTCAAAAAAAAAAAACAAAATTGCTCAGATTGTGGGATACAATAGGGCTCGCTTTGCTCGCTCTGATTATTTATGTCCGTTATTTAGAATTAATGCGAAATTAATTTATTTTTAGTATTCTTCTTATAATTTTTAAAAGTCACATGAAAATGTACCGTTACAGCTATTTTCAGTGAGCTCTCAGTCTTGGTGTCGTTCCAATATTAGTTTCAAATCCTTGGAATAATCGATCATATTACAGAATATTTGCCCTCGTCCCAACCCTTCGACAGGTGTAGGGAATGGCTGAGTATGCCCTATGTGGGTCACATTTCCTGAATCCCAGATAACTGATAGTACCTACATGGTAAACATGAGCCCTTGTTGACTAACCATAAGCTTTAGGCTGCGTTTCCACCAGAGATGTGTTGCGAGGAATGTTTTTTTGAGAACCAATAGAATCGCTTCATTGACGTGAACTTGCCGTGACATCGCTCAGCGTGGCGATGCTATTGGATCTTAAAAACACATACCTCGCTACACATTTCTAGTGAAAACGCAGCCTTAAAGGTGTACAAATCTAAAAAAATATCGCCATTTACCATATTTATGATCATTAAAAAGGAATATAAAAACATAAAACAGCAATTTCACGGGACCAATTTAAAGCCGAAAGAAGTGCGAGAGGAGTAGATTTATTAGAGTCATAATCTATATATCTTATATATAAAAATGGATTTTCAAATGTGTTAGTCGCGCTAAAACTCGAAAACGGCTGAACGGATTGGGCTGATTTTAGTCTTTAAATATTCGTAGAAGTCCAGGGAAGGTTTTAAAGTGACACGAAGTTCACCGGGACAGCTAGTTATCATATAAAGTCTCTATGTAAAATGGTTTCAACTACAATCCGTCCCGCGAATGACTGTTTTTCCGACACGGCGTCCTCTCTCACTCGCGAAATTCGTTTTCCGGTTTTTTCCGGTTCGTTAAACCGCAGAGATGCGTTTAAAATATATAAAAAATACGAATTTGACTGGCAAATCGTTGAATACAAGTTGAATGCTAGTTTATAATCGCTGTATGTTCACTTCAATGGTTGCATAAAACTGTGGATTGAGATGAGCGGAGCTGAAGCGGAAAGTGGGAGGCGATTTAATTATGATAGTTTGTGTAAGTTTTAATTTTTGTTTTTTTCATAGGCTTTATTGCCCATATGTTACGATGGTTGAACTCTACATTTTCTTTGTTAGAAGTTATTAACTAGTTTCCTACAAAAGAAAAATATCTTCAGCCGAATATAAAACCTCCTCCATTTTGGAAGTCGGTTAATAAAAATATGTTACATTATAGAGTTTTTTTCTTGTCTTTTTAAAATATCCGAGCAGGTATCAGACAAAAAAGATATTTCAATATTTTTGCGTATTTTCTGTGTTTTGTTAAACAATTGAACCACTCCACTAGTCTCTGACCACAGTTTATAACAAAAGCGAACACGCCTAGGTCATTATATGCAAATTATATTAATAACTAGATAGGCGGAACAAACCGACCCGAACCTAATAGCCGCTATAAACACTAAATTCTGTAGTACTTTTCGAGCATGCGAAGGAAAACATTTAGTGTTTTTCGGTAATGGCCCAAGAGCCAGCGATAGACTTTCGTAATTTTATAAAAGCTGAAAGTTTACACGTGTATGACTCCTATGGAGGCAAAAACGACCAGCAGCTATAGAGTTTTGGTCACGGTTAGGTGGTGTCTAGTTCTGAAGGTCTATCTGACCTCCGATAAAGTATAGAGCTCAAATTTCATATTATTTTCTGTAGGAATCTCATATTCCACTGCAGGACAATGCCATGCCACTGCCAGACCATATCAAAGTCTAATACTCTAAAGGTGGCTTTCGGATCTTAGCCGCGAGCGGCCGCGACCGGTAATAGTTCAAATAAAATGCTACTTTATGACATAGAATATAGGTATCATTTTCTACTGACATTTGCGTGGCGACCCATGCTACCGGCGGCGGCGGCGTAAAAGCGTAAAAGTAGAGTAAAATGAAACCTATAGCCTATGTCATACAGTGGAATTTCGTTTGAATATTCGTCGGTCGCGGTCGCTCGCGGCAAAGATCCGAAAGCCACCTTAAGGTATAATAAAATGCCGAAAGTCTAGCGGTCGCTGGCTCCTACTCTACAACAATTTGTAAAATATGTAAGTGCCTGACAGAAAATTGTGGGTTTTTACGTGAATTATGAAATGTTTGTTTCTGACAATTCAATCGGACGATTAAAGTTTTTAATGTAGTTAGAAATTAAAATTAGTTTTAGTTTTTCTTATTGTTAAAATAAGATCATAACTTTTATATTATGTTTGTATATTTTAATTGCTACTATACCTAATTATTTATCCACACTAATATTATAAATAAGAAAGTTTTTCTGTCTCTTACCTTATAACGCAAAATCATCTTAATAGATTCTGATGAAATTCGGTATTTACCGGGTAAGGAAATAACAATTATTATTGTTTTTTTGTCTCAAAATCTATATTTAAAAAGTGGAGCTCATTTCAACCTAGCAGTAACATAGTAAGCATTTGACGTCTATAATTATTTTTTATCTAAATTTGAATTGTTAATCGTTAATCGTGGTTAGTTTAATTGGAATTATTTTATAAGAATTTTATGTCCAGGAATATTTTAATATAATGTTAACAACAAGCCTTGACACCGTTAGGGCTTGTTGTTCACTATTATATCTTATATCTTTAAACGAGCAATTCAATATATATATATATATAATTGGAATCTCGGAATCGGCTCCAACGATTTTCATGAAATTTAGTATATAGGGGGTTTCGGGGGCGATAAATCGATCTAGCTAGGAATCATTTTTAGAAAATGTCATTTAATCCGTGTTTTATCGAATACCGAGCAAAGCTCGGTCAAATAGCTAGTTTATAATAATGTAAAAAAAACATAGTAAGCATAGTATTCAACTAGTTAATTTTAAAACAAACTATAATATTAATCTGTTATTACCGTCATCAATCGATTATTACAAGTTATTACGACCTATTTTATCACACAAGAGCCCCACAAAATATCATTAGAAGGTCATCTCAACACAAACACTGCAAAAACGCCGGATAAGGGCGATCCCTTTGTCGGACGTGTTAAATGACACTCCAGACCTACTCGGCTCATACTCGGACCTACTCGTACTATTTAAGGGCCCTCAGTACCGGCTAATAAGATCCCGGGCGTGTAAGAACTTGCTAACGTCACAAAACTAGACAATAGCCCAAACATGTGGCGGACATTTTGATGGAACGCCGAAAGAAAGAGGATCACGGTTTTGTCGTTTTTTTTTTTATGAAATAAGGGGGCTAACGAGCCACCGGGTCACCTGATGGAAAGCAACTTGCGTCGCCCATGGACACTCGCAGCATCAGAAGAGCTGCAGGTGCATTGCCGGCCTTTTAAGAGGGAATAGGGTAATAGGGAAGGGTAGGGAAGGGAAGGGAATAGGAGAGGGTAGGGAAGGGAATAGGGTAGGGGATTGAGCCTCCGGTAAACTCACCCATTCGGTGAAACACAGCGCAAGCGCTGTTTCACGCCAGTTTTCTGTAAGAACGTGGTATTTCGCCGGTCGAGCCGGCCCATTCGTGCCGAAGCATGGCTCTCCCACGTGTAAAACGTCGTTAAGATTGCTGTGAATCGTATATGCACTGTGGTGGTGGTTCATTTCTGTCCCTATTGAAATTCCAATAAATGTTTTACATAATTAATTATATCTTTAAAATCCATTTTCCCATCCTAATATGATGAGGATGGGAAAACGGAAACACGGAGGGCTGTAGTATTTTTTAACTACAGTCTCTTTTCTTCTTGTCTCTTAAGTTTTCGGTAAATAATATTGTAGGCTCCTATTTCTCTCTATTTTCGGTCCATTTCAGACGTTATTAAAAGTCCAATATTGTCACAGAATTTATTTTCTTTAAAATACTATTAATATAATCGTAAGCTATCCTCAAAATGTGCGTCCGGAAACAATTGAAATAATCTCATTTCACAGCATTTCACACATTTTTTAATCGGCTTCAAAAAAGGAGGTTATCAATTCGACGCGTAAGTATGTAATATTTATAGAACTGCCCCATTTTCGTATATGTTAGTCTATGTCAGCGTCTGAACAAATGTGCCAAATTTCAAAAGAGTATGTATGTATATATGATTTTATGTTTGTGTTCGCATATCTCTGGAACCACCATTTCGATTTCAGTAATTCTTTTTTTGTTGGACTAGGTATTGTTCAACTTAGGGTATAGTGCAAGTTTCATCAAAATCTGTTCAGTAGTTTTGGAGATAGGGACTTTTAATTCTCAATTACATACAATTTTAAAGTCGGTTTTATCTTTTTAAAATACAGTTATTGTTCACGCACAAGATATATCTGCTATCAGGATAGCAGATATATCTTGTGCGTAGACCAGGGTCTAGCTGACGTACAAGACCTGTAGCAGCGCATTGGTCGTCCATCACGCGATAATTGCAGCGATTGGCCGCCGTGATACGCGGTCGAAGCTGCCTGGTGAGAACCCCTTATACGCACCTACATTCGATTCTGAATTCTCCATATGCATTGTAACCCCTTCACATTTTCGCTAATAATCGCTAACTACAATTGTAAAAATTTGTAATAATATACGCAAGAAGTCGAGCCAGCTGTTTTCTCCACTGTCCAAATAAAAGGCCAAACCAAGCCAGCCAAAACACGCAAACAGTTATTTTAAATTTATTAATGGCACACCGTATATTTCTTTTCCGTCTTTGTCTCTCATGAGACTTTTTAATGCGTCAAGAAAAAGACAAGAAGACCTTTTTTAGAAAAAAATAAGGGGCTAAGTATTTCTTCCAAACAAGAATTTAATAATCAGTAGCTCATTGTTAAAATTGCTTTAGGCCAAATTTCACCAAAGACTGATAAATTTAATGTTCGAATTATTAATATCACGTTACCTTTTTCGTTTTCCGTATGAATGAAAAAGAAGACATGACATTTTAACAAGCTGTTAACACTAACAGACATTGGTGGAATTGGGCTCTAGTTTTATAATGCGTAACGTCTAGACTCTAGAGCATTAAGTACAGAACTAAATTATTAGTTTCAGTAAATGTACATGATAATACGCTAGGCATTTAATCATTGAAGCCCTAAACAAGTACGATGAATGTACTAGTATATTACGTACGTCGTAAAAAAGGATGAAGCAGTTTAGTGCTTTCATTTTGCTAGACGTTCTTTATATTATAACTACATGACGCCCGCAACTCCGCTGCGCCATAATTCGTTTATCGCACGGGAACCGTACATTTTACCGAAACGCCTCCGTGGTCTAGTGGTATAGAGCGCGGCTCTTGACTCGGAGGTCGTTTGCTCGATTCCCGCGTTGGAAACATGTTATTTCCATGTTTGGTTAGGACAATGCAGGCTGATCACCTGGTTGTCTGACAAGTAAGATGATCCATGCGTCGGATGGGCATGTAAAAAGTCGGTCCTGCGCCTGATCTCTCGCCAGTTGTGTCGGTCGTCCGTCCCACTGGGTTATGAGAGTGAAGGAATAGAGAGTGCTCTTGTGTACTGCGCACACACTTGGGCACTATAAAATTACTCCTGTGTAGCTGGCTTGGTTTCAATGAAACCGGCCACTGTCTCTGAAACCGGTGTGGGAGCTATTATTATTTATTATTATTTTAGCGGAATATAAAGTATCCTATGTCCTTTCCCGGGAGCGGGGAAGTATATCCATACCAGAGCAAATTCGGTTCAGCGGTTTGGGCGTGAAGAGGTAACAGTCAGACAGAATAACTTTAGCATTTATAATATTAGTATGGAAGTATGGATATCACCTAAAGCTTAATAATAAACAAGGACACCGATAAGCCCGTGATCGATATGCGAGTTATGAAGTTGTGGAGTTGTGGAACTTGAACAATGGACGGACCGATGGACGAGATAATGCTGTTACGGACTTGTCGCGTCTGTTCACTGTCTGTGTTATACGCCGATTAGGGAAGGCGGGAAACAAGGGTTGATGTCTAGTTGATGTATTATGTATTTGCTAGAGTTCCCAAAATATTCTGAAGTAGAGTGTTTGTTATTTATTTTTATTTTTAATATTGATAAACGTAAAATAATATTTAAGGGAATTAATTTCTAAAATGGTGTATCTACCTACCTTATTTATGAAAGCTTTTGATCATTATTCATACTAAATTTACTTTAAATTGAAAATATTATAATCATTAATCTGATAACAATAACCACTTTTTAATTAAACTTGACCTCTAACTAAAATCTAAACATTCGACTGTTTCTTACACGAGCCATCAACAAAATGGCGCAATAAACCTTTTTCAGAAACTTTAATAGCACGGAAAGTGTATTGAACAAAAATAAACGGGTCTTCGCGTCGATGTCTGACAATGAGCCATCAGCTGTAATTGTGTGCCGTTAACTGTCGGCAAAAAGTGCATGCGATGTGACGTCATGACGGGTGACGGGTGACGGGTGACATCTCACTGCGCTCGGACGTAGATCAGTGTCTTAATTGCTCTGTCTCAATGGCGGACAATCAAACTATTCGATACTTTGATCAAAGTTCTGGTAATTTTTTACTTGTGATAGTGAATTCTTAAATATTTTTTGTTAGGTACTGCTTTTAATCGAAGCGACTGAATATTATTGTGTCATAATATTATTATGTATATGACGTGTAAGCATGCATGTTTGATTTGATTTGAATGAATTGCCTATAGATTATTATCAATAATATAATAAGCCTTAGAAAATTAAACTCTATACTATAGAGTATATTTTGCCTAAGTACCTAGGTTTATAATTTTTATTTACGTTGTTAGGTTAAACTATATCAAACGTGCAAACATATTTCCTGATGAAAAGCGATTCCTCACATACTTTTTAAATAAGAGAAAATATCGTTAAGCCTTTTAAATATATTTATTTCTTCAACATTTTCTAATGTACACTTTACTTTAAACATTCGAAGGAATTATCTTCAACTGAATTGAAACATCTAGACAAATAAGGGTTTAGGCAGACTGATGGTGTGTTCTTATCAGGTGAAAGGCCATTGGTCACATCAGACGGCGGTGTCCGCCACAATTTTTCACCCCACTTTAAACTTTTGAAGGTGGACGTTTGAATAATTTGACTGTATCAATTTCACCAACTGTAAAATCGTTTTAGAATAAACATTTCTATTTACAAATAAAATTGCAGTAAAAGTTTAGGATTTAAAAGAGTTTCTCAAAGTAAAGACAATGGCATAGTGAAGTGACTGGTATGTGTCGAACAAGTTGTTCAGCTTCACCTTGGATCGAATAAGGCCTCCTCATAGAGCTACTGTTGTGTCCACAACTTGGGGACTATAAAATTACTTCTGCGTAGCTGGTATAGTTTCAATGAAACCGGCCATCAAACTGGTGCTGGAGGTATTATAGCTACCAAGTTGAAAGGTAACTTAGTTAACTACCTATCTTCTATAAACATATTATAAAACAAAGTCGCTTTCCCTCATGTCCCTTTGTTCCCTTTAATCTTTTAAACTACACAACGGATTTTGATGATTCTTTCAGTGTTAGATAGCCCATTTATCGTGGAAGGCTATAGGCTATATTTTATCACGCTAAGACTAATAGGAGAATGTGAAAAAAAAACGGGGGAAATTATTTGAAAGGGTTTATCTCGCGAACTACTGGAGCAATTTTTATGTTATTTGGCACAGACAAGAAGTAGACCACGTGAAGGATCATAGGCTATCGATTTTAATTATTTTTTCAGTGGCTATATATTTGATACCCGTGCGACGCCGGGGCGGGTCGCTAGTTTCCTATAAGTTATAACCTATCTTTTTTGCATTCTTGATGTTTAATTTTGAGGTAGAGCTTTTATGAGCTTAAGGTGTTATGAGGTGGATTCGAATCTCCAACTAGTCAACACGCCTCTTACATCCACCGAGCCAGGTTTTAGGCGCAGTCCAGCGGAACGTCACGTAGCGAATTGGGATTCATGAATTCGCGAAAATAATTTAATATGTGGCTCGCGTGACCGCCGGGACACGTCCGCCCGCCCCCGACCAGCTCTGTGATTGTTTTAATAAAACGTGCCTAAGGGTCTTAGCACACTGGGGATTTGTGAGCAACTGCCGGAGAGTTACGGCCGCAGTGAGAGAAATATAATAATTAATAGCTGTCCCGGCAAACGTTGTTTTGCCATATAAAGTATTTCGCACATATTATTTTATTCAAAACTAAAAACTGTGTGTGTGTGTGTGTGTGTGTAAAGTGACTAAAAAGGTATGTCACCATGGCAACATCCATCGCTATCGCATTAAGCAAACAATGGTCGCCGTCAGTCTCGAGTTGTAATAATTTACTATTATTTATTCAACAAATGCACTTATTACTATAAAAAGTAGCCAGTAGCCGATTCTCAGACCTACTGAATCTGCATATAAAATTTGTTAAAAATCAGTAAAGCTGTTTCGGAGGAGTACGGTAACTAACATTGTGACACGAGAATTTTATAATATAAGATTTAAATGTAATGAAGTGTTTGACGGAAATTCTTTGAAATAAACTCCGTTGCGCTAAGATATGTTTATCGCGCAGAAACCGTAAATTTTTCCTGAATATGAAGTATCGTATGACCTTTTCCGGGACTCCAAGTATGTAAAGCAAAATTGGTTCAAGTCAGAAAAAAGTATCTTCATAACAGACGGACAGACAGATTAACTTTGGTATTTATAATATTAGTGTGGATATGATGGTCGCAAGATATCGTCAGTCAGGTACAGTTCCCACGCAACTTAAGGTACAATTCTGTGCATCGCGACAGTCGTAGGCCGCGCGCGGCTTACGACTCTCGTCGGCCGCTCGCGACAATAGTCAGAGTATGAAAATGTGCCGTGTAATATAACTTTGACAGACGCAGCCGACGACAGTCGTAGGCCGCGCGCGGCCGTAACAAGATTTTGGACAAGACACGTATGAACTTCAAGACACGGTCTGTCGCGGGCCTCGGAAGCGGTGCCATACATTTTCATACACATACTATTGTCGCGAGCGGCCGACGACAGTCGTAGGCCGCGCGCGGCCGCGATCGATCACGATGCACGGAATTGTACCTTTAAGGATCGCTCGACAATAGAATTTCCGTTACTACTTTAAATATACTTACCATTGATATACTTTTTATAAGATAAATTGGCTCGATTGCCGTTCCAAAAAAGGATCAACTATCCAAGTTCCAACAAATACTTTTTCTTTAAAAGTAAGAAAAAACTATCGGACTTAATTATTTCTATCAACTTGTTACTACACATCTTAAATTCTAGTTCACAAGCTGCGGTCCAAACTTTGGAGCACTTTCGGTTTCGTACGAGTTGGCGACGTGCTAACGTCCTAACTTTGTAACACTAATTGAATCCCCCAATCGGCTGCCTTCCAGTTTGTGTTCGGCCAATAGCGATACAGCGCGGAAATATATTAGCCAATACCAACTCAGCGTTTACGTTATTAGCCAATACATTTAACCAATAAGGCTGTTTCGGAGAATTTCTCCATGAGAAAACTTTCTTTGACATAATGAAAAATTTTTGGATGAGTAGGTAAATAAAATCTCTACGTTGCATAATATAAAAATATTCATTTATTTTATTTAATTAAATTTGCACTCTACACCTACATGTTCTTGATTGTTTCTTATAAAAAACTAGCTGTCCCGGCAAACATTTCTTTGCCATATAAAGTATTTCGCCCGTATTATTTTATTGAAGTGACTAAATAAGTATGTCACCATGGCAACGTCCATCGCTATCCCGTCGCACAAACAATAGTCGCCGTCAGTCTCGAGTTGTAATAATTTACTATTATTTATTCAACAAATTCACTTATCAATATAAAAAGTACCCAGGAGCCGATTCTCAGACCCACTGAATAAGAATATAAAATTTGGTTAAAATCAGTAAAGCCGTTTCGGAGGAGTCCGCGCCCTAACATTGTGACACGAGAATTTTATATATTTGTGGGATATGCGTGGCGGCCAAAGGAAGATCTTCCGACCGAACGAGGTGTTATGCTCGGTCAGGTCAATTCCATACCATACGTACTAATAATATTAGTACGTATGGTATGGAATTATGGATATTTTATAAATAATAATGAAAAACATATGGACGATTAATCAATCGAGAACAAATCAAGAAAAAAGAATAGCATATCAGCCACAACACGAATTTCGCGTTATGGTCTTTTTGTGATTGCCAGAACGCGTCGTGGCCGTTTTCATTAGAGCCACGTCGCAAATTTCGCGTCGTGGCTGTTTCACTGTGACCACAACGCATTGTGAGCTATTTTTTCGCTCATTGAGCGATTTCGGTCTTTGAGCGTAACATATATACCGACGCGCTCAGAAAACTCCGATAGCGCGATGCAGGAATGTTAGACGAATTGTGGGTACCGCCACATATTATAAGAAGATAATATCTATGTCGGTCGTCGCATGGGTGTGAGTAAACCTGTGATAGTCTGAGTTGTTATTTTTAATAATTTTGTGTGTTTCTTACTCTCATCCTCAAAAAATATTAGCATACATTTTACATTCATCCGTACGCACAGATCACATAAATCACCTTTATAATAATTCTTCCTGAAAATATAAAATCCCACTAAACAAAGATCAATATAAACTTTAAATCTCTGTCAGGCCTAAGCCACAAGGAGAAAATATGATCATAATTACATTCACATCCTCGCAGGCAATATATCACTGTACCGTCGCTGGAAACGCGACGGAATTTCCACCTTATTATTATGGGCATAAGGCTCAAACCGGATGTGATACAGGTAGTGACACTGATTTATACGGCGACTCTTTACCTGAACATTATTTACGATATGTAACCGGGTCACTCTTTTAATTCGGGATCAGAATTTAAGCCCGCTATAATGTTTCTGACCAGGCTATTAATTTTTGGTATGCATTTAATATTGTCGTTGATATGTCATTGCGCTGTGCGGAAACCGTACATTTTTCTCGGCAAAAAAATGTTATGCTTTATCCCGAAGCTGAAATGTATCTCCATGCCAAATTCAATCAAAATCAATTCAGCGATTTTAGAGTGCCCAACTTGCTCGTGCGAGTTGTGTTCTTGGTCCTTTCTTTAAGAGTAACACAACAGTTGATTTATCATCAGAATCACGACAGCGCATTCGCGCCGAACGCTCCTACGTAATTTTATATTATTAATTCTTCCATTCATACTAACTAGAGATCGCACAATGGTCGAAATTCGACCTTAGGACATTAGGACTACTAAGTAACTATATTTTGTAAAAAAATAATATTGACTATCATATTTTTTTCAACTCTTGTCTCTGGGACTCAGCTGATCTCAGACTGGCCGTGTAAGCATTGCCTAATAAAAAAAAACTATAATCCATTTTCAATTTATCACCTTGTTGTCAACCGTTGTCAACCATAAATAAAAGAGTATAATTCGTATGTATAGGCTTGTCACTCAAAAATCTGTCATTTTTCCTAGTGTGTGTTGTAGTGTGTGTAATGTTTTATTTGTTAAAAAAATGTATGATAAAAGCATAATTTCAAAATAATATTAGCTCGATGCACTCCTCCACCATATAAACTGTAACTGTGCAAAATTTCATTCACCTACGTTTCCCCATTTTTCGTCAAAAGGGATACAAAGTTTTTGGCTCACGTATTAATATTTAGATATTACACATCCGAATTAATAAAATGCCTATTACCTCTTTACGTCCAAACCGCTGAACCGATTTTGCCGATTTTATGCCGGAAATATGTACGGTTCCCGCGCGATAAACGAATTTGGCGCAACGGAGTTGCGGGCGGCAACTAGTATTTAATATGAAAAATATAACATTAAATACTATATTTATCATATTAAACCTTCGACGACCTCTGTGCTCAGTTGGTAGCTCAAGCCGGGGGTCGCGGGCTCGTTTCCCGCCGACGGAACAAAAAGTTTTTCAAAAATTCCTGGGTCTTGGATGTGTATCATATAATAAAATCTTATATATAATTATGTATAGTATAAAAGTATTAAATATATTTCCGTTGTCTGGTACCTGTAACGCAAGTCCTTCAGGTACCTACTTAGCACGGGGCCGGACTGATGTGGTGTGATGCGTCCATAGATATTATTATTATATCTTTAAACCTACACAGACAGGTAAGGTTCGTTTAATCAGAACGCAGAGCGCTAAACTTCTCAACTTATAAGTTCCCTCTTGTTTGGCTTTGTGCAGTTTTACCGAAACTCCTTCAGAATACGGAGTGGGTAAAATTATTTCACAGTAAGTATTCACTTTTGTATGCTCCACATAGCTTATGGGATCCTGGTAACAGGTGTTCGAACTTTAGATATCAAAGGGCAGTTCTTACCTCTTATCTATTTCTAAAAGGAACCCAAGCACATAGAAAATTATATATTATCTATACTAATATTATAAAGCGGAAGAGTTTGTTTGTTTGAACGCGCTAATATCAGGAAAATCCGAAATGAAAGAATTTTTCAAATCGGATCCGTAGCGATTTGAAAAATTCTTTCAGTGTTAGATAGCCCATTTATCGAGGAAGGCTATAAGCTATATTTTATCACGCTTAGACCAATAGGAGCGAAGAAATAGAGGAAAATGTGGAAAAAATGGAGGGAAATTACTTGAAAGGTACGAACTACTGGTGCAATTTTTCTGTTATTTGACACAGAAAAGAAGTAGACCACGTGAAGGATCAAAGGCTATTTTTTGTGGACTAATTTGTCTGTGAAGTATCCAATTTCCGCGGTCGAAGCCGCGACAACATCTAGTGTGAAAAATATTGGAGCGGTGGGATTTTTTACAAAGCACTTCCATATGGAAGTCCTTTGAAAAAAGTATAAAAAGGTAAAAAATATTATAATTAATATTTTCTTGAAAATAACTCTTTTAATAAACATTATGCGTAGATCCAGAGGATCGTAAGCACTTACGGAACATTCAAACTTGATATGATTAATGTTGTTTTAATGGTGTATTGTTTATGGAAAATTTGGAGATGGCAACACCACTTAGGAGATTGCGGGCAGAAATTGGGTAATGTTATTTTAATATTCCGGGTAAAGAGGGAAAAGTGATTAAAAGTGATAAATAGTCGATCATTCTCCCTTACTGATAAAAAAATTAACAGATTGAAGCTTTCAAAAGCTTGAACGAGTCCTGAAGATGGTAAGTTTCGGAGTCCGCTTGCTTATGGTAGGCTATAGGAATTGTCATTTTTAATTCCTAATATTTAGAATCAGTATAATATGAAGATTCTAAACAGTAGATGACAAAAAAGTCTTGATGAGCAGCTTCATCGAGTTACATATTGTTATGAAGCCTTGATAAACCTGTCTCCCATACAGGTTGTTAGGATGAATACCGTTATCCTTAAAACCATCAAATGAGCCGGCAAAATGAACAACTTTTTCTATGAGAACAATGCTGGGAACTCAAAAAAAATGCCGTCTTCATACGTGACGACGAATTTATTTGAGTTTCCAGCATTGTTCCCATAGAAAAAGTTGTTTATTTTGACGAGCTCATTTGATGGTTTTAAGGATAACGATGCTCATCCGAACAACCTGTATAATATACATAATATTTATATGCGTTTACTAACATAGTTTATCAGTAAAAAATGTTACTAACACTTCATAAATAAGTTGGTTACTAGTTTTTATTATTCGTAGTTGGTAACTAAATAAAAGATTCAAATTATATTCATCTTTTGCTACGGACTAGAAAAGTAAGATCAAAACATAAACAGCTGTTCTTTACAAGTATCAAATTCGATAAGAAGCTTGGCCCGGAGCGGCGGAAATTGTATCCACCTGTTTGCAAGCGCTTTTCCTCGTTTTTCGTTAATTTTCCTACTGAAATCGAAAACCATTAAACATCAAAGAATTTCAAATTGTTTTTGTTTTAAATTGTTTGTGTTTGTTGTTGTTATTTGTGAAAAAATATGATGTAAGTTGTATTTTTATAAATTAAAAGGTTATTATTTGATTGTTACAGAGTTTTAAGTTAATGAGCGGATTAGTTGATTTTATAAAATAATTAAGATTTGATTGTTTACTTCAAAATTGATGTACATATTTTGATTGGCACATATAAGTAGATCATGAAAAGTATTTTCTTAAAATCTACTCAGAAATAAAACATTTTTTTTATTTTTTATTTTTTTTTAATCGGCATAACATAATTTTTATCGTTGGAAGCAAATCGAATTGGAACTATAATAGCTGGTATACTACTTTTAAGTCCATTTTGAAATCTCCATACATTTCTGAAACAGGCAAAGGCAGACAGACAGCCGGACAGACAGACAACTAAATAAGGGTTTTTCCCTTCGAACCCTAAAAATATACTGAAGAATCCTTCTCAAGTATCAAAACAGAATTGAAGCCAATTTCGGGTCTCATGTTTCAATAAACAAAATTGATAAAGAACCTTCAGGCAGCAGTCGCCATTTAGACGAATTTGTTCGAGTGTCTTCAGAGCCTCGTTAGAATTCGTCCCCTCCTTAAGAGTCTTGAGTAATTATATTATTATAAGCTTAAAGCTTTACAGAGACATTTTTTACGTGGGAGAGCCATGCTCCGGCACAAATGGGCCCGCTCGACCGGAGAAATACCACGTTCTCACAGAAAACCGGCGTGAAACAGCGCTAGCGCTGTGTTTCGCCGAGTGAGTGAGTTTACCGGAGGCCCAATCACCTACCCTATCCCCTTCCCTACCCTCCCCTATTACCCTATTCCCTCTTAAAAGGCCGGCAACGCATCTGCAGCTCTTCTGATGCTGCGAGTGTCCATGGGCGACGGAAGTTGCTTTCCATCAGGTGACCCGTTTGCTCGTTTGCCCCCTTATTTCATAAAAAAAAAGACAAATTGTGAGTAGGTATATAATAAGAATATTATATTGCGATCATATGAACTAATTCTTGAAATTCACTAAAAGTTTTTGCTACTTAATTTCTTTCCTCATTCTTATGTAATGGCCGGTATACATTATTCCAATCCAGCACTGGATTGCTACTGGAGTAATGAAAACGGGTATTGGAGTGCACTGGAATGCATATCCGGAATGGAATAATATAAACTCGGTATAACGTTAGAAATAACGGACGTCCACCCAATAACTGACAGATCCATACTATTTTTAGGGCCTGTTTTACCACTTCCTGATAGGTGACGAATAGTTAACCAACAATTACCTTGACATATCAAGTATGGAGAATCTGTCAAAAAAGTTGTGAATAGCCTATTCGTCACTTATCAGGAAGTGGTGAAACAGGCCCTTAATATTATAAATGCGAAAGTGTGTCTGTCTGTCTGTTATCTCTTCACGCCTATACCGCTGAATCGATTTTATTTGAAAATTTGTACAGAGATACTTTGAGTCCCCGGAAACGACATAGAATGCTTTTTATTCCGGAAAAATGTACGGTTTCCGCGCAATAAATGAATTTGGGCACAACGGAGTGGCGGGCGTCCGCGTCATCTAGTTTTAAATAGGTAAATGATGTTGTGGTGACGGATTAGCTTCCCAACTGACCCCACCTATCACATTCAATTCAGACTACGATAAAACAGTAATCAGAACTAACTTTCAAGTGCTTCAACCTCCATTTGAATAAGTCGGTACTAGGTTCCCAGGGATTCGGAGGAGGTTGCAATTACTGTTGTTCCCATACTGGCGTTCGGGGAAATCAGCCCCATTGTTTCTGCATAATTTACAAGCGAACACTTGAAACTTGTAGCTAATATATTGCTCTAATTGATCTATGGTAGCCTGGTATCTTGTAATTATATCCTGCTAATATTAATGTCCATTCGGTAGATTGCTTGCTGGTGTTCTTCTTCTTAGTTTTTGGGCAAACTTAAATATTTAAGATTCAAAATATACTGGAATATCTTGTCTCTATGATTGTCTGTTACTTTTACAAACTCTAACCGTATTAAAATATGCCATAAAGACACTTTGAGTCGCAGGAAAGGACACATTATAGTTGTTATAAAAAAAAACTGATTTAAAAAATAAACAAACTAATTTTTGTGTGATGCAGGCACTAGTCGATTCCTTATTCTCACTATCATTATTGTTTCTGTGGCTAAAACTCACTTTCTGAAAGTTAATATATTCCCAAGACACCGTACAGCTTAGTCAAATGCACGGTAAAGTTACAAATGAAGATCGCAGCTTATCTGGTTTTTGTGGCGGAAGCGCGGCGTTAGTCCGCCTTATCGCAGGGAAGTCGCGTCGATATACTGCCCAGTACCTGGCTAGGCACTCCAACTGGGCTAAAGACATAGTGTTTAAGGTGACGCCTTGATAATTTGGCTGCAGCGATATCGATTTTTCTCAACAATGACTAAAGCTAAGAAATTAAAGTTCATTGTCAGTATTCATCATATCTTTATCTTTGAATTACCCAAAGCATACGACGACTGGTCAACTTTTATAACACAGAATAATCAATCAAAAAGACCTCTGTAAAAAAAGGGATTCCTATTTTGCCAACAGAGGAGAGTGATTTAAGCTTCCAAAATTTATACATAGATTGGTTCAAGCATACACTCTAATTTGCCCATAGCTTATATGAAATGTATCTATGGTTTCTAAATTACGCGACAAAAACCATTTTGTCGCTTACGCCCTTTTCATTTTTTGCTATTCCATTGCTTTATGAGCAATCTAAAACATATCCAACACGGTTTTTTACTTTAACGCGGCGTCACCTTAAGGAAATCTCTACTCTTAAACACTATGTGCCAGGCCCATTCGTATACATCAACATAATATTGTCTACATTATATTATGATAAATTACGACCATTTTTTTAATGATATAAGGGGGCAAACGAGCAAATGGGTCACCTGATGGAAAGCAACTTCCGTCGTCCATGGACCCTCGCAGCATCAGTAGAGCTGCAGGTGCGTTGCAGGCCTTTTAAAAGGGGATTAGGGTAATAGAGGTGGGTAGGGAAGAGAATAGACTTTCTGTGAGCCCGTGGTTTTTCTCCGGTCGAGCCGGCCCATTCGTGCCGAAGCATGGCTCTCCCAAGTCAAAAGTATCTTCATGCGAAATACGGAACTAACCCCATAACCTATTTAAAGACTGACATTTGACAACTTGTACAAGTTGATATTTATTTCGCGTATAGTACCGTACACTATATTATACTAAATAAGTTTTTTAAATTAATGGTACAATAATTTAAAAAACTTGGTACAATAAAGGCAGATGGCGAATCTACTCTTCACTGTATCTCCTTATAAAGGCCTATACTCTTAGTACAGTTAGAACGAGAAAGATGGAGATTTCAGCCATTGGCTCATCACTTGCCTTTTTGAGCGAAAAAAATTGACATCTCGTTCTTATTAGAAGAGACACTCATCGATAGGCAAACGATGAATTCTTTTTCAGTTTTCTTCAGAAGAAACAATACCAAAATTCGCAGGTAAGCCATCGGTAACATTAACCGTAACTCTTAACTACCCGCTAACCGGGCTCAAATCGACGGTTTAAATAGAACCCGACCGCAGCAGTTAAGCCTGAGTTAAACTAACTAGTTACATCCGGAATACCCTGCTAATTATCACACTAGCTTCACCGGAAATATTGATTAATATTGCTCAGATACATACTCTAGTTAGAGCTAACTTAATCTGAGCGTAAAGAAAAACCCACCCGTAGTTTAAATAGAAGTCTTTGCCCGTGTGTCATTGTTTTTATATCAAACGTTACTTGTATAGTATCTGATCTAAGGTAGATTTTTGGCCAAAACTGAAACCTACTTAATAAAAGAAAGGATTTTTTTGAAGCTTGATAAATTTAATACAGTCAAGTATTAAATTTATGAAGCCCGGGTCAATATTCGCTTTTTTCAACATATTTTATTTTCGAGGAAATTATTGTTTGCGAGTCTCCGGCTCTTCGACTGAAAATTTAGTAAAACATATGTACGAACATGATCCTTTTACCCGAAGGTCGTCCAGGCCTACACTGCATGATCACGATGATGATTGGGATCTGTCAAATAAACTTCATCCAACATTAGAAGATAGCGCAACTGAGTAATTTTGAGCGAATTAACAGGAACATCCCCGAGCAATTTTGATACTTACCCGGGAGGCATCTGTTCGTCTCGTGTCTAAATATTACCGAAATTATCGCGACGGGCCGTGACTTCACACTTTATGACGTCATTAGCGACGCTGACGGTGTTGATGACAATAAAAGCGAATGGACTTGGGCTTTTTGAGGGTCGGGATTGAAAGATGGCGGACGCGGTAGCGGGGAGTTATTGCAATAGTAGCTTAGCGGAGTTATTGCCACATGTTATAATGAAGTCTATAACGCGATACCTATGGCATGTACCCCTGCGGGGCTAAAATGGTCGCTTTGAAGAATCATGATATTAATCATAATATGATTCATTTTTCTAAAATCGTAAAATGCAACTCTGCTTGCAATTTTCTTTATTTTTGTACTGATTTGATATTTGTCAGTTTGACAGTTTTGACAATTCATTTGCTGAATTGATTGAGAGGAATTGCTAAATGTGACCATTTTAGCCTTGCACTCAAAAAATATCTTTTAAACTGATTATGTCAATCTACTGATTGTATTATCATAATATCCGTAGATTGACATAATCAGTTTGTTGGCTGCTACTTTTTACTCAAAATTATTCCAACATTTCCCGTATGAGATCGTTACAAACAAGCAAAATATACCATCCTCATAACCTTGATGAGTGGCAGTATTCCCCAATGTGTTTTACGCGTAAATTTCTGCCGCGCACTGTAAAACACTGGAACGAACTGTCGCCAGCGGTATTTCCGGACCAATACGACCTGCAAACCTTCAAGAAGAGAGCGTGTTCCCTCTTAAAATACCGGCAACCTCAAATCTTCTAATGTTGCCGGTAGTTGCTTTTTTTTATGAAATAAGGGGGCAAACGAGCAAACAGGTCACCTGATGGAAAGCAACTTCCATCGCCCATGGACACTCGCAGCATCAGAAGAGCTGCAAGTGCGTTGCCGACCTTTTAAGAGGGAATAGGGTAATAGGGGAGGGTAGGGAAGGGAAGGGAAGGGAATAGTTGAGGGTAGGGAAGGGAATAGGGTAGGGGTTAGGGGATTGGGCCTCCGGTAAACTCACTCACTCGGCGAAACACAGCGTAAGCGCTGTTTCACGCCGGTTTTCTGTGAGAACGTGGTATTTATCCGGTCGAGCCGGCCCATTCGTGCCGAAGCATGGCTCTGCCACGTATGCTTTCCATCAGTTTGCTCGATTGCCTCTATAATTTAAAAGCGAATGCTCTCACCGGGAGCATTCGCTTGTAATTTAATATTACAGAGTCGAGCATCACATCGGTGAGGTTGGAGCCCGAGCATTACAATGCGCACCTTGTAATGATACAATGTGTAATATCTTGATATAAGTTTTAACATCAATACTACATGACAGTGAAGTCAACTTGCTATGGAATGCTCAAAGTCGAATCTATAATGTTACATTACACGCGAATGCTCGTCAGTCAGGGTGGTAGTATTGTAATGTAATGCTCAGTCGAATCTAAAAAATTACATTATACGTGAATGCTCGCGGTGAGTAAGCACCTTTATATATACAAAAGAAATCGATTTTATAATAATTGTATGCAAAAACGCTCCGCGCTTACATGATCTGGGTGCTGTCAATAATTGTTCCTGTCGACTGTCCCGGGGGTGGAAATTTTAATGACTCCTCCTTTATTTTGTACGGGACGGGAAATGTGACGATTATTGAATATCTCCCGAACGTCCACGCTAATTATACATTTTATGGTATAATATTAGCTTACGGTTTATAAAATATATTTACATTATATTATTATCTTTATTTCTGGCATCAAGCAGTATTGATGCTAGTATGCTTTTATGTATAAAAATATGAATTTTTATACTTTTAAAATTCACGAAGGCGTGTATTTCATGCAATTAATCTTTTGTTACAGGAAATTGCAGCAATACTCATCAGCTTCGACAAACACAGCGAATGGCAGTCCAAAGAAGTCAAAATACGGTGAGTCTTATTTAAGTATTTTAAAACTGCATTCTACTTTTCGTTCGTTTCGTACGTTTCCCATAATACTGTGTTGAATGCGACTATTGTCCGCGTTTCCACTAAATTTAACTAACTTACGACCTTTATATCTAAGAAAAAATCATGTAGTCTACACGCATACATCTAGTCCTTCGTACACAAACTACTTGCCGAAGTCTGCCGAACTGAAACGACGTACGATGCACGGCTTTCAACACATCACCCCCGCGCTGTGCCGGTCGGTCTTGATTCGATCGCCATGATAAAAGTATGCGATAGCTTAAAAGGAAAACTGCATTTTGATATGCTCAGTGTCACTTTTAACTCATACAGTAAACATAGATTTAACTAGAGAAGCTAAATCGCAAATATGCAGAGCCTGCCATACATACATATACTTATACAGTGTGTAACAAAAATAAGTGATAATACTTTAGGGTGTGTACGTGTTCCTTGTAGAGAGTTCACTGTGAAAGTAGCAGCGCCGAAAGACGAAATTTTTTTTTCACTTTTGTATGGGCAAGGGCCCGAGCGTCACGAGTTTTCCCATACAAAAGTGAAAAAAAATTTGGTCTTTCAGCGCCGCTACTTTTACAGTGAACTCTCTACAAGGAACACGTACACACCCTAAATTATTATCACTTATTTTTGTTACACCCTGTATACTCAACTAGCTGTTGCCCGCAACTTCGTCCGCGTGAATGTATGTTATTAAAATCGAGATTTACAAAATTGAACACCCATCTACGACTATTTTATTTGGATCTACATTACACACGAAATTTTTAATGCACCACGAAAATAAACTATAATTATAAAAATTGTAACTGTACTAAGTATAGCTAAATTAATATTGGAATTTGATGTGTTAGACTGTTGCCAATAATAATTATGACAAAAACGTTTGAAGGCACGGATTAATTTCCTGCTGTCCACGATCACCGTAGTATGCGACATCAGATTTACACTGTAGGTAGTCTAGCATTGTAGTTCTTTCGTCTTGGCAGAAAAAACTCTCCCAGAGAACATGATTCAAACATACTGCCTTCGGTCGTACATATTCTACCATTTCTACCTATGTGCTCGACCGATGCTAGTAACTTAGATCCGTAAAGTTTGACTTTAAAATTTCCATGGCTGGTAACGAATTGAGATACGCAGTGGTCAATATCCATCCAGGGTTTGGATAAGCGTTTACGAATATTAGGAAAAGTTTTAAAGATCGACCTTTGCTAGAATTGGTAATAACTTTGGTTGTCGTTGTAAATTTCGAGGAGTTTCTTCAATTCCATTACTTATCAAGTCACCGTTTTTAGGGTTCTGTACCCAAAGGGTAAAAACGGGACCCTATTACTATAAGACTTCGTTGTCTGTCCTTCTGTCTATCTCCAGGCTGTATCTCAAGAACCGTTATAGCTAGAGTTCTGAATTTTTTACAGATTGTGTAAATCTGTTGCCGCTATAATAATAAATACTGTAAACAAAATAAAATCAATATTCAATATCCCATACAACAAACATGATTTTTTTGGCCTTTTTTGCACGATACCAATAATTACAACAGGCAGGCAGTTGAAATTTTCACAGAATCCTTAAATATATGTGTAATTTAATAATTAATAATAAAATTGGAATATAATTAAAATTTAAGGGGGGCTCCCATACAAAAACACAACTTTTGGCCTATTTTTTCTCTATAACGGTACGGAACCCTTCGTGCGTGAGTCCGACTCGCACTTGGCCGATTTTATTGTAAACATGGTATCAAATTCGGGCAATCTATACAACAAAAAAATAATTTTGAAAATCTGACCACAAACAGCAAAGTCAACATTAACTCCTCCTTTTTTGAAAGTCGGCAAAAGAAAGTATCTAAGATATTGACCAGGGATGTAAGGTATCATCATGCCAAATTTCATTGAAATCGGTCCAGCGGATTCAGAGATTAGCCTGTACAAACTGACAAACAGACAAACAGACAGAGAAACAAAAATTTCAAAAACAGTTAAAATGTATTCTACTACTCTTCTAATATACCCCAGACTCGTTTTTTCAAGTTTATTTTCAAAGTACAAAAATTTTACCTCTACGATTTAATTATAAGTATAGATATAGATAATAATATTATATAATAACATACATACGTACTCTCGAAAAACATAACAGTTTTTAGACAAAGTAGTAAAATATCGGCAGTCTAGGCATTGCATAGCCTGGTAAAATCTTCGTTAGTAAAATATGAGCGTCTGATCTGTCTGGATTATTTAGCTTCACTGGCAGATCGGTGTCAGGTGCCAAATGAAGTCATCAGACGGTCCGTCCGTCCGTCACAGCCGTCCACCTCCATCACAGTAATGGTACTATATCTCAAGTGCCAGGTTCTGTCACGTTTGTCACAATACGCGAGGAAACGCCAGGTTTTGTCACAATACTTGACAAATACGATGATTAGAACGTCTGATGAATACGGGCTTAAAGATATTCCTCGCCAGGCTAGTTCCCGAATCGGTGCAGTAGTTGGCACTATTTTAGATTTGACGGTCATAAAATATAAATTTAGAACTACGAGACCGGCAACTCCGTTGCGCCAAAGTTTGTTTTTTCCCGGTACAGTGGTTTTATTAAGCGTGAAAACAGACAGACAGACACACTTTCACATTTAAAACATTTTAATTTTTATTAGTATGGATATCAACTTTGAGTATTTTTTAAAGGGTTTCCTTAGGATCGCGTATAAAAAAGAAATAGGTAATATTATAAAGGTAAGCAATTATTAAATGCCAAGTTTATGAAAGATATAATAAGGACCTTCCGAACATATTGTAATGATGTCCTTATTTGACTTCTAATATTATTTCGTGTAAAATATCATTTGCATTGAAATTAATGTTTCCGACCCGATTCTAAAACTTGTTAAAGCTATTAGGTAAACGTAAATCGTACTCGAATAACCGACAGGATATAAAAATGGCAAAATATCCAACTTAACAGATTATAATAGCTAATAATAGCTAATAAATTACAAAGAATGTTAGTTTTCGAGCAATTTAAATGAGAAATGGCTACCCGATGACACGTAGAATATTAATTCGGAAATAAGAACTTCTAACGCCGTGTTTCCATCGCTATCCTCACCGCCGTCACCGACAAAAATACAAATAAAATGCCACTTTATGACCCAGGCTATAGGTTTCATTTCGCTCTACGCCACTACAAAGCAGCCGCGGCATGAGTCGCTATACCAATGTCGGTAGAAAATGGAACATAATATAGTCTATCTCTAATATACTGGGTGCAATTAAACCTTCCTGCCAAATTTTGATATATTGATCCTCAACCTTGACAAAATGAAAATACACGTATTTTTTTTAAATAATCAATCAGTACTAAAATGTTGAGAAATAGCTTCCGAAAGTTATCATAAAAAGCTACTACAATTAATGGACACTACGCGTCGCCCGCGCGTGACGTGCCCCCGCATCACCTTCGCTCGTACCCACTGCCGCGAGTGACCGTTTTGCAATGATTTTAAATGGGATAAAATATGCCTTTAAAAAAATAACACCCATTTTTTTTTGCTTAAATGGACTCTCCTAATGATACCCAAGCCCTGGAAAAATTTTGGCAAGAAGGTTTAATAGCACCCTGTATAATATAAAACTCTCGTGCCACAGTGTTTGTGCGCGAACTCCTCCAAAACGGCTCAACAGATTTTAACGAAATTTTGTATGTACCATCGGGAAATTGATTCCTAGGCAGTTGTTTCTGTTGACAGACCAACTTCATTTGGTCAGATCATGTCAGTTCAATGTTAATTGTGAATTGTGATATGTCGGCTGGGTTTGACGTAGCGCGACCAAACAACTTAGGTGGGTGTCCCATCTGCTTAGAAGTCAACCTTTCTGATAATATATTCGTTAGGCCTGAGAATAGGTTTTTATCTACTTTTTATATTGATACTAGGAATAATATGGCAAAACAACGTTTGCCGGGTCAGCTAGTTTTAGTAAAAAGTAGATAAAAACCTATTCTTAGAATAGGTTTTTATCTACTTTTTATATTGATACTAGGAATAATTTATATGGGAAAACCATAAAGTAATATACCTAGCGGAATAGAGAATCAAAGGCCTGAGCAAGCGAGATGTCACTATCAGTAACACTGCGTGGTAAAAGGAGACGTGTGATACATGACAGCATCACTCTTTTTTTGACGTCCAGTCGGCACGTGCCGCACGTTGACAATTTAATCTCATAGAATTCATGTTCAATCATACTCGTGTAAGTGTATACGTACACATAATATTTTTCACACAGATGAAAATCAATCGGTTACGTTTGACAGCTCGAGATTGTTGCTTTATTCCGCTAGGTATATTAACTTTATGGTGTGATGTAGCGCGACCAAACTACTTAGGTAGGTGTCCCATCTGCCTAGAAGTCAACCTTTCTGATAGTATATTCATTAGGCCTGAGAATAGGTTTTTATCAACTTTTTATATTGATACTAGGAATAATATGGCAAAACAACGTTTGCCGGGTCAGCTAGTTTTATTTGAATGTTTGTCTGTGACGTCGGCGCGCGGCGATGGAAACACGGCATAAGCGCTTGAATATCGAAGTATTGAAGTTGGCCGCGTGTCTCGGCAACATTACACTCAAATTCCACGCTATATTCATTTAGTCTTAATTGATTTATAAGATTTGTTCCGAGTACGAATAACGTACTTGGAACAAATCTTATTATCTATTAGTACACGAAATTCAAACACATTATTAATACCAGCTGTTTATTTACTTTACTTTTGTTTTGTTAGATGACCCGGTGAACTTTGTATAATTTTCCTCGTAATATAAAATTATTTATATTACAAAAAAATGATACAAAGGTATCGTCGAAGTCCAGGGAATCTTTCCAGACTAAAATTAGTCTGCCTTATCCGTTCTCAAGTCTTAGCGAGACTTGCAAAATTTAAAATTTATTTTTACTTCTTTAAATTATAAATACACGTCGTTGTTCATGTCGAATAGGCACCATCTTTGCTAAAATTTTGCACAAATAAAGAGTAGATAAAGGGTGAATAAAAATCTATAAAAACATAAAAATCAGTTGCGTAGTTTTAAAGATCTTATCATACATAGACACAGATAGCTGCGGCAGAGACTTATTTGTTTTATACTAAAACTGTGATAATGATAAGATTTTTTTTTTAACTGAACTTGCCATGAATTGTTAAAGTCTATCTTCTATATATATATAAAACTCAAAGGTGACTGACTGACATGGTGATCTATCAACGCACAGCCCAAACCACTGGACGGATCGGGCTGAAATTTGGCATGCAGATAGATGATATGACGTAGACATCCGCTAAGAAAGGATTTTGATCAATTCTACCTCCAAGGGGTTAAAATAGGGGATGAAAGTTCGTATATAATAAAAATATAATAATATACTTCTTAACGGGAGCAAACCCGCGGGCAAAAGCTCGTATAATATAAGAGTGCGCTTTAAATCGAACGACATTTGAATGCTAATAAAGAATTCCTTCGCAAACTCTGCGGCGATTTTTAGATCGTAAATTTTGTGTGACACGTTCTCAGCTGAGAATCATCCCGGTCTCTTTGCCGTTTCTTTGCCGTCTCTTTGCCGGGTCTCTTTGCTAGCTAAAGAATCGTAAAAGACAACTGATCATGAATTTTAATGTCGCCGGAAGCTTAGCTGAAATCCAGGGTTCCGTATTTCTTTATCAATTTACTATTTTATGTTTGAAATGGCAGTATTTTTTGTTGAATGTTTGGGATAGGTCGGGAAGTCACTTTATCGAGTTTATAATATATATACTTGATTCTACTGTTACTGTAAATTAAATAGGTACTCCCTTACCATGAAATATTAATTGTACGTTGGATACAATAAACAATGTTTTCTGTTTGGAAAAATCACTAGAAAGACAAAGATTAAACATTGATTGTAGCGTCACTTTCTTATCACTACTTTTTAACTATTAATTTATCTGACTACACAATTAATTTTTTCAAATTCAAATAATTTTAAATAAAATTAAAAAATGCCATTCTCATAAAAAAAGTGGTAAAGTCGGTTTAAAAAGTCCAAATCCCAGTTCAGTTTTCTTAGCGGATCCCGAAGTTTGGGCGGGCATGAATTAAAACTATCAGTAGACTTTAGCTGCTACCTAATTTGGCGCCCAACCGGGGACCCGTTCCAACTTGTAACAACTTTAAGCAAATTAAAACTTACACTGCTCTCTTACTGCGCGCGCCTGAAATATTAACTCTTCACGGCACGCAGTGGACCGCCGCCCGCAGATTTGTCTCGTTAATACCCCTCGTTTATACAATTTTAATTATATTACCGGATAGTAAAAGTAAGGGTCGTCTTTTTTTTCATTGTTCTGCAGCACGTAGTTACAAAATCTGTAATATAGTGACTGTCGATTACAATGTGAAGCAATAGGAAATACGCAAAAATGCGAGCATAAAGGTGCTATTAGCACAAAGATACAGTAAATAATAACCTGACAAAATTCTAAATAATATTGCACATGTCATATCCGAATATTGACAGAAACGCAGTCAAACATTGAACAAAACTTTTTGTTTAGGTTCTGCCGCCTAGCGCGAAAACATTGCCGAATGTGTCTTTTGTCCTTTCCGTTCTTTCCTAAAACTCAAAGTATCTCCATACCCAATTTCGGCAGAATCGGTTGGCGGTTTCAGCGTGAAGAGCTAACAGACAGACAGACACACTTTCGCATTAATAATGTTGGTACTTAGTATGGATCCATGTGTCTTGTTACTTTGGTTATAACATAGGGTTATAACCAAAGTAACGTCTGCACTCTCGCCACAAAGTGAATTTTAGTTCCTTTGTGGTGAGAGTGCCGACTCAAGTTTTATCCATCTTCGAGGTGGAGGAGTTCTGGCCCGCCGGTGTAGTTTACCGGAGGTTCCGGGGGAGGCTCCCGAATGAAGCGCGCATCACGTCGCCGAAAGAGACTTTACGTGAAAAAGTGTAGTGTGATTGTGTGTGTGAATGTGTAAATAATATATATTAGGATAAAATTGTTCGGCGTGCATCTGTTGTCTGATTGCCATAACACAAGTTTTACTTAGCATGGGATTAGACGACGTGATGTACGCTACCTAGCTTTTATACTATTTTATATTATTGTATGCTTAATAAAGAATTTGAATTTGAATTTGAACATAGAAGACACCAACACAAATCAATTTACCTAATTCCAATCAAAACTGTCCATGACTCGATTAAATATTCGCTTTCGATATCGTTTCCGATCGATACTCTTCTCATGACGTGAGCTAATCTCGGCCAAGTCGGATCAGTGTTACCAGTGATGCGCCATAAATACTCCTCGGAAGCGGTAATTATACAATCAGGATTAACCCCCGACCGATTACACACGTTAAACTCCGGGTAAAGGCATGCCTTCTCTGTCAATAACTTCATAACGAATTATCAACAAACTCATGAGTCGGTTCCTAATTCGCCGTTAAATCAGTACGGGTTACAAAAATCTTATAACTAATCAGTATTGACAACTCATTTAAATCAGAAAAATTATAACCTACTATTTTTCTGATTTAAATGAGTTGTCAATACTGATTAGTTATAAGATTTTTGTAACCCGTACTGATTATAACGGCGAATTAGGAACCGACTCATGAGTTTGTTACTAAATGTACTAAATTTAATAATAGATTAAGCCCGCAACACCGTTGCAAAAAATTCGTTCATCGCGCGGCATTTGTGTGTTTTTTCAGGAGAAAAAGTATCCTATAATATCCTTTCCCGAGACTCCAAATATCTCCATACCAAACAGCAAAATCAATTCAGCGGTTTGGGTGTGATGTAACAGACAGACAGACACAGTTTCGCATTTATAATATTAGTTTGAACGTTTGGATGTCTAAATTTCACTTTTATACTTTAACGATTGATGGCGAATTTGAAAAAAAAGCCAGTAGACAGATACTTTGCGTTCATTATATTCATAGTATGTCTCTTGGATAATCGCTTAAATGGAGTTAAACTCTGATTAGAGAAATGCTGATTAGATTAAGACGAGACGATTAGATTGAATGTATTTGTATAAGATTAATTAATTATCGGGAAGTGATGACACCGAACTTTCGGCAACAAACACTCGGCGGAATTCTCGTGAATTTTTGATTAACTACAGGTAGCGGGAATCAAGTTTTCCCGGACTTTTTCACGTGGATACGGAATTTTTGAAATTTCCTTTGTGTGTGCGCTTTTATGGGCCAAAAATTTACGTCAAGAGATATTGCACTCCGTACTGTAGATTTACAAAATATATTCGATCGCAGTATTTATAATAAGCGACTTTTTGATGATAAAACCTACTAATAAACACTCTTAAAGATATTTATATTTACGCAGTAAGTATACAAAGTTCGCTAGACAAACTAGATAGGCGATCATGCACAGAAATTGTTCGCTGTTTTAATGTTTTATAAGTAAGTAAAGGCCTAACAACGTTATTATTATCTACTATTCTTAAAATAGGTGCGAAAGATGAGTCTAAAATAGAAATGCAAATCTACCTGATGATTTGCCAAATAAGAGAAAAGAATCTTTAACGTCTTCTGTAAATAGCCAGTTGACAGCGCATTCCAATCCCGGAATCCGGAGACCCGGGGATAATTTGTGGGGTGGTTACCGGGTTTCCCGGCCCGGGTAAAATTTGCCCCGCCTTATTCAAGATTCGCTGGCTTTGTCTATCATCATGTAACTTTTTCAATGGGATGAACAAACACTAAGCAGACCTTATTTAGTTATTCGCGCTGTAAAAGGGATTAATGTCACTCCTAACTAGATTTTCTACTTTTACTAAAATGAACGAACAATGAGCTTAATATAGAAAATAAATATTTTATGACATCGAGTGCTAAACCGGCGAAATAAAAGTGAAATTTTAGATCCCGCACTACACCAACGTCTTCTTTAAAAATCTACTTGACAGCGCATTCCAATCCCGGAATCCCGGGATAATTTGTGGGGCGGTTTCCGGGTTTCCCGGCCCGGGTATTATTTGCCCCGGCTTATTTGTGTAGCTTGATTTATCTCGCTCGCGACGGCATTCTATTAGCGACGGTGTTCGGGGTTAGCTCCGGACGGGTTTAATTGGAGTTTAATCTTTGATTTGTTTGTATTGCCACCTTTGTCGGTTGAGGGTTAATCGATGTGATGAACGAGCGCTGCGAAGGCGTTTTAGTGTTGAGATTTATTGAGTGATGTAGCCATGAGTTTCAACGAATCGTCTATCTGCGTAGATAGACGATTCGTTTGGTAGTGTTATGTGATTTGGTACATGTCAACACGTCAAGGCCTATCATCATCATGTGATGCAGGTTTAAATACAACCACGGTGAAGCTAAAAAAAGATTATCATTTTGGCAACCGTTTTTTTATATGATCCATTGTTGCGTCTTAACGCCTGGTCCAATTTTGATTGATGAGGTATTTTATCATTAGATTCTTAAGAATAGCAAAAGGGATTTGAACATACATAGCCGACTAAAAGTTATTACTTAAAGCATGTTTTTTATTTAAGATGTGGCTTAGCCAATTGAAATACTACCATGTTTTTTTTAATAAAAGTAGGGGTCACTTGATGGAAATAGTGCATTGCCGGCCTTTTAAGAGGAAATACGCTCTTTTCTTGATATTGGTCCGAAAATACTGCTAGCGACAGTTCGTTCCAGAGATTACCTGCGTCGTGCGTTGAAAGTTACGCGAAAAATGCACGATTGATGTTAAACGCAGATCAAAGAACTATCTAGACGTGATAATATCAAAGCCTATAAAGACAAATCTTTCTCTATTTATGCATAAATCATAATATAAACAAAGTTCTACATGTATTGATAAGGCTATCTCTATAAAGCTTTGTGATCTATATAGTTCCCGGATTGGCCACTCGATGGGAGTGGTGTGTTGAGGGCGTCTCTCAAATAATCAAATAATATTTCTGAGGTGTTATTAATTTGTACCTATAGAACGTTGTTGATTGGTAAATATAACATTTTAAATTTTGAAGTTGTACCATGCAGCGTTATTGATTAGTAAATATAACATTTTAAATTTTTGCATCAGTTGATCAAAAGCTTTTGTAAAAACTGACAAACTTCTAACAAAAGCAGGAAGAAACAAGGCAGAAAGACATACATTTTAAAAAAGTGTTGCTGCTACCTCTTCCTAAAATCTGTACGTCTATCGATGTCGATCCAATATAATTATCTTACTGTTAGTCAAGAATTAAAAGTTATAAGAGCATTTAAGCACCCATTATTTCAAGAACGGAAGCCGTTTGGTTTAAGTTCTGACGATTCGTTCCTCAAACGGCCGATGTTTTGAGCGCGGGCAATAATCCACTTCAGTGCCAAATAAAAGTGGCGTTCAGTTGAAATCGTCGCAATTACCGTTTAACGTCGCTGGGCTAATTCTGTTCGTTAAAATAAATTATAAGCTTTATAATCGAAAATGGATTTAAATGTTTATTAATTAACGACGACGACCTCTGTGGCTCAGTTAGTGGGCTGTTGGTAGCTCAAGCCGGAGGTCGCGGGTTCGAATCCCGCCGACGGAACAAAAAGTTTTCAAAATGTTAAATATGGATGTGTGTTAAATATGTGTATCATATAATAAAAATCTTAAATATATGTATAGTATAAAAGTATTAAATATATTTTCGCATGGGGCCAGACTGACGTGGTGTGAAGCATCCATAAATATTATTATTGATATTATTATTAAAGATATTTAGGCTGCGTGTTTAAGAACCAATAGAAACGCTTCATTTACCTGACGACGTTCAGCGCAACGATGCTATTGGTTCTTGTAAAACACGCAGCTTAGCTCATCTTCGATGGAAACGCAGCCTAACGCAGCGTATAATATTCACGGTCCTGTCCTTGCCTGTTATGCGACTTGACGGTGCCAGACATAAGCAAAATGTATTTTATTTATTTGCTCGAATTAAAAACATCGTGAATATTTTAATAGTACTTCAACAACACAATTATATTATGGACAATACAACTATATTATGGACAAAATTTTAATAAAAAATAGTTTAACTCAACTTCGCAAATTTTGCTAGATAATAGATAGATAGGATATACTTTATTGCATTCAAAAAGTTGTACAAACATAAAGATACATTAAACAGGGACACATGAATCCAAAGGCGGCTTTATTGCTATTGAGCAATTTCTGCCAAGCAAATCTTTGGTATAGGAGTGCAATTAACAATTGTTAATTTGAGCTAACCTCCTCCTCCTTGGCTTCCTAGTTTCTAGTTTAAGTTAATTACTGTTTTTTATTGAAAGCTGTTGGTCTTCCAGACAAAATAAAATGAAATAAAAATAAATACCTCGTGTAATATACGAATGCCCCCTAACTTACGTACGAGGGCTGCCTTTTAAGTTTTGTCGTTTGGAATAAATACAGGTAATCTAATAGATTGTCACCATTTATTGTTTTTTTGAGAATTCTTCGCGATATTTAAAATGATTTTGCATGCGTTCAAACCAGTTTTTAAACCATTTATTCCAGTCCGAAGTTGGGTAGTCAAAATGGCCGATTTTTACGCGTAAACCGCTTTTTCAGGTGAGCTTAAACGTTGGCCACAAAGACTTTGCTTAATTTTGTGGAACTTTTTAAAATCCTTAGGGCTCAAGCCAGGGCTGTAAGGCGGATGATCTAAAATTTCAACGTTTTGGGTTCACAAAAACATCTTTGTTTTACCGGCGATGTGCGAACATGCGTTGTCATGGCCAGGAACATAGGACGTCTTGAATCGTTTTTTTCGAAATTCGGTGATGACTTGTGGCAAACAAACTATGGTATATTAGTCAGCGATAACCGGTTTGCAATCTTCGGGTACAATAGTGGCGATGTGACCACCTTTTGTCACAGTGGAGGCAAATATATTTTTTTAAAGTGCTCTGTGAGTCCATGACTTTGGTCGATTTTGGCTCATTCTAGAAGACCCAGACAGGAGACTGCTGCTTAGAATTTGGATCATAACCATATATTCAAAACTCGTCACCATTGAGCAAATTATAAACGTGCTTTGACGCTCCTCGGTTGAATCGCTGCAGAGTTTTGCGACAAAAACTAACACGGGCTGTTTTTGGTCGACGCTAAGCAAACAAGGTATCTAACGAGAAATCACCTTTTTTACTCCAAAATTTTCGTGCAAGATTTTTTGGACAGTGGTCCCTGAAATGCCCATGGATGCCTCTATTTAGGATATATCACATGACGGTCTTCGAGGATTAGCTGCTGCATCGCTTCAATATTCTCTTGCGTTACGACGGTTTTTGGACGACCATCACTGGCTGGTCACTGAGGCTAGGGTGTCCACTTTAAACTTCTAAATACCAGTGTTCTATAATCCTAAGACATGGTCCTGCATCATTAGGTACAGAAGTGATCTCTGCAAAACGTCGAAGTTGCGATAATCAACTTCGTTATCTGTAAAAAATTATCGCATGGAAATTTTCCTTTAACATTCGCATTTTTACAACCGACTTGTCACCTTTGAATAGACGATACAACAAGACTATTCGACCAATCTGAATAATTTCTTTTGTTTTTGAAATCCAAATACAAGGAGATTAAAATCCCATATGGTTTTTTTTCCAATGATCGCGGGAAGTTTACAAACGACAGAACTTAAAAGGCAGCCCTCGTAGTGGCTAGTACCTTAACCACAGTGGCCCACTAATAGAGAAAAATGAAAGTTAATTTTTGATGCGCCAGGCATTCATAAAGTTTTTTCTGAGTCAGAATGAAAATGCGGGTAATAATACATTACTTACCCTCTCGCCGCGGGCGACGGGCATAATACCTGCATTACCGCTCTCGTTAGCTCAGTTTACCCGTAAATGAAACTTACGGGTTTATTACGGTTTATTATCTACGTTTCGGAATGACGTAAAACCTTGAAGAATGAGAATGGATAGTAGTGGATGTCCATTTTTGTAGCCAGTAAAACCGTTCCTATCAAAATAATACACCAGTTTCGGTGACGGTGGCCAGTTTCATTGAAACCAGGCCAGTTACGTATTAGTAATAGTGCCCAAGTGTGTGCGCAGTACACAAGAGTACTTTTTATTCCTTTACACTCGTGGCCCAGTGGGACGGAAGACCGACACAACTGGTGAAAGATCAGGCGCAGGAATGACTTTTTACATGCCTATCCGACGCATGGATCATCTTACTTATCAGACAATCGGGTGATCAGCCTGCATTGTCCCAAACAAACTTGGAAATAACATGTTTCCAACGCGGGAATCGAATCCACGACCTCCGAGGCAAGAGCAACGCTCTATTCACTGGACCACGGAGGCGTGGTCCTATAAGAATATTTGCGCATCGTATAACTATTAAAGGTCCCATGTCTTTCTTTGTCCTGTTACTTTTGTAATGCGAAAATAAAATTAGTCAATCTTTGGAAAGTAATTCGTAAATATTTTCATTTATATGTGGATATAAATATAGAAGAACAAGATATCTCTTGACTGAAAACTCGTTAAAACTCCCGAAAATAAATTCCCTCGCTCTTCAATCACTCGCTAGCAATTAACACGGAATTTTTAATCTAAATCAATTAGACAAGTCTTCATTTCATCTGAATATGCATTTCAGTTCGTTACAGTCTAACGATCATAGTTGTCTACATTACATATTGAAATGGAATTGGTTTTCATCTCAGAGTGGAGTGAAATTATTAGATTTAGTTGTGATTCCATTGAAATTAAATCATGATTGAATCCTAGCTTTAACCAGTTTAAATAAAGATAATACTGATAAAATAAGATCAATGAAAGATAGTTATGAAAATGCAAACTTTCAAGTAGAGATTCCTTCTTAAAAGGCCAGCAACGCACCTGCAACTCTTCTAATGTTGCGAGTGTCCATAGGCGACGGTAGTTGCTTCCCATCAGTTGACCCATATGCTCGTTGGCCCCCTGTACTTTATTCTCAAAAAATGTCATCTAGCTGACGCACAGGAATACTATCAACGCCCTCTGCCCCTACCATGCACCTAATAAATAGTGTCGAGGTCAAAATATATCCTTCTGTCTAGCCCCCTTTACGCCGAACGCGCGATAAGGAACTTCGTTCCATAAAGATCTACTGCTTATTTATAGAGAACAAAAGTGTTGGCAAAAAAACTGACAAACCACAATAACTCGTTAATAATATTATGAAGAAATACTTTGTTCTAATATGTCTTTTTTACATAAAGTTTTATACATATTATTATCTTATATTATCAGTTCTTGTTGATTTGACCATACCTGTTTAAGATAATTTATTAATTTTCCAAAAACTAGCTCTATTTTATTGTACGTAGGTATTTCCCTCTATTTAATTACAAAAAGTTGCCTAATCTTACTTTTATAAATCACGAAATCTTGTTCAAAAAGTCAAAATTTCTAACTTCTAAATCTGCTCTTAAAATCTTTAAACGACTCTTAAATTTTACTTACCTTAAATACCTTCGTTAATCCCTTCAAGCGATCGCTAAGGGCGAGGAGGGTAAAGGTGCTCGATTCTTGAGGAATCTATACTTCTGTACGCGTTTGAAGCTCAGACAGACTAATTGATAGAGTTAGAGAATTTTTAGATTCAGTCTCGAATATACTAGAATATTTTAAGTGAATACTTCTTAAGTGAAGTTGTGCACTTTTTTGGGATGTAGTACAGCGGGGTTAAAATGGTCGCTTAGAAGAATCATGATATGAATCATAATAATATGATTCATTTTAATAAAATCGCAAAATGCAACTCTGTTTGCAATTCATTTCTGTATTTTTGTACTGATTTGACATTTGTCATTTTGACAGTTTTGAATTGTTTGCTGAATTGTTTGAGAGGAATTGCTAAATGTGACCATTTTAGCCCCGCAGATATAGTTTTGCGTGCGTATACGTTATAAAACTATATTATTTTACTATTTTAGAAACCATGCTAACGTGTGCACTGGATTCGAGCGTGTGACAATAGGGACTCATGTAGATCGATAAAATCCATTCGAGCTGATCGCAGGCCGACCGAATTCACAAACGACAAGTCGGATGGGCCTGCGATCGGCTTCTCAAATATTTTAGCCTTTAGGAGAGGGTTCACATACTCAGAAATACATCGTGCGTCAGTCCGATCGGTTTTGATCAGTCTCCCCGTACACGGGGGGGGGGGGGGGGCTTTAGCGAGGTTTTATGACCTTAATACAGTCAGTATTTAACTTGTTAATAAAAGTTAACGTGTATGAACACGCTTCGCGACACACTACATTCGTTCACAATTTATTTTATTGACCGATTTTATCGCGTCCATATATTTTTCAATCGCATTGTCGATTTAAGTTAGCGAAATTTTTGTACATTCGCTTGCTAAGTATGACCCAGTCAAAATATTATCTATTAGTACTGTATGCAATAACACTACGAATAAAAACAATAGGTGTAGTGTGAAGTATTTGTTGGCATCCAACAACAGCTGAAAAAGATTTTGACCTGGGTTCTTTTTGAATTGTTATTCTCTCTCTCTCTGTTTTCCTATATCTTCATAATTAAACCCATGAATGATAAAATTATGTTGATAGTTTCATCGTGCGTTGAATTAATTGCTTTGCAGCAAAGTTGCAGGCATGTTGGCCCTTGAGTTTCGAACGTCCACGAGGGGTATGTATTCGTCTTTAATTGTCTATAATAGAATGTGCATAGACATCTTCAAAATGGAGTGTAGAGAGACCTTTACAAACAAAAATCATAACTAAACTTTCGTACTAACCGAGTGACAGCTACGGCGGAACCTCCAAAAATTAGGTCGGCATTTTTTGCCATTTTCGCCTTGCCACATCGCATGCCGGCAATTATACCCATGGTGTCAGTCGAACGCCAGTCCAGAGTTCGCGTGCCGCCGAAAACCTTTTATTTTGTTTGTTATAAGTTAACGTTAACTAGATATCACGGCAGCGATCAATCATATAGTTTAGGCAGTTATCAATTCTTTTGGTGGCGGAACAGTTCTAAGAAGTAAAATTTTTGATGGACTCCTAAACAAAAATAATGTTTTGTCTATGATTGAATCGTCTCCATGCTACTTGCTAGTGTCTGATGACATTTCTAATAACAATTTAATATGTACTATACTGTACTCGGCGAAACATGGCGGTAGCGGTCATTGACTCCTTGTCAAAAACTTGTCATTTTTTTATGAAATAAGGGGCAAACGAGCAAACGGGCCACGCGGAAAGCAACTTCCGTCGCCCATGGACATTCGCAGCATCGGAAGAGATGCAGTTGCTTTGCCGGCCTTTTAAGAGGGAATAGGGTAATAGGGGAGGGTAGGGAAGGAAATAGAAGAGGGTAGGGAAGGGAAAAGAGTAGGGGATTGGGCCTCCGGTAAACTCACTCACTCAGCGCAAGAACTGTTTCACGCTGGTTTTCTGTGAGCCCGTGGTATTTCTCCGGTCGAGCCGGCCCATTCGTGCCGAAGCATGGCTCTCCCGCGTCATTTTCCATATAAACAGCGATTGACAATGAAGTATCAGATGTTTCTAGTCCATTGTCAATCGCGGTTTATATATTTAGAAAATGACAAGTTTTTTGACAGGGAGTCAATGACCGCTGCCGCTATGTTTCGTCGAGCACAGTATACTGTATAGATAATGCCCGCAACTCCGTTGCGCAAAATTCGTTTATCGTGTGGGCACCGTACATTTTTTCGGGATAAAATATCCTATGTCCTTTCCCGGGACTCAAAGTATCTACATACCAAACTTCAGCAGAATCGGTTCAGTAATATAAGGCGTAAAGAGGTAACAGATAGATAGACAGACAGACACACCATCACATTTATAAATGTATTGCCCTCTACATTAAGACCTCGCGGTGTAGCGACCAAGCCGCTCGTTCTCGCGGATGCATATAAATTGAGCCTTATGAAATAGGTGTGTTGCGATTAATTAATATGTTAATCTCAGTCACCCACAGTAATATAGTATAATTATAATGGCGGCGTTATAGGTCGTATAACTCAATTAGAGCTAATCGTTAATGAGACTGCCTAAGTAATGGTTAGTTCTGATTACCGTGACTTAGCGCTTATGCTTAGCTTATGCTACGGCCTCGCTTACTTTGAGTATAATATATATAATACTAGCGACCCGCCCCGGCGTCGCACGGGTATCAAATATATAGCCACTGAAAAAATGATTAAAATCGAAAAAAATTGCCTATGATCCTTCACGTGGTCTACTTCTTATCTGTGCCAAATAACATAAAAATTGCTCCAGTACTTCGCGAGATAAGCCCTTTCAAATAATTTCCCCCGTTTTTTCCACATTCTTCTATTAGTCTTAGCGTGATAAAATATAGCCTATAGCCTTCCTCAATAAATGGGCTATCTAACACTGAAAGAATTTTTCAAATCAGACCAGTAGTTCCTGAGATTAGCGCGTTCAAGTTAGCCCTTTCAAATAATTTTCCCCGTTTTTCCACATTTTCCTCTATTTCTTCGCTCCTATTAGTCTCAGCGTGATAAAATATAGCCTATAACCTTCCTCGATAAATGGGCTATCTAACATTGAAAGAATCAACAAAATCCGTTGCGTAGTTTTAAAGATTAAAGGGAACAAAGGGACATGAGGGTAAAAAAGCAACTTTGTTTTATTATATGTATAGATATAGATTATATAGATACCCTGCTAGATAACGCCCGTAACTCTCTTGCACTAAAACTCATTTATCGCGCGTTAAACATACACTTTTCGGGGATAAAAAGTATAATATAACAAGAGACATAACATGTTTCCAACGCGGGAATCGAACCCGCGACCTCCGAGTCAAGAGCCGCTGCTCTATACCACTAGACCACAGAGGCGTTCCAATTAAAGTATGTCCGGAACTCAAAGTATCTCCATGCCAAATTTCATAAAAATCGGTAGAGCGGTTTGGGCTTAAATAGGTAATTACAGACAGACATATACTTTTATATTAGTATGGATAGCTGTAACCACAAGCGTATAACCATCCAATATTACGAACAGAAGTGACATCGTTTGTAACAGTCGCACAAAACCAACAAACCCCGCTTCAAAATCAGCTTTCTATTTTTACAACCCTTTCAAATTAACCGGTTCGCAAAGAAAAATGGCTTTCCGTATCAGCCTGTCCTTCACCGAGATTAAACGTCATAAATGATTAAAAAATCACGCTCTTTTTAATAGAAATATCAGAGTTCCCACGTAAATTAGCTGAGTAATAAGAAATGTGCTGTGACTAATTACTTTCTTGACAAATTACCTTTTTGTGTTTTATTTCTACCTTTTTTTCGCTAAGAAATGCCTTTTTACTTTCCGTGGGACGGAAGACTGGACTGGGGGCTTCTGCTGCGGATTTATAGGAGTTAGTGTCACCGCAGACTCACAATTTAAAGTTGGCCGACTATCGTACAAACCACAGAAATAGATCAAGATAGAAGCGTCATGTCACTCCAATTTGTATGAACACGAGCGTATGGCGCTTCTATCTTGATCTATTTCTGTGGTTTGTACGATAGTCGGCCAACTTTAAATTGTAGGTAAGTCTGCGGGGACCCTTAGGACTCGCTGTGCGCGAAGAAATGATACGGAAGTGGGAACACTGCCCTATCACCTGAAACTCGGCGGCACCTCATCCCCACCGACTTTGCCAAGCCACTAGAATAGCTATCTCCAACCCGCAGCCCACGGGCCGCATGTGGCCCGCCGGGACTTTATCTGTGGCCCGCGTGATGTTAAACCATTTTGAAACTCACACCTACCGGCAAAATAATGTAAAGTCGTCGTGAAAGACGTGAAATTTTTTCCACTTTTAAATCGTTAATTTTGAAGAACCTTTTTTTTAACCCTAAAAATTTTTGTTCCGGCCCGTGACACCAAGACCAAGACATGTTTTTGGCCCGTATGAAAAAAAGGTTGGGGACGACGGCACTAGAACATCCGTGACATTTCTTTACGTACCTGATGAATCTAATACAATATTCATCATAATAGATTCCGCTTATGATCACTGCCTACCTGTTTAACGGAAAAACGCGTTATATTGTTCGCTCCAAATTGCAATTTATTACCACATCAACTCACAAATTTTACCCCACTTTTGTGAAACAATGAAATCAATTTACGTTCACGGTTTGTGACGAAATCGGCTCTGACGGCGCGTCGGCCGCCGACCGCGTACGGTGACCGAACCCGTGATAAATTATATCGGACTTACTGACCGGTTATAAAGAGCGGTTAAACCAAATGATGTAACAGTTAAATTGATATGTAAACCGGAGCGTTTTAACTGTTCAGCGAGAAAATAGGCTTGGTGGTTTTATATTAATTGTGTATGTTTTACGCGTGAATTGTCAGAGACTGCGAAGCGAAGATAGATCATAGATGGTGATTTGAGCTCAATTTCTTTGTTTCTCTATAAGGGTTGAAAACTAAAGTCGCATAAACTAAACTCGTAAACTTTAAAACTAAAATATTTTAAGAACAGCAATTTACTGAATTAATTTTTCACAACAAATCTATTGGACGTAAATGCAAGATGCCTTGTATCAGTTTGGGAACTAGTCCGGTACTGCTCTGCAACTGCCGACGGTTGCCGTCGACTGCCGTTGACGCATGCCATCCCAAGTGCCGTTCGTCTGTAAGCGCTCTAAGAAGAATCGGCTTAAGGATGTGCACGAGGCCATGTTTTACCAAAAAATGCTGATATTTTCTTTAAAACAAACTAAGGTCAGGCTCAAACCTACGCCACGCCAACCACAGATCCACACCCAATAAATAACGAAGTTAGTTCCAGTACTAACAGTGGTAGTTACCGAAATCGGTTCGTGTAAACTAGTCATTATTTATACACCGATTGGGATGTTCGCTATTTCGCAAGTTGCAATATTTTCGCCGATAGTGAGAGGGCAATCGCCAGATTTATGGCCGTTTGATCATGCGATTGGTCGCTTGATCATGCGATCATGACTTGATTATGCGATTATGGGCGTGATCATTACTTTGCCCACTTCCCCATGTTTTTGAAGTGAATATTTCTTAAGACTTTATATTTTTTTATGAAATAAGGGGGCAAATGAGTGAACTGGTCACTGATGGAAATCAACTACCGTCGCCCATCGATTCTCGCAACATCAGAAGGGCTGCAGGTGCGTTGCCGGCCTTTTAAGAAGGAATACGCTCTCTTTTTGAAGGTTTGCAGGTCGTATGGGTCCGGAAATACTGCGGTGACAGTTCGTTCCAGAGTTTTACAGTGCGCGGCAGAAAGTTACGCGAGAAACGCATGGTGGAAGACTGCTACTGCCACAAGATGTGTATTTGTGGTATGGAGATACTTTAAGGCCCGGGAAAGGATTTAGGTTATTTTTTATTGCAGTTAAATGCACGATTTTCGCGAGATCGTTTATCTCGCGAAAATTTTGCGTAAGAAAGTGGCAAGTGGCAGCCGGCTGCCACATAACAATTGAAAATCTATTGTGTCTGCGAAACCCACGATAGAGGTGTTAAACATGTATAGGTAGATAACGCCCGGAACTATGTTGTACCAAAATTCGTTAATGGTGTAGGAACTGTACATTTTTTTTGGATAAAAAGTTTCCTATGTCCTTTCCCGGGACTCAAAGTATCTCCATACCAAATTTCAGCAAAATCGGTTCAGCGGTTTTGGCATGTAGAGGTAACAGACAGACACACTTTCGCATTTATAATTATATTAAAGTAATAATAGTATGGATGTTAAATATTATAATAAATTATAATATAATGTTATGATATGTACGAAATATTATAATTATAATAATATAATATTTCGTTAGGTTTTCTGTGTACAGTAAATGAATTCAATCACATAGTTTTTCCAATCGCTAATCGATCTAGCCATTAGCCGCTTCACGTGAAACTAGGTTCTCATATTTTCGATAAATACTTGACAGTAACATGATTGTTGACAGTTGTAGGAGATCCATAAAGACCCAATTCCCCAAGGCAGTGCCGGTTTTTTTAAAGAGTGTAGGCCATTTTATTTCCGCCGCCCCATGTACAAATGCTGCCGCCCGCGCTACGCAACCAACTTACGACACCCCTTTTTTATATGAAATAAGGGGGCAAAAGAGCAAATGGGTCACCTGATGGAAAGCAACTTTCGTCGCCCATGGACACTCGCAGCATCAGAAGAGCAGCAGGTTCGTTGCCGGCCTTTTAAGAGGGAATAGGGTAATAGGGGAGGGTAGAGATGGGAAGGGAAGGGAATAGGGGAGGGTAGGGAAGGTTATTCCCTTCCCTACCCTCCCCTAGGGTAGGGTAGGGTATTGGGCCTTCGGTAAACTCACTCACTCGGCGAAACACAGCGCAAGCACTTTTTCACGCCAGTTTTCTGTGAGAACGTGGTATTTCTCCGGTCGAGCCGGCTCATTCATGCAGAAGCATGGCTCTCCCACGTATGAAATCTACGCAGCACCTACGCTTTTTTAGGACGGAGCCGCGTCCTAAAAAATCTATTTATATATTCAGAGCTGCTACAAGAATATTTTTTCCTTTGAAGCAGAAGTTGCTTGTTGCTTTCTAACACCGCCATCATGTAGCGTCATGTCAGAGACAGTATAGGCCAGGGGTCACCAATTAGTTTCGCTCGGGGTCCGTTTTAAGAAATAAAATTACCTTTGCGGTCCACACATTCCTAAGAAAAATAAACAAAATATTATGTATTTAACAAAAATTACAAAGGTATTTGTTTGTATCAATGAGGAAAGTGACAATTTTTGTTGATACATGTTCATCAGTATATAGAGACCGAAATAAATTTTTAACAAAGTCATTTTCGAACATGCTTGGTCCGCACACAATAGGTCGGCGGTCCGGATGCGGACCGCGGTCCGCCATTTGGTGACTCCTGGTATAGCCTATACATCAAAGAGAATATTATAATCACTACGTGTAGGACATGTTAATGTCGTCTACCGATCACTTGCAAATTACACGTAGGTGAATTATAGTCCAAGAGTCAGTGACAGCCAGACCTTCGTTATTTTATAAAAGCTGAATGTTTTCCTGTATATGACCACTATATAGGTGAGAACGACCAGCAACTATGGAGATTCAGTCGGGGTTGCTTTAGGAGGTATCAAGTTCTGAAGCTCTACCTGACTCACGACAAAGAGTTCAATTCCAAAACAGAATAAATCTTATTTTCTTCAGGTTAATTGTAGAAATCTCTTCTTTCACAGCCGGAAATTTTTGATAGTTGCTTCCCATTGCCAGACCACATCAAAGTCTAAGGTGTTTCATGACTAACTTTAAGCGAGGTTGACATGAGTAGGCTTGCAAAAATATTCAAGAAAGATTTCGTTGCCGTAACACAAAATATGATGAATATAGTCTGTAGTTACTTACCTATTTATTATAAAAACAATTTAGGATTATAGATAGTCGGCATAATAGATATTGCTCTAATATCGAAGAGTTTTGATATTATCTCACAGCTTGAGGTATCAGCACAACGTAAGCCGCGGGAGCGTTGAAATATGGCCGGGGAATTACCGCTGGTCTTGACAGATCGTCGGGGGATCCCCTCACCACAGATTAAAAACTTGTGCGTATTAAAAGTTTTTTTTTCTATTTATCTTTAAAATTGGAAGGATGTTTTTTCTAATAGAGAATGTTACGCGCATAGACTTAATATAGCATTATAGGTTTATGGTTACGCGTATGTGCTAGTGGCACCCCACTAGTACATAATATAGTAAATATTAATTAATCTGAACAAAATCCGACATGTTGCAAACGTCGAACAAAATTTTTTGTTTACTGTTTGTGCTGGTGCTGCTGTCGAGAGTAAAAACATTGAAGTAATAATATTATATATCCATTTCTACGAATTATCTTTAAAACCTATATTCCAGCTACAAAATTTTTAACTTTGTTTCAAATCTCTTGACATTATTATTTCCTAAAATCGAATCATTTATCAGCAGATGTCTCAACATTACAAATAACTAACATATGGGCGCTGTCAAAATCTTTAAGCGTCTCCCAGACAGACGCGGCCTGCGGTGGCGGTGGCGGTGGCGGTCACTTGGGTGACTTGAGAGTTCTAGGAACGACACAGACACACGCGGCAACGCGGCCAAGTCATCCAACTGACCGCCACCGCCACCGCAGGCCGCGTATGCCTGGAAGACGCTGTATACCTTCCTTTGCCTCTGGACGTTCGGATCGAGCAATCAGCTGTGCGGCAGGTCTGAACAGTTCTGACTGCAAACTTCCTTCCTGATCCACTTTTAAGGATATACAATTCTCGAATGTTCTTAACTAACTCCCAAAAAGTAGGCTGTTCGGCGGCCATTTTCATACACCATTGTTGTCACCTATTATACTCCCGTTTCATTTCGTGCTATAGCACCACCATATTTTGCTATCTGAACGGGAGCTGGTATTCATGAGCGAGACCAATAAATCGCATATTGGACGCGTATATCACGACGTTTTTTTGCCCGTCAACGCGATTAACGATTGTGTACGAAAGGTTTTTTTAACTAGACGCAAATAACTCATCTGTCACGTGGAAAATGTAGAGTTTAGTTGGCAAATTGTTAAAATATTTCAAAATGATCTAGATTTGGTACAGCGTGGGGTTTCTAAAGTTTCATTGCAAATAAATAGTTAAAAGATGATGTCAAAAATAATCTAGATTGCCAAAAATTTTTTTTATGTGATAAGGGGGCAATCGAGCTAATGGGTCACCTCATGGAAAGCAACTTCCGTCGCCCATGGACACTCGCAGCAACAGAAGAGCTACAGGTGCGTTGCCGGCCTTTTAAGAGGGAATAGGGTAATAGGGGAGGGTAGGGATGGGAAGGGAATAGGGGAGGGTAGGGAAGGGAATAGGGTAGGAGATTGGGCCTCCGGTAAACTCACTCTCTCGGCGAAACACAACGCAAGCGCTGTTTCACGCCGGTTTTCTGTGAGAACGTGGTGTTTTTTCGGTCTAGCCGGCCCATTCGTGCCGAAGCATGGCTCTCCCACGTATAAAATTATTATGTTTGCTTGAGTTAGTAGTGGCGTGAGGTTCCTGCAATTTTATTTCAATTGGATTCTTACATTTTGAAGACCGTCATCTCTATCGATACCAAAATTATAAAGCTGTATGGATTTGCAAGAGGTCTCACGCAATTTAAATCTATCAATTCAGTATAAATTTAGAAATGCATCTACGCATCGCGTTGCGGTCTGAATTGACCCTTTATATGTACACGGACAAAGTCGAGGGCAATATTATCTGCAAATATATAGGGCCTATATTATACCACGGTCACGGTCGAGTCTTCCCTCATAGAGAAAAAGAGCGACTCTATGACTCTATGTTTCTGTAAGCTAGCAACAGCATGCTAAGTAGTGCCTCTTAAGGCTGACATACTTTAGGAATATACTGACAAATTGACAATGAATTTATAAGTGTATGCTGTTTGTCAGCCTGATAAAGAGAATGCAGAGGTAACAAACCGAATTAAAATTCACATGGAATCGAATTCTACCCTCGTTAACAATTCAACGGTTATCAGCAGCTATCATTATTGTATGAATAATTATTCCCTACAGGTCCCAAAGTGGTCCCACCGCTCTCATGGTCATGTGTCTTACATAATTCGTTTATCTCAGTGTTATTCAACCTTTTTTTATGATGCGAACCCTGTAGTATGAAAAAATACTTCGCAGCACTATCCTTCGCTTTTTTATCATGTACTTAAGTATATAGTTTTGTGAACATAATATTGTCCTACAAAATATATTAATCTTTTTAATCTTATTTTTTTTTACTGAAATCGTTCTCTCGGCTTTGCAACTCAGAAGCTTTGCGACCCGCCAGAGTGTCGTGATCCACAGGTTGAAAAACACTGGTTTATCTTATCTGTGCGTGGCGACAGCTGGACCGTAAATTTTAAATTTATTTTAGTCATTGGAAAATTGTGAAGGCTCTCGAATAATGGCGTTAATAAGAAATATGGCGGGGAAATAAAAAAATATTGCTCGACCCGTCAGCGGGTTGTTTATTGCTGTTAATAACGTGTAAGGCCACGAGTTTATACAGATTTCGATTTTAAAAAGTTTAAAATTTTTATGAGGTTTTATGTTCAAATATGAGTTTTTAAATCTAATTATCAACTATCTATATATATAAAAATGTATTGTCAATTGTGTTAGTAACGCTAAAACTCGAAAATGGCTGAACGGATTGGGCTGATTTTAGTCTTAAAATATTCGTAGAAGTCCAGGGAAGGTTTTAAAGTGACACGAAGTTCACCGGGACAGCTACGAGGGCTGCTATTTATGTATCCGGAACTGGCCACTTACAAGAACAATATTTAAAAAGTAATTACAACATTTGAAAATAGAACTCTTTGGTTGAAGAATACATTTTGTTTCATGTGACTGTCAATTATTTTTCCATTGTGGCGTCATTTTGAAAATTGCGTGTCTTCATTTGCCATGGATTTAACGCGTGAACATTTTCGTGCAATGATTTACTACGATTTTCGGCGTGGGCTAAATCAACAACAGTGCTTTATTCAACTCACCGCAACTTTTGGAGATGAAGCACCATCAAAAACCACTGTTTATCACTGGTACAGTGAGTTTAATCGTGGGCGGTCTATGCTCACGGATGAAAATAAAGAAGGTCGCCCAAAAACAGCTGTTGTCCCACAAAATATAGATGCTGTGCGGGAACTAATAATGCGTGATCGTCATGTTACATATCGCGAGATAGAGGCGTCCTTAGGCATAAGTATGACGAGCATACATAAGATATTACACGAACATTTGGCTGTAAAAAAAATATGTTCGCGTTGGATTCCGCACAACTTGACAATCGATCAAAAACGGGCTCGTGTCGATTGGTGCAAAAAAATGATAAAAAAATACAACCGTGGTACGTCAAAAGCCGTTTATAATATCTACACAGGTGATGAATCTTGGATCTATGCATATGACCCCGAAACTAAACAACAGTCAACGGTGTGGGTGTTCAAAGATGAGCCGAAACCAACAAAAGTTACTCGTGCAAAAAGTACTTTGAAGCAAATGGTCGCCTGTTTTTTTGGAATTAATGGACATGTGGCTACAGTGCCATTAGAGAATCGTAAAACGGTTAATTCTGAATGGTATACGACCATTTGTTTACCAGAAGTCTTTGAAGAAATAAGAAAGGACAACCGACAACGCAGAATCATATTACATCACGACAATGCTAGCTGTCACACCTCAGCTGAAACAACTCAGTTTTTGGAGGGTCAAAAGATCGAATTGACTGGTCATCCGCCGTACAGCCCTGATTTGGCACCTAACGATTTCTTTTTATTTCCATACGCGAAGAACAAATTACGTGGTCAACGTTTTTCGAGCCGCGAAGAGGCTGTTGATGCGTTCAAAATGCACGTTTTGGAGATACCTCAATCAGAATGGAAAAAGTGCTATGAAAATTGGTTCCAGCGTATGCAAAAGTGTGTCGATCATCGCGGCGAATATTTTGAAAAGCAATAAAACCATATTAAATGATATATGTTTGTTTCTTTTTTTAATTCCGGATACATAAATAGCAGCCCTCGTAGTGTGTATATAAAAATTAATTTAACATTTTGTAAGTTGCGCTAAAACGAGAGAATCGCTGGACCATATGGCTAATTTTAGTTTCGAAATATTCGTGGATGTTCAGAGAAAGTTTTATTAAGAAGAAAGTGATGCGAAGCATATTTTTTTTTAATTAAAGGCACGTCATATTTGCGAAAGCTTTGAATTTTTTTGAAACATCAATTAAAGATTCAGTTTTAAACGTGGGAGAGCCATGCTTCGGCACAAATGGGCCGGCTCGACCGGATAAATACCACGTTCTCACAGAAAACCGGCGTGAAACAGCGCTTGCGCTGTGTTTCGCCGAGTGAGTGAGTTTACCGGAGGCCCAATCCCCTAACCCCTACCCTATTCCCTTCCCTACCTTCAACTATTCCCTTCCCTTCCCTACCCTATTACCCTATTCACACTTAAAAGGCTGGCAACGCACTTGCAGCTCTTCTGATGCTGCGAGTGTCCATGGGCGACGGAAGTTGCTTTCCATCAGGTGACCCGTTTGCTCGTTTGCCCCCTTATTTCATAAAAAAAAAAAAAAAAGTTTTAGTGTTCAGCTGTGGTAGTGTGCACTTCAATTCTACATCGCCCTATAGAAGTTTTCCAAATTCAAAATAAAATCTTCAGTCTGGACGATGAACGAGGCGGAATTATATTTGATTAGCATTCATTCAAGGTATAAAGTTTTTTTCGACCAAAAAAACTTTATACTTTAATTACGCCATCAGCATTACATCTTTTCGTAGCTCAATTTAAATCTTCGCTGCAAGAAAACAACCCAGAAAAAAGCACATAACCCACAAATTATGTTACCAAAATATTGATAGCCAAGAATATTAAAATATCACTTTAATCGGGAGATGAAGCGACAAAAAGTGGGAATTAATAACCGCGCCATAAAACAATGATGGCGGCCGATTTTTTAATATTGGCGCGAATTCAGATGATATGATTAAACGGCGGTGGGTTTCACTTGCCAAACCCGCTGCCAAATCTGCCCTCCATCCATCAGTTTGCTCATCTGCCCGTAACTTATCATACAAACTTTCCCATTGAACATTTTTATTGCTCTTAGATTTGTGGAGCAGATTTGTTTTGGGTTGGAAGATGGGGTTTGTTCTCAGCGTAAACGTGGTACTAGCAAAGAAATTCATTTTTAGGCAGGTAACGCGTCAAAATCACGTAGATCCTACGTGATTTTGTCGCGTTATGTCAAACCCAGACGACAGATCTTGAATCTTGCTATAATATATTATATGATATTGAGTTGCTATAAACTGACCAAATAAACTAGGTTTGCCATTTGCCTACGGAATCAATTTTTTCGATGCTACATAAGTTCGTTTACTTATTTAAAGTTTCTAAGTAAGGACCGTACATTTTGCTAGGATGTATACTATCCCATATTACAAAGGATAGTTTCTTTACCGGTGCGCATAATATATGAAACGTCGTTTAAATCGGTTCAGAGTGTTAAAGAGAGTGAAGAAGTAGCAAACTGTTTGTCTAAGGTCTTCTAACACTGGCCAATTTAACACATGCACACTATATATAAGATCATAACTCGTCCAAAGATTAAACTTTCAAATAAGTAAAGGAAAAAATAGTAAAATTTATAATTTTATAATATCATTGGTATTAAATAAACAATAAACAAATCTTTATTTCGCTTCTTCGATCACTAATATATTAGTGATCGAAGTTTCGCTTAAAGAAACTTACACGCTAATCTTACACAAACTCTGATCTCCACACTAGGATTCCCTATGTCGTGGAGACCAGTGTCTTCCATCATACACATAAATACTAGGAAACAATATTCAATCCTCTCCTCCTCAAAAATGTAAATATTATGAATATAAAGTGTTTATGTTGTAAAAACAGCTTTTCCTTCAAATAAAAAACAAAAGGCCAGCGTCTCTCAAATAATATTAAATAGTTAAACACTTCAAAGCATTCCTTTGAGTCAAAAGGTATTTGTCACTTCATAATAAAATGTATTTATTCCCTCGGAGCTGTTGGCACAGGACGAGCTCCACCATGTTTATACGACGATTAAACGTCTGTTACTTTTGTATACTAATCGTCGTTAAGTTCAAAAGGTTTCGGACGTGATCGGAAAAACGATTTTGTTTGTTACCGCGGTAATGTAAGTTTAAATATTTTGTACTAGATGTTGTTCGCTACGAATAATTCAGAGGGATAGTTTCTTCATGAAAACATAATTCTCTCATGCAACTATAGTAACGGATTAAAAACAAAGGAAATCTGAAAAAAAAACATGTTTTTATGTTTTACTGGGTCAAGAATACAGGCGGCAACGCGTATTTTTAAATTTGTATTAAATTGACAGACTTGCATGACATCTCACACAATTGAAATCTGTCAATTCAATACAATCTACGCGTCGCGTTGCGGTCTGAATTGACCCTAAGACGTCAGTTCTATGGAAGGAAAGTCATGTTGTGTCGCACTGTGCGGTTTCACCTTAATAATAATATAGGCATTTCTAAACAGGCATTAGTAGCTGTAGCAGCGCAGTTTTTTTAAAGCCTTTATTTATCAAAAAAAAAACATTAGTCTTTTATGATGTGCCGTATCCGAAAACCTCGCGGGGTTTATCTGGGTTCCAGCGAGTCAGAGCAGTTGATTTTGATATTGGATTGTGACAGCCACAGCCTCTATTTATTTATTTAAATTAACCTACTATTTATTTATTTAAATTAATTATTAAGGACACCAAACAGTACCTACATACAACAGTTCCTAATACATTAAAAACTTGTTAAACACAATATAGTAATTTGTGCGACGCAGCGTTCACGATTAAGAAATACAATATAAAAAATATTTTGTAACAAAACACAATTAAATCGATAAAATATGATTATGAATGACTACGAGTACCACCACTAGACTATTATAACTACTGTTTCGGAGGGAAGATATACAATTATTTTAAAAATTTACTATTTGAATCTATTTTTTGTTGCAGGCCAAAAAGCGGCTCCATGCTGCTGTACAGTCGGAAGAAGGTACGGTACCGACGGGACGGGTACTGCTGGAAGAAGCGGAAAGACGGGAAGACCACGCGAGAAGACCACATGAAGCTGAAGGTGCAGGGGACTGAGGTTGGTCTTTTAATTATTTCAGTGTTATTCAAACTTATTTATGACGCGACCCCCCCTGACATGACAAAATATTTCACGAATTTGGCTTTTTTTTATCATGCATGTATTTTTGAAGATTTCCTTCTGTTAAATTGCAATAATCTTTTTTTTAATAAAATAGTCCTTTTAACATTTTAAGCTTCGCGACCCCCCTGGGAGTCGGGACCCATAGTTTGAAAAACACTGACTTATTTATTTACTAAGCTATTGCATATCTTTTATCGCGAGCTTTGAGCGCGGCGACCAAATCAAGAAATTTCGTAACAACAAAAACCTAACGACCCCCACTCTTCGGTGTGGCGTTGCCAGACATCGGCACGGTGTTTGTGTGCGTGCGACTAGAAATATGCGTGTAGACTAGCTAAATAAATTTACCGCGACAGTCCCCGAGTACCTACTACACGTATTTTTTATTTATTTATTTAAAACATTCATGCAAATATTTACAATGACTTAAGACGCTCCCCCTACGAAGATGCCGTAATTTACCGTTTTTAGAGCCTTGTTAACTCATAATTTGAAAGCTGCAAAATTATATTAAGAAAATTACAGCAATAATCTTCAGCATATGAATATTAATTATTTCTCCGTTATTAATTTCCTATTTTTGTTTTTTTACACATGATATCAGCTTCCAAAGTACATAATACCAATTTATTTAAATTTAAGCATACATTCAGTATCTCCCTTGTATTCACAATAATTTACGTTTATTTGAAACACACGCCAATTGATCGACTATTTCATTAACTACATAATATTATTTGCCGTTTGAATTTTTTTAGGTCAATTTTGAACTAAGATAATTAAGTAAAAAAAAATATGTGCGATCTCGGCAACGCGGCAAATCGTTTTCGCGGCGGTCGTTTGCTCAGGGGACGGCTTTAATGTCTTGTGGCATTCTCTACTACCCCAGGGTAGAAAAAACGCATTCTAATGTTGCGCGCGTGGGCAACAATAATCATGTGCCAGACACACACAGTATATTTGAAGAGCGGTTACTTCGCTCAAAAAATACTCTTAAAATTATCCACAAAGGATGCAAAGGCCTGAAGGAGCCTATTACAGAATTATTGTTGTGCCAAATAAGAACGATTACTAAAAATACAGGACAAAATTTAATCAAAAAAACTCCTTGTACAAACGGTTTTTTCTGATTGCTTTTACATATTGTGAAACCGATCAGAAAAAAGGACTTTTACCAAATGAAACCGATTAGAAGAAAAATATTTTTTTTTCGGTTTCGTCATTCGTGTGGTCTTTCACCAAACGAAACCGAAAGTACCCTTTAATGACTACGCCCTTACGATTTTGTTCCTTTAGCCCCTTTTGTAGGGCCAAATTGAAATCTGGCGCGCGGCCAAACTTTTAGGACAACCTTGTGCAGTCCTTCATTCCCACTGACCTTAGCTAGAAAAAAGGGACACTAATTCATACAATACAATACAAAAAACACTTTATTGCACGCAATACAAAATAAAATCATTTTACATATGACAACATATTCTGATGATGCACAAAAGGCGAACTTATTGCTAACGAGCAATCTCTTCCAGTCAACATTTTGTTTATCATTCTTCCATACTAATATTATTCACTCTTCCATACTAATATTATGAAAGTATTCTGATTGTCTGTGTCTGTCTGTTACCTCTTCACACCCAAACCACTGGACCGATTTTACTGAAATTTGGTTTGAAGATGCTTTGAATCCCAAGAAAGGACATAGGATACTTCTTATCCCGGATTTGATTCGATCGACGGCTCCCGCGCGATAAAGGAATTTTGGCATATTGAGAGAGTTACGTCTAGAAATATATGAATAGAAACATAAAGCTGATATCCTTTACTTTGTCAGCGCTGTACGCGTCGAACGCACAGCTAGGCTATTATCTAAGGAACACGTTAAGGCGTGAAACAGCGCTTGCGCTGTGTTTCGCCGAGTGAGTGAGTTTACCGGAGGCCCAATTCCCTACCCTATGCTCCCCATTCCCTCTTAAAAGGCCGGCAACACACCTGCATCTCTTCTGATGCTGCGAGTGTCTATGGGCAACGGAAGTTGCTTTCCATCAGGTGACCCGTTTGCTCTTTTGCCCCCTTCTTTCATAAAAAAAACACGCGTCGCTGCGATCACGGATGTCGCAGCCGTAACATCGTTCAGTACACGAAATGCGGCGCGTACGGTGCGGACGAATGTGCGAGGTTTCACGTCATTTCATACGACGAATTCTAAAATGCGGCGCGTTCGTCGAGTGCGTGCCGATAAATGTGCGACCACATTTAACTCCTAAAATATCGGAACAACTATATTTGATAGAACTTTAAATAAATTAACGCAATTAATAATACTTTATTAAAAGTTTTGACATAATATACTTATATCAAACACATAACAAAAGAAAAAAATACAAAACAAGAATATCCTGGTAACTTTTGTGGACATGCAGGGAAGTTTTCGTATCAGAACCCTGAAATCCAGTCATCGGGACTTCTAATTAAAGAAGTTCGTAGGATATTTTTCTCTTTTGTTTACTTTCTAACGTTTGTTATACTTGTGAGATGAGGTTTAAAGTGTCTACTCTAAACACACTAGGCCGCAAAAACGTGGCCGAAGTTCGGCATGATTAATAGTAATAATAATTTTTTTCGGTGACGGTGGCCGGTTTCATTGAAACCAGGCCAGCTACGCAGGAGTAATTTTTATAGTGCCCAAGTGTGTGCGCAGTACACAAGAGCACTCTCTATTCCTTTACTCTCATAACCCAGTGGGACGGAAGACCGACACGACTGGCGAGAGATCAGGCGCAGGACCGACATGCCCATCCGATGCATGTATCATCTTACTTGTCAGACAATCAGGTGATCAGCCTGCATTGTCCTAACCAAACTTGGAAATAACATGTTTCCAACGCGAGTCAAGAGCCGCGCTCTATACCACTAGACCACGGAGGCGTCGGCATGATTACGCTTAAGGTGACGCCGCGTTAAAGTAAATAAGGATTCCGTTTTTGGCCATATGGACCCTTAAAACCGTGTTGGATATTATGTTTTAGATTGCTTGTGAAATAAGCAATGGAACAGCAAAAATTGGAAAGGGCGTAAGCGACAAAAATGGTTTTTGTTGCGTAATTTAAAACCATAAATACATTTCATATAAGCCATGGGCAAATTAAAGTGTATGCTTGAACCAATTTATGTACAAATTTTGGAAGCTTACATCACTCTCCTCTGTTGGGAAAATAGGTATCCCTTTTTTAAAGAGGTCTTTTTAATTGATTATTCTGTGTTATAAAAGTTGACCAATCGAGTTATGCTATGAGTAATATAGGGAATACTGACAATGAACTTTAATTTCTTAACTTTAGTCATTGCTGAGAAAAATCGATATTGCTACAGCCAAATTATCAAGGCGTCGCCTTAAGGGTCAATTCAGACAGCAACGCTGTTCATTGTCAGTATTCCCCATATTACGATTTTCATTCGGAGGCGATAAATCGATCTAGCTGGGAATCATTTTTAGAAAATGTCATTTTATTCGTGTTTTATCGAATACCGAGCAAAGCTCGGTCAAATAGCTAGACATTAGCATGGTATACTAATATCATAAATGCGAAACTGTGTCTGTCTGTTACACGTAATTTCTTGCACCCCTGAACCGATTTTGATGTAATTTGGTACGGAGATAGATAGAAAGGACATAAGATAGTTTTTATTTCCATAAATTGTACGGTTTACAGGAAATAAACTAATTTAGTAGAAGATTGTTATTAACACTGGTTTAGTTTTTTTAATCTTTTTTATAGTATGAAAAATATATTTCGCGGCGCTTGCTTTGTTATCAATTAGTATGTATCATGTATGTAAATATTGCGGGGCTAAAATGGTCACATCTAGCAATTCCTCTCAATCAATTCAGCAAATGAATTGTTAAAACTGTCAAACTGACAAATGTCAAATCAGTACACAAATACAGAAATGAATTGCAATAAGAGTTGCATTTTGCGATTTTAGAAAAATGAATCATATTATGATTCATATCATGATTCTTCAGAGCGACCATTTTAGCCTCGCTGGACTTACATACTATGTACCTATGTTTGTGAATATTATATATTTTTGTTAAAATTTTCCTACTTCACAATATAGATCTTTTTAATCATTGTTTTTTTTTTTTTGCTTAAATTTATCTCTTGACCCCTCACGACCCCTACAGAAGCTTCGCGACCCCCATTAGGTGGTGACCCGTGACCCGCTGTTTGTTAGTTCCCAGCCGGGAACATAGGTAGCGCTGTATGTCGGCTACATCGCGCTATCGCTTACACGCTCCTCAGGAATAAGTGAATTCCCAGATTTTGCTATTTAAAGTCTAATTGATATATGATGAAATTGACATACCAGGACTTAGGGATTTTTGGGACGGTTTTTCTCTCTGAGAAGTGAGAACCCGTTGTTATAGTCAAAACTCAAATGTCAAGATAGCATCAATCGTTTCGATCCGTCGCATCCACAGGTCGCATCCATATCCATACTTCCATTCTAATATTACCTATAAATGCGAAAGTGTCTGTTCGTCTGTCTGTAACCTCTTCACGCCCAAACCACTAAACCGATTTTGCTGAAATTTGGTATGAATATAATTCCGGGTATTCCGGGAGACATAGGATACTTTTATCCCTCCGACTGAACTGAGCCACAGAGGATGACGACCGCTGTGGCTTGTCGGTGAGCGAGTTGGTAGAACAAAAAGTTTTCAATGTTCCTGGGTCTTGGATGTGTATTAAATATATTATTTATATACATATAAATAAAATTGGAGTGTCTGTTTGTAATATTGAAAGAACCGTTTTTTTACTACATGCATATGAATGTACAATGTACATAGGTACATGTACCAAAATAGCACTTTTTACAATTTTTGTCTGTCTGTATGTCTGTTTGTTCCGACTAATCTCTGAAACGGCTGGAGCAATTTTAACGGGACTTTTTTGGAAGATAGCGGATATAATAAGGAGTAACTTAGGCTACCTTTTAACCGACTTCCAATAAAGGAGGAGGATATATTTTAAATTTTTATATTTGTTTATACATATTTTGTAATTTCAACATTCTATCAGCCTGCAGACATACTACTATAATATTACTGTCGCGGACGAAGTCGCGGGCAACAGCTAGTGTATAATATAATTCAAATCTTAAATGTATATATTATATTAAATATACTTCCGTTGTCTGGTACCCTTAACACAAGTCCTTCAGGTACTTAGCACGGGACCAGACTGACGTGGTGTGAAGCGTCCATAGTTATTATTATATTTGTCCCTGAAAAATGTACGGTTCCCGCGCGATAAACGAATTTTGGCGCAACGGAGTTGCGGGCATCATTTAGTATCGTTATATTTACGCTTACTTGGCATCTGTAAACCACTCAAGCTATCCAAACGGCGTAGGGTCAACAGAATTCACAAACATTCAATGAATAAGCGAATGAGTCTGTCTGTGACGGAACCACTAATTGGTCGCGGTTTTTCCATTCGATTCATTATCCCTGATAACTGTCATATACCAATGATGGCGATTATGCAAGTTTATGATGTAAGCGTATTTAGTTTCATATTAAAGGCCTGTTTCACCACTCTCTGATAATATGCCTGCTAGGCTATCCACAACTTATTTGACACATTCTCCATATTTTATCTGTCAAGTTAAGTTGTGGATAGCCTATCCGTCATTCATCAGGATGTGGTGAAACAGGCCCTTAATGGTATAAAGAATTATTTTCCGTTTTGGTTGTATATTACATAATATTATTATAAAAATTTGTAACAAGGATTTTGTTAAAATATAATTATGTACAGGGTGTAACAAAACTAAGTGATAATACTTCAGAGTGTAGATGTGTTCCTTGTAGAGAGTTCACTGTAAAAGTAGCATCGCTGAAAGAGTAACTTTTTCACTTTTGTATTAAGTATGCCCTTACCAAAATATATTAATAGCTGTAAGTTTTTCGAAGAAATAAAAATAAAATAAAAGCAAAACCAAAGGGTCAGCCCTAAAACTAGACCTAACCTGGAATATAAAATGTTTTCATAAAAATACCAATACACTTAAATGAACAATATAAACTGAGTGATGTAGGTCAAAATTGCGAACAAAAACATTCATTCATTCATAACATAAAAGAAAATTGTTCCGGTCTCTTAACAGCTCACAATGAAAGAACTGAACATTACAATAACTCTTAAGCGGTGTTTAAGTCCAATATAGTGTTGACTGTTGTTTGCAGGGTTAAAGTATACTCATGAAGTTAGGGTTAGCTGACACTGAGACTAACTGCCACACTCAGAGTGGAACATTAATTACTTCATTGTAATGAATTCAAAATTTTGACATCTATATATATAAAACTCAAAGGTGACTGGCTGACTGACATAGTGATCTATCAACGCACAGCCCAACCACTGGACGGATCGCGCTGAAATTTGGCATGCTGGTAGATGTTTTGACGTAGGCATCTGCTAAGAAAGGATTTTGATAAATTCCAACCCCAAGGGGTTCAAATAGGGGATGAAAGTTTGTATATAATAATACTTTTTAACGCGAGCGAAGCCGCGGGCAAGAGCTCGTTTTGACATAAACCCCATACATTATCTGTCAAATTCTTCATTAAATTGAAGGTTAATCGTAATTAAATGTCTGTGAGTACGGCGGTAAGATAGTAGCTACACACAGTAAAACTCTAGAACGGACTGTCGCCAGCAGTATTTCCGGACTAGCACGACCTGAATAACTTCAAGAAGAGATTCCCTCTTAGAAGGTCGCCAACGCACCTGCAACTATTCTGATGTTGTGAGCGTCCATGGGCGACGGTAGTTGCTTTTCATCAAGTGACCCGTTTGCTCGTTTGCCCCCTATTTTTATAAAAAAAAAACAAATGAAAATAAATTATATCAATCTTAGTACTTCTTCGTAGACGTGCTACGCCGCGCCGTAGCACGTCTACGAACTCATCTACGACGTAGCAAGCCGCTACGGAACAATCAAGTAATGTAACTAACTTAAAAAAATGAGGTTATTGATTCAACCTGTACTTATGTTATATTTCCAGAACTGCCCAGTTTTCGCATGAATTTGAATATTATATATTATGTACGTTTTATGTTTTTGTTCGCATATCTCTGGAAGTATAAGTCCGATTAAAGTAATTATTTTTTCGTTGTCCTAGGTATTGTTCAACTTAGGGAATGCTGTAAGTTTTATTAGAATCGGTTCATTAGTTTTTGAGATACGGAATTTTAATTTTCAATTACGTACAATTTTGAAGTTGGTTTTATCTTCTTTAAATACAATAATAATTGCTGTATGTTTTGTTAATGTCAACACGACCAACACGACCTGCAAAACTTCAAGAAAATAGCGTTTTCCTTCTTAAAAGGCTGCCAACGCACCTGCAACTATTCTGATGTTTCGAGCGTCCATAAGCGACGGTAGTTGCTTTTCATCATGTGACCCGTTTGCATGTTCGCCCCCTATTTTTATTTAAAAAAAAATGAAAAAAATTACATCAACTTTAGTACTTCTTCGTAGCTGCTACGCCGTAGCACATCTACGGACTCATCTACGCCGTAGCACATCTACGGACTCGTCTACGCCGTAGCACATCTGCCGACTCGTCTACGCCGTAGCACATCTGCCGACTCGTCTACGCCGTAGAAATCCGCTACGAAACAATCAAGAATGTGAATTCTTGATTGTTTCGTAGCGGACGTGGGATACGTGGGAGAGCCATGCTTCGGCACGAATGGGCCGGCTCGACCAAAGAAATACCACGTTCTCACAGAAAACCGGCGTGAAACAGCGCTTGCGCTGTGTTTCGCCGAGTGAGTAAGTTTACCGGAGGCCCAATGCCCTACCCTGTTCGCTTCCCTGCCCTCCCCTATTCTCTACCCTCCCCTATTCCCTTCACATCCCACCCCTACCCTCCCCCATTACCCTATTCCCACTTAAAAAGGCCGGCAACGCACCTGCAGCTCTTCTGATGTTGCGAGTGTCCATGGGCGACGGAAGTTGCTTTCCATCAGGTGACCCGTTTGCTCGTTTGCCCCCTTATTTCATAAAAAAAAATTCAACAAAATATTAGGTCCTTTTTTAAACGACTTAAAATAAGAAGGCTATCAGTTCGACCCGTATGTATGTAATATTTCTAGAACTGCCCAGTTTTCGTATATCCCTGGAACTACAAGGTCCGATTTAAGTAATTCCTTTTTTGTCGTACTAGGTATTATTTAACTTAGGGAAGTTTCATCAAATCGATTCAGTAGGTTTAGGGAATGTTTTACTACTTTCTGATAAAGTGCCAAATAGGCTATTCACAACTTTTTGACAGATTTTGACGGAAGGGAAAAGGGCCTACCCTTTTCACTTCCCTACCCTCTCCTCCGGTAAACTCACCCACTTGGCGAAACACAGCGCAAACGCTGTTTCACGTGTTTCACGTTTTGTGAGCCCGTGGTATTTGTCCGGTCAAGCCGGCCCATTCGTGCCGAAGCATGGCTCTCCCACGTCATGACCTAATATTACGTAATATTCGCATGGACGCCTGTTTAATCACCTTATGAATATAATGCCCAAGTTATATTCCTAATCAAGAATTTATTTGCAAACGTATCAGATAATATTATATTGTTACTTTGGAGTTTTGCCAATTATGAGGTGATGACGTATGTACGTGGCCTTGTCCGAGTGATTTACTTTTTGCTTTTGCCGAATTGAAATAGTTTAAAACGAATGGCTTTTGATAACATGGTCGAGGCTTTGGATCGATAATGTTAAGTAGTAATTGCTCAGCAAGCGATTAATAAAGAGTTTAAAAATATTGAGTGGAGAGTTTTTTTAGGAAATAACTATAAATAATCTAACATATTTTTAATATCGCGGTGTTTTTTTTTTTTGAAAACTCCAAAACTGCACCGATTTTTACTAAAACGAGTATACCAGTCAAATAGCTCTTCAAAATTTACATTTCAAAACATTTGTATATATTTCAATCTATTTTATATACATTTTTTATGAATAAATAAAAAGCCATGAACCTCAGGCAGATATATAAAAATTAATATGTAATAACTATGTATGAAAAACCAGTTAGTTGCATTTATCCTCAGTCCATATCTTATAAGTAAACCCCCCCCCTGAAATAAACACATCAAGTAAACAAAAAGTTATTTAGTTGTAGCCGACATAGCACGCAACAAAGTCTAGTTTATGTCTAGCTCAGGTGCTAAAGCGCTAGATAGCATCGGTGACATTGTGCTTTACGGCTGAATTCGAAATTGGGACGATGAGCTATAACAGGGACTGGGTGTTTTTGAAATCCATATCCATATTTAGGGGCTGTTTCACCATTTCCTGATAAGTACCGGATAGGCTGCCTATCCAAAACTTAACTGGACAGATAGAGTATGGAATATCTGTCAGATAAGTTGTGGATAACCTATCCGGCACTTATTAAGAAGTGGTGAAACAGCCCCTTAATGTTATAAAGCGTGTTCCCTCTTAAAAGACCGGTGACGCACCTGCAGCTCTTCTAATGTTATGAGTGTCCATGGACGACGGCTTTCCATCAGGTGACTCGTTTGCTCGTTTGCCCCCTTATTTTATAAAAAAATATGCTGAAATGTATCTGTCTGTAACGTGTTCGCGCTTAAACCGCTGAACCAATCTATACTGATATTAGAAATGCGAAAGTGTGTCCATCTGTATGTTTGTCACACTGTTAACTCTTCACGCCTAAACCACTGAACTGATTTTTCTGAAATTTGGTATGGATAAACTCTGAGTCCCCCGCGATAAGTTTTGGCTAGCTTCTAGTACTATTTAGATAAGAGAAAATTATACAATCCAAACTAAGGAAAAGTAACTCCGTCAAAGTCATGCTCTACAATACGTCAAAAATGTGTACCAGGTACACATTTCAATACATTTGCTATATTTAGGTAGGCTTGAGCGGTGTTGGACTGACGTTACATGACAGTTCGAAAGGAACCAAATTTAAAACGGTAATAGTATGTGAGTTACGTTTCCTGTTTTTATTATTCGTAGAATCCAAAGAATAATAATTAAACCTTACACGTCTAACAGGGGGTGGTAAAATCATACCCTTGTTACTATAATCTCCTGGCCCCCGGGGGATCTCCGCATAAATACAATTTACACCGTACACGCATAAATGTCGTGACAGTAGAATGTATGTTGTGTATGAGTCTTAATGATAATCATCTTCATCTAGTTCCCTCTTCAAATCGAAGTTCGGCGGTCAACAGGTTTAATTACTTCCAGTGCTGGACTAATTTCTTTAATTTTAGGTATCTGGATCTGATCTATTCTTTTATATCATCGATCTATTTTCTATTTTATAGATGGTCTTTTTCCAGGAAATCTACCCTCTATGATCAACCGTGTAAATTCGTATTGGGATCCTCTTTGTAGACCGAATAATAATAACGTATATAATCTTTATTACCCTTTGGGGTTAGTTTAAGGGTTCCATACCCTAAAACTAAGCCCATTAACTAACCAGTTCCGTCTCAAATTCTGGCGAATGTAGGTAATATTACTACATATTTTGTATTTATACTTACTTATTATTACAAGTTAGTATAACTGCAAAAATTATGAAACATTTAAACACCAAGCACATTTCAAAGTGGTAATTATGAAAACCGAAACCCAGCATTTCTATTCCTTATCTAACGCTCCTGTCAAAATGCAGCCGATTGGAGGCGTTAAAAGTTTTAATTGCGATTCACAGAAATGGCAGCCATGTTAAGTTGATTATACAATCGCAGAATTGGTCATGCAACCTGGTAAGTGTTGAAAAATGTCCTTCAAAACCTTTGAGCAGTTTTGCAACAATATATTTTATATATTAAAAGCTAAAGAAGAATATTATATAAAACTCAAAGGTGACTGACTGACATGGTGAACGCACAGCCCAAACCACTGGACCGATCAGGCTGAAATTTGGCATGCAGGTAGATGATATGACGTAGGCATTTGCTCAGGAAGGATTATAATCAATTCTACCTCCAAGGGGTTAAAAGAGGGATGAAAGCCACGGGCAAAAGCTCATTTAAGTATATACTTAATCTAAAACAGTGTTATATAAATCATTTCTGGCTTTTTCGCACACTGGTAATGATTGTGTCAAAGTTTATCGTTCGTTAACCGTCCATTTTTTTGGATAATAACTATCCTTTGTCATTTCTCGCGAAGTTTGGACGGGAAGAGGTAACATATAGATAGACAGAAAGCATTTGGCATTTTAATATTAGTATAGTCTATAGGGATATTTAAATATGTCATAAAATTATTAAAGTATAAAAGTCTAGTACCTGAAAACCATCCATCCCCAATCAACTGAAAACAATGAAAAAATTAAATTCATCAGCTCACGAATGGCCCTTATTTTGGGTCGGCGGAGCGGCGGAGGGTGAATAGGGCTCGTTTACGATCGGCCGGCCCTTTTCGTAATCGGCCAGGAATGTGATTGGCGTTTTGTTTTGCATACCACCGACGGAATACTGATCGGACGGCATAATAGATTAATTTGTAATCAATAGTATTCAACCCTTTAACTCATAAACACTTTTCTGCGACTTCGTAAGTGAAAAATGACATTATATAACTGTACATTTTTATAAAATTATAAATAAGTAAAACTTTATTTCGGACTTATTTCGTCCACACTATATTTTCTAGTGAAAGTTAGTAACAATATGCTTATTTAAGTATGTTAGCAGTGTTAGTGTCTAAACACACCATACCGAAGTTCCGCGGCGGAAGTTCGGCATGATTCCACCTGCAATGTATTTTAAATTACCGATGACACACCATGCCGAAATTCCGTCGCGTTATGCTTTTGACATTGCTGACGTAATCATGCCGAACTTCCACCGGCGAAACTTCGGCATGGTGTGTTTAGACACTTATGGCCTGTTTCACCACTTCCTGATAAGTGCCGAATAGGCTATCCACCACTTAACTAGACAAATATGGAGAATCTGTCAAAAAGTTATGAATAGCCTATTCGGCACTTTATAAGAAAGGAGTGAAACAGGCCCTTAGAGTAGTTTTTTTAATTAGTCGGGTTATTTTTTATTCCTCTCTTTCTTTTTATGATTATAAAGTGAAAAGTTTATAGACATTTCATATTTTAAACTTCTCTTCGAGTTTTCAAGAATCTTTATTTTATTCCAGAACTAATAAAATATTCCCAAAAGTACCAGGCTCGCATGACACAGCAGGCACTCAATTATAAGGCGCCCGGCGCGCGTCATCGAAACTCCATTTTCTCAGGAAGCTACAAATTTTCCACCAGCTGCCGGTGAGAGGATGGGAATGGATTTCTCGTTAGCATTGACAGCTGATGGTGATTTAGTCTAGGTGTGCTGGCGGCCGGCCAGCTCCTGACCCGTCGGATTGATTCCGAGGACGTCATATTAATATGTGTTATCCTACACTACGATGTTGATACATTTCGTAGAAAGAAGGAAGTATTGTACTATCGGTTTGGGTGTAATAAACAATGAATATGAAAGTACAGAAATGGCACAGGTTTCTAGCTGAAGATCAAAGTAGTATAACTCAAAATTGCGCAGTTTTATAAAGATAGGATAGGTGTTTACTGTAATTTATCTCCACAAAATTTTATGGAAATACTTGCAGCCGCAAGTTGTAACAGAGCAACTATATCGGTTTCTATAATATACGGGTTTAAATTAACGCCAATAAAATATGTCCACGAACTAAAGAGCTCGTAAATAAAATCTTACCGAGTCAGCACAATAAAAAACCAGCAGACCCTGTCAATACCAGGAGATCATAAAGGGTGAAATTATCAAATAAAAATCGAATTATCGCTCCCGACTACGGAATAAAAGCAAACTACGAGAAATATTGCCTGGACGGTCCTGCGCGCCTGGTCACGATTATGATGGTGACAAATATTCCGTCGATATTGATATTACGATATTAAAATTGATATTGAAAATTATTTCGGATTAATATTGGTATAACCTGTGTATCGTTTGAACAGTGTTTTAATTAACTGTCGCACAGTAAAAAATACTTTTACCAGTTCAACTTTTTGATTAAAATTATGACTGATATAATAATAATAATATTATTAAATATTCATACATTAATAATATATTGGACCGAAGTTCCTTATCGCGCGTTGCGAAAGGGGGCTAGAAGGAAAAAGTTGTAACGACAATTTTTTAGTAGCTGAGAAGTAGGGCAAATTTAAAATTCTACCATTCCTCTATGGCGGGAAATTTAATTTTTTTATAACCTCGTTCCATCCTGGTGACCCTTGACACCTCTCAATTTTTTTTACTGATATTTCCTCGAAATATTGAAGGAGAGCCACAGAGGGCTTTATGGACTGACAAGTTAAAATGAGTGGTAAGAAAGTTGGCTCTAATGAGCATGCAATGCATGGTGTGCAATGTCAAAACGCAATACAATATATCTAAACGGTTAACCTCCATCCAAACGGATATTTCTGGAGTGTTGACGTGCGATTTGGTTTAACGAACGTACGCCTTAATTCAGCAGTTATGCCTATAATAATTATTATAGGCATCTATAAGGTGTAACAAAACTAAGTGATAATACTTGAGGGAGTGTATGTGTCTCTTATAAAGAGTTCTTTGTAAAAGTAGCAAAGCTGGAAGAGCTATTTTTTGTGATTTGTATGTGCGCCCCAGCGTCGTGTATTTTCCAATACAAAAGTAAAATAAAAGTTACCTTTTCAGTGCCGCGACTTACACAGTGGGGGTATACACGCCCTAAAGTATTTTCACTTAGTTTTGCTACATACTGTAAATGCCTATAATAAAAAACCAAATGGAAATGAAAAATACACTGTATCGAAAGGAAATAAGGGTAAACGCATACGAGATGTAATGTTGTGGAAGTAGGGCGCGGGGAAGCGGCCTCGTCTCGTCGAGACGTCTGAGTGTTCGTTCTATTTTTGTTTTATTAACAGACTTTGTTTTTTATTCTGGACGAACTATATTATCATCATCGGAAGGAAAGTGGTATTTTCAAACGAATTGTTATTATATAACATGTGTACATTTACAAGACTCAAAATCTACAGTCTACACATTAAAATAAAGAATGTTTTTTTTTGTTTGTATGTTCGCATCGAATAGACCTTTTTTATCGTTGTGGAAATGCAATTACGCATCCCCGGTGGTCTGCGGATGGCTACCGGGGTATGTGGGACTCCCCGAGTAAATTTAAACATATTGGATACAGATATAATTATTCGACTTAGGGAGGTTGGCTTCTTTTTGTCTGGGCAGAATGAACTATTATTTTGAGGGTTTCGCACCAAACTTTAAAAACGGTTAAAAAAGGTGGTTAAATTGTATTTTTCTCAAAAATTAAAATCTTACGGTCTTACCACAAAAGATTTAAACATCTATTGAACAGTTGTTTTGAGACCATTTTGTACTGAATTTGTTTCTAATCAACTGTTCAACAGGTGTTTAAATCGTTTGTGGTAAGACCGTAAGATTTTAATTTTGAGTAAGACCGATAGTTTTTTATATATAAAATATATAATATTACAAGTAAAATACTCCCTCATATTATCATAAGATACCTCTGCCTACATAAAGATTAAAAGCCGTCGTAACTCTTTAACAATTCATGGGGCCGGTGTAAAAAGTGTAATGAAACTTAACCTACATTGAGAATTTGGCACAATTAAAAGACAATAAGCGAGGACACGCCTTCATTAAAAGTTTAGAGAGATATGTAGCTGGGGCGACTGAGCTCTGAGCAATTTTCAGCTTAAATGTAACGAGCAAGTAAGAGTAACTCAGCTAGGGGTAAATGTGTTTTAATTATGGCTTACACTTTTAATAAGCATGCATCTTGGTCACTTCGATGTTTTGGTTTAAATTACCATTATTAATAATATTATGTTACCAATAGCAATGCCTTACTTGCATATATCTGGGTAGAAACTTACTTTAAGAAATTACAATATAATGTAAAGCCAAAGTTACTTTCAAGCTGTTATGCCCAAGTAAACCCAATGACAAGATTACGTAACTATCAATGATCTAATATATTACGGTTAATTATATTTTGTTTTAAATATACGTGCTTATAATATTGTGTAATAACTGTATTTTAAAAAGATAAAACTGACTTCAAAATTGTACGTAATTGAGAATTAAAACTTCCTCATTCCAACTTCTTCATTGATAATCTCTTTTTTTTAAGTCGGTTAAAATTGCTAAAATGGTTTTTCTTTTGATATCATGCCACATTCCCACTGTAAGATACACTTCCGCATGTACAAATATTATATTCTTATCTGAGATATGTTTGAATGTGTCTAGAAATGTGAAATATAAGGTCTCGCATCGTCTAAGTTAGGTTACAGATAAACAGAGAACTGGCGACCGTCCAGACAGCCTTGAATACGCCTGAATTACGCTAAGCAGGTGTACTGCCATCGTCACCAGAATTTAGGTAAACAGTTACGCAATACAACTTCAAAAAGGTTGCCTGTTGGAGGCAAAAAACAGTGCGTGGCGATCCCAGAAACGATTGATCCGATTTGCCTAGTTTGAGTCTCAACATGACCATGGAAGTCCAGGGAAAGTTTATAAGTGATACAGAGTTCTCATCTAGTAGAATAATATACATGATGTTTAGCACCTTAACGTGAACATAGTACAATGCATATAAGACTTTTTTTAATACTATAATAAAGAAAGTAGCGAAAAAGGCATACTATCAATTAACAAAAGAGAAACACTTATTCATTCATATAAAAACAGAGAAATGAAAAAGTAACACAACCCAAAAAATCCAGCAAAAAATGTGCTAATCTTTTAATCCTTGCACCGCTATCTAACCGGAAACCCGGGCGAAACCTGATCCGGTTATCGGTGCCACTGAACCGGTACATCCATTGGCAGGTTGCTCTATACCCGGGTATAGATATCCGGATATATCCCGGATAGAAATGAGGCCCGGATTTTTGCAAAGATGAATTCGTTTTGCAAAATCTTTTTTATCGGTTTAGTTTGCATAGGTTCTGATATTTTATTCGTTTTGTTTACGATCTGGGGACGTGTTTTATCACTGATAGATCGAATGATACTACGGCCTTAGGGGAAACCGGCTTGAAATAACGTTTGTCTTGTTTTAGTTGTTATCTCAAGGAACTTGTCTATTCGTAAGTTTTCTTTAGTCTTTTCGCGTTAACTGATTTTTTTAAGAATAATGTGAATCATGACAAGGTTCGAGGTGCCTACTCAGAAAGTCCATACTAATATCATAAATACGAAAGTTTGTCTGTCTCTTACGTCTTCACGCCCAAACCACTGAACCGATTATGCTGAAAAGTAAAGGACATAAGCTGATATATACTTTTTATCTTAGAAAATGTACGGTTCCCGCGCGATAAGCCTATTTTGCGCAACTTAGTTGTAAAATATATGACTTGACAGAGAATGACAAGTTATTATTTTTTTTTTCATATAATGGCACTTCGGCTATAACCATGGCCAGTGTCGAGTATAATATTATGACGGGAAAACAATATTCTTTTAATACAATTTTTTTTATATTATCGTCAAGTCAGTCAGGTCCAAAGTCTAGTCAAAGTCTAAGTATAAAGTCAATACAGTCAAGAAGTCAAGTCGGTCGATTCAGTAAAGTGGTAGGACGCTTTACTGAAACTTTTGATGGAGTTTTGGAGGGAACACAAAAGAGCACGTTTCTGGTTACTACATCACTTTCCCACACTTGTGCACGATAACGAATATTTAATGGTTAATATCCTACCAATATTACACATTAAAAACCCAGATAACACAATTTTAGGAAAATAATATAAAAACACAACATCACTCTTTCACATTCTCCCAAAAACTCTGACAAGTTATTAGGAATAATTGTACACAGCGCTGTATTTTTTTTTGTTTTTTTTTCGGAATAATATAAAGTAGACAATAAACTGCATTTCGTAAGGATTTCGTGTGGCGAATATTTATTTTGTTACCTCATTATGTATACATGAGTTTTTTTATGTAAATTACACAAGGACAAAGTTGTTTAGGAATTTATGTATAAATTATGATTCATAATGACATTATTATGAATAACTCGGCTTCCTGAACTTGCATAATCATAAAGGTTGTATTATAATAAAGTAAATAAATTTGTTACATACGGTACCTAAATACTTCTGAACCTTGCTAAATTCTTTACTTACATGATAAAAACGTAGTATTATCTACAAAAATGGATCTATGTTAATTGTTCGGGTTATGTCAAGTTACCGTTGCATTGGTCATCATCTTCTGTCGGCCGGGCTTGACATAGCCTGACCAAATAATGTCGGTCTGCTATCTGCCTAAATTAATTTCTTTAATCTTATATATAAGATTCTCGTGTCACAATGTTAGTCCGCGTACTCCTCCGAAACGGCTTTACTGATTTTATATGCATATTCAGTGGGTCTGAGAATCGGCTACTGGGTACTTTTAAATATTATATTGATAAGTGCATTTGTTGAATAAATAATAGTAAATTATTACAACTCGAGACTGACGGCGACCATTGTTTGTGCGACGGGGTAGCGATGGACGTTGCCATAGTGACATGCTTATTTAGTCACTTCAATAAAATAATACGGCCGAAATACTTTATATGACAAAGAAACGTTTGCCGGACAGCTAGTAGTATATAATTTTCGTTTATGTCCGGAAAGTCCATAGTTTGATAATATTATAAATACGAAAATGTGTATGTCTGTTAACCTCTGCTCGCCCAAACTGCTGATCTGATTTTGTTGAAATGTGGTAAGGAGACACTTTGGGTTCCGGGAAAGGACATATGATACTTTTTTATGCATGTTGCGGGCGTGTTTTAGTTCTGACGTAAATTAATCTTAATCCAAATTGTAGATATTAATAGCTATGTCCACACTGTGCACTTTCATCTGCAAATTTCGTCAGCAACTTTCATATTGGCGCATTCAATAATCGAATGCGTCAAGGAACGCAACGCCAATATTGTCATTTTTGAAGTTTTGGATACGGTCAGAGGGCATGCGACGCGGGCATGCCTCAAGATCGCTGTTGACTGCGCTATAATGCATGCCCTTGATGAACAGAAAAAGGCACGGTGTGGACAAAGCTAATAAAATATTTACTATTTTGTCATTCCCATTCTACCACTTCCAGTCGTGCCCCACCGAATATTTACAACAAACTCCATCCTGGTCATCCCACCGCACCGTCCATTTTGCCGGCCCCGCCTTTACACACGACTCAACACGTAGCCGCGCTGAATAATACATGTGTCGCTGAGTGCTGCCGCTTGCCGCAAGTTATGAGAGGAGGCGATAACTATTAATCTGTTGCATAGCTTATATCGCGGGCTTTAAGCTCGCCGAATCAAGAAATCCCGTAATGAGAAAAACCTGACACCCCCTGACACAAAATAAACCTAACTAACTCAATAACCTCTAACCGGTCGGACCGGCACGGTATTTGTGTGCGTGCGACTAGACGTTGATAAAAAATGATTTATCATCTGTGAAAACGCGTGAAAATGAAAGAAGAAGTTAGAGCTGGTTCCAGTTTTAATTGTTTAAGTGTTTAATGACAGTCATATTATAGTGGAGATGTTTCCATAACTTTAAATCTATATGTTAGAAACACAAGAAATCTATGCGCATACGTATTTTTTATTAGTGTCGCTCTAACAATAATAATTTCTTGAGACAGATGTTATGATACTTCTAGCTGTTATAGATCTAAAGCAAACTTAAAAAAATATTGAATACATACACTGGTAAAACATAATCGCTTTTTTAAAATCAATCAGGCAAACGTTGCCACAAGCTAAAATCGCTTCAGCGTATGCCTTGCACGGTTATTTGTGCAAGGGGCTTTGCGGGCAACGAAGTTAGTTCAAGTGTCAATTGTAGATTGGCCTGTCCCGTTATTCGATATGCACACATCTCGGTATGTAATGCGCTCATGGTGAAATTGATTTGTTACTGGTTTAATTGAAGATATCTCTGAATATCAGTGCACTGGCCTAACTAACATTTTACAATATTGAAAGAGCAATTACTCATTTTTTCCGTTATAATTTTAACAAACCTTGTAACTTAACTATGATACCAGATATATTAGCCAGATGATTTCATTATCTGGCTATAAAATCCTCATTTTTTAAAATTTCAAATCATTTTTTCGGTCACTCACCTTTTCATTATTTTTGTTATCTATATCTCTATCATCTCATTATCTATATCTATATATATATAAATAAATAAATAAAATAAATTATCTCTTTTCCTCTGATTATTTCATAATATTTACATAGCGACTAACAATAAATGGCCAATTTATGCCAGACAAAGTCACACACTTTGTCTGGCATATAGGAAATTCCAAATGACAGACAAAGATAGCGGACCCCCAATTACGTTTATTAAAAATATTTAATAGTATTAATAAAACAAGCAACGCTGATTAAATAATGTCTTGTCATAGAAAATTAGCCCATGGTATTGTAGAACACGTCAGTCAAATTTTTAAGCCTAGAGCATAACATTTAAACGTCAACGACCCATGCTTCGGCACAAATGGGCCGGTTCAATCGGAGAAATATCACGGGCTCACAGAAACCGGCGTGAAACAGCGCTTGCGCTGTGTTTCGCCGAGTGAGTGAGTTTACCAGAGGCCCAATCCCCTACCCTATTCCCTTCCCTACCCTTCCCTATTCCCTTCCTTACCCTCACCTTACACCTATTCCCTCTTAAAAGGCCGGCAACGCACCTGCAGCTCTTCTGATGTTGCGAGTGTCCATGGGCGATCGAAGTTGCTTTCCATCAGGTGACCCGTTTGCTCGTTTGCCCCCTTATTTCATAAAAAAAAACAGCTCATGTCGCCAACACCTTATTTCTAATCATACTTACCTACAATAAGTTGAACTAATTTATATAGAAACATGATATAATATATTTATCACCTATTTATATGTCACGATGTCTGTTTCAGTGTATCTACGGGTGCTACGTCCACTCCGCCATCCTGCCCACCTTCCACCGACGCTGCTACTGGCTCCTGCAGGTATTCAATCTATATACTAAATAATATTAATCCATACTAATATTATAAATGCGAAAATTTGTCTGTCCGCCTGTCTGTCTGTTACCTCTTCACGCCCAAACCACTGAACCGATTTGGCTGAAATTCGGTGTAGAAATACTTTGAGTCCCGGTAAAGGACATAGGATACTTTTTGTCTCGGAAAAATGTACGGTTCCCGCACGATAAATGAATTTGGCGCAATAAAGTTACGGGCGGCATATTCTAGTGGTATTAATATTATAAAGCTGAAGAGTTTGTTTGAACGCGCTTATCTCAGAAACTACTGGTCTGATTTGAAAAATTCATTCAGTGTCAGTTAGTCTATTTATCGAGGGAGCCTATAGCCTATATATTATTATCATAATAAGACTAATAGGAGCGAAGAAACAGAGGAAAATGTGGAACAAACGGAGAAAATTATAGGATACTTTTGTAGGCTAATTTGTTAGACTCCTAAATTACGCGGGCGAAGCCGCATGGAACGTCTAGTACTTATTAAAAATTTATAAACCTAGTCTCGGGTCATATTATAAGTATAGATTTAAGCCTAGATGATTCAATTCTATTTACTGTACTTCTTGATTGCGTACGTAAAAACCGTGCACAATATCTTAATAATATGGCTCTATTGCTAAGTAAAAATGTAAGGAAGTGGGAAGGCGAAGTGTTTAATTTTTAGGTTGGTTGAGGAGGAGAAGTAGGGTGGTATCAGTCGATCAGGTAGTAAAGGGTGATAGGTTATAGGTTGGTATTTTAGATATTATGTACTATCATTGAAGTTGATTCTAATGCGGGGAATTGACTATCGGGCCGCCCGCTACGCGCCGCCCGTCACGGGCAGGTCTGTCGCATGTCTGCTCGTCAATTCCTAGGTACGGGCACAGATATGCCCGTTGGCCCGTGCCCGCAGCCTGCCCGCGAGATCGCATTTTTGCCCGCGCGGGCACGGGCAAGTCTATACATGAATGGTCGCGACGGGCGGCCCGCCGTCATTCGCGCCTTGGAGAGCGACTGGACTACTGGAGTGCACTTAAAATATTATTACTGGAGTGCACTTAAAATATTATACTATATAGGCAGATTTGTGCCAGACAGGGCAGCCCGCGGGCAGCCCGGTAGTGTAGTATAATACAATTTGGCCGTGTTAAGTCAAACCCATCCGACCGATCACAGCTAACATTGAATTGACTCAACGTCCGTCAACTGCCTAGGAATCTATTTCCTCGATGGTATAAGCATACGCCTATTGTCCGCTCATGTCTCGTTGGGTGTCCCAAAACTGTGCGCGGTCTACAATCGTTTTATCATTACGAAAAACACGATACTAAATCAACAAACAACTATAGTAAAATTGGCACATAATCTCCTAAGGTTCACTAAATCTAACAAGAACCAACCAAGCACGCTCCAATCACTTACCATTACGTTTAAGCTCTAAGTAAACCGTGAGCGATGTATTCACAGATATTGATATGAAAATATATGAGCCAGCTCAGCGCATTTAGAATATTAATCCGAAAACTTTGAAATATAACCTCCGTATATCACTTCCAGTGAAAATATTGGTATTTTTCAACGCTGCGGTTGGAACGATATGTTTTTATATTGAAAAGAGGTTTCAACTCGCTTTTAAATGGGTTGAATGTGTTTGTTTAAAAGAAATGAAATTAGTACAAATTGTTTATGAAATTAACTACTTCTGTAAACCTCTTTACGGTCGTTCATTGTATTAGATAAGAAGGTATACAACTTTCATAAACTAGTATTTGCTGCGGTTGGAACGATATGTTTTTATATTGAGAAAAGGTTTTAACTCGCTTTTAAATGGGTTGAATGTGTTTGTTTAAAAGAAATGAAATTAGTGCAAATTGTTTATAAAATTAACTACTTCTGATATACCTCTTTAAGGTCGTTCATTGTATTAGATAAGAAGGTATACAATTTTCATAAACTAGTATTTACTTTCTTTATCTAATATATAAAAATAAGTCGAGTTTTCCTTCCTGACGCTATAACTCCAGAACGCATGAACCGATTTCCACGGTTTTGCATTTGTTGGAAAGGTTCGCTCCGTCTATAGAAAAAAAAATCAGAAAAAACTTCAAGAGGAAAACAGGGAAAATCATTTTATGGAAAAACAACCGGGACAGCTAGTAGTATTTAAAATTATGTAAATGTAGTAATTACTGGTTTTAGAATTCATCTGTTTTAAATTTTTGCAATCTAGTTATATTATGTTTATATGACTTCCGTTGTACCTATTGTAGGCTTTTCTGATTTCCTTTCTTATGTTATCTCAAATAATCACTTAACATTATCTGAGGGTTCGCCGCAAACATCAATAATGATAGTAAAACCATTAGCTCGGTAAATACGCAATTTGTGAAGAAATAGGGCGAAGAGGGACGCAGGGGAGGAAGTGAGGCTAGGGTTGCCAGGCGTCCGGATAAAGCCGGACACAGCCAGGCTTTTTGATTACGAGTCCGGCCAAAGAGAGTCGACTCCCTTTAATTTTGGCCGAAATTCTAGATTCAAAGCACTACAAAAGTAGAGCATTGAATCCAGCTGGCTACTATTTCAAATCATAATTCCGGCCGCCGCAGAAGTAAAAAAAGCTTCTAATTATGCAATAAAACGGCATTTTTACTATTACTTATTGTTAAAATATATGTTTTTTGGAAGACAACCAATTTTTGCCAGTGTTGTCTGTGATCGGTCTTGTCTATGTCATTGTCATTTTTATCTTTCATCTATAGTCTGTTCTTTATGGTCTCTTCCTCTGTGCTCTCTGTAATGGCTCGTTACTTGCAATAAATTGTCTAAGTTAAATTTCCAAATCTTGTTTTTTATGTCAACATTTTTTTTTTATGAAATAAGGGGGCAAACGAGCAAACGGGTCACCTGATGGAAAGCAACTTCCGTCGCCCATGGACACTCGCAGCATCAGAAGAGCTGCAAGTGCGTTGCCGGCCTTTTAAGAGGGAATAGGGTAATAGGGGAGGGTAGGGATGGGAAGGGAAGGGAATAGGGGAGGGTAGGAAAGGGAATAGGGTAGGGGATTGGGCCTCCGGTAAACTCACTCACTCGGCGAAACACAGCGCAAGCGCTGTTTCTCGCCGGTTTTCTGTGAGAACGTGGTATTTCTCCGGTCGAGCCGGCCCATTCGTGCCGAAGCATGGCTCTCCGTATAAAATTATTCTTCATCACGCAATATTATTCTTCACTTATCTTCTTCTGCTTTTTCCACTATATAGTCTTCAATTGTTTGACGTATTGCTAATAAATGTTTAGATTGTAAGTATTTATTATAGATATATTTTTGGCTTTTTCGTACTTTCCGGCCAAGACATCCAGCTTTTTGGCTGGCAGCCCTAGGTGGGGTGACTATTGGGGTCACATCCGACCCTAGATAGTGAATGGAATCGCTCAATCATGCCCCATTGTGGTCGATAGCCTTAGGCTAAGTAATGAGCGAGTTACCGACGTCGGTGCAGTGTTGAGACTAACGAGCGGGGAAGCGCGGGATTCCGACGGACTCTAGAGGAAAGTGAAAAACTTAGGACAGGCTGATTTTGATGGAAAATATTACTATACGTTTCGTTATCTTTTCAAATTAAAGGTCAAAATGGCAGTAAAACAATTCTGTACTACCAAAATTACCGTACCGCCTTCGTGGTCCAGTGGTTATGAGCGTGGCTCTGGACTCGGAGGTCGTGGGTTCGATTCCCGCGTTGGAAACATGTTATTTCCAAGTTTGGTTAGGACAATGCAGGCTGATCACCTGATTATCTGATAAGATGATCCATGCGTCGGATGGGCATGTAAAAAGTCGGTCCTGCGCCTGATCTCTCGCCAGTCGTGTCGGTCGTCCGTCCCACTGGGTTATGAGAGTAAAGGAATAGAGAGTGCTCTTGTGTACTGCGCACACACTTGGGCACTATAAAATTACTCCTGCGTAGCTGGCCTGGTTTCAATGAAACCGGCCACCGTCACCGAAACCGGTGCGGGAGTTATTATTACTACCAAAATTAAAAACACAAGCTTCCGAACCGCGTATTCGTGTCAACGCATAATAAATCGAGCTTTAATACTCGTAAGGCAGTTACGTTAGAAACGCAGCCTTTACGGTATACCCGGAGGTACTATCAGAGAAGTTAATTCCTAGGCAGATGGGGGACCTACGTAGTTTGGTCGCGTTACTTCAAAACCAGCTGACAGATCACAAATACCTATAGTTTGTGCGTTTTATGATGATATCCGTGACACATTATAATTGACAATAGTAGGGAAGTTACCTAACAGAAATTAATCGATAACTTAAAAATATCGAATCACTTCGTAAAGGAATTGCAATCGAAATTATCCATTTCGTACTGACATTTCAGTGGTGCCGGCGATTTAAGATGGCCGCCCTTTTTTATCGATTTGATTTCGATTCAACAGTGTCAATCTCTATTGACATAGGTTCCGTTTCATGCAACTGACATATCTTTTCAATTATTTTCGTAACAATAATTTTATACTCCTATTTCACAGTTAATAATATAATTTTATATTAATAAGTTAGCATTTAGGAATTTTTCATTTTTATTCATTTACAAATATAGGAAACATTTGTTTTTGCAGATGGAATATAATTTATTACATTTTGTTTTTTTTTTGTAAAAATTCTTGTAAAAATTCCGTAGCAAGGAACATGAAAACTGTCACCCATATCATCTTAAAACGCAGAAACTATAACATTGAATTGACATGATCAAATGACAATGATCTGTCAACTGCCTAGGAATCAATTTCCTCGATGGAACTTATTATAACAGTAGCTACAGTTTTCGATAAACAAAAGATTAATTAAAGGTTAAAAGAATACAATTACATTATACTTTAACAATTCTAGAAGAGTATACTTCGCGTATAGTTTATAAACTGTCAGTTTTACTCATTCAAAAACATACTCAACAATATACTGACAATTGTCACACATGGACCATCCTTGATCCTACTCATTTAAATTGTTTTATGCTACACATCCCTTTGGTCTCGCAAAAAGCCAACATATTTCCAATATCATGCACCGGAGGAGCATTTCACTTAGCTGTGAAAACGCTGTAACGTATGCACGGTGAAGGCGCGCCAAAACGTCCAAGTGTAATTGAATTTCTGATTGCGACTGTTGCACCCGACTGTACGCGGGGGAGGCGGGGGGAGGCGGGGGGAGGCGGTGTAACAGGTGTCAATATTTGTGACGTGTACTGCCCAGGTACAGTTCGCAACAAGAGTGTTATTCGGCATAGCAAACGTTTTGGTTCATATTTTACTTTTTTTTTAAATAAATGTTCATAAAACTTTGTATAAGAACCTACGCACGAAACAAGGACGATTACGACCGCATTCATAGATATTTAATGATTAATTAACTTTCGTTAATTCAAGAGATTGACATGTTAATCTACTTATATTTTATATCAAACTCTATATTAAATTAAAGTTATATTAAGTCACTCTAAATGCGTCCGTTAGACTTGCACTTCTGATTCAGATTGAAACCAAAACTAATTACGCAAAGAAACCTTTAGTCCAAACCACGAGAGGAGACAAACCACGAAAAAGCTAGAGTATTTTACTGCCCCAAAGTGAAGAGAATTAGATTCAGTAAAAAAAAAACAGATGAACGAAAAACCTCCTACTTTTTGGAAGTCGGTTTCAAACACAAGCGATTTCATATAAATAATAATTGCCGTTATTGCCGAAAATGTAATTATAAATTTATCTAAAACATTGTCTTATTTAAAGTAAAAGAAAACCAGGTATGCAAATATTTCGACGCTGACCGTACCGATATCAAATTAAGTATTAATGGAAATTGGAATCCATCTAAAAATACTTGGAGTTTTAGATTTCTAGTGCCAAATGCGGTATTAGTTTTGATATTGATGAAGTTTTAATACGGGTCGCTTGGATACATCATTATCAGCACTGTCCCACAAGTGTGTACAAGTCTCCCGCCTTTGTGTACATGTCTGATTTACCAATAATTGTTGTCTATATTTAAGTATTTTTGTAATTTTTGTGCCCAATAAAGTGTATTTGTTTGTTTCTTTGTTTGATATTTGTGGGACCATAATTAAAAATATATACAAAATATATTTTAATTTACTTAATATAATCATGTAATGTAGTAAAAGTTTCACAATTAATAGTATTTACAATTTACATAATATTATAAACTTCTGAGAAGTGAGTTCTTAGCAGAGGTCCAATTTGGCTGCACCCGCAACAGCATTAATTGAAATCTGTTTGTGGCTCTCCATACATTAAATTTTGGTTTTCACTAACTGAACTGGTTAAAATGTATCCTTTCAAAGGATAATTTATTAACAAATATGTTTTATTTTGCTATAGTATCCTTTCAAATGATAATTTATAAATAAATATGTTTTATTTTGCTGTAGGAAGCATTAAGTACGTCAATACGTTGCACCCGCGATATTAGAATCGCCCAAATAATATAGCCAAAAAACTTCACTCTTATCAATTAAAATAAATGAATAATCAGCCATCAGTATTTACATAAACACAACACTATTTTAAACATCTGATACGAAGTTCACGGGGTCACGACATATTAAGGTCAGGTCAAGTACAAAGCCGAGAGCCTTAGAATTTTAGACCTTAGCACACAAACTGACAAGTTATGACCTGTTTCTTAGGTTTTTATGATAGAACTACTGTTCTCAGAAACCTATTCAACAGCAATTAGCAAAATAATCTATTTAAAAGCGTTGTTAATTGGGTAATGTTTTGATATAATCAAAAACTACGCTACGCTACATAACTACCATCAACAAACCCCATAAATCATTATAAGTGATTATTTCGTGTTATATAACGTGTTTTTAACCCCCGACAAAAAAGAGGGGTGTTATAAATTTGACGTGTCTGTCTGTCTGTCTGTCTGTCTGTCTGTCTGTCTGTCTGTCTGTTTGTCTGTGTGTGTATCTGTCCGTGGCATCGTAGCATCCAAACGGGTGCACCGATTTTGATCTAGTTTTTTTGTTTGAAAGCTGACATGATCGAGAGTGTTCTTAGCTATAATTCATCATTATCACCCTGCTCAGTGCTGGATAATCAGGGTTTATCTGGTTAATGAAAGGCCGTTAGCAACTTGTAGTCGTTTGATGGGTTTTATATTTCATTCTAGTTCGTGACATTTGTGAATATACAATATACGTATACACATAATAATGGAAAGTTGACCTGGTGCTGCAGCATCACCTGGTAATCAATAGGATATCCAATTCCTCGCCAACTTAGAGCAGAGGTTTCGTGTTTGGGCTCATTTTAATTGCGACAACCAGTAAGAAGTAGATAAAGTATAAACAGTAAATATTTACATGCTGCTGCTGCAGCATCACCTGGATTCTATAGGAACCGAGCTTCGTATGAACCCAAAGTGGAGGTTTCATGTTTGGGCTCATATTAACGGCCTCATCGAAAAGGACATTGATAGATGGTAATCATGAGAATATGATTCTGTTGATAGGAATTTCTATTCTGTTATTATTAGCGGTCCCCCGACACACCGTGACAACAATTATGGACTTAAAATATTACTTTACACAAGTTAGGAATTATTTGAACTTAAAGGCAGTAAATATTATTTCATTACTTTTTAAAGTTGTTTTGGCGGGGGTTTTTTAAATTTCTTAATTTAATTAATTATCTATATAAGGATATTAATCCAATTTAAAATTATAGGTACAAAAATAAGTTTTGGTAAAGGTCGGTTTGAATAAGTAACAGTAAAATAATAATAAGCCCAATAAATTAAATTGAATATTTATTCGAAGCGCGAGTTCACGTGGGAGAGCCATGCTTCGGCACGAAAGGGCCGGCTCGACCGATCAAATACCACGGACTCACAGAACACCGGCGTGAATCAGCCCAATCCCCTACCCTTTTCCCTTCCCTACCCTCTCCCGTTTCCTTCCCTACCCTCCCCTATTCCCTTCCCTACCCTCCCCTATTACCCTATTCCCTCTTAAAAGGCCGGCAACGCACCTGCAGCTCTTCTGATGCTGCGAGTGTCTATGGGCGACGGAAGTTGCTTTCCATCAGGTGACCCGTGTGCTCGTTTGCCCCCTTATTTCATAAAAAAAAAGCTAAAACTGCAGTCTATCTGATGTCTTATTTGCTTATTGAGATTCAAAAAGATAAAGTTGAAATGATAACAAACTATTAGGGTAATCTAATAGGTTTTATAGCCAAACAGGGCTATTAAAACAGTGGATATATCTAATAAACTCGTTATAACAGCAGTTCGGCTGGAGGTTGTTTGTTTGGCAGTATAAATCAGAGCTAGACAGTCGCTAAGCCTAGCCCGACTCTCAATTTTAAGTACGATAAAAAAGTAAGGGATGCCAGATCTGTTACAGAAGTTTTGTGCATTGGTTTGTTCTGTTATAGTGGAGTTTAGCTCCACTTTGGTATTTTATGGAACAAAAATAGCGACCTTTTATGTTAAAAATAAAAACTATTAAATATAAATTTTTCAACGATTTGAGATGTTACTCTACTAATGATAAAATATGATCTTTAAATTATTAAGTAAACATAAAGTTATAGAAACAGTGTTTACGCATAGAAAACAAGAGCTTGACAATTAACTAAAATCAAAAACGAAATATAAATAAGTCATATATCACCATTAAAACAAGGACAGTCTACACTCGTAAGAACCCAAAATCAACGCTGATCGTTAAACAGTTAATGAAAAACCACAATAAGTCCAATAAAGCGCACGTGCGGCAGCCCTGACCGGCGGCCATTACATAAATAATGCCGCCATGTTTATTGCCGCCATTTTGAAGACAAATGGATAGTTATTACGGCGCGCTACGCTCCTCGCTGAAAATTAAAATATTGTTTACTTATTTTATCTGTGTAACTGCGTGTGAGTCGATTTAGTGGTTATATTCGGGCTTATGGTCGCGAGTTAATGAATACGGCATATATCTTTTAAATTACTAAGTGTTAAGCTTACAGAGCATTTTTGAATGTAAGTTACAGCTATTACAGCTATATTTTAAGCGTTTTGAGTTTTACAATATCATTTTTATTTAACAAACACTATTCATTATGATTTATGATGCAAACGTAAACTTACAAAACATAGTCTATGGTTAGTGATGCGAAAACAAATAATAAACTTCGATTTCCTTCTCGACATATTATTACGATAGTAGTCAAGCTTTCTATTATTTAAAATATATTATACCACTTTCACACCTAAACTAATATTATAAATGTGAAATTGTGTCTGTCTGTTACCTCTTCACGCCCAAACCGCTAAACCAATTTTACTGCAATTTTGTATGGAGATACTTTGAGTCCCGGCAAACGACATAATATACTTTTTATTCCAGAAAAATGTACGGTTCCCACACTATAAGGCCGCCTTCACATTAAGTCGCGAGTAGTGCGGCAGCCGCGCGACTTAATTTGAAGGCAGCCTAAAGGAATTTGGCGCAACGGAACGGGGGTCATGTAGTCGCAAATGTACAGTTGAAATGTTAAAAAATTATAACCACTGGCTCCTCAGAATCCTGACATCGTTCTCGTCCACTACCTGAACGTGCCCTACCCTGATGACAACAAGCTGGCGACGGTCGCGCCGAGTCTCGCACTGTGGGCAGACAAGAAGGAGTGGACGAAGGATGAGCTTGTCAGCCAGTTGAAGCCTATGTGTGAGTATCTGAATGTGCTGACATTGAGCTATACAGCATGACTGGTGAGACATGTTCAATACTCGAGGACGTGATTTTTGGCTATCATACTCATATTAGTTGAAAAAAAAATTATATAAAAAAAGATATTGATCACTGAGTAAATGTAGCTTAAATTTACTTTAAGTGATGTTGCAACTATAATAATATTCAGTTGCAATTGGACATAACGATAATGATATAGCAATTAAAATCTTCCAAGCCCGAAACATACAAAAGCCTAATACTTGAATATTATGTATTATTAATAGATACAATCATTTTAATTTTATTCCCAAATTTTAATAGAACTACGTCAGTTAAGAACTGCGGAAGTAGCAGGCAATAGTTTATAAAGTTCTTTAGACTGAAATTGGCATAATTTTTGGATCAATAATAATATTTTACAGAAAACCATTCATAACTTGTAAGTAATTTTGATAAGAAGTTACATAAATACTAAGTGGAAAATTAAAAGGCAAAACTTTTCTGTTGAATATTTATGAAGCAGAAGATGTTAAAGTACTCTTATATAATTAATACTTCAGTCTATTACAAGTTCAAGTGTTATTATTAAAGCAGTCTTCTAAGTTGCTTACTTTAGATCTTTGAATTATTAGTTCACTTCTTGAAATAATTTTTTACTTTTAATAACATTTCAAAAAGTCAAAGCACCTTTCAGTTTATTTTGTTACTTCTGAAACAAGATAAACTGTATGAAATATAATTACTATAACTTTTGTCATTTTAGTCAGAAATTAATTATTGTACTTTCTTTCGTTTTTCAGTCTTCAGTGAAGATGAGCCTGACGTCAACAGCGACTTGGAAATATCGGTAAGTATTAATACAAACCGGAGACTCGTTTACAAAAAAAAATAGTATTGCCGTACAGAGTACTCACATTAAAGTCCAGGGGAAAATGTTTCAGACGGCGGAGACGGTTGAGGCGATAGTTGGGCAGCTCATGGAGAAACAGCGAGCGGCGAGGGCAGCGGCATTAGCGCGGCAGCTCGAGTGCGGCTGCCCGGACTCCACCTGCCAGGACTCCAGGACGTGCGTTCACCCTCTGCGCAGGATCCAAACGGCCAAGCCACCCGCATCCGATCACCACGTATCTTCCACCACAGGCCCATCGCCGCGACCCATGAATCACCCTCCCAGGCAGTACACCAGAGATCATCGGACGTCGACGCAATCGTCACCTCTCCTTCTCTCGCTTGGTCAGATCCAGGGTGGAGGTGGTCTTCTCATACTGAATGGTACCAGCAACTCAGCACAACAGCATTCGTCTCTAGTCTCACCTCTATCTGTTACGTCATTCGTATGTGAGGAACCACGGGACAGGTACCGGCAGCAGTACAAACCCACTTTTGTGCTAAAACGAGAAATACCCGATAGCCAGCAGACGCATATAAACAACTCCGAAACTACATTCAAAGTAGAGGCTCGTATAGAGGAAAAGGTAGAAATTGAAAACTTCGATAGAAAAATTAAAATGGAACCGAAGAGTAGAAATCACATCATTGCAAGTGCACCGGCAACGCCCTCGCGGTATCCCGATTTAGTCGAACGATTAGAAAGTAAAATACAAACAGAGCACAGCGATGATACGTTAGTACTTTTAGGAACAGATAGTCACTTAGATACTTCTAGTGGATTCTTTGACGAAACGCTCGAATTGTCGCATGAAGACATACAGAAAACTTTATCTGCAAATATGCCAACGTGTGAATTAAGTAGGAGCGTTGTACGATCAACAGAAACGGCCAACGTAATGGTATCAGGAATAGATACCATGGACTTTATAGAGAGTTGTGAAGCAGTCGCGTCACCGACGCACGTAGTAGATGATAACGTATTTGTCAATTTAGATGCATTTGATATGCTTGGCGATTTTCCCGAACTAGAAGTTTTAGATCCTAGCACAATTTCAACTAATCCTCTGGTAAGTTTAATTAAGAAACAGTATGTAAAAAAATAATTTAATGTAGAATTTACGGAAGTTAAATTTTTAGCGTATTACGTTTCAGACTTTATGCAACAGTTCACCGCCGGCTCAAGATAATAATGAAAAGATGCAAACTGATTGCCCTGCAGAAGTAGCTTTGAACATAACTGATTATTCGCCTGAATGGGCATATCCTGAGGGAGGAGTTAAAGTGTTGGTGGCAGGACCTTGGACAGACACATCCGATCAGTATACGGTTTTGTTTGATAACTTTCCCGTACCTTCTATTTTAGTACAGAATGGCCTCTTGAGATGTTACTGCCCAGGTTAGTTATATCTACTGATTCCCTTTAAATATTTACGAGCTAGATCTTTTATTATTTAAACGATTTCATTTTGTTCGCTAAAAATATTTAGAGAAATAAGACTACGAAAACTCATACTCGAATTTTTACTTTTTCAGCTCACGAAGCGGGTCTGGCAGCACTTCAAGTAGCTCGAGGAGGTCGAGTGGTATCTGATACCGTCGTGTTCGAGTACAAACCAGGACCGACGCTGGTACCATCATCACCAGCCTCCGCGCCCCTACCGTCTCTGGATTTTAGGAGGTTCTCACTGTTGCATCGATTTCAAAGGCTCCACGGTCGCTTACAGCTGAAGACTGAGCCGATGGATGACAACAATCAGGTGATAGCTTAAAATATTATTGAAACTTGTTTCCAAAGGGTGGTATTTTCTCTGCTCTAACTATTTTATGTATTGTCAATATTAATTTATTAAGTACTAAAGATGCAACTTACAAATTTCAGATCGAGGATGTGCAATTGTACTCAAATCCAAAATTCGAAGATCGGCTTGTCACATACTGTAAATCACTAAGCAGTCGGTCATTTGGGAATTCTGAAGGCTTTACTACAGAACCCGGAGAAGATAATTCGACGATTCTACATCTGGCAGCGGCTTTAGGATATACAAAGCTTACCACTGTGTTGTTGAGATGGAAGCAAGATGATAATAGCTTGGCGTTAGAAAAAGAAGTAAATCTTGGTGCAAGAGACAGTGAGAATTGTACGCCTTTGGTAAGTAAATATTAAAATGTAGCTGTAAACTGAGTTTTTCTCTCTATCACCTAAGAAACCAATGCATAATATAGAATATAACACTATGTTCGAAATTTCATAAATTAACAAAAAATCTGATCGAAGTGTATGTGATCATATTTCTCATAATGGAAAAGAAGATAAAAGAGATGTTTAATCAATTTCAGATGGTAGCGAGCGCGGCTGGTCATGTTGAAACAGCGGTAGTACTAGCACGATGGAGTGCGGGTACAAGACGTGAGGCGGGCGCCCGCGCTGCCGCCGCCGCAGCGCGTAGAGCCGGGCATAACAGATTAGCTGCGTTACTGGACCGCATACACCCTCCTACGACTAAAAGTCGAGACAGCGTGTTTAGGAGACCGCAAAGGTAAGTTTAATAACTGTAAAATATTGAAGAAGGTATTATATTACATACCGTATTATACGCTTAGGGCATACCTAAACGTTAACAATAGGTTTAAAAATATAATGTAAAATTCTGTTCCGAGAATATTTTGATGAATTTGGGTATAGCCCAACTCAACGCTCCATGGTGTAACTTAATGAAAAATAATATCTTTATTTTTTACTCAACTACGATATTGAATATTATTTTAGATTTAATAAATATCAAAATAAATTCTTTAACCTAACAGTTAGTGAACTTCAAGTTGGGCAAGAGGTAAATCCATAAAATTTTATATCTACAAAAATTTTTTCATCTCAATTTCAGTTTGTCGCAGAAAAGCCGTTCAGGCAGCCTGGAATGTAATCTTGTGAAACGTCCATCGATTGATAGTGGGATAAATATGGCAGATGCTTTTAGATCTAGTTCAGCTATAGATAAAACAGAGAGCGCTTCAGCTAGGTGAGGTTAATTTTAAGGTCAGCATATCACTGGAGGTTTCTTCAATGTGTGGCACAATTTCTGATTTAATGGTTTCAGATGGGAAAGGAGCATGTCTTTACCTTTAGATTCTGATAATTCTGAGGACAGTCTTGGAGAAAGTAAGATTGGACGACGAATGGACCTGGCTCTTTGTAAGTCCTAGATGTTTAGTCACACTATAGATATAGATAATTCAGTTTTGATTTGCAAATAATTATTTATTTTACATCGGCACGGTGCGTAATTTTTTAAATAATCAAAATTTTCTATTCGGTCCTGTCACGGATAGTCGTTGCGTTCACGGCGGTCACTATGACTTGGTCAGCGGTTTAGTTGTTTATTTTCTCGTTATCAAAATTAACTTTACTTGATTGATTTAACGCTTCAAAACGCTTCCGAGCTTCAGTCGGCGCACATTTATTTTCTGGATAGCACTGGTAGATAACAGAATATGATATTGTTGTAGTTGGCAAAAATGTCATTATCGTTATAAAGAAGTCGAGCGAAACTTAAACCGTTGACGAAGTCGTTTGTTTGGACGGTCGCTGACAGTCGCGCCACTTCCCGCCAGGCGAGACGGCGCGGCGCGCGGCCAGCCCGCTCATAGACGTGGAGGCGCTGTCCCCCGCCTCCCCCGCCTCCCCCGCGCCGCCGCCCGCCCCCGCCCCCGCAGGTACACCCGCACACGAGAAACGGTATAGGCTGTGTCGCTGTTAGTCCATTCCACAGCATAGCGTCTATGTAAGCAAATATTTTATCTCTTTTCTACAAAAGTGCCTACAATTTTTTTCTAATTTTCACAAATCTTAAATCGGCTGAAAGTGTGTTTGATGAAATATTAAAGAATACTGCAAACAAAATTATATAAAAAGTGATGACGTTGTTATTTTAGATGTCACAGATAAATAAAGCATAGCTGATGATAATACTTACCTTTAGTTATCGGAAAACGCTTGTTTACATTGATCGTAGCTGTTGGAATGGACTCAAAAATAAGTGTTGTAGGAGATGAAAGAAATGGTAGGGCTGGCAAAGCGGGTGTGATGAAGGAAAAAGTTGATAAACTGCGTATTGGCATCAAAAGTGTGCGTTAAATTGGCTGTCAAAATTCTGATACTATTTTTAAATAATATTATAGTTAAACTTGGGATAAAAGAAAATTATCTTTATAATTTTAAGCGCAACTTGGCGAAAAAAATAAAATTAATATTATAGAAGGAATAACAAAATATGACGACAGCTCTATACCATTTCAAGTCGCAGCCTCTCCTCCGCTCGATTTGTCTGTCGATGTTGTATTTGTCGTAGTTGCATGGCCGACTCGGCCCATTCTTCCTATCGTCTGTTTTACTATGCCCTTCTTGCCAATGTAGCCCTGTATCGCTATTGGTAGACTCTTGTAGTTTCTTCTCTATCTTCTTCAACCTCGAGCGGAGATGTCCCGGTGTTGTTAGTAGATACTTGTTAAGGTTGGACCAAATTTTCAAATTCGAATTCAATAAATTTTGATTATTCGGTTCAACTATTCGATGTTGTAAATCAATGTCGCTTTCAATGGTTCGTACTGGTCTCCACTATCACTATACCTTTGAACACAACAAAGATAATGGAAGAAAATCAAGCCACCTTTGTTTAACAAACTCTGGGATTCAAGAAAACCTACCACGAAATCACAATATGACAATGCATGACGCTATATTGCTTGCATGAATTGATATTTATGTAACTGCTTTTTATGTGTAGAAGTAGATAGTAGTTTTGGTAAAGTCTTACAAGGAACTTCTTACAAAAACAAAGCACAATTTAAGGTCATTTTAGTGGAAATTGTATCAATGAATATGATTGTAAGAAGAATAAAACGAAAGATGCTATTAAAGGACGTAAACATCGTGCCAGCCGTTTTAAGATAATGTTATCAAAATATGAAAATATAAGGAATATAGAGCAATAATAAAAAACATAAACCAGGATAATTATTTTAACGATTATGTTACTATGAAACGGAATTAGAACACAAGCTGGTCAATAGATAACAAAAATTATGTAGTATATTTTTTCAAAAGCAAGACGTTTTATTGAATGGAATGAAAATAAAATAAACAACTTAGTTTTAGATTCTCCTAAGCATTTGTTTCGAGAAATGTTATGGAATACCTGAATGGAATCAAACACTTTCTTATAACCCTACACTTCTTTGTTTGTTTTGATGTATTAGTAGCACATGCTCTATCCGAATTAGTTGTTATTGATGTGTCTTCACTGTTAAAGCTATTTTGATGTTGCGATGTTATTTATACTTCAGATTTTCCACTTTACGAAACGATTTCAGGGGAACAGGACGATCGCGTGTTTACATTAGCTGAACAAATCATAGCTGCCATGCCAGAAAGGATAAAGGTAAGGCTCATGAATATATTCAACCAAAATAAACTTAAAATTAAAAAATCAAAATGATAGCACGACTAGATGATGTGTATAACTAAATGCAAAACGATAAAATGAATTTACTAACATTTAACAAATGTGAGGCTTTATTTACTCCAAATCCAAAGTGTATTAATTATTGTACTAAAACTGAATTATTCAGTTTACATTATATTTTATAAGCGTCACTTTAAGAAGATTTATTTTCACAGAATGAGAGCTCGTTGCTCAATTCATGTGACTTGGATGGAGGAACGAATGGCAGTGAAGATGTGCTTATGGCTCCATTGTTGGATGACACGTCCACTTTCAGTAGCGAGTTTAGCTTTGAATTTTCTGATAATACGTACAGGTATGTATATTATGCTTTTTCACTTTTGTTTGGGTCTTTACTTTTCTGAATTTTTATTAGCACTAATAAAATCGGAACTTCAAGTCGATTCAATGAATATCGTCAAAAACTGGGCTCTGAACATCATGGGTGTTACAGTGAGACAACAGGATAAACCATCTTCCTGTAGTCTTTATAGTTTATAGTAAAACAAGCACTATCATTATGCTCCTATAATGTATTATGTTATAAGTTTATAACTTATCACTTAAATTGTTATGTTCCGCTTTCAGATACTGCGGCGGATCCACTCCTTGCTCCTCAGGTTCAGTATCCCCGGGTTCGGCTCTGTCCCCTCCACCCGCGTCCCCGCGCGCCCCCCTGCCCTCAACTTCGTCCGCCACTCTGCAGGAGTTTCTGAATACTACTACACACTTCTCCAGCCTAACGTTGAATGGTAAGACATTTTTAATTATAATATTTTTATAGTAGTAGTATGCAGGTAGAACATATTGAACTACTAAAACTATTATAATTTTACACCTCATTAGCATCACAAGCGTGCTATGAAATTTAAAAGGTGATATTTCTGAGATTCGATTCGACATAATTTAAGTAATTAATGTACCATCGAGGAAATTGATTTCTAGGCAGTTGATAGACCAACGTCATGTTTGGTCGGATCATGTCAATTCAATGTTATAGTTTGTGCGTTTTAGCCCGGCCGCACATTGTCCGAATTCTGATCAGAAACAGTTGAATTTCGCCGGACCGCCACCCCGCACAATAACCAGTGGTTTGAGCTCACTCGGCTCAGTACAAAATGTAAGAGACAGCGCGGACATTCAACTGTTTCTGATCAGAAATTTCAGACAAGTGCGGCCGGGCTTAAGATGATAATTATGGGTGACAGTTTGCATAGTCCTTGCTACGGGTTTTTTATACAAGAAAACAAAAAGAAAACAAAATGTAATAAATTATATTCCATCTACAAAAACAAATGTTTCCTATAATTATTGTAAATGAATAAAAATGAAAAGTTGCTAAATGCTAACTTATTAATATAAAATTATAAATATTAACTGTGAAATAGGAGTATAAAATTATTGTGACGAAAACATTTGAAAAATGTCAGATGCATGAAACGGAACTTATGTCAATAGAGATTGACTCTGTTGAATCGAAATCAAATCGATAAAAAAGGGCGGCCATCTTAAATCGCCGGCACCACTGAAATGTCCATGTCAGTACGAAATCGATAATTTCGATTTCAATTCCTTTACGAAGTGATTCGATATTTTTAAACTATCGATTAATTTTTGTTAGGTAACTTCCCTACTATTGTCATTTATAATGTGTCACGCATATTATCATAAAACGCACAAACTATAATTATTATTGTGATCTGTCAAATTGACTTAACGCGACCAAACTTATACGTAGGTCCCCCATCTACCTAGGAATCAACTTCTCTGATAGTACATAATATAACAAACATTTTAATATGTAAATGAGACATGTATTTTGAGGCTGTAACACTAAATAGGTACTATACTAACCAATGTGCCACATTGGTCCTTTTACATCATGAATTAGTATAATATGCCTAAAAGAGATTATTAACGAACTATAGTTATCGTTAAGTTTACTGAGTAAACTTCGTCGCAGCTCGCAAAAAAAAATAGGGTAGAATAGGTTCTAATTCTGTATTTTTCTCAGATCGTGAACAACGCGAGCTATACTCAGCGGCCATTACCATCCAGAAGGCATACCGCCAGTACCGCGGTCGGCAGCTGCAGCGCCGCGCCGCCGCCGCCGCCATCACCATACAGAACTGCTACAGGCGGTACAAGCAGGTAGAACCCGTCATTCCATAAACAAATATTGGATTTTCTATAAACCTTATTTTAAAATTGCGGGATTGTGTAAGTCTTGTTGTAAGTCGTCTTGTGTAAGAACCTTAGTTCTTACACAAACGACTTGGCACCATAATATTTTAGTTGCTGGAATAACTAGATGGCGCTAATAAAACTGTTCATAGTAGTGCAAAACAATTTTGTTAGATGGCGCTTTTATTTTTATAATACTTGTAGACTTCAAAAGCCAGATTCAAGTCTTGTTTTAAAATCATAAGCTCTTGCTTGAAGTTTTCCAGGTGGCTGTCCTTATAATTCAGAACGTATCCATCAGAGTCAATATATTATTATCTGTGAAAAAATTATCTGATACTAGCATACGACGTATATTAATACTTACATTAATACTTATATTAATACTTACATAGATCCAATTTTATCAACTATTGTTAAAGTTAATGCAGCTAGAGTTATAGTATCACATTACCTCTTTCGTTTTTCGTATAAATGAAAGAGAAGACATAGCATTTTAACATACGTTGGTGAAATGGGCCTAAGGGCCTGTATTCACTTTAATTAGTGCGAGTGCAGGTGATATATATAAGGAAAAAATAAAGGAATTGCACTCGGTCAGTCACTGTCCACACTTATTTTCTTCTGATTACTAATCACCTGCACTTATCACTAATCAAAGAGAATGCAGAAGGATTGATATATTTAACAGTTCGCGTACTTGAAACAAATGCACGCTGCGGCGACGGTGATCCAACGTAGCTTCCGCTCCCTGCGCGAGAGGCGCGCAAGTTCCAGCACAACGACGACCACCATCAAGTAAGTGGCAGTTCTCATCAACCATATCACCACTTGCATCTAATCAACGCCATTGCTCGCATCATCATTCCCTTTGCAAAAAAACAATGCATGAACTAGATGAAATAAAATGTGCTCTGCTTGTGTATTATAAAAGTAAAGCAGAATTGACCGATATCATTTATGAGTTATCCCTTCATCCCATAATATTTGTAAAAATAAAATAAGATGCCAATCAGCAAAGCTGAAATTGGAAACTTGCCAAACAGCATGTTATTGTATTAAAAACATTCAATAAATAAGAGAAAGTAAATTATCCTACTATTGGCAAATCTATTTAAACCCCGTTCCCATCATTGGATCATTCACAAAATTTTAAAAAGTATATTTGCTTATAGACGGACATATTCGCAACGACGTCAGAATCAGGCCGCGAGGAAAATTCAACAATTCATGAGGCAGTCCAAAATTAAGTATGTTTAATTACTTATTTCATAACCTATTAAATAACTCCTAAATTCTGTTACAAAAGCAACTGCGAATTCTTTATTATTCAAGATTTTCATCTATTCCTATATTATATATTAGGTTATATTTCTTCGTTTCCTCGGATTTCATTTCTACAATTATTATTATTTGTAATCCCCCAATTTCCGATACCAATACTTTTAGCATTTTATTGAGTGTGTTAAATGTTTGAAATTTGACACAATTCAAGAACATTATGAATTCTTATCGTCTGAATGTAAATTTATAGTAAAAACTTTATTAGAATTTTTTTTTGCATACTACATAATATTATTATGTTGCGGTAGTTTCTATTGTCAACTCTTTATCCGCCGGAATGCGTAAAGTATTTTCTTTACTTATTTAAGTTTTTCATACTTTTAACGTGTTCAATGTTCATATTCTATTTTGATGATACTACTTTTCCTAGCAGTCAAAGCCTCGAAAGCCTCGACTTCACTAGAGAGACAAAAGTGACCATACAAAATTATTATTTTTTGTCAGAAATAATCAAAAATAGTACAAACAAGTTCCTTCGAGATTAATGAACGATTCAAGATGAGAAATGTTGGTCTTGTGTTTGTTCCCATTAATTCACCCTTTTGGTTGGAAGGGTTCGATAGGGTTGGGATGTCTAAGCCAAATATTCGACAAATATTATCATTAGTCCTATTATAATAGTATTTACATTTCACGTGCGTCTATATTTGCGCTGAATTGGAGTTATTGGAATTTGAGTTTGGATTCTTGGCTGTTAAATTTGATCATCAGCTCCACATCATGAATTTAAGGAATGTCTAATATTACTGAAGGATGAATAAAAATAAAAAATAATTAAAACATAGTGGCACTTTGCAGATAATAATAAATTCATGTGTGTAAGGGCCAACCCACACGTACCACAACCACACGACATCGCAACGACGAAATGTCGTCGAGCAGTGGTTACGTGTGAATGGTGTCGCTGCAGCTTTTTGTAGTTGTGTGCGTTGTGGTACCGACAAAATGCCGATGTGGTTGCGTAGTCGCCAGTGGTTGCGATGTGGTTGCGTACGAAAGTCAATAAAACGGAGAGGGGGAAGAGCGCGTGCGGTGTGTGAGCACTGTCATTGCATCGATGCAACGTTGTGGTTGCGATGTGGTCGGCAGTGGTTGCGATGTGGTCGGTATCACACAAGTGGGTGGCAACGACTGCAAAATGTGGTACGTGTGAATGGTCCAGTTAATTTACTATACGAAATATTCGCCCGACCACGTGGTGTGGTTGCAGTTGTCATGTGGTTGTGGTACGTGTCGGCTGGCCCTAAGAGTTAAGCTGCAATTAGCTCTCACAATCTTCATTTAAATACATTGCATAAAATTATATCTGGGTCGATCTCAATTTAAAAAGTTGCATATTACAATGACGATAAGATTAACATTTTAAGTGCGAGATAAAAACTTTGCAGATTAAACTAAATTGATCTGATATACGAACCCTTGTAACGTCCTTAATGCACGATAAAACTGAAAAAAGAACAAAACTTTGATAGGATAAAAATTGTTTCATCAACTTTTCGAGGATTTTAATATAAAGTTGTGGATTATCGCGAAGTTGATGTAGTTAAATGACTGAACGAAATTGTATTCGACTTAAAAAGCTCCTCTCTCGCAAACTCAATAATGTAATCTTATTCGGCTACGCTTTGTTCATCCAAATTACCTTTAGCTACGTTTCACAATGTGTTCCTTTGTAATTATTTCATGAGATTATCTTCTAATTTTCACGCTGTCTTAGCACTTGGGAGGAGTTTACGACAAATGTAAGTTGAGTGACCATATTAGAATATTCAAAAGGGCAAGAATGATGATCGTTGTACTGTGTTAAGTGTTTGTAGAAAATATTGGATTAGTTTTAGTTATTTTTGTTATTTAAGGAGTAGTATTACTTCGTTTTATATTTAGATTTTAAAGTAAATTTTTATGTAGAGGGTTGAAATGTCTTGGTGCTTTATATTATTTGCATTTTAAATTTTATTTCATACAATATTTTTACCATGCCTTATTTTATAAGAACGCCATAATAAGGCTGCATTTGGAATTATTTTATTTGTTTAAAAGATATGTAAAATATTCTTCTATTTGCCAGCTCGTAGAAGGAAAGCTTGCATATATTGTTTTTCCCTCTAGTCAGAAGCTTAACTTAGTTTTAATGCTTCATTTTTAAAACCGCAACATACTTATTTAGTGGCATTAGTAATTTAAGAGCATTCACAAAGTGAGTATACTCTTAATAGAAATTATTATTTTGTATGGTCAGGCTCCTCAGCCGGCGATTCCTTCAAGCTCGCGTGCAGAGTATACATTCATGAGTAATAATAAACGAACACCACCTAACAGATTGCAGAGCGTACGAGCCGAAAGCGCGAGGGAGGACCTGCTGTCCCAGGCTGCCCGCCCAAGCTCGTCGCAGCCCATCACCAGTACACCGCCCACACCCAATAGGTAAGTCGAAAACTCGAACTCCTCTGTAATCGTTCAAATCTTTCAAATTTTCCACTGTTAGTGCTTAGTCTACATCATAATAATTGTATCGCAAACACATTTCATTGTATCCTTTAGCTGCGCTGGAGTCAATGGATTGTTTTTTTACAGAATCATCGACTACTTGGCACCCGAATCACCGATGAATGCCGACGACGACCTGCTGATCGAGCTTCTGTTCAAGATGTGACCTGACGCAACAAAACATTATTTCTACGATGCTTCCTGCGTTTTCATTTCGGTAATATTGTTCCTTTACTCGACTCTAGGAATTCTTCAAATTGGTTACTCGAATCGACTGTGAGGTCACAATCGCTCATCGAGAGTGGACTATTGCATACTGCCTTTCTTTCCATTTGAATGTTAAGCGAGATTTATTAGAGTTGTAGACTCAGGCCTGGTCATTACTCTAGTATTCGTAGTTTGCTAATGCTGTTTCGAGTTAACTCCTCTTTCACTGTTTATTTTGTCGTTCTTAGATGCCTTCGATGTTGTCTTCGTTTTGTCTTTTTTTAACTCTTCAGGTCATAGACAGGGTTATATTTAGTATAAATTTTATCGTATTTGTATTATATTTTCATAATGTATTTTTGAGAGATTTGTTTATGGCGTTTATCGGAATTATATTTTTGAAGACTAAATTAAATGTCGTGTAATTTTCTTAGAACATCTGTAATGTTGGCAACGTATTACAAGAAATTTTTAAATTCACCGACGGCACTACTGAATTTATGAGAGTAAAATTTTTGAGCGGTTGCGATAATATTAAGAATTATCAATTTTTGTTTTTCGCTTTTGCAAAATTTTGAGATTTTGAAAAATGAAACGAAATTTCTCTTTTATTTTCATGGTGGAGTTAAAAAGTAAGTAGGTTAAGTACAAATTCAAATTATTAAAAAGCCACTGTTCTAATAATGTAGATGCACCTAGCGTATAATACAATAAACCCGACGAGCTGTGAGTATTTTGAGATTTTATCGTATTTAAGAAAAAATACTTAGTTTTACTATTGGTCTAATGTTTACCGTATAGGTTTCATTCCAGCCTAAATAGAATAAAATCTTCTTAGTCTCTGACTACAGATAGCAAACATCTGAAGATTCAAACCCTTTCTCGTCAACGGTTTTCAGTTATTTAGATTGTTTTTCTTTATCCTTGTTGATTACTTTTAAATTATAATGTATCGTTGTTTATTATTAAATTTTTCGATTTCCCCACCCCTAGTTCCTATTACAACAGCTATTAAATATTAAAAGTATCTATTAAACTTAGTTCATTAGATATATTATAATTTCGGTTTTAGACTCTTAATAAAGCTAAATGCCATACTACTCTAGCGTTCATGAAAAAAAATGGTTGTGCACCACCTAATATAGAAATAAATACCTAAATATTCCCTTTTTCTGAATTCTCTGATATTTTAATGTAGTTATAGATACTCGATTAAGATAGAAGTAATCATAGCTTAACCATAAGACGACGTGCAGCCGTCGAGATATTTTCGATTCGTATTTTTATAAAGCAAAAGTTACGAATGAATATGGTTGCTTTGCTTGTGCAGGGCCATTGAACACATTCCTTACTTACTTTATCGACACCACAATCTTTCATTTCTTCTTCGTTAACGAGTTTTGTTACAGTAATTACCGTTCCTTTGTATTCAAAAAATTAAAATGATTTAACTTTAGGAATTTTAGCCATAATTATGTTAATTGAGACACGAAAGGCCCGGAGTTGTATCGTGAGTGTGAAGTATATTATTAACAATATTCGCAGTTTTTGCAATCGTTTACGATTAATTAAATCTATTTTCCTCTCTTTAATCGTTGTATCGTGGAATAGATTTTTGAAAATCGTTAATAGTATACTGGTGAATGAAATTTATGAGAGTAACGCGACGCAGTTCGAAAATAACCGTCCAGAAGTGGCGGCTTTTGGCACCCTCTGGTGGCGAAGAAGCTAAAGTCGTAGAGCCGAGAGACAAACTTGACGAATATCGATATGACGCGAGTTGCTCGCAACGCACTGGGCACCCGAGGGCGCACGAATGCAACATGTACATTTTCTATTTTTGGATTGCTAACTTTAAGATGTTATATTTATATATGTATACGTAGGAGCGGCGGATACGAACAGTATTTCGATGTGTATTTCGCCAAAAGTTTTGATGTATTAATTTTCCATGAAATTCTCTCGTTTTAGTTTTCGAATAAAATATAGTAAGTTTAGCTCGTGGTCATGTATATATTTTTGGAGGGCGTGCACGATTGCTTCTGGGATGTCGCAGGACGAAACTAATATTTTTAACTCACTTCCTTCGAAAGCAATAATATTTTTGGGATCGTCTCCGATATAGATAAAGTATTTTTTCAATGCGATCGTCACCGACAGTCGAACTTTAGGACGCTTTTTAGTGACACCGCGGGATGAGCTCCGATTTGTTAGGATGTTGATTTTCTTAGATTACTTTGCGACGAATAAAGCCCAGTATTTCTGTAGTCATTTATAAATATTGTAGTGCTACTTACACTAGTCGGCAGATTGCAAAACCCGGGGAGCTCATTTCCACGGTGGTTGATTGACCACAGCTAAAACATAGAGCACTAGAAGTAGATCTAGTTAGATAAATTACTACTTATATGAATGAAATAAAGAAAATCTTGAAATCTATACATAGATTTTAAAATTAAAAGTTTAACTAATACTTTTTATTATTATATTATATAAGAAGCTTGTTCACACATTTTAAAATCGTATTTAGATTAAAGTTAAGGTTAAAGCGAGTATTGAGGTGAGCGAGTGGAGAGATTTTGGATATAAGGTTGAGTTTTAATTTTCGTGGGTTGTTCCTATTTGAGTGCTTACGTAAATATATTTCATTAATGAACGGTTTCACATTCTTAGCATAATATTTTAAATTAGTGTTTCTTTTACCGTTTTTTGAGTGCTAAGCGCCGTTGTTATTATTGTGGCAAGTTGTAAATTTATCGTTTTCAATGTTTGCAATATTTCTTATTAATAGATTATCTTCATGATCTATTTTATTGTTTTTCAGAAGCTAGTACTGTCCAAAGCTTTCGTTTAGTTCTGTTTTTTCATCATTATAATTATAATGATATGGTTCTTTGTATCTTTATGAAAGGAGTGAAGTTAGTTAGGAGCAACAATGGTTGCATTGATGGATCGAAATTATCAGACTGATTGGATGTTAGCATTTCGTAAAACGTGTTTTCCCATTTCCCTTTTTCATATAAGATATAAGTAACAATTTGTAGTTATTTAGGTTTCTTTGTTAGCTGTTGTTTGGTTATTGACGTAAACACTCAAGTAAATAATATTATATCTTATGTACAATGTTAAGCCAAAGGCGACTTATTTTGAAATTGTGATAATATAGCGGTTGGTTTGGCGCGTTTAAAGTATATAATTTAGGATAGACTAGGCGATACGTTGTTTTATAGCTTCTAGTACTACGGTAGCTTGCTTGTGTTGTTCAGGTTGAAATTGTGTTTGTATTGTTAAAAATAGTTACTTTTAATTTGTCTGTTTTAACACTTCCATCATGGGTATCGCAGACACAACATATTTAAAATTGCTATGCGGCAGCCAGCTGCCGCTTGGGGGTTGATGGGTTTAATGTTCTACAGCTCTAATTTTATTAACGTGAGTTTTATTAAGTTCCGCTGGAACTATCAAAACTATTTTTGACCCTTTGTGGTCAAAATTGAGATTCTTTGAGGTGAACATAAAAATAAATCCATTCCAGTCTTTATCATTCAAATCATTGTCATAACTCATAAGTCACCGTTGCCTTGCATGATACGTTAAGTAATAAAACTTTTATTATAAGATAAATTCCCTTGCAATCGAATGCAATATCAACCTGTGCAACTATTTTAGTCAAAAGCCTGCCTAACTATAACATTGCATATCACTTTATATTGTTCAACGTACATTGCGTTTCTGTATGATTGTTTTTTTTTTTTGGTCGAGGGATATAATTATTATTTGCTCTTAAAAGGTTTAAAATTTTTACCAAATTTTGAGCTCGTTATTCGTTTTTGCCGTTTTTTTAACATAATATATATAATTTTTATCATTTTAATAAATAATCAGGCTTGATAATATCTCCCTCTACTAAAATACACTATGGCTCGCTTGCGATTGTTACAACAAGTTTTCAACAAATTCTTATTATCCAGTGATGGATTTAAAATAACATGTCTTAAGCTGCTCCCGACTTGAAATTGCAGCTAAAAACTTTGTTGATTCTGTTGTAACAGTCTGAAGAGCTATATTATTTAGATGCCAATTGAGTTGTTGTACATATTTATATGAATTTTTGTGTATTTGTTGATTTTGATGTAAAACATTCCTTAAGCAATAACTTAAAAGATAATTGATTATATGAAATGTAATAAGTTATTTTTAGTTTTCGATGTAAAAGTATTTTTGTTTGATAAAGTTTAATAGGCTACTTGACCTCATTTTTTTCTTCATGCTAATCGCTTCATAATCATTCATTATTACAAAAAAAAACTAATATTTTAATATTTTGCACAGTAGAAACCCATAAAAATGTTAATTGAAAAATATGCCTTATAAATGGCGCCGAAAACACTGTCCGCCATAGTGTGACGTCATACGTTTTGTATTTTAAGCTCTATTTATTGAACATTTTTTTATATGCTAAATGTACGCGTCTAAAAGTGCCCAAAAATTATAAAAGAATTTAATAAGAAATTAGAAATCATTTGTAATGTTGAAAACTTTTGGAGAAAAGTTTTGGCCATTTCATTTCCCGTCAACAATAAATGGAGATAATTTATAAAACTGATGTTTTATTTGAATTATTCAAGAAAATATATTTTACAAATCTTTCTAGGCTTATTTTTATTATTTATGTACAAATAAACTTAAATATAACGAGCGCGATAAATAAAAGATATTAAATTACGAATAGAATGACGTCACATCCAATTCGGAAGTACCGCAAAAGCGTTTTCGTCAGTACAAATCCTATTTTCATAAAATTATATTTTCAAATCGACTTTATTTATCAATCATAAGCTTTTATTTGATGATAAGGGTGAAATACGGTTTCCTAGGCCAAGTTCTACTAGAAATATGTATTTGTTCAATGAAATTGAATATAGGTCAAGTAGCCTATTGTAAGGGCTGATTCATAGATACAGCAGAGAAGAGACGAGATTAGTGTCATGTAATTATAAACTTTGCCTACATTCATTTAACGATGAAAATGACTTTTGCGATACAATTGACACATTGACAAATTCGACAAATAAAATTGTGTTTTATATCAACAAAGGTAAGTTTTAAAATCGTATCCCTCGTCCCTTCGCTGCCGTTAATGCGTTCGCCTGACTTGTCGCTTCGATATTTTATATTGTAGTGTAATATTTGATAGCGAATTTTTATGGAGTTATTTTTAAATATAAGATTTGTTTGTATGTAATCGTTGAATTAGTTTCTCTTGAAGTAAAAATTGTTATGTACTGCCAGTTAGGAGTTAACATCAAGACGTAAACGAAATTGTACTGTGTTCAGGACTTTTATTGATTTAAAATTGTTTTATTCATTAAGAATAATTAAAGGTACATTGTACTTACTATTTAGTCTACGAAACATTTATTTTATTGTAATTTAAATAATCTATGTTCGACATAATTTTTGTTACGCTTGTATCAAAAAACCTTTCGCCTATCAGAATACGTAATTTTGAAAATATATTAAGTAAATATACCTACGATCATTTCGTGTACTGAAATATTTTTTAAATAAAACCTAGCTGTTAATTTTAATGAGAAATTTAATGAAATTATTTTCTTTGCATTAATAATCAAAAGTATATTTTCATAATGATGTTACAATTATCGTTTTTTTTTTAATGGAATCATTAAATGTGTACCAAGAATTGAATTTCAATTATTACTTTCTTCGTATAACACAATAACTTTAATTATTTTAATTGATTAATATTTTTATTGTATGTTTCTTTGTAATTTATAGTTCTTTTGAAATTTGTAAATTCACTTTTTAAATGTTGGTTTTTCATTTTGGTTTTTGGTTTGGTTTTACTATGGTAACATTTAATCATTTCATAACGGGGAAGTTTTTGTAAAGTGCCATGACTTGATACATAGTACTGAAATGCGGGGTGAGATTTTTGATGGGATGATGACGATGATGTGTACTTTGGAGAAATAATCTTCCTTTGTAATTATTATAATCTATAAACACTACAAATTGTGATTCAAAGCAATTTAAAATATTACTGCTGATTATATTACGTTTTGTTTTATTTATATCCCTTGTAAACTTTTTGGTAGAGTATGCCACTTTACAGTAAATACCCATTTTCCCCATGAAAGGGTGACGTCGCAAATTGCTAAGGAGAAAAAAATTCTGGACAGTTTTGAGCCTCTATTTATTTGGGAGCCATTAGAAATCAATTAAAAACTAGTTTATATCACTTTTCCCGAAATCAAGGCAGTTTTAATCTAGACCATTTTCTATCAAAACCGCAACGTGGTAATTTCATCTATACAAATATATATTTTTTTAATTTTATAAATTCAAACGACATACTATCTCCGTGTTCCATCTGATGTTAAAAACGAGCAAACGCTCAAAATAGGCAATTTGAGCGTTTTGATCGTTTTTAACATCAAATGGAATGCGGGGTTTTAAGGTGGCTTTCCGATCCTTACCGAAAGCGACCGTGACTGAGAAAAATGCAAATGAAATGCCACTGATTAATGAACTAGGCTATAGGTTTCATTTTGATCTACGCCGCTATAAGCTCGGCCGCACATTATCCAAATTTCTGATCAGAAAAATTCGGACGCCACGCCCCGCTCATACATTTTGACACGTCAGAATTCTGATTCTGATAGTGTCTACAACAAAATGTATGAACAGAGTGCATTCCGAATTTTTCTATTTAGAAATGTCGGGTAATATGCGGCCGGGCTTAAGGTACAATTTTGTGTATCGCGATCGATCGCGGCCGCGCGCGGCCTATGACTGTCGTCGGCCGCTCGCGACAATAGTCAGTATGAAAATGTGTGGCACCGCTTCAGAGACCCGCGACAGACGCGCGCGGCCGACTAACTGTCTAAGGGTTGATTCAGACCGCAACTTGACGCGTAGATGCATTCCTAAATTTATAATATGGATTTGACAGATTCACAAGACGTCTCACGTAATTGAAATCTGTCGAATCCATACAAAATGCGCCGTGCCTCGCCTCGCCTCGTCGCGTCTGAATTGACCCGGCATCGGTATTATATAGTATATACTAATATCGGTAAAAAATCAGTTCGACATAAATTAGTAGATATAGAAACACACTAGATCAAATAAGGAAACAGGATATAAGAAAACAGTTTTGCGATAGGCCGCTCTTATAAAGAGCTATCAGCCTATCGATCCCGGTAATAAAGTTTTACGGCGGATATTTTCTGGACAAGTCTATCAAGGTTGTAACGGAGATTGCTCTGGTCAACAGTTCGTGAAGCGATGCCGTCGAGGGACCCTGTTCCCATATGTCGCTTGTTTGGCACAAGTGATGTACTGAGGCGAGTAGACCGTACTAGGATCCGATTCTCAACATCAAATGACGTTTTAATGGCTGGCTATCTCACTTGCGTCCCCACGTCTTGCAGCCTTACAACGGTTGAGAATCGGCCCGCAGGTTGTTCCGGCGACTTTGTATGACAAAAATAACGTAGGGCACATTCTTCCGCTATAAAAATCAATATATGTAGGTACTTATACTTTGATTAAATTTGGTTCAGTATTTTTCTCGTATTTGATGCAAAAAACAAATCTCTCTTCTTTGCAATATGAGAATAGAGAGTTGGATAAAGCACTATAGAGATTTACATTAGAAAACGAACCATACTGCAACGTTATGATTCAAAAGTTAAAGCCAAATCGTGGGCGACAAGTGTATTACAATATAATTATCTTCTAGTGAAAATAATCAACTTTTAATTAATCAATTAAAAATGCATCGCACAGTAGCTCTTCTCCTCATTACGTTGTAATATGAACTTGTTTTAATTTATAATTTTATAGTGATTATTTACGTTTCCGCTATAGCCTACAACTTGGGCCACACCCAAAAGGCTTTGAAGCGAAATATCAACGGGACCCTTCAGAATCGTCCATTAGAACTGACTTTATGCATATGGGACCTGACTTATAGGCCGTAAAAGAAATGTTTTTATATAACATCTGGCGTTTTAACGTTGTTTTCATTGACTCAACTGGCCTTTCATCTCAGTAAAGTGACCCTTTTAGTATTCGATAGTTATTATTTTGTGTTTAGAAAAAATAAATACTAATATTACTGTTTATAGAGGCTCTATGATATAAAAACGATATCATATTGTGTTTTCTCTTTGTAAGGTTGAGTATGTGTTATTATCGTTGGACATCCATATCCATACAATTTTATTTAATGAAATAAGGGGGCAAACGAGAAAACGGGTCACCTGATGGAAAGCAACTTCCGTCGCCCATGGACACTCGCAGCATCAGAAGAGCTGCAAGTGAGTTGCCGGCCTTTTAAGAGGGAATAGGGTAATAGGGGAGGGTAGAATAGGGAAGGGAAGGGAATAGGGGAGGGTAGGGAAGGAAATCGGGTAGGGGATTGGGCATCCGGTAAACTCACTCACTCGGCGAAACACAGCGCAAGCGCTGTTTCACGCCGGTTTTCTGTGAGAACGTGGTATTTCTCCGGTCGAGCCGGCCCGTTCGTGTCGAAGCATGGCTCTCCCACGTATAAACTAATATACTATACTTACGATACTGATATTATAAATGCGAAAGTGTCTGTCTGCCTGTTTATTACCTCTTTCCACCTAAACCATTGAACCGATTTTTCTCAAAGTATCTTCATACCAATTTTTTAAAAATTTGAGATACTTTGAGTTCAGGGAAATGACATAGGATACTTTTTATACCGGAAAAATGCACGGTACCCGCGCGATAAACGAATATTGGCGCAACGGAGTTGCGGGCATCATTTAGTGTTTTATATAATAGCACATTTTTTTATATATTTAAGTGACGAAAATACATTTAATCCTCCGATCGTGGATTCTTGGAAATCTATTGTTATTCTATTGTGTCTCGCTCACCGGTGAACTTATGGGGCTTGATGGGTTGAGTAAAGATATCTTATATCTTTAAACGAGCAATTCTTATATATATATATATATATATATATATATATATAATTGGAATCTCAGAATCGGCTCCAACGATTGTCATGTAATTTAGTATATAGGGGGTTTCGGGGGCGACAAATCGATCTAGCTAGGAATCATTTCTAGAAAATCTCGGTCAAACAGCTAGTTTTCTTTATAAGACGTTATAGACGTAGTAAGAGGTACAGAAAACTATTAAAAAAAAAAACAATATAGGTTTCTCTATCTACATCATAATATAAAGCTTCATACTCAAAATTCACACTCATTTAAAATTCAGCACATCATCAAAACTTCTATGCAAGTTGAACAATGGGCGAATATGCTCAGGAAGACTGGAACTAAATCGAAATTCGCCCAAAATTCTCTTCAGCCTCTCAGGTACTTTAAAAAAAGTTAAATCCTCCGCCGCTCCCGCCAAAACCATTTCGAAATTGGAACTAGCACACCTTCTAAGCGGATTTTCCTGACAAGGTGATGTTGCAGTATCATTCTCCTTATAGCGCATACAATAAAGATTACTTTGGCTTGACCGTGTCGTACGTTAAAATTGTTTTAAGTTTTAGCTTGCGCATAGAACACAGACTTCAAATAAGGAACGCCAGATCATCCTACTCAATCTTTTGGTTCAGCTACCCTTTAAGTGCCTGTTTTATTTATAGCTAGGACACCCTTGAAACTTTTGTGATGAAAATACATTCAAACAATCTTGTACGTTCAGATTGTAAATTACATTGCTTGAATGTATTTTTTTTGTCACAAGTCAGTTAGATGTTATTTAAAAGAAAAAAATAATAACAGAAATTAGGCATGTTTTACTGGCAGACATACAATAATATTATGTTAAGAAGTTAAGGCAAAATTAGGAGTTGGACAAAGTTTGACGTGGGAGAGCCATGCTTCGGCACGAATGGGCCGGCTCGACCGGAGAAACACCACGGGCTCACAGAAAACCGGCGTGAAACAGCGCTTGCGCTGTGTTTCGCCGAGTGAGTGAGTTTACCAGAGGCCCAATCCCCTACCATTTTCCCTTCCCTACCCTCCCCTATTTTGCCGAAACTATATTGCCTGCCGCCGGTTTGGGAACTAGCCCGGTGAGAAGAACCGGCGTAAGAAACTCGCTACGCTACGTAAGAAAATCTTAAATTAATAAAATGGCAGAGCAAGGTACCTAAAGATATTTAATTTCAAGAAAATATTCTATATTATAATAAATTAAATACCTTTTTAAATCTCTTTTTAGAATATAATACTAACATAGCGATAAGTTGCTTACTAACAATTTTATGGATCTTAGTCATCTGAATTAAACATATTTTATTTATTTTATTTTATAATTTAATATAAGTTAAGTGTTGAAGGTCATATTAAAGTTACAGACGCGTAGACTTCACAGTTTAGTAGGTTTTCTCTAATATTTTTTCCGGAAATCAGATTTTTTTGTGTGTTTAGGCTGTCGACAAGATTGGGGGTAAATGAAATTACCCGGGGCAATTGTACCCTGGGCACCTTCGGGTAAATTGAAGACATGTGTGGATGAATTGGGTAACTGACAATTTGAAAACTGTCGTTTTTGCATAAGTTAAGGCTTTCGAGTTTAGGACCTCAACCGGGAAAATGATTTGAAATCAAAAAATGTGGATTCTATTTACAGTGGTGGGGCAAGACCTATGTGTTTTGATGTGGGCAAGATATATTTTGCGAGGCCTAATGGATGAGAGGACGAATTTTGTTGAGAAAAATATTTTTTTGATACAATCCAAGGGTCCCGAGGCCCCGTGGGCCACGAGTCACCACTGGGTCCACACCGCCCACGCCTTACGCCGCCTCTGTCTATGTATAGCTAGATATTAGGTAGATGGTAAAGTAGGTAAGTTATGAGGTTTGTTCAAATTATAAGGGTAAAAATGAGTAGTAATAATTGCTCTTATGTTGTAAAATGTTAGTTCCCCACTTCGTTCGCTGATGTCGTAAATTGTAGGAATTGCCTCTCTCGCTTTGATGAGGGTTTGCATATTTAAAAAGGCGCCAAAATAGGGTTTTTCTACTCCTGTAGCTAATTACGCAGGCAGTTTGTTTTATGGACGCGGGTTGACCGCAAAATATGGCCGCCGGTACTAAAAATTGTCCAAAAATCTATTTCAGACTAAGTCTGAATTTATATTTAGTTAAAAAATAATACAATTGAAACATTTTTCATTTATAGATTCTGATGAACATTATCATAAAATATATTTTTATACGTTAATTATTACTTCAAGAATTGTGCGTAAATAATTGTTATATTCGCAGAGAGGGATTAAATTGGAGGAAATTCTCTTTGTTCATTGTTTTTTTTCAATAAAAAAAATTGTAACAGGTTTGTAAGCTTGTACTACATTTTTGTCCAATCACATGTTTGATAATGGCCTGAAATTGTCAGACAGAAACTATTTGGAAGTTATTTGTTGGATTTAAATGATAGAATTAAGTAAATAAAAACTTTAAATTGTCTCAAAATAAATACAAATTTGAAAAGGAACACACATATTATTATCATAGGAATATAGCTCGGTGTAGATTGGCCAGAAGTGGCATAAAAGGCTACTTGACCTACTTTTTTTCTTAATGCTAATCGCTTCTTAATCATTCATTTTCACAAAAAACCTAATATTTTAATATTTTAAACAGTAGAAACCCATAAAAATGTTGATTGAAAAATATGCCTTATAAATGGCGCCGAAAACACTGTCCGCCATAGTGTGACGTCATACGTTTTGTATTTTAAACTCTCTTTATTGAACATTTTTTATGTGCTAAATGTACGAGTCTAAAAGTGCCCAAAAATTATAAACGAATTAAATAAGAAATTAGAAATCATTTGTAATGTTGAAAACTTTTGGAGAAAAGTTTTGGCTATTTCATTTCCCGTCTACAATAAATGGAGATAATATTTAAAACTGATGTTTTATTTGAATTATTCAAGAAAATATATTTTACAAATCTTTCTAGGCTTATTCTTATTATTTATGTACAAATAAACTTACATATAACGAGCGCGATAAATAAAAGATATTAAATTACTAGTGTGATGACGTCACATCCAAATCGGAAGTACCGCAATAGCGTTTTCGTCAGTACAAATCCTATTTTCATAAAATCATATTTTCAAAACGACTTTATTTATCAATCATAAGCTTTTATTTGATGATAAGGGTGAAATACGGTTTCCTAAGCCAAGTTCTACTAGAAATATGTATTTGTTCAATGAAATTGAATATAAAACTATTATGCCACTTCTGGCCAATCTAAACCGAGCCTAAAGTCTCCACCTTGGAACATCCTGCTGATATTAAGGTAAGGTATAAATAAGAAAGTTTGATAAATCTGGACCGAGGTGGAACTTTTCCGAATATCAAATTCGGAACTTCGTAGACATTGTGATGAAATTGATTCGATCTGGAAAGTTTCCTATCACTGTTGACAACATCATTAAAAATAATTTGGTGCGAACGTTAAGAGTAGTTATAAATGTATAAGTTAGGTTAGGGCAATAAGAAAAACCTACAGTGCCACACAATAACCAATAAAGTGCATGTCAGGTTATACATAGACGCCATTTTTAACAAAGTTTTTATATGTAAGTTAATTTACACACAGCAGCACTTGGTTCAACGTAGACCAGCCTGCCTAGCATTCGCCAACGAGATATCTTACTCTCGAGATAATTAAAAATTACTCGTCTCATAATGTCAAAATCTCGACATCATATCGACAAAACTCTATAAAAAAGTGTTATTTGCTAGGGCCAATAAAGATGAAGAGACAAACCATCAAACATCGAGAAAACATGTAGAGTGAGATATCTCGTTGGCGTATGCTAGGCATGCTGTTGTTCCATTCTTCAAAGTAGAGAAACGCTCTTGAAACCGAAGACAGGCATTATGAAATTTTCGTTGAGACTAACCCTTTTTTTTAACATGGGGAAATGCTTTACGCATCCCCGGCAAATTGGGGATATCGGCCGGGGTACGTGGGACTCCTGTAGTCTACCCACTAAAACCCCATGGTGCTCCACTCCTCGCTTAAGGCAGAGTTGCGGATACGATATAACCTACCGCAACAAACTATCTAACCCTGAAAAACTCAAAAAGAGAGAGCACGCTCTCTGCTGCAAGCCGGTGCGGTTTTTGTAAAAGCGGTACAGCTGTAGTGCAATCGAAATTCCATTATTATTAATAATTAATATTTGAAATGGTGTATATTATATATTTGTGTAGTAAATAAAGTAATGCACTGTCCTACTACTAACATTAAATAAACACGGATGAGTGAAGCACATTCGAAGTAACAAACAGAGTAACGTAGATGGAACAAAAGTTTGTCGTTGGAATTGGTTTAACTCGGAGATCACAACTTTTGACAATACATTAACTTCCCTAATTCCAATTTTCCATATAATTGAACAGACTATAGCATTATTCATCATCATCAGTATCTGCTATTTCTTGGGGTGTTTTAGTTATTTTCGCATAGTGACGAATTCAAAATAACTAGAGATCGTCCACTGGTCGAAATTCTACCATAAGTCCTGGCCGAGATTCAATAAAAAAACTATAATCAGTTTTCAATTTGACAACAAACTTCAACCAGAAATAAAAGAGTATAATTCATGTGTATAGGCTTGTCATTCAAAATTCATAGTGCGTGTGTTGTAGTGTGTGTAATGTTTTATTTGTTAAAAAATATGATAAAAGCATAATTTCAAAATAATGTTAGCGCGATGCACTCCTTCACCATATAAACTAATAACTATGCAAAATTTCATACTCCTACGTTTCCGCATTTTTCGTAAAAAGGGGTCCAAAGTTTTTCGCCCACGTATTAATCTTCTTCTTATATATAAAATTTTCGTGTCACAAATCACAATGTTAGGCCGCGTACTCCTCCGAAACTGCTTTACTGATTTTAACCAAATTTATATGCATATATTCAGTGGGTCTGAGAATCGGCTACTGGGTATTTTTATATTGATAAGTGCATTCGTTGAATAAATAATAGTAAATTATTACAATTCGAGACTGACGGCGACCATTGTTTGTGCGACGGGATAGCGATCGACGTTGCCATGGTGACATACTTATTCATACATCACTTCAATAAAATAATACGGCCGAAATACTTTATATGACAAAGAAACGTTTGCCGGGACAGCTAGTATATAGATATAAATGCTTCCTACACTGATTTCTATGATAGTGGCCATTAAATAGCCAGCCAGTAATAAAATATTCCAGCTACGCAGGAATTATTGAATTGTGCCTAAGTGTGTGCTAAGTACACAGTCAAGCACTCTCTGTTTTTCGTACTCTCGTAATCCAGTGGTAAGGATAATCCGGCATGGCTGGCGAGTGATCATGATTCATGTTAAACAATTATGTGATCGGTCCTTATTGCTTTAACCAAATTTGAAAAACGATAATTCTTTCAACTTAGAAACCACGACCTCCGAAACAAGAACTACCTTCTAAGCCATCTGGAACACAGAGATGTAATTATTTTTTTTTATATAATGTGGTAAGTAAATAAAACACTCCGACCAATAGGCAAGGATATCGACAGAGTGGGTACATGAAGAAGGACGACGCAACCGGCCAAGAGATGCCGGGATGAGCTGGAGGCATACCAGCCGGCTTGCCAACGGTGGTGCAGGATCGACAAAAATGGAAGACTCTGGGGGAGGCCTTTGCCCAGCAGTGGGACGGCTAATTAAAATATATATAATGCAATTAGAACTACACAGGGTAAATCCAGTAAAACAATAAAGATTAAAATACATTGTTTTGCTTAAAATATTTACACGACGAATAACTATAGCCAGCGGAAAATATGAACGAGGCATAACTAAAAAGATTTATTACCTAGCAAGTGTCTTGTATCAGATTAAGAATGGGATTATTTTGTTGACTTTAACCAGGATCGTGTGAGGGGGACATAAATTGTTACGGGTCGCTTACACCGTATTAAACGGGGCACTTTACGTCGGCCCTAAATAATTAGGCCCTTTTTACTGTTAATTGAATTTTTTACACCCGCCCTTAAGTACACCGAACGAGCGTTTTTACGCAAAAGTACGGATGTTTTTTGATGTATAAAGTACTGTAAAAAATATTGGAACGCCGCTTTTTTCGAAATTTAAATGCTATGTCCAAACATTCTCTGGAACGAACTGTCACCAGCAGTATTTCCGGACCTATGCGAACTGCAAACCTTCAAGAAGAGAGCGTATTCCCTCTTAAAAGGCACCTGCGGCTCTTCTGATGTTGCGAGTGTCCATGGGCGACGGTAGTTGCCTTCCATCAGGTTGCTCGTTTGCCCCCTTATTTAATTTCAAAAAACTGGTCCAATTAGCACTTTCCATCATGGTTAAATTAGACTAAGCCCTAATTTCACCAACGTATGTTAGTGTTAACAGCTTGTTAAAATGTCATGTCTTCTCTTTCATTCATAAGAAAAATGAAAGAGGTAACGTGATACTAATTCGAGCGTTAACTTTAACAGTCGTTGGTGAAATTGGGGCTAAAGGTTTTTCATAATTATTATGCTCATCACCGATTGATTTTGTTAGAAAAGCACCATATTGTAAGTTGTTAAGAGATAAATGCAACATTCAATATAGGTTATTGATTGCGTTAAACAGAAATACAATAACCAAATTTCACCCCATCAGGTTTATTGTTTACTATATTTTAGTCCAAAACGAATCGGAATATAAACCAATCGAGTTATTAAAATTCTATCGGACCGAGCACTGGTCTGAGCACCAGCAAAGTCAGCATATGTATTGAAATGAAAAATTCATTACACAAACCACGCCGTAAATTCTGCGGTGCTGATAAAATTCCAGGCACGCTCCCACTGGAAGCTTCTCCTAGGGCTGCCGATTTTTCGTGGTTTTCTTCTCAGAAAATGTGAGGAAAAGCCGAGCAAATGCCAACCCTAAACACTTAAGGTGGCTTTCCGATCTTAAAAATAAAAAATAAATAAATGTTTTATTTCTGAGTAAATTTGAATCAATTTTTTTTCAGAATGTCTACCTGATGCCTACCACCGGTTCGGAAACCACCCCGGCGAAAACTTTGAGACAAGCAACCGCGACTCACAAAAAAATCTTTTTTTTTATGAAATAAGGGGGCAACGAGCAAACGGGTCACCTGATGGAAAGCAACTTCCGTCGCCCATGGACACTCGCAGCATCAGAAGAGCTGCAAATGCGTTGCCGGCCTTTTAAGAGGGAGTAGGGTAATAGGGGAGGGTAGGTAAAGGAATAGGGTAGGGGATTGGGCCTCCGGTAAACTCACTCACTCGGCGAAACACAGCGCAAGCGCTGTTTCACGCCGGTTTTCTGTGAGAACGTGGTATTTCTCCGGTCGAGCCGGCCCATTCGTGCCGAAGCATGGCTTATTTGGTCTAGCGATCCATGCCGCCGCTGCTTTGTATTAGCTAAGAGCAGAATGAAACTTACAGCCTATGTCATAAAGTGGCATTTTATTTGAATTTTGGTCGGTCACGATCGCTCGCGGCAACGATCGGAAAGCCACCTTTATACGTCTCGACTGCAGCTATCTTTTATTAAAATCTTGCCGCCGGACATTGGTCACTACATAAAGTTAATATACCTAGCGGAATAGAGCAACAATCTCGAGCTGTCAAACGAAACCGAAATCGGTTTCATCTGTGTGAAAAAATATGTGTACATATACACTTACACAAGCATGATTGAACATGATTTCTATGAGATTAAATTGTCAACGTGCGGCACGTGCCGACTGGACGTCAAAAAAGAGTGCTGCTGTCATGTATGACACGTCTCTTTTTACCACGCAGTGTTACTGATAGTGACATCTCTCTTGCTCTGGGCCTTTGTTTCTCTATTCCGCTAGGTATATTAACTTTATGGTCACTATATAACACGTCCATGCTTTGCTTTACATTCTCGTTTTATGCATTTTCGTCTGTATTTTTTTGTATTTATCACATAAACTTACCTGCAGCTTCGTTCGTTACAAACATGTTGTTTTAATATCTATAATATAAAAATGAGTCGCTGAATGTGTTGCTAAGCGCAAAACTCGAGAACGGCTGAACGGATTGGGCTAATTTTAGTCTTAAAATATTCGTAGAAGTCCAGGGAAGGTTTTTAAGTGACACGAAGTTCACCGGGACAGCTAGTTTATAAATAAAAATGAATTTTACATTTTATTAGTCTCGCTAAAACTCGAGAATGGCTGAACCGATTTGGCTAATTTCATTTTTTAAATATTCTTGGTAGTCCAGGGAAGTTTTATATTAGGAGGTTAGTGATACGAAAATCACTGGGTAAGCCAGACAATTATAAATTTCTAAACGGCGACTACGTGGGAGAGCCATGCTTCGGCACGAATGGGCCGGCTCGACCGGAGAAATACCACGTTCTCACAGAAAACCGTCGTGAAACAGCGCTAGCGCTGTGTTTCGCCGAGTGAGTGAGTTTACCGGAGGCCCAATCCCCTAATCCCTACCCTATTCCCTTCCCTACCCTCCCCTATTACCCTATTGCCTCTTAAAAGGCCGGCAACGCACCTGCAGTCTTCTGATGCTGCGAGTGTCCATGGGCGACGGAAGTTGCTTTCCATCAGGTGACCCGTTTGCTCGTTTGCCCCCTTATTTTTTCTCGTGTCGCAATGTTAGTTACCGTACTCCTCCGAAAGGGCTTCACTGATTTTTACCTATATGCATATTCAGTAGGTCTGAGAATCGGCTACTGGCTACTTTTTATATTTATAAGTGAATTTGTTGAAAAAATAATTTTAAATTATTATACAACTCGAGACTGACAGAGACCATTGTTTGTGCAACGGGACAGCGATGGACGTTACCATCGTAACATTCTTATTTAGTCACTTCAATAAAATAATATGGGTGAAATACTTTACATCGTAAAACAACGTTTGCCGGAACATCTAGAAATATTATAATTTCTTTCCATAAAATCTAGTCCAGTGCCGTGGTATACTTACGTCTTACACTATACAGTCTACTCTAGTATGTTTACCAACACAGTGGACCCTATATTATGTTGAATGGACCACGTTTTCGATTTTTATTGACTCGGTTCGCAGTCTTTTTGGTGAAAACACTCTCAGAAATAGTTGTCCGCTTTATAATTTTGATAAATAAATAAAAAAATAAGCCGACACAAAATGAAGCCTAAATCACTAATGTCACACTTGATTTCAGACTTAACACAGACCTGAGGTCAGGTGTGCTGACATAGATTACCTGAGGTCACATGCGGTTAAGATCACCTGACGTCAAAGGTCACATGAGGTCAAGGCCTGAGACCTCAGGACCGCAATTAGCCTGTATTGAAATGTTTTTAAGCGCATGTAATTATTCGGCTTGCAAATGGATGACATCATGCAAGAAAGACAGAAAAGAATATTTTTTAAACACACCAAGATATTAAAATTTTATTACATAAATCAAAATATTTAAAAAAAGTTAAAATTAAATTAAAAATTAATTTCGACACGGAAGGTTATCCAAAGTATTAGCTATAAATTGCCAGGTAAAAATTTAATTAATTAATAATTGTCTATTAAAAAAAGATGAATCAATAATGCTATTTGCGCATGAAATATAACAATATTTCATGCGCAAATATTGTTATATTTCATGCGCAAATAGCATTATTGATTTAATAGTTAATACATGAGAGAGCCATGCTTCGGCACGAATGGGCCGGCTCGACCGGAGAAATACCACGTTCTCACAGAAAACCGGCGTGAAACAGCGCTTGCGCTGTGTTTCGCCGAGTGAGTGAGTTTACCGGAGGCCCAATCCCCTACCCTATTCCCTTCCCTACCCTCCCCTATTCCCTTCCCTTCCCTTCCCTAACTCCCCTATTACCCTATTCCCTCTTGAAAGGCCGGCAACGCACCTGCAGTTGATGCTGCGAGTGTCCATGGGCGACGGAAGTTGCTTTCCATCAGGTGACCCGTTTGCTCGTTTGCCCCCTTATTTCATAAAAAAAATATATATATTTAAGATATAGTGTCTAGTATCTTGTAAAAATAATAAATGTTTTAAATAAACATGTAAGTAAATGTATAAAATAATTTATGTAGTTAATTGACTTTAGGTATTTACGCACATTAAAAACTTCTTAACGATGTGATTGTATCGCTTGACATGTCAATTGAATTACTCAGTTAATTGACGGACAGGTTCGGGTTGATCTCTGATTAGATTAATACAATTAGTTAGAATTGATTAGTTGAGCAAAGTGACAGTGGAATTATACAAGTCAATAGAGAGATGCAGAATATCTCATCTTCTTCTTATATATAAAATTCTCGTGTCACAATGTTAGTCACCGTACTCTTCCGAAACGGCTTTACTGATTTTTACCAAATTTTATATGCATATTCTGTAGGTCTGAGAATCGGCTACTGGGTACTTTTTATATTGATAAGTGCATTTGTTGAATAAATAATAGTTAATTATTACAACTCGAGACTGACAGCGACTATTGTTTGTATAATACGTATAATACGGCCGAAATACTTTATATGGCAAAGACTCGTTTGCCGGGACAGCTAGTATATTATATTATTTAAATCGTTTAGTGATATAATTCAAGTGCAATCCCACACTGTAACAGAACAACATTTGCTGGACCAGCTAGTAATCTCATATTTTAATAATTTAACTTTTGACTGACCATACTGATAACAATTCTACAAATGTCTTGCTTTCCCAAAAAATAAAATCGAATCATAATCTTTATTAACTAGAATATAACAAATTAATGTGTTTCGTGGTACGGCCGATGAAAACGTGCATAATATAATATTATAGTAAAATTTTATACATGAACTAGATGAGCCAGTGAAAGTCTTAATCACATCACATTCCTCCTAAGATAAACCTTTCATGGGTTTCCTGGAATATTTTAAGATTAAAATCAGACAAATAGGTTTAGCCGTTTTCATGATTAATAAGAATTGGTGCACTTCACATACCCCATCCCCGTAATAAGGCAGTAACAGGTGTACGGTGTATCGCTTGCCGTGTGACATCCCCTCTATTGTGACGAAATTCGACATTTTTCCTCGACAAAACTTATTGTAATTTTACATTTGTGTCTATTAGGAGTGTATTTCGTGTAAAAGACTATCCCCCTTACTAATAAACGTTGTATAAGCTTTGAATAGTTATACAGTGTTTTGTTCCTGTCACACAAGTGACATTTTTAATTGGATTGAAGAAGACAAAACACTGTATAACTATTCAAAGCTTATACAGTGTTTATTAGTAAGGGGGTACGTCATGTATAATATTTGTTTATAGACAGAATAAGTGGTCTCTCAAAAATAATAGTAGTAACTTTATTAGGACAGAGCCCCAAAAATGTGTCAGAAAATTGAAGAATCGATAGCCTCGTCACTATGTATATTAACCTTTGAATGCCTAGAAAAGGACCTACTACTTAATGTAGTCCTTTTCATGTGCGTAAAGTTAGGCCTCTACGTAGATCTGCGGGGCTAAAATGGTCACATTTAGCAATAATTCCTCTCAATCTGAATTGATTCTAGCAAATGAATTGTCGAAACTGTCAAACTGACGAATGTCAAATTAGTACGAATTACTAGACATGAATTGCAAGCAGAGTGACCATTTTACAATGACATAAGATTTACGATAAAAAAAAATGATTCATACTTTGATTCTCCAAAGCGACCATTTTAGCCCCGCTGTAGGCTATAGAAACTAGAGAAATGGAAATACACATAACCCCCCTCTTATGGCGCACTCGGGTGAAACGTACAAAATCTCCATCATTATCAAACTTCGTCGTCATAGGAAAAGATATTGAACCCAAAGTTTGAAATATTGGATTACTTATGAGGAGACTCAAGGTAGGTCTACACTATCGCTTTACTCGTGTGTGGGCAATGGACACATGTTATATTAATAAAAAGAAAAAATATATCCACAGCCGAACATAAATAACCTGCTCCTTTTTGGAAGTTGGTTAAAAAGTTGAAAAAATCAGCCAATTTTGTATCGGAGGGAAAGAAACAACAGGAGCAGTAAAAAGAGGGAGTAATACTGCTGCGGTTTATAAAACGGCCGATAACCATAAAAATATATAAATATTTTGTCCTTATTGTTCTAGCTAACCATACGTAAGCTTCTTAAAAACATGACTTTCTTATTATATTTACAAAAAGAATACAGGGTGCAATTAAAACTTCCTGCCAATTTTTTTCCAGGGCTTAGGTATCACTAGGAGAGTCCATTTCACAAAAAAAATTGGGTTTTATTTTTTTTTCAATGACACATTTTATCCTATTTAAAATCGTTGCAGAACGGTCACTCGCGGCACGGGGGAATGAGAGGGGGTAACGCGGGGGGGAGGCGCGCGCGCGGGCTACATCACGTGCGGGCGACGCGTCGTGTCCATTAATTGTAGTATTTTTTAGGAAAACTTTCGGAAGCTATTTCTCAACATTTTAGTACTGAGTGATTATAAAAGAAAAAATACGTGTGTTTTTATTTTTAACAAAGATCAATATATCAAAATTTGGCAGGAAGGTTTAATTGCACCCTGTATAAGCTACGTAACAATAGGGGTGTAGACAGTAAACGAAATATAAAACAAATTTTGGTTTTTTGAGAGTTTGTATCATATAATTACCGAAAATGACATATTATTTACTCATTTACTTTATAATATTCTTTATTTTATTTACTTACTTAATAAAAAGTACACATTTAATCCGTAATATCACGTGATCGTATACAGCCATCACAGAGTGTGACGTCACAATCTCCAAAACATTGTGTGTGACCACAAAAATATGGGTTTGACATTACGATGTCAAACCCATACATAGATTTTTGTGGTTTGGAGGACCGTGACGTCATAGCGACGTCATGATGAACTTTAGCGTTTTAGCGGAAAAAAAAAGAAATTTAATTAATGTATTTTTTTTTAATTAAAATAAGAGTGTATTTATTTTTTGTATATATTTTTAGATGTAACAAATGTACATCTGTATAGTAACTATATTTCCTAAAAGTAGTCTACAACCCAATTACCTACTGAGAATGTGCTATCAGATTCATAGCTAGGCAGATAGCGGACCTACGTAATTAGGTCGCGTTATGTCAAACCCAGCCGACAGATCACGACTTACTTTAAATTAACATAATCCAACCAAATGCCGTGGGACATTCAACTACCTATGAATAAATTTTTTTCGATGGTACTATCATGGGACTGGCGTCATTTGGTCAGGAGATGCCTAAATGTTGTAGGTCCGCTATAGTAGCCTAGTTAATAGTTCTGGACTAACATTGATAGCTGCAAATAATATACTATTTAGATACACGTGTGAACAAAGCCTAAGGTCCTCACTCAGTATTATACGAAACTATTTTTCGCCGTAAAAGCCTGTCGATTTAAATTATTTTCTCCACTCAGTCTCTCAGCTCTCGATATAAAAAACGATGTTTTTATATGGGAATTTTCTTATACGAACACAACAAATCTTTTTTTTTAAGAAAACTAATAGAAATTAGGCATTTAGCCCAAGATGTGAGAAGCAGTGTTTTTGAATCACGTATAATAGCGGCTATTTTTCTGCGCTGGTATTTTCCCTCTTAAAAGGCCGGCAACGCACCTGCAGCTCATGATTTTGCGAGTGTCCATAGGCGATGGTAGTTGCTTTTCATCAGGTGACCCGTATGCTTATTTGCCCCCTTATTATATATATATATATATATATATATATATATATATATATATATATATATATATATATATATATATATATATATATATAATGCAGTGCAATCGTTTATTGCCACAGAATCCACAAAATGTAAATTAGAAATGGTTACAAAACATACAATTATCGCCAAGAACCAAGTTCCGATCCCTCACAGTCCGTCGCCTAGCAACCGTCACCCGACTGTGTTGCCTACTCTCGCTACATATATATATATATATATATATATATATATATATATATATTTGACGGCCATCGTTAATGAGCCTAACACCCTATATTAAGATTGCTCCGAAACGAAATAAATCGTTACAATTTATTGGGAAATGAATTCAATTAAATTTCAGACATCAAAGTTACAAATATTTAAGTGATAAAGATTCAGTTACACTCGTACTAAAATTTTTTATGGCATCAATACAAAAAAAAGGTGGATATACCCTAAAAATAATTATATTAGTAGCCCTATTATAGTACTTCTTCACTAATATTATTAAAATTGTGCTTGTCTTTGACTTCTTCACGCCTAACACACTAAATCGTTTTCGATCGATAAAAATAATTTTACTTTTAGTCCCTGAAAAGGAAGTAGGACAGTTTTTTATCGTGTAATATTGCGCTTCTTCTAGGTGAACCAGGTTTCTGTATAGGACCAATTAAATATTAATTAATAATAATTAATATCGTAGGAGCACTATTTTAATAAATCTCCATCTGACATTCTTTACCATTTAACTATAGAATTTAATCAAATAAATGTGAATGACAACGGTCCCACCCGCCACCGTAAACGTGCAAATAATTCCAGGAATATTTTGTAAGATTCATGGCCTGTTTCACCATTTTCTGATAAAGTGCCAAATAGGCTAATCACACCTTTTTTGACAGATTCTCCATACTTCATCTGTTAAGTGGTGGATACCCTATCAGGAAGTGGTGAAACAGCCCCTAAATATTATATTTTATTCAATTAAGTTAATATACTTCTGTAATAAAATCGCATGAGTGTAATTGAGCCTTAAAGCGGGTAATAATTTATTTATCCGCTGAACTGTATCGCGGCGCAGATACTTGAATTATTAATATTTAATGGATATATACTTTATTCAATCACCACCATCATCATCATCATTGTACATCATTATTATTATTATCTAATGATAGCTCTACTTACAAAGTGTCTATTTTGTTAACACGCTTTTATAAGATTGGGCTGTATGTATGTAACGGAATCTTTGAGCACGAGTTTTAACCATCCCCAGTAAACTACTGGAGATAGGTAAAAATCGTGCATAGGTAAAATTTGATTCGAAACTTTGCATACGTATTAAGAGCCAAATATTATGACATTTATACTATAATGTGTTAAATTTTTTTGAAAAAAAAATCGAATAATTCTAAGTAAATATGAGAATAAATATAGCGTGTATTTCAGTTTTTATTAACTATCATTATAATATGTACACTATATCTGCCTATATTATGTTTAAAGATTAATAATATTATAAATTTTTAAACATACTTAATTAAAGGAATAAGTATATTATATAAATAATGTGATTAAGGGTGGGTTGCACTAAAGGCGTAGTTACAGTTAATTTTATTTATTTATTTAAATCAGGCTACGTAGGCCCATACAATATATACCATAATGACTAACACACATAAAAATTATATAAACTTAACAACTACACATTATCACGAATTAACGGCGACGTGACGCGCGCTTCATTCCGGAGTCTCCCCCGGAACCTTCGGTAAACCACATCAGTCGGCCAAAATTGCTCCGCTTCAACGGTCGGCAGAAGATGCGTCGGTACTCTCACCACAAAGGAACTGAAGTTGACCTTGTGACGAGACTGCAGACGCTCGACCCTCAAGTGGAGGGATGTCTTCTTACTGATGTAGTCCACGACGTCTTCGACCTCCATGGACCAGTGCAGGCGGGATATGTACAGGGGCGTCGCGGGGACCTAGCTCCGCAGACGCAGCTCAGGTACATAGGGCGCGGTGCCGCGATGGTTGCGGGCGGCGGGCTTCTTCTTCCTTCCCTCCACCAGTATGAAGCCCTCCTCATCGCACCTCCTGTTAAGGTTATGGTCAAATATGGCGTCCATTGTGGACTTTTACTAGAGATTTGACAATTCATTTGACATTTTGTTATGGTTGAAGTTAAAGTTATAGTTAAACTAAGTTGGTACAACCCACCCTATATCATCATTATTTATATATTTTCCGCATACGATTTCCCAAATTCGTTTTCCGTATTCGAAGTTCCGAATGCATAGAATCAGTTATCAGTGGTAGAAAATACATTAACTGGCGCACACGTTCGCTTTTTAGGGTTCCGTAGTCAACAAGGAACCCTTATAGTTTCGGTGTGTGCGTCCTTCTGTCCGTCTATCTGTCGTCTGTCCGTCTGCCTGTCCGCGGTTTAGATCAGAGATTATTAGGATCTACAAAGCTGTTATTTGGCATGAATGTACTATCAGAGAAGTTGATTCCTAGGCAGATGGTGGACCTAAGTAATTTGGTCACGTTACGTCAAACCCATCCGACCGATCACAGCTAACTTTGAATTGACATGATCCGACCAAACGACGTAGGTCCGTCAACTGCCTAGGAATCAATTTCCTCGATGGTACATATTTATGATGCCGACAAATGTGGTTTATAAAAAAATATCCACAGCCGAACATATAACCTCCTCCTTTTTGGAAGTCGGTAAAAATCTACTCATCAAGCGGGGATGATTTATTTTTCGCGTCCACCCCATCGGGTGGGGTGTCATTGATAGGTTTTTTAAAAATAATATGAGTATTCGTAGATCCATCCAAAAAATCTTTAGAGATTTTTTCACATGTCCACAAACAACCGTTTGGCTGGTAGAAAGACCCTTCTACCAGCTAAACGGTTATTTCTAAACATGTGAAAAAATTCACGAGAGTAGGAAATATACTGAATTTAAAAGGAAAACTATAATGGATAAGAAGACTTCATAAGTTATTGAGTAATAGTCGATCAACTAAAAAAATATATTAAAAGTATTAAGGAACTTTTCATTCAAATTCCTTTGAACGTAACTGAGATGATGTTGTTAGTAGTGTAAAACACGTTATAAATATACATTCATTGACCATACAACATTTTTCAAAAACTATTGGTACTACGGAACCCTATATTGCGCGTGGCCCGACACGCACTTGGCCGGTTTTTTTAAGAGAACGAATTCCGCACGTACGTTTCAATTAGTGCAAGCCGGCTTGTTCACACGTATAAAATCGAACGCTAGTCTCACGGAATTCCGAATACGGAAAACGAATTCGAAAATCGAATGCGGAAAACGTGTTATTACGGTCAGCCATGTATCGTAATTTTTGGAATGGAATTTTTCGAAATTCAAAATCGATTATTTTCTCTTATGCAAGTTTTAAAAATACCGTAATCGAGCGAACGCCAATGATAAAGCGCAGTAGATGCGCCACAAAGGCAAACTCGCTAATGCGTCAAGTCCGCACAAACAGAAATTCATTTGCCTCCGATCCCGCTTAAATCCCATCCATACCAGCTTCTCATATAATCCTCCAGATCAGGCCACAGAGTTAGCGATGTGGCGATATGGCATATGGTAATTAATTTTGTTTAGGCGAATATCGTATTAGTTGTAATTGTGCTTGGTATCTACTGTCTGCTATCCCATATTACTTTTTTCGTTGGAATGTTTTCTTTTCAGAAATAAACAGTATCTTTGAGTCGTCTTCCAAAGTTAGTTTTTGTTGCGTGTTTAGGTGTTAAATAAATAAAGCTATCGTTCAAAGTTTCAAGCACTTACGGCCGTGTTTTTCAAAGACAATCCGTGACCACGGCTGGAAAGCAGCCGATTCGTCCAGTATATAGTAATAAAAAAGTGCTCCACGACAAAATGCTCGAACACTAACATTATTAATAGGCAACGCGGACGTTAGTTTGGTCGGGCTATGTCAAATCTAATATTGACACATAGCCTACGAAAACATTCCATACTTCAATCGTTTTAAATTTGGTTCCTTTTCGCACACTAAAATATGACAATAGCAACGAAACACTAACACTCAAATTTACGAAATAAAGCAGTTGACATTAATTGTCACTTAGTCTATATTTGCACAAAATTTTGTACCGAATACATGCATAAAGTATACATATTGTATTCGGGTCACATTTTGTAGACTCGTGGACAATTTTTTTTTACTCAGTTACTCTTCCTTAGTTTTTATTATTATTAGCACATAGCACAAATATTTACTGACACAACCCGGCCAGAAACAGTTCTGTCTATGAATAAATTACTCTGATTGTAAATTATAATTTTCACTTCGACATATCTAAATTCTTGTATCTGTGGTCCTCATAAAGCCCCATTTAATTCCTCCGCAAATGTGATGGCAACACTCGCAATCATTATAACTCGAATTGGTTTCGGCCATGGCCAACTTTTAATGAAACCGCATCCGGATTATTGTTTTATACCAAACTAGCTTTCGACCATGACTCTGTTTACATAATATTAGGCTATTGCATAGCTTTTAACGCGATGACCGAATCAAGAAAATGAAAAAAACCTAACCCCATCCATCCGGCACAGCAGCGCGGCGTTGCCACACCGTTGTCAGACTTCGGCATTGTTTGTGTGCGTGCGACTAGACGTATGCGAATTATAATGGGGATTGTCCATTTTTTTTAATTTTGCTCATTACAAAAACATTTCGAGGAATAAGGTCAGTGATCGTTTTTCTGTATATAAAAAAAAAACCCATTAGTTACTTATATTTTTGAACAAATATGTTTAACCTTTGTTTGACCTGCAATGGCGTTAAATTAGCAATAAATTCGACCACGTTTCGAACTTTTGGCAGGCTTCTCGTATCAGCTTTCACATAATGAGAACTTGCATTTGACGAACCAGCCATTATAAATAAGATTGAAAGGAAAATAACATACTGCAGAGGTCAATTATTGGCCGCCGATGATGACGTCAGAGCGAAACTTTAAAAATGTATTGAGAAAAAACTAGCCAATGAATTTCAAAATTATTTAATTCATATTCTTAAAATACCCTATTTTAACGAAAAAAATAATAAAAAGTGCATGTGATTTTTTTTGGACAGTGCCCATTGCATTAGTTGATACCAATGTAATTAATTACTACTGTAATTATTATAGTAGTTCTTAATAAAAATATATAAGCCGAACATAAAAATGTTCGGCTTATAAATTTTTATTGGGAACTCTTATACAATTACTTCCTCCATTTTGTCAGTCGGTTTAAAATGAGCTGTATTTCCGTATATCCGACGCAATCCCACCCGGCAGCGATCACGCGCGCAATAAATGCAAAACGGCGGGGAACGTGCTTTGTTCGGGCGGATATATCACCACTATCTTAGATGTGTTTATTTAACCCCGAATGCAATTTTATTTTCACTGGACATATCTTTATGAGTAATCTTTGATAATTTTATCTGTAGTTTTACTGTGATGAAAATAATGAGACACAGAATTTCATGAAAAGTTAGATATTTTATAATGTTATGTTTTGTGTCTCATATGTATGCCTGTTTTATTTCCACTTCTGCCGGCAAGCCTTAAAAAATCACCAGTTATTTAAATGAGTAATCGGCCCACTACTTATTTGAATAACGTAACCAACCATAAGAATAATAAAATCAAAGAAATTAGCACAGAAAAGCAGTAACAGTGAGTGTGGGTTTTATACTAACGAAGTCAAGGTCAACATCCAGCTATTTTCATTTTAATAACACACAACTTTTTCTTACACTTTATACGATTTACTAGATGACGCCCGCAACTCCGTTGCGCCAAAATTTGTTTATCGCACGGGAACCGCACATTTCTCGGGATAAAAAGTATCCTATGTCCTTTACCGGGGCTCAAAGTATCTCCATACCAAATTTTAGCAAAATTGGTACAGCGGTTTGGGCGTGAAGTGGTAACAGACAGACAGACAGACACACACTTTTGCATTTTTAATATTAAGTATGGATTATTATTTTATTTATTTTAACTAATTGTAAAATTTTCATTAATGAATTAACATGAATCTGCAAAATTCACAAAACACTGTGATTTATAATCAGCCAGTCAATTTTCTCTGTTCGCCTCATTAATTTCAACTCAGCATCGTGGAATACGTTAATATCTATCTGCAAAGTTCCAGCGGTCTGATTTAGAAGTTAGATTGGCTTGTGGTTGAACTTTTGGTTCCAAAAAGCCTTTAAATGACATTGCTAATACCAAAAATATAGTTTATTCATTTCTGCCACAATATTACAATAAATTATACTGTAAAAAGTAGGTAAGAAGCGATCAAAATCTAAATGGGAGTATTTTTCAAAAGTTGGAGTTGAGGGCACTACTAGGACATAAAGTAAATAATCTGACCATAACATGTTGCACACGTCGAATCAAAATATTGACAGAAACGTTGTCAAACGAATTACGGTTGTAGCAGTCTGAGGACTTAAAAAAAAACCAAAAAATATTTAATTATTTATTTAAAATTAAAAATTACAATTTTAAAATTAATTATCCTAAAGCGACTGTCCTAATCGAAGTAGGATTAAGAAGTGACAAATGTAAAATGAAAATTATGATTCTAGAATTGAAACAATGGGGACCTAAAAGAATAAGCTATTGTAAGGGATTCGGCGAACTCGCTGGCCACCGTCACTGGGAAAGTTGCAGGAGCGCGAAGTCAGCTGGTTTGTTACATTAGGGTTCCTTAATTAACGTCGGACAAAACTTTTTCTTTACTATCTATGCTAGTTCTGCCGCTAGCGTGAAAACATTGCAGTAGTATGTTCTATTTAAAATAAAAGTAACTTGTATTTTTTTGTCGTTAACAAGACATACAATATAGAATATAAAGTTAATATACCTAGCGGAATAGAGCAACAATCTCGAGCTGTCAAACGAAACCAGGGCTGTCACCAGCAGTATTTCCGGACCGATACGACCTGCAAACCTTCAAGAAAAGAGCGTATACCCTCTTAAAAGGCCGGCAACGCACCTGCAGCTCTTCTGATGTTGCGAGTGTCCATGGGCGACGGTAGTTGCTTACCATCAGGTGACCCGTTTGCTCGTTTGCCCCCTTATTTAATAAAAAAAAAAAAAAAAAAACCGAAGTTGGTTTACATCTGTGTGTAAAAATATGTGTACGTGATGACGTATACACTTACACAAGCATGATTGAACATGCATTCTATGAGACTAAATTGTCAACGTGCCGATAAGTGCCGACTGGATGTCAAAAAAGAGTTCTGCAGTAAATCACACGTCTCTTTTTACCACGCAGTGTTACTGATAGTGACATTTCGCTTGCTCAGGGATTTTTTTCTCTATTCCGCTAGGTATATTAACTTTATGATATAGAATAGTTCTTATTATTATATTAAAAAATTGTTTCAAGATTATTCCGTAGCGGATTGCTACGTCGTAGACCAGTTCGTAGACGAGCTACGTCGTAGCAATCTACGAAGATGTACTAAGATTGATGTAATTAATAAAACTATTATTTGTTTTTTTTTTTTTATAAAAATATAAAAGGGGGCAAACGAGCAAACGGGTCATTTGATGAAAAGCAACTACCACTGACCATGGACATTAGAAACATCAGAAGAGCTGCAGGTGCGTTGTCGGCCTTGTAAAAGGGCTCTCTTCTTTAGGGTTTGCAGGTCGTATCGTATCATTATTAAGCTAAATTACGCTCTTGTATGAATCAGCAAATTTTAAAAAGAAAAAAAAACCTGCATGCCCACTAGTGAACTACAACTTAGGGATGCTGGCACCAGAGGCGTGGTTAAAGTTAAAGTTATGGTCAACGTTATGGTTATAGTTAAGCCTAATTTAAATTTAACCTTAACTTTGACCACAGAATTTGACAGAAGACGTTGTTGGTCGGATAAGGCTTTAAATGAACGTGGGCTGGGGCGCTGCTCTGTCTGTTTGTCAAAAATGGCGTTTTGTATGATGACAGCGTTAGTTCCTTTTTTCGCCACGTGCATTTAAAGCCTTGTCGATCTCTTTGGTTATGGTTAAATATGGCGTCCATTTTTGACTTTAACCAAAGATTTTATATTTTGCATTGTAGTTAAAGTTACAGTTATAGTTAAAGTAAGTTGGTGCAACCCACCCTTATTAAAAATAAAATTATTTCCTTTTGCGAATACAAAAATCAGAGAAAAAGTCTAAAAATACTTCTATACAAATAAATGATACGCTGTCGACAGGATATGAAACATATCGGTTGAATGGACGACGATATACACTTTATTTGATATCTTGCTTCAATAAAATGTGTACAAAAATACTCAATACTCATTACTTTGAGGTTGGTACGCTTGATTCGTTTTTGAGTAACGGAAAAATTACGTTTAAATTTCACGGTATGTTTTTTTGAAACAAAAATAAAATATTTAGTTTGTATACCTACTAGATGACGTACGCAACTCCGTTGCGCCAAAAATCGATTATAGCGCGGGACCCGTAAATATTTCCGGGATAAAAAGTATCCTATGTCCTTTCCCGGGACTTTATTAGGGGGTATTTTAACCCCTTATATTAATAATAATAATAATACTCCCCACACCGGTTTTGGTGACGGTGGTCAGTTTCATTGAAACCAGGCCTGCTACGCAGGAGTAATGTTATAATGCCCAAGTGTGTGCGCAGTACACAAGAGCACTCTCTATTCCTTTCACTCTCATAACATCATAACACGGCTGGCGAGAGATCAAGCGCAGGACCGACTTTTTACATGCCCATCCGACGCATGAACATCTTGTCAGACAATCAAGTGATCAGTCTGCATTGTTCCAACTAAACTTGGAATTAACATGTTTCCAACGCGGGAATCGAACCCACGACCTCCGAGTCGAGAGCCACACTCTAAACCACTGGACCACTGAGGCGTTCAATAACTTTGTTTAATTTTATCTTTAAAATTATTACTGTATGAAGGAGTAAATCGAAACCTTTTTGTTTATAAATGAAAACAGGCTAGTAAAATAAATGTATATTTTATATTAACCTTTTACCGTGCTTAAGTTCTGAAATAAAACCCAGTACACTGGCCGGTGTTTAACATCATAGTATTGTATCCGATGTCACATTATTGCACTAATATGCCAATGGTGAGATATGTGACATAACATGACATTCCGAATAATTATATTCTGAAGTCATTTCAATCACACGCGTCGCATATATTAATAATATGTCAATATATCCACAAGAATCCACAGTATGGCGACGATTCTAGATGTCGTAAGTAGTGGCCAGTATCAATCAATCAATCAAATCAACCTATAATCGACTAATGCTGGACATTGGTCTCTCTCAATGAACGCCAAGGATGGCTGATCTCCTGCTACTCTATACTGGATAATATTTCAGAACACACCCCATGTAACAGTAATTAACGCGGCAGGTGTTTGCAACCTTTTAATTAACTTCATTAGTTGAATTATCACCAATTTAGTAACGTTCAAAGTAATATTTTATATAAAATTCGACTCTAGCAGCGATAATAGTTAGGGATTTAGTTTCGAAAAATTTATTTAATAACACAAAAGTAAATTATGAGATTAAGCAACAGTCTGCTTTGAGTTTTTAGTTGATTATATCAAAATTAGCGTTGGCACCAATGTCATAAAGATTACTAAGAGAAACTCCAAGGTTAAATTATATTTTTTTATGAATGCTTACTAGGTATACCCTCATTCGTTCCTGTTAATTGATGTGTAAAGTATCAAACAAAGATATTGATCAATGAATAGCCCTGAAAAATATGCCCTAAAAATTGTTTTATATTGATGCTAAGCCCGGCCGCACATTTTCCGAATTTCTGATCAGAAAAATTCGGACGCCCCGCCCCGTTCATAAATTTTGACACGTCAGAATTCTGATAGTATGCGGGGTCCGCAACAAAATGTATAAACAGAGTACGTTCCGGCGGACGTCCGAATTTTTCTAATCAGAAGTTTTGGATAATGTACGGCCGGGCTAAGGGTGTAAGTTATAACATAACAAATATAAACACGCGAAACAAGTGAAAAAAATAAGTTTACTAAAACACCGCGCTTGATAAGTGGCGAGGCGCACAAAGAAACGACAGATCCCAAAACAAATTTCGTGCGATATTTTTCAGGCTAGATAAAGTATTTCATAAGACCCTTCATAGAGATAGAGTTCGGGGAAGTCATACAAAATGAAAAGATTGTGACGCGTCACTCACCTTAACGAGACTCAGCTGTGAAAGGGCGTCGTAGGGAGGAGCGGCGAGCGGGCGGAGATAATTTTTTTATTCCCCGTTCGCCCGCGAAATGAGCAGTCATCTACTGAATAGGCGCTCATCTTCGATGCTATCTCGGCGTGGGTAAAGGTATGGTGCGATTGGTAGCGAATGTTACAACTTTATTAAATCGCTTTTTAGCTTGGGCTGTAATCTTTGAGCACGATTTTTACCTATCTCCATTAGTCTAATTAATTCGAAATTGTGCATACCTACGTATTATGATCTGATGATAATGCAATAATTTGGTATTTTTTTTTTTTTAATGAATTCGAATAATTGTAATAATATTATAATTGTGATAATTGTGATAATTAAAATATAAGTAAAGCGTTTTTTTAACTATTCTGACCCATTATTTTCAACAAGCGGATGTCGGATGTTGTCATGTACAGTGTCAGTTGTCATGTACACACCTCACACGTCTTAAATATTACGAGTATAAACTTTTTCAAATAATGTGGTACTTACAAAGTTGCCTGAAAAGTTATTTTAAAATACATTACTTACCTACCTACCTTAAAAACGATTTTCTATAAAATTAGCCCAGCCTCTACTCAAATCATTTTCAGTCTAATTTTTTAGCATTTATGTATTTACCATTTACTATTTTTTAGTCTTGCAGATTTGCAAAGATTATTTGGCCATCTGATTAAGGTAAAGACGGAACTCGGAAGGTTGTTTATAACGTTAGAGCAATCCTTAAGTCCCTTAAATAAAACAAAATCGCTCAAACTGCGACCACACGGCACCGGGCACGTTTTTCGAGGTAAATTCGTGACATAACGCTGTCATACCAGCCTGTCAGCCCCGAGGCCACCCTGTATTTTTCACCCCATGTCTGACAATAAGATTTTAATTGAAGGTTCGCTCAAATTTATAGTAGATCTCATATTTTTAAATGTAAGCTTAAATTGAATTTGGTGTTTTTAATTTAGCCTTCATTTTAAATTGTGTTATAGTAACGAGTTTATACACTATCGAAATTATGATAAGTGCAAAATAACAATAATAATAACACTCCCCACACCGGTTTCGGTGACGTTGGCCAGTTTCATTGAAACCAGGCCTGTTACGCAGGAGTAGTTTTATAGTGCCCAAGTGTGTGCGCAGTACACAAGGGCACTCTCTATTCCTGTCACTCTCATAACCCAGTGGGACGGAAGCCCGACACGACTGGCGAGAGATCAGGCGCAGGACCGACTTTTTACATGCCCATCCGACGCATGGATCATCTTACTTGTCAGACAATCAGGTGATCAGCCTGCATTGTCCTAACCATGAACCAAACTTGGAAATAACATGTTTCCAATGCGGGATTCGAACCCACGACCTCCGGAGTCGAGAGCCGCGCTCTAACCACTAGACCACGGAGACGTTTCACGAGTGCAAAATAATAAGTAGCTGGGGCTGTTTAATATTTGTTGCAATATAATGGTCGTTGCCGAAATGAAATTATTATAATATTGTTGTCAGCCATTATTATTATTGAAGTAGCTAAGCAACTTTTGATTGGAACGTCCAATATGTAATCGTCTAATAACGGAAATGGTCAACGATTGTCAAAGTGTCACCCAGTTTGGACAAGCCACAATCCAATGAACACTCAAACTTCGATGGGACTGTCTGCATGAAATTGTCTTGCAGCAAACTATCTGAAGTCAATATCTATAGAGTAAGTACGGCGACAAATGTGATTTTGTCTTAAATGCTGTTTTTGACTATAGACACTACAAAGTGAGTTAATAAGCTAAATTATATTAAAGACTATAATAATTATGTAGCCTTTGGGCTGTTTTTCTGCTAAAATACCTTTATTTATAATTAATAGAAATGGTTTGGAACCTAGGAACATACATACATAATATATTCGTACACATACGTTTGTATGTCTGCTACCTTTTCCCTATATATAATCCATTATACATAATCCACCGAAATATTGACTCGGGATTTAGTATGGAGATACTTTGATTCCCGGGAAAAGAGCATACAGTATATCGATTTAAAAAAAAAAGTATATCGATATTATACAGGGTGTAACAAAAATAAGTGATAATACTTTAGGGTGTAACAAAAATAAGTGATAATACTTTAGGGTGTGTACGTGTTCCTTCTAGAGAGTTCACTGTGAAAGTAGCAGCGCTGAAAGACGAAATTTTTTCACTTTTGTATGGGGAAACTCGTGACGCTCGGGCCCTTGCCCATACAAAAGTGAAAAAAAATTTTCGTCTTTCAGCGCTGCTACTTTCACAGTGAACTCTCTACAAGGAACACGTACACATCCTAAAGTATTATCACTTGTTTTTGTTACACCCTGTATATTGTTCCATCTGGGTAAATGAATTCCTAACACAGTTGAGAGAAACATCTAGTAATTTATGAACTGTAGTATAATTAAATACTGTAGTATAATCTGTAGTATGATTATAAACTAATTCTCGAAAGACCCCCAATGGAAAATTTTAAAAACTGTTTTGCGTAAACTTAAAAAGACGCCGTTGGCCATTTCAACCGTACCTTTCTCTAGTTGATAAATCTTGCAGTTTAATTAATTTGCAGACCACATTATTAGTTTTGCTTGTAAACAAGCTGTCACGCGAAAACCATCTCTAGGCCCTCGCGATAAGGTGTACTGTGTATATATACAAGGTTTTAAATTACTCACTTAATTAGCCGCGTACATAAAGGTATTTTATAAGCTCAACTTGGTTATAAAGTTTTTCCACGATATTTACATTTTTCCCACATTTTTCTCGGGAAAATTGCTTTCTTTATGGTTTATGGTGGTTCAGGGTGATTATTCCTATGAATAGAGGCTTGTTCATTGTTAACCTTATTTATAATTGAGGGAAAACGTTTTTCAATATTAAATACTATATTCCTTAATAATAAAAATGTTGAAGTCATGATACTATATATTATATTTTGTCGTAACGTAGAAGTTAAGTTTAAGAAACTGCAAGTGATTTGATTTGGTTACGCTCTTCATTGCATTCGGTCATGCTCGAAATTCCATTTGGTAACGCTCGTAAAAATATTTGGTAACGCTCGTATTTACATTTGGTAATGCTCGTAAAAATATTTGGTAACGCTCGTATTTACATTTGGTAACGCTCGTTTTTATATTTGGTAACTCTCATAATTGCATTTGGTATTGCTCGTTATGATATTTGGTAACGCTCCTAATAATATTATTGGTTACGCTCTTCATTACATTCGGTCATGCTCGAAATTCCATTTGGTAACGCTCGTAAAAATATTTGGTAACGCTCGTATTTACATTTGGTAACGCTCGTTTTTATATTTGGTAACACTCGTAATTACATTTGGTAATGCTCTCTGATATATTTGGTGACACCTGAAATTATAATATTTGGTAACGCTCGTAATTGCATTTGGTAACGCTCTCTAATATATTTGGTAACACTCGAAATTATATTTTTCCTGTGTCCTTTACCAGGACGCTAAGTATCTCCATACCGAATTTCAGTAAAATCGATTGGGCGTGAAGAGGTAACAGACAGAGAGACACACTTTCGCATTTATATTAATATTAAGTATGGATTGAATACGAATGGACATTATTACTGTTACAGTAAATATTTCTAAATACATAAAATAGCATTCTAGATCTTGTTATGTAATGTAAAAATATTCACAATAAAGTGGGAAATATGTCCTACTCCATGAAATCAGCTTCCAAAGTTGTGACGGGATTTATTGAAAAACAAATTCCGCCCTCAATATGAATCTGAACTTCTTGACTCCGTGTTATAAACTTATGCCAGGTGTGACTTTTTGCGCTGACCAAGTGTTTGGATAAAGCGAGACCATGAATTTATTTAAATTAAATTAAATTATTATTAAAGAACTAGCTTAAATTTAGATTGCGATTGTTATTTGAGTTGTTCTTAATATGAGTTCACGGCATTTTTACCTGACCGTGGGAAAATCAAGACGTAGGGGTATGCTTTAAGCAATACAATGTACTTACTGTACATTCTAGAAATAGATTCAAAGTCTAACGGTGGACTAGTAATAAGTAGGAATCAACAGGCCACGATATAACTAAAGTGCCTTTACGTTACGGTACATTCAATATCATATCTAAAGTGCCCGACCAAAAAAAGTTGGACCGCCATTAGACTAACAAAATTTTAAATTCATTTAAATATTTACTAGCTAATTGACCGAACTTTGCTCGGTATTCGATAAAACACGAATAAAATTACATTTTCTAAAAATGATTCCTAGCTAGATCGATTTATCGCCCCCAAAACCCCCTATATACTAAATTTCATGAAAATCGTTGGAGCCGATTCCGAGATTCCAATTATAATAATAATAATAATAGTATTTTATATACATTATACAAGAATTATTGCTCGTTTAAAGATATAAGATATATAAGTATAGTTTGTTTCGACCTGTAAATAGTTTTGTATCACACCTCACCGTATTTATCTTTATCAATACCAATTTTCTTAACTCATGGTCACCCTAACAACTTATACGGAATTTTTGCATGCGTAATTTACTTATGGAAATGTTTGAAAAAGAGCTGCTTGTGATTATGAAGTTCGCACCATTTGGTGAGACAAGCTGGATGCAAATCACAAAACATGGATCAGAATATCGATAGATTTGTGTCCCAGTTGTTTCCCGCGGTTTTGATTCTTAGAAATTTGTTTGTCGTGTTGAAAGCGTACATTTTTCGTGATAAAAGATAATTCCGGAGGAATCACACATACATATTTCTGTTTTGAAAAGTATCTCGTTTGCTTTGTACAGGAGCTAAGTCTGTATTATTGCTAAACGTTTCTAAAAATGATTTTTGTTTCATAAATACAAAGAGAGTCTATAAACGGACTGGCTAAAAGGTGCTAAACAATAATTTTCTTTGTACGTAACCAATTTCCCCGCAATAACAAATAGACCAGCTAAACCACAACTGCAGCTAACCATTTGTACCTAATTGAGCTTAATGATGTAATTAGATTGAGTACCTGGGCCTCTATCATGAGCTCTTAAATCCATTCACTTTACGTCCTTATACAGTAAGTATAAGGACGTAAAGTGAATGGATTTAAGAGCTCATGATAGAGGCCCTGTGCTAAGTACTAGATGGCGTAGTTAATTAGATGAATCGCGCTGATTTTGAACAAAATTATATTATAAGAACATCTTGGCATCAAGTTTAGACCTTGAGACACAGCTATAGCCGAAAGAAAGAAAGGAAGCCGATCGATTCTGGTTAGACTGATCACATGCCGTCCGGTCAGTTCTATCCGGGATCAGTTTAAGGTCAGGTTGACCACGACCTTTAAGTATATAGTTTTTAATATAACCATAAGGTAATATTTGTTGATTTCTTATCAGCTGTTATTTGTTTGATTTCAATTTCAATAATATTTAATAAATACTTAGACACATAAAATTATTTTCGTCAAAAGGACCATGACCATTTTTATATGAGCCCCGTCCCCCCCCTCCAACAGATCTTTTGTATGTGTCAATAGGTTCATAAGGATCTATGGAGAGAATAGCAACCAGTTTTAACTTCATAATCAATGGGATTTGGAAATGACAAAAAAAAAGTTAAAAAAATATTTTAATCATTTTTATACAAAAATGACACTAATCGCACATAATAACACAGCACAACTCCCAACTAGGCACAAATAATTAATATTTCGTCCTTACACCATATACCATACAATAAATAATTTAAAAAAAATGACCGAGACATCTCACAAACAGTTACCTAATCCCAAACTAGGCCTTTGCCTAGTGGCTGGGGTTAGGGCGACATATTGATTTCAATGCACCGGCAATCAAAGTATCTTATTAAAATGCAGTACAGCACATAATATTGTAAAAATCATACTATTAAGAGCTTGGGTTACTTTTATTATTTTAAAATACAAAAATAATTAGTTCATTAGCCAATATTAATCAGCACCTATTGTAATGCTATTAAGCATTTCCGCTGGAGGATTAAAATCAATGTAACGCCCTAGTCCCATGTACCATACAATTGAGATTATATGTGCGCAGCTTCCTACTGTTCGATTTCCGGTTAGGCACGTGCAATACCAGTGAGCAATACTATTTCTTCCTGACAAATCACGATCTATTAAAATATATGAGTAATAAATGCGTGTCCTCACATGTCGCGATTGTATGCGAACTCGGACCAACCACACATTTCTTTGCGGTATATTACATAAATGTAAGTCACTCAGTTCAGTTTCTCTATATAATTCTATGTGATAAAGCCCATTGCGTAAGTGCTCCGCACAGTATGATTTGGCCAGCTTGATATGATAGCTTCCTAAGGCAAAAAGGAAAGCATCGTTTTCGGATAATCGAGGAAAATCTTCTAAGTGAGGAATGTTAGCTTCCATTGGCATAAACGCCACTCGTTGTCTATTTAGATTTTACGCGCCGCTCTTATCTAGGTAGTAATATTTTTTTCCATTTTATTAAAATAATTGTCTATAAATAAAAACACTTTTGCTAGGTATTATTTGCCTCTATTAAACCTAGTATATTATATTTTGTATGTTTTTATCTATGTAGGAGTACTATGTACCGTTAAACAGATAATAATTATTGTTTATCATTAGCCTTTAAATATCCAGTGCCCAATTTTGGATATTTACAACTCGGTCGAGTTGTATATGAATAGCAATAAAAGATGGTGTTTTACTCGGAACCCCCGCGTCTTTGACAGATGTCGCCATAGTAAAAAAAAAACGCCTACCTAAGATACTTAAACTGAGATATATTTCAAATCTGTTGGTCGATGTTTGTTTTGGGGGGACGATTTGACACACCGTCCTTTAACTACATTTTCTGAAGTAGTGCTAAGAATTTAAGCGTAGCTAAGCTAAGTTTCCACAATGTGCTCAGCCAGCGATTACCCGGCTCACTAACCAGCAAGTTTGACTGAACTGTGGTTCAAGTTAAACCCCGTCTAATGCTATGCTATTTACTCTAATCCCTAACTCAGTTACTCGGTGAACCGAGTAGACATATTTTTATTAATTAGCTGAATTTAATTACTATGTCAGCGTGATAGTTTGTTTGTTTGATCGTCTGTATTAATCACAAATTGTAAACTAAACGTGAAAAATGAAAATAAAAATATTCCCACAAGTCAGCGTGCAATATCGTCGTTTCCGTTTAAAAATACAAAGTGAAAAATAATTTAAAATATTATCACGTTGATAACTATCATAATCAGGAGCCATTTTACAGACTCTAATAATATCACAGTCTACAGCCATCGAAATAACATAAAACATAAAGTAATGGACTATTGCTTTTTTTTACCTAGGGCAGCAAGCAATCAAAATTGAAAAAAAGGCTCCAAGAAATGCTGAGCTATGCATTACGTGGAACCATTTCTTTTACTCTTATATTGAGCTTTTGCCCGTGGCTTTGCTCGCGTTAAGAAGTATTATTATATACAAACTTTCATCCCCTATCTTAACCCCTTGGAGGTGGAATTGATCAAAATCCTTTCTTAGCGGATGCCTACGTCATAATATCTACCTGCATGCCAAATTTCAGTCCGATCGGTCCTGTGGTTTGGGCTGTGCGTTGATAGATCACCATGTCAGTCAGTCACCTTTGAGTTTTATATATTATATAGATTATGTAATATTCGTAGTCTATAAAATTAGTACATAACAACATAAGAAAAACAAACTATATAGAACATAGTAACTCCCAACATTCTTCAAATAACCGAATAAAACTAGATTCAAGTTCGAGCGAATAAACAGTATTCATATAAGTAAGTTCATTGGAAACATTCGGATTGGAAACCGCAAGTCCAGCGGACTGGCAGTTGACAGTACAGTTCGGTTTGGTCAATGTAATCAACTGACAACTCGCCTCGCTTCCAACTTCCAAGTTCCAACTGACTTTCATAACCGATTTATGCTAGCTTAGTAGTTCAAGTAAGTTTTAGCTTTTATATTTATACATTTTTAGATTTAAACCTTTACAAACAAACGGTTTACATGATATTTAAATAAAAGTATAAGTTTTAGAAAACTAAAATCAGACCAACATCCATACTTAAATTATAAAAATATGAAAGAATATCTGTTTGTCTGTCCGGTATCCTCTTTACGCCTAAACCGCTGACCTGATTTTGCTAAAATTTTGCATGAAAGGGCATGGAATACGTCTTATAATACCGGAAAAATGTACGGTTCTCGTGCGATAAACGAATTTTGGCGCAACGGAGTTTCGAGCGTCATCAGTACATATTTAATTCAATCGATTATGATTCAATAAAGTAAAAAATTAGAATAAAAAAAAGAATACGTGGGAGAGCCATGCTTCGGCACGAATGGGCCGGCTCGACCGGATAAATACCACGTTCTCACAGAAAACCGGCGTGAAACAGCGCTTGCGCTGTTTCACGCCGAGTGAGTGAGTTTACCGGAGGCCCAATCCCCTAACCCCTACCCTATTCCCTTCCCTACCCTCAACTATTCTCTTCCCTTCCCTTCCCTACCCTCCCCTATTACCCTTTTCCCTCTTAAAAGGCCCGCAACGCACTTGCAGCTCTTCTGATGCTGCGACTGTCCATGGGCGACGGAAGTTGCTTTCCATCAGGTGACCCGTTTGCTCGTTTGCCCCCTTATTTCATAAAAAAAAAAGATCCTATGTTTCTCGCGGCATCATTAATAATATTATAATCTATCGATACCTGTAAAATCGGACTGGTATTTTCGCCGCTAATTGATTCAGATGCGTAAATGCATTTCTAAAGGGGTATGAAGCGTACACAAAACCGCGTAAAGTGTCACATTCTTTTTAGGGAAAAAAGAATCTTATTAGGTATGTCATCTGTTCCGTGTAATTTCTTTATTTGCTTTGTAATATTATGTTTGGTCCCACTAGTGGCGTTTTGTAACAAAAACAAGGCCTATGCATCCATTGTTGATGATCTATTTAGTATTTTCGGAGTGTAGTACTGAATAAATCATCAACAACGGATGCAAAGGTATTTGAAAATGTATTGATGTCTCACCAATCTCAAGTCTCCCACCGCAGAGCGCGATAGAGACAACACGACAAAAGTTCTAATAAAAGAACAGAAAATCTTCGAATCGTTGTCCGCTGATTCCTTCTTCAAAACTTAACCGATTTAAGTACTTTTTTCATTAAGAATTAATCAAACCAAGGCTTGAGCTGTGTTCCTATGTTTTTTTTTGTATATTCTAGCCAGTTTTGTTTTCTGGGTGTTTGAACACAGAGAAAAATCAGGCCATTTTTTTTGGTTTTAGGATGTTCTTATCATTTTTAATAATAAAATTATGAAAAAAAAAAGAAAACATAAGACATACTAATAGTGGCCATAGATATTCAGGAAAAAAATTATAACTCTACCGGCATTATCCAGAGAGGAAACAGGCGACAACCTTTGTATGGAAGAACGACGGTATGGACTCCTCTTAAGATAAAACATGTTGATGATAATACTTATTCGTCAACGTCGCACGGTGTAAGCAGCTCGGTTCTAAGTAATATTACGTCTTACGCTGGAGTGATCGATAAGGTTCTATTTTCGTAGCAGTTCATCAAACTTCTCGCATTTTTCATTTCTTGGTAAAATTTTTGAGGTGCAGGTGGAAGCATCCTCTTAAATTCTTTTTATACGAGTATCACAATACATGAAAAAATATGAGAGTTTTTGGTATTGGTTTGACTGGTAAACAACCGCTTCACAAAAACAATAAGCGATACTGAAGGCCCAAATTAAACAAGGTTCCGGGGGAGACTCCGGAATGAAGCGCGCGTCACGTCGCCGTTAATTCGTGATAATGTGTAGTTGTTAAGCTTATATAATTTTTAAGTTGTTAGTCATTAAGGTATATATTGTATGGGCCTACGTAGCCTGATTTAAATAAATAAATAAATAAAAAAATACTTTAGGGTGTGTATGAGATCCTATATTGAGATCAATGGGCCGGCTCGACCGGAAAAATACCACGTTCTCACAGAAAACCGGCGTGAAACAGCGCTTGCGTTGTGTTTCGCCGAGTGAGTGAGTTTACCGGAGGCCCAATCCCCTACCCTATTCCTTTTTCTACCCACTCCTATTCCCTTCCCTTCCCATCCCTACCCTTCAGTATTACCCTATTCCCTCTTAAAAGGCCGGCAACGCAACTGCAGCTCTTCTGATGCTGCGAGTGTCCATGGGCGACGGAAGTTGCTTTCCATCAGGTGACCCGTTTGCTCGTTTGCCCCCTTATTTCATAAAAAAGAACAGCCTGTAAATGCAGTCTTAATAACTCTTCTGTAACTACGGTCTACGACTAGTGATTCTAGTTTCAATCAAACGCAGTCCCCACGAGACCACAAGTCGGCTTATAACTTTATATCCGATATCTGTGCACTGTTCTCACCTAACAGCTTCCCCTGATTTTCAACTTTTACTTTAACTGTTACTGTTTAATCTTTAAGATATTATGACAATAATTATTATTCAACATCAATATTCGAACTAAACGACACGTATTTTTTCATAAATTGTAAATCGAAGAATTAACGTTTTGTTACTGAAATCTACATAACATTTTTATTCGAAGAAAACACTTAACAAAATATGAAATTTCGTGAAAATTTGAATATTAAATGCATCTTTGTGATTTGATATTTTTAAAATAACGTGTTTTCCCTTGGAAATACATGTAGTATCTGCTATGTTTAAAAATTAAACAATTCGGCGCTTATTTTCATGCATTTTTAATGAATTATAAAATCTAAAATTTTGCTTGAGTCGTCTTCTTGCGTTAGTGCTTGTATATTTCATAAAATCGATGATATTCCATCACGGAAGATATACCGAGAACATACATTATCACGTCATATAAGTGATTGGCTGACTTGCAACTCTGCGGTATAGATTCCATCATGATGAATGTGAAAAAAAAAGATGATGAAACTATTTTACAGTAATGCGTTTTACATTCAGCGTCAAAATTTCATATGCGCAAAAAATTCTACAGGAACCATGCAGTTAAATAATAGCCTATGTCCTTCGCTAAAGCCTATTTCATATCTGGTCTAGATTTTATCCATTCTTGAGTTCAAGCGTGCCTTATCATTGCAATTCATCTTTAATCGACTTGTTAAAAAGAAGAATGTATGTGTTCGTCTGCGAATTTGCTGATTTAATTTATAATTTATTGGTAAGTATTATGATTTATGAAGCTGTTGTCATTTAAAAGAATTATTATGTTAACTATGAGTATTTAAGAATGTACCTATCCTAAATTAACATTCGCACGTCGAGAAAATTGACAAAATATGTGAAACACTAGAATAATAACACCTTATTGTACCATATTTAAGTAAATAAAGAATATTATTATTATTATAATTTAAAAAATGTATTTTTTCGTCTGTGAAGTCGCCCGCAACTTCGCTGCGTCAAAATTCGTTTATCGCGGGAGAACCGTACATTGGGGAAAAAAGGTCCTTTCCGGACTCATAATATCTTCGTACCAAACAGCAAGATCCGTTCATCGGTTTGGGCGTGAAGAGGTAACAGACAAACAGACTGAGACACTTTCGCTGTTCGCATTTATTATATTAGTATATTATAAATGCGAACCGAATATAGTGTTTACCTTTTATAATTTGCAAAATCCATAAAGTTAATATACCTAGCAGAATAGAGCAACAATCTCGAGCTGTCAAACGTAACCGAAATTGGTTTTCATCTGTGTGAAAAATGTACGTATACACTTACACAAGCATGATTGAACATGAGATTAAATTGTCAACGTGCGGCACGTGCCGACTGGCTGTCAAAAAAAGAGTGCTGCTGGTATATATCACACGTCTCATTTTACCACGCAGTGTTACTGATAGTGACATCTTGCTTGCTCAGGCCTTTGTTTCTCCATTCCGCTAGATATATTAACTTTATGGCAAAATCTTCTAGCGTTTGCTTCCATCATGTAAAATAGAGTTTTAAAAAGTAATATTTACTTTTCAAAACGTTAGCCTACTTTAGTTGAAGTTGCTGACTTATGAAGTAGTAGCGGGGGAAAGCTCAAGAGAATATCTTATGAAAGTTTGATCGTTTTTAGGGTTCCGTACCCAAATTACTAAGACTTCGATGTCTGTCCGTCCGTCTCTGGGACATATCACAAGAACCGCGATAGTCAGACAGTTTTTTTATGTATTTATGTAGCCGCTATAGCAAGTAATGCTAATAACAAAATAATAACATAAATATTAAATATAACGTTCAGCGCTTTTTTGCTCGAAATCAATATTGGCAAAAGATAGGCAATAGAAATATTGACTAAATACTCAGATGTATTTTTAATTTAATATATAGTAATGAAATAAAAATAAAATAAACATTTAAAGTAGGCTCATGTCACCATTTTCCATATTTTTGTCGATTTCAAAAAATGGTACCGAATCATTCTCGCTCGAGTCTGTCTCGCACTTGGCCGATTTTAAGCGTTAGTATCTAGAGATCTGCAAATCACTACATCAATCTTATGGACTAACATTAGATCTCCTAGATCTTACAAGTTAGAATGCAGTTGAGATCTAAAATGCAGTTGATGCCGAGTTCAGTAGATCTCTTAGGTCATTAAGATAAAGAATAGGATGCTTGATGCATTTTCTTTTAATTTCCTTTTGATTTGAGTGTTAATAGTTAAATGTTAAAATAATGTTTTGAACTTGTATACTTCTAAGGTAGATTTGCAAAAAATCGGCCAAGTGCGAGTCGGACTCGCGCACGAAGGGTTCCGTACCGTTATAGAGCAAAAGTAAGCCACAAATTGTGTTTTTTGTATGGGAGCGCCCCTCATTTTTTATTTTATTTTAATATTATTATTAATTATTAAAGTACACATATTAACATAATATAAAGGATTTTATAAAAAATTAAATTGTCTAACTATTACCATTATTGAGTATCGAGTATAGATGAGTATCGAGCAAAAAAAGCCAAAAAAATCACGTATATGGAAGCCCCCTTCATTGTTAATTTTATTTTGTTTTTAACCCCCGACAAAAAAGAGGGGTGTTATAAGTTTGACGTGTCTGTCTGTCTGTCTGTTTGTCTGTGTGTGTATCTGTCCGTGGCATCGTACCATCCAAACGGGTGGACCGATTTTGATCTAGTTTTTTTTGTTTGAAAGCTGACATGATCGAGAGTGTTCTTAGCTATAATTCATCATCATCAGCCTGCTCAGTGCTGGATAATCAGGGTTTATCTGGTTCATGAAAGGCCGTTAGCAACTTGTAGTCGTTTGATGGGTTTTATATATCATTCTAGTTCGTGACATTTGTGAATATACAATATACGTATAAACATAATAATGGAAAGTTGACCTGGTGCTGCAGCATCACCTGGTAATCAATGGGATATCCAGTTCCTCGCCAACTTAGAGCAGAGGTTTCGTGTTTGGGCTCATTTTAATTGCGACAACCAGTAAGAAGTAGATAAAGTATAAACAGTAAATATTTACATGCTGCTGCTGCAGCATCATTTTACTTATTTAGAACTGATTTAATATATTATTATTATGATATATGATATATATTTCTAGTCCGTTACTTTGGTACGAGTACTTACCGTTCAAATTGTAAGCCGGCGCAAGGCGGTTAACGGATGTTCCAGAGTCGCTTGCAAGGTCAAACGCCATCTTTCAGGAATGATCCCCCATGCCTCATGTTGTTAAGTGAATAATAGAAAGGCGTTGTGTACTCTGTACCGGCTTTGCAGAGGTAAGTATACTACTACTCCCTGTAAATTAACACAAAAACTGTACAAGTAATTCTATTATATTTTATCATAAGTGACACATGAAAGGATTAATTATTTGGAAAAATCTAGTTTATTAATTGTCTATTTAACTATGTAATTTATATATAAATTATGCTATAATAAGTAATAACCAAGTACAGAATATGATATTTCAAATACAACTTATAATTACTTACCTGATTCCTGCTCTGCGCTTAGTACATCTCGTTGTACCATTACTGTATTACATATATTATATTATTATTGTTATTACTTATTAATAATAATAGACCTACATTACATATATTGTTCGTTGCTGAGGTATATTAGCGGTAACCGACAGCCCTGCGCGCGCGGTGCACCTACCCCATGCAACAACCATATGCGTTATGGTGTGCACGGGTTTTATGAGGGACACGGGCGGCGGGGGCTGGGATAGCCGTAAATCATGTCATAGCTTAGCTAGCAATGAGTCACGCGCGTTGCTTCATAAATAATACCTATCTATTTATTTGTTATTTTATCATCGTATTATGTAACTTTATGGAATGTATAATGATTATATAAGTAATATTTAACTTAAAGGCAGTAAATATTATTTCATTACTTTTTAAAGTTGTTTTGGCGGGGGTTTTTTTAAATTCCTTAATTTAATTTTATTTGCTGCTATAGCGGCAACAGAAATAACAATCTGTGAAAATGTCAGAAGTATAGCTATAGTGGTTTTTGAGATACAGCCTGCTGACAAAGAGACGGACAAACAGACAGACGGACAGACATACAGATGGATAGGCAGACAACGAAGTCTTAGTAATAAGGTCCCGTTTTTACCCTTTGGGTATGGAACGCTAAAAAACACGAAAACGAATTTAATGAATTTTGTTGTAGAGATGTTCTGATATCCAGCAAAGGATTATTTTTAGCCATAGCCCGCGCCATAATCGACTTTACAGGAAAGATCGGGAAAATGACGTGTTTCGTTGAAGTAAAACAATAAAGTTAATATACCTAGCGGAATAGACTACAATCTCGAGCTGTCAAACGAAACCGAAATTGATTTATGTCTGTGTGTAAACATTTGTTTACGTATACACTTACACAAGCATCTTTCTATAGCTGGGGCCACATTAACGATAAATGTCGTTAATTATTGCGATAATGCTATAGCATTATATACATGTTATAGCATTATCGCCTATAATTAAAGACATGTAAATGTGATATTCCCATAACATGTTAAAGTATTATTGCAATAAATAATGGCATTTCTCGTTAGTGTGGCCCCGGCATTATAGATTAAATTGTCAACGTGCGGATAAGTGCCGACTGGGCGTCAAACAGAAGAAAAAAATTGGTTCTGCTGTCATGTATCACACTTTTTACCACGCAGTGTTACTGCTAGTGACATCTCTCTTGCTCAGGCCTTTGTTTCTCTATTCCGCTAGGTATATTAACTTTATGGGTAAAACTCAGTCAGAAACACTCCAACGTTCAACGAACCACAGTGTCAAGTGTTTATCTGTTATCTCTTTACGTCTGAGATGAAATTCTGTGAACATCAATATTCGAAAGGTTCGATTTATTTGCGTCTGCCCGCATTCGCGGTTTGGCGGCTATATAAATATTATATTATTATATATTTTTTTTATTTATTCCTTTATTTAAAGCATTACAATATACAAGAAAAACATGACATAGTTTCCCATTCAAAAACCTAAAAGGTTTATCGGTTTGGGAGAGACGTTCTGTTTACAAACTATTCTTAAACTACTTTAGTATTTAATAATATTATTTTATGACTACTCTTACATTACATAACATTTGAAATTAACAATTACTTTTATTTTTTAAGAATCAAGGTTACACAAACATATTATTATTAATTGTATTTCCACGTCTTGTAAGTTGTACACCTGCACATGCACATTGCACATGCACGGATGTAAAATGTACATAATATGCACATGTAATAGGTATGTACATATTACAATATGTACACCTGTACACTCTAACATTGAATTATTTATCTCTCTCTCTAGCACAGATTACTAAAAATATTTCAGTTAGTACTCAAGCTTGGATATACTTTGTTAATTGTTGCATTATAATCTGGCGGGCAAACCACTCGTTGTAATAAATAAATAAAGAAACTTTTAATCATTATAGAAAAAAGATGGCGTCTATATACTCGTTTATAATAATAATTTTAGAAAGTATATTCCACGTTAATCACATTAGCGTGTCTTCGTTTTATTACGGAGATTTCAGTGTTGAGGCATTATTCAATGAGGCGCGATTCATTTGGTAGAGTGAGGGCGATGAATTATGCATCAAACTCTACCAGTTAGCGGGGAGTGGAGTGTCAAATGTTTATGTGGAGGAAAGAGAGGAAAAAGTGTGTGTTTTAGAAACAAAGTAAGATAATAGTGGTTTTAGAAATAGTCTAATGGCCTTGCACCAGTTTGTATTGTAGTAAATGTTGGATTTTGATCTCTTTCGTTGTCGTGTCGTGTGGTCTGACACGCCAAAACCGCTGAACTAATTTTGCATGAAATTTGATAAGAAGGGACTTTGAGTTTTGGGGACATGACACTTTTTATCCCACGAAAATGTACGGTTCCCACCTGATAAACGAATTTTGGCGCAACGAAATTGCGGCTAGTTTAGAATAAATTAAAGAAAATTATAGATCTTGTGGATACTTAGTGAAATATTCATGGAGGCATCAATGCAAAAGTGTTTTTCCTAACAAACATAATAAGATTAATAAGAGACCGGGAGTGAAAAACAGCTTTGTCTCAAGAAACTTTACAGGATGGCGGCATTAATAAATATTTTGGCCTCGCGTTAAAATATCCTTACAGAGCTTTCATAATAATAAAAAAAAAACTGTACTTAATATAGCTCCTGTAGACAACCACAGTAAATAAAAACGTATGAGTATACCCAATTAATAAATCAAATCGAATAAAAATGATTTATGAAACAATAAATAATAAATCGAAAGTGTATCCAATCCATCAGGTTTAAAACGGTCCAGCTGATACTGAATAATACATGAAGCGGGTAGCTCCCACACACTTATGCGCTCCTAGTACTTTAAGTTAAGGATTAAGCGTCAGGTCAATACAACTAGGCCCGAAACTTTGTGTTTTTAGTCGCGGAACCTCAGGGTTAAAATGATGATATGAATCATAATATGATTAATTTTTCTAAAATCGCAAAATGCAACTCTGCTTGCAATTCATTTCTGTATTTTTGTACTGATTTGACATTTGTCAGTTTGACAGTTTTGACAATTCATTTGCTGAATTGATTGAGAGGAATTGCTGAATGTGACCATTTTAGCCCCGCCGTACATTTAAGAATAAGGCTAAGGGACTGTTTCACCACTTTCTGATAAGGCTATCTACCAATAATTAACTTGACAGATCAAGTATGGAGAATCCGTCAAAAATGTTGTGAACCTATTAGGCACTTTATCAGAAAGTGGTGAAACAGGCCCTTAGGGTCGCAAAAATTTTTAAGAAGCTTTTTTATGTTAAAAAATGTAAGGGCTAAACTTCTTTGCTTACACTTACTTTACGTTGTATCTTTTGAATATATATCATTGATGTAATTTTGCAGCCTGAAAGGAAATATTGGTACTTAATTGAAAACAATTGCTCTTTGTTGAGTGTAGGGCATAGTATGGCTGTCGAATCGTAAGGTCATGGGTACAATTCCCGCGTTACAAATAATAGTTGTTTGTTTGTGACTCACGACACACCTGCTGGTCTGACAAAAAAGATGGACATGTGCCCATCATCTGCATGGAACATCTTTCTTGTCGATAAGTCGGTCCCTGCCTAGTATACGCCAACGAGATATCTCACTCTCGAGATAATTAAAAACTACTCGTCTCCTAATGTCAAAATCTTGATATTATCTCGACAAAACTCTATAAAAATGTGTTATTCCGATGATAGATCTACGCGAGAAAATATGTTTGTCATGCTAGGGTCAATAGAGATGAAGAGACAAACCATCAAACATCGAGAAAACATGTAGAGTGAGATATCTCGTTGGCGTATGCTAGGCAGGGCCTGACTTCATGTCAGTCGTGTCGGTCGTCTGTCCTATTGAGTAACAAGAGTTAAAGAAGACATGTGATAATATACGTGTCCATGACAGTGCACTCACTAGGCCACCATAAAATAAGTCTAAGATAGCTTTCAATTCATTGAATCAATTTCAATGAATTCAATTTACCAGAATTTACCGAACGAAATTGGTGTGGGGAGCATTATGTAAAGGTGCCTCTTCACAATTTCACAATGGTCCATGCTGGCCCTCTACATTAAGCCATCGCATAATGGTATATCATGGCGGACGATGGCCAGTGGATTACCAAGCATTAGTGAACCATACGCCATTGTTTTTAACACTAAGTGATCGTGGTCTATAGTAAGCACGATGGATCATCGTGGACCATTATGTACAGGCTTAAGGCTACTTTAGGTTTTTTTTATGAAATAAGTAGGCAAACGAGCAAACGGGTCACCTGATGGAAAGCAACTTTCGTCGCCCATGGACACTCGCAGCATCAGAAGAGCTGCAGGTGCGTTGCCGGCCTTTTAGAGGGAGTAGGGTAATAGAGGAGGGTAGGGATGGGAAAGGAAGGGAATAGAGGAGGGTAGGGAAGAGAATAGGGTAGGGGATTGGGCCTCCGGTAAACTCACTCACTCGGCGAAACACAGCGCAAGCGCTGTTTCACGCCGGTTTTCTGTGAGAACATGCTATTTCTCCGGTCGAGCCGGTCCATTCGTGCCGAAGCATGGCTCTCCCACGTATAGGTGGTTATTTAACATATTGTCATACACGTCACGCGTGACCAGTAAAATGTATTGCCTGCTATGTAATTACTAATTACCTTTGTTTAGTGCCTGTTACAATTAGGCCCATGTGTTGCTGATTGCGACTGCACCTGGTACAGTTAATTACAGTAACATACATAATGTACTACACTATTAGTGTTTATTATAATAGCTAGAGATGTGCCAGTGTCACAGAACAAGCATGGATCAGCTTACTTATCAGACAATCAGGTGATCAGCCAGCATTGTTATAACCAAACTTGGAAATATTAACATGTTTCCAACGGGAGAAGTGAACCCACAACCTCAGAGTCAAGAGGCGCGCTCTAAGCCACTGGACCAAAGAGGCGTTAGGGGCCAGTGTCACAATCTAGCCTATAACATAGAATTAGAACGTATTTTGATATAGTTGGCCTATAAGTTATAATTACGGTGAAACAACCAATTGTTAGTAACACTTTAGGAGTTTTATCAGAAAGTTCTATTGTTACCATTTATAGAAATTTAAAAAATCGAAGGTACCATTAAAAGGATGGCGAATTGGAAGCTAGTTCTATAGTTAATTAATTAAAAGTTCAAATTAGTTCAAAGTTTAAAAAAATTATTACCTACTGCTCTTTTGACTCCTTTGACTCATTTACACGACATAGTCGACCTATTACTTAGTCAAACTAAGCCACTAGTTTCGACAATAAAGGATGTTTAAATTCCCTCAAAGTTTGATTTCTAACGGTGAACCGCAAAATATGTAAAATTTTTAGAATTGAACTACAAGAACCAACGTATACCAATAATTTCCATATCACTCGAAAAACCATTTTAAAATAATCAAATAGTATTTCCCTATCTATTTGAATAATGTTCGATGGCTCATTTAAAACGACGATGCTCCAAATTCGCCAAATTACGAATTAAAATACATTCGCCATTTCGTTTTTAGCTGCCTATGAATAATTATTAAGGTTCTACAATGGATTTTCGGTATAGAGAAAGGAAATCCTCCTTTGTTTATTGCATGCTATCATAAAAAAATAATCATAGACAATTAGCAGATTTACGTAATTTGGTCGGGTTATTTCAAACCCAGCCGCTCACAACTAATACGACTGTACGTGACATAAGCAACCAAAAGTCCACCATCAAATTTTCTTACAAGCTACTTTAAAATATTCAACTCGAGCATTCAGGCGGTAGGGCCGCTTGTCCATCGCGACGTCATCACCGTGACGTCACAGGAAAACATTAAAATAAAATGCCACTTTATGACCTAGGCTATAGGTTTCATTTTGCTCTACGCCACTACAACGCGGTGACAACGCTCGACAAAGTTCGGTAGAAAATGAAAACTATAGCCTAGGTCATAAAATGACAGTTATTTCAATTTTTGTCGGTCACCACCGATCACCGTGTTGCCGTATGACGGTATGTCCACCGCACTCATTACTCGAGCGCAGTGGACACACGACTGTAGTAAATATACATTTCTATAGCTAAATCGGCACCGTCATCACGTCCTGGTGAGTAGACAGAACTAACAGCCGTCTACATCTCATCGTCTCGACGTCGTCAACGTGGAACGGTGCGGTAACGTGGCATGCCGCACGGTACGTTTACGTGACGTGAAAATTTACGTCATCGTAACGTGAAAATACACGCCTTTTTTTTCTTAAATCTCTCTCCGTCTTCTAAACAATAGCAGAAGCAGAATAATATATTGTGCGGTCCATATTATCTAGATAAGTAGTGAAGAATGTAGCAGTTTTACAAGGCACGATGGCGTATAATATTGCTACAGTCTATCATGCATTTTTACGTTATGTTGACGTAAATTTTCACGTCACGACAACGTACCGTGCCACGTTACCGCACCGTTTCACGTTGACGACGTCGTAACCTGTCCTACTCGTTATTGGTTACTCTCGTGGCAGTGGACAAATGGCCTAAAAGAACGAGAAATACCCGGAATAAAACTAGTTCGCACCGGTCGGAGCAGGTTAAGCCGGTTTCATTATCACACCCCGAGTCACGTAGGGAAGTTAAAGTTACGGGAACTCCGCAACTTGAGAGTTGGTAACTCAATCGCCAGGAAAGGAAAAACGAAATAGGTTATATTTACTTTTGAATTACGAGCAAAAGTTTAGTTTTAATTGTATACGTGAATTAGGGCCTGTTTCACCACTTCCTGACAAGGCTATCCACCAATTAACTTGATAGATCAATTATGGAGAATCTGTCAAAAAAGTTGTGAATAGCCTATTAGGCACTTTATAAGAAAGTGGTAAAACAGGCCCTTAGAATTTTATTTTATTTTATTTTATTTTCGTTGGGTGGCTTACAGCTAACAATATTATAATATGCTTAAAGATAGAAAAGAAAAGCCAATTACAAGCCTCCACAGATAGCAATTACTTTGGAATATAAGGTGTAAGATAAGACTTATTAACAAATAACAAAATGGTGACAGTAAGACTATTTTAACTAATTATACCTTAATAATATTACCTATTGTTTTTGTTTTTCTTTTTTTGCTTAATTATTGTTCATTTGACCACAATTATATTATGTCCTTATCTATGTAATATAAAGTACAAACAATAGTAACACAGTAAGAAAGACAAATAAGTACCTAATAAGTAATAACATTTTTCATCTTTTTATGTCTGGGTGTTTGCCTAGAAAAGCGGTGTTAATAGAAGCTAGGCTACTTGTGAAAAGGTCGATTGTAGGTTCAGACTTGGCGAGCTCGTTAAACGCTCTCATTGATCTTAGAAAGAATGAGTTTTGCCTATAAGAAGTACGCGCGTAAGGTATGTGCAGAATATTTCGTATGCGACAGTGACGTGGTGGTATATTTAGGTTAAGTTTGGCTAGAAGATCGGGAGAGTTTAATTTCGCTTGGCCTAATTTTAACAAGAAGCAGATATCAGCGATGTTCCTTCTGGTTGATAGTGCAGGAAGATGGTAGCGACTGCAGCGGTCCGCATAATCAAGGTTTGGAACTCTAAATTTGAAACTAAGGTGCCTAGTGAACTTTTTTTTAACCTTTTCGATTCTACTTGAATGAGTTTCAAAATTAGGATTCCAAACCTGGCTAACGTACTCCAGGTGACTGCGGACATATGCGCAATAGAGCATTTTTAGTGTCTTCATTTTGGTAAAGTTACTGGAATCGCGAATAATGAATCCCATAGCCTTTACGGATTTGCCAACGATATGGGGTTCAAACGTGAGCTTGCTGTCTAAGAGTATTCCGAGGTCCCTGACGAGTGAAGTACGAGTTAAATGCAGGTTAGAGATAGAGTAGTCGTGGAGTAGAGGCTGATTTTTACGAGTAAAGGATATTATATTGCATTTCGGTATGTTGAGGTCGAGGTTATTAAGTAGGCAGTAATTAGCAAGGCTGGAAATGTCTTCTTGGAGTAGGTGTGCGTCAGCTAGCGTTCTGATCGAACGATAAATTTTTAGGTCGTCAGCAAACATTAGGTACTTTGTATGCTTGAAGCATATTTTGCCAATGTCGTGTAGAAATAAAATAAACAGAAGAGGTCCTAAAAGGGAGCCTTGCGGGACTACGGAGGGGATTGGTAGCCAAGCAGACATAAATCCATTCAGAACCACTGCTTGAACCCTATTCTCCACATATGAAGTAAACCATCTCAGTAGATCCCCCCGTATGCCTAACTCAAATAATTTATAAAGTAGTATGTGGTGATCAATTCTGTCGAAGGCCTTCGACAGAATTGATCACCACATACTGAAATCAGTGTACACTACATCAACCTGGTGACCGTCATCCATATGTTCAGTTAGGAAGTCAACTAAAGTGATAAGGTTGGATGTGGTGGATCTGCCTTTTAGGAATCCGTGCTGTCATGGGTCAAACCAAGGTTGGAGAAAGCTATATACCTGATCGTAAACAATGCGCTCAAACACTTTAGCTAATAGACAAAGTTTAGAAATAGGTCTAAAGTTTTCAACTCTGTTTTTAGCACCTTTTTTATGAATGGGAGTTATATATGCAGACTTCCAGACAGATGGCAACTGACCCTCAGATATTGATCTTTTAAAAAGTAGGGAGACCGGGGAGGCTAGCTCCTCTGCGCATCTTACAATGAATTTCGCGGGCAAGCCGTCAGGTCCTGAAGATTTACTGAGATCAAGTGATTTTAGGTGTCTGCCAACCGCCACCATGTCTATCTCGATTGTATTTATATTACAGTTGGTGACTTCAAGGGATGAATTAGCGTTTGCGGATGATGGTGGTGCGTCAAGAAACGTTGTACCAAAAAACTGGGATAATAATTCACAGATCTCCTGTCCGTCACTGCTACTGCAACTACCGTAAGACATACTTACAGTAGGGATATTAAAATTTCCTCGTTTGTTTTTTATATAAGACCAGAATATCTTAGGGTTGGTTAGTAACGAAGATTCTATTCCGGCCATGTATGTCTCATAACAAGTCCGCTCTATGTCCTTTGCTCTGTCGCGTAGTAATTGATAAGTAAGTAGGTCTGACGTATTTTTGTAAGTTTTGTATTTTTTATAAAATTTAAACTTTTCTTTAATTATATTAATAAGAGCTGTGTTGTACCATGGTGGGTATTTACCACAGCTGTTGCTAATACGCTGCGGGACGTGTTGGTCGATTATATTATATATTATTCTATAAAAATTGTTGGTTGCGACATCTATAGTGTCCCTTGCAATTAGGTCAACCCAGTTAATTTCGCTGAGATCACGGCGAATGAGGTCGAAGTTGCCTTTGTGGTATTGGTAAGTATTACGAGCGCGGGGCTTCAATGGTTGAGGTTGGGCTGCATCTAACGTATTCAATAGCGCTGGATGGTAGGGATCCTCACTAACTAAGGGATCTAGACAAGACGCGACGGAGACCTTGATGTTGGATAGGACCAAGTCGAGGATTTTATTGTGTTTATTTAGAATAATATTGTATTGCTGTAGCCCGCAGAGGTTTAGAGTGTCAATAAAATTAGAGTGTACAATGTTGTTAGAAGGTAAGTTAGGTGCAATTCCATCTGGCGTAGACGTCCACACAATGGAACTCATGTTGAAATCTCCTAGAATGATGAATTTGTCACCGGGTCGACTAATGACTAGGTCTGAAAGCTTGTCTAAATGTGCATTTAATTGATTAGAGAAACTATTCCCATTGCTTTGTTCACAGAGGTAAAGTGTACACAAATTAAGAGAGAAGGTACCCTTCCTAGTGCTGTCACGCAGCTGGATCGAGATCCAGATGATCTTCTGCGCTGGACTGCCAGTTAGTGTTTACAGAAGCTACAAGGTCGCGGCGAACTGCCACCAGCACATCGCCGCCGCGAGCCTGCCCTGTGGCTGAGTAGTCGCGGTCGCGCCTCCAGACTAGATACCTATCGTCGAACAGTTCGCTGTCAAGTATACTGTCTACGAGCCACGTTTCGGTTAGGAATATTATATCATACTTATTGGCAGCTAAATATCTAAAGAAAGTAGTAGATTTAGTCCGCAAACCCCGCACGTTCTGGTAATAGATTCATGCATTGATTACATGGTTAGCTACATATAAATAAGTCATAGAAATATTGCATGGTGTTAACACTAGAAAGACCGGAGCGGTCAAATGACCGCATTTTCGTTTTTAATTTGCGATATTTTTGTTACTGTTGCGTGAAATTCGTTTTCTTCTCGTGACATTTAATAATTTTCGATTGTTTAAATTATGATAACGTGTTTTAATGATTACAAGTTTTAAATAACAACCTACCTAGAAAGACCGCAGCGGTCAATTGACCGCTTGAATAAAATTTCTAAAGAAAGTGGGTTTTTCTTGCAAGTTTTATTTTTCTTTCAAATTTTTTATTATTATTATGTTTTGTTTGTGTATTGTATTTGAAATTTGATTTAAAATGTATAAAAAACTCGACTAAAATAGACTTGTCAATGACTCATAGGACAAAAGTGGGATAAATACTTTTATGTACATAAATGGTATAAAATTTCACATTTTCATATGTAAAAATAATGGTAATACATTTACAAATATAGTATGTGCACAAATAAAACGTTTTGCCTTGCCTGTTTTGATATTGTAACGTATTTCAAGTTTTTTGCCTAATGAAACCCTGTTTTTTGAAAATTATCAACGTTACTACAAAAATCTGTGTCAATTTTCATAGTATTGTTGCATGAGTTTACCTAACACAGCCAGGTTTTATTAGTAGTTCGAATTTCAAAAAAATATTTATACTGAGTTAATTTTATTTTTTGTTTTACCTAGATACAAACGAAGCAAATAACAAACTAATGGTTGCGAATTGTAGTTCTATGAAAATATGATAAAAATTGTTACATTTATGCTTATTTTAAGTATATTTCATTTCTAAAGCATATTTTTTGTGCTTTTTTAGCTTTTGTGATAAAAGATTTTTATATTGTGACCAAAAATACGACACGAAAAAACAATAGTTTTGTCCTCCAATAGGGTATTTTTATCAAGATGTTCATGGCTTCTAGACGTGAATTACTGTACATAAGAGTAACTTTACCATTCTATTGCTAAAATGAGAAAAAATAAAATCTGAAAAAAACGGTGTTTTATGCTCAAATACAGGAACAAAACTAATAAATCTTGTGGAGTTATTATAATGTCATTATATCAGTAGCAGGTCTATAAAATGCTTTTATAAATAATTTTCTTGAATAATTGTTCTATAATTTAATTTAGTTACATTTATAAATAATTACATAATCAATAAAATGCAAAAGCAAAATAGTAAGACACACAAAAAAAATTAAAAACATACAATGGGTCATTTGACCGCTCTTGGTCTTTCTAGGAAGTTCAGAATTCCGGTCTTTCTAGTGTTAAGTAATATAATATAATATAATTGTTATGATATAAGTATAAAAATATATTCGTTTATCGCGCGGGAATTGTAAATTTTTATGGGATGAAAAGAATCCTATATCTATATTCCGGAAATAAGTCCCGGTACTCAAAGTACCTCTTGCCAAATTTCAGCAAAATCAGTTCAGCGGTTGGGGCGTGAAGAGGTACAGAATATAGTCAGACACACTTTCGCATTAAATTTTAGTATGGTTATGTAACAATAACATGGAGCAACAGCGCTTCCATAAGCTTTGTCCACACTGTGCCTTTTTCTATTCGTTAAAGGCATGCGTTTATAGCGCAGTCAACAGCGAACGTGAGGCATGCCCGCGACGCATGTCCTCTAGCCGTATCCAAAACTTCAAAAATGACAATATTGGCGTTGCTTTCCTTGGCGCATTCAATTTTTGAATGCGCCAATATGAAAGTTGATGACGAAAATTGAAGATGAAAGTGCACAGTGTGGACATAGCTATAGTTCGATAGTCGTTAGCAGATCTTATTGAATAAGTGAACATTTTATCTATTGCGCTGTCCCGTTTGTCTTTCCTCACCATTTGTCTATGGCTGTCAATATTCCAGTACCATTAGACAAGACAAATCGTCCGTCCTTTTCCTAGATAATTAGTGAGCTGTGAAAAAACTAACGCATTTTTATATGGTACGCCTGTGAGTAAGTGGAGTTCCACTACATAGGCGTACCATATAAAAATCTAGTTAGTTTTTTTTTGTGGTTGAGGGAAGATACAATAGTGTTAATGAAAATCGAAGTAGTTCACTGTAAATAATATTAGCACAACTTCACGGGCAGTAATACTGTCAATTAAATGTGTATCTTCTTGTGTTGTTAATAAAGCTAAGTTTGAAACACTTAATAATTTAATATGCTTAGCATCGCTTCCACAACTTGTAATGTAATCTGATCCTTAGAAGAAGCACTAGGCCTAAAGGATTGCAAGGGCTGCCGGAAGTGTACAACACTAAAGTTACAAGTCACATTTATATCAGCTTTATTAATATAAAAAAAAAAAACGTTTGCATCCAACTTCATTTAAGCCCCAAGATCACAAGCCATTTGAAGTGTACCGGGGTATCTATCTCTGTTCTCTTGCTTAACCCCTCTGGCGCATTTGAAGGCCTCTTCAAAGGGTTTGCCGCTGGGTACGGCGTACCCCACGGGTAACGAGCGACTGTCATAAATGCCACTGTTGAAATCATAGTACGGACCCCACGTGGCGATCCCTACAATTCTTCCCTTGTAAGCATTATACACAATTCCTCCTTCCACTCCATGGTATTTCGTACAGTCCTCATGGAACATTTTAAACTCGTGGATGGAGCAGGCGTGGTAGCAGGGGACGTGGAATGTGCTGAGGGTTTTGGGTAACGCCTCCGAAGGTAGGATTTCGGTACAGAACCTTGTGCCAATATGTATGTCTAATTCGGTTAGATTGTAATTCGTATTGTTCATTCTCTCGCCGTCTTTCACATCTTCCTGGAACATATATTTTACATTTTATTTTACTAGTTAAGATTTGTTTAGAACATTGCAGACTGGAATATTCTTTTTACTACAATACAGATTTACAACTAAACTACTACAGGCTGTTTGCGTCCAATCAGAACTGTAGCGGTCATATTGTAAAATACCAATGCCAAGTATAATTTGTATGTAGCTATTAAATCATGATTCATGAATATTATAATCGCTGGTGTACTATTACAAATTTTAAGGCAATGATTATGAAAGGAATAGGGAAAAAAAATAATATGCCCTGCCAATAATAATGTCTCAAGTAAACTAAAGGTACAAGTTCGAAGCCGGCTCCATGAAGCGGCAGCAGACGATGTGTCGACGCTACTGGCTTCTGTGTATTTTTATGAATAAGTCGCTAGCTTCCTGTCATATAAAAATAAATACATACGAACCAGTATTGTCGCTGCGGTTGCTTCATGTCGCCCGCTGCCAACCGGCACCTCAATATTGTGATCTAGAAAAAAAAGCCTCACCCAGCTAGTAGCATATCCAATAACAACATGGTCATAGTAATCGTAGACTCCTTCTCGATATTTGTCCAGCCAGTCGAATCTGTCATCCTCTCTCTGCATGTACGAGGAGTAGAAATAAGCCACTTGGTACGTCTGAGAGAACCCGTAGTCGACCACGACGAAGGCAACGTCGTCATACTGTTGTTTCGTCTGAAAGGTTGGTAGGATGAAGGCACCAACGCCGATTTTCTCGCCGAGGTAGAAAACTCGCGTGTACTGCGGTATAGCACTGGAAATAATATAATAATATCTATGGACGATTCACACCACGTCAGTCTCACCCCGTGCTAAGTACCTGAAATACTTGTAAAAATATATTTAATACTACTAAATACTACTATACATAATATAATATTTAAGATTTTTATTAAATGATACACATATTTAATACACATCAGGATCCAGGAACATTGAAAACATTTTGTTCCATCGGCGGGATTCAGCTAAAGCGCTGACCACGCACTCAATTAACCACTGAGCCCTAGAGGTCGTCAATTAATGACAATGGAAATGACGTAAAAGAAAACAAATTAATAGAAAAAAATAATAATGAAAATACATAAAAAACCTTAAAATAAAAATAATAAATTACAAAGTGTAACGAAATCGGTTCTCATTCAACATAATATTAAGTTGCGTGATAGCAACGCTAATTTTCAGTACGCTCCAGAATTTTCCAACGCAACTTCGTAAAGACTGTACATTTTTCCGCAGTACAAACTATACAGGTTCCATCCTGAAACTTAAATAACACAACAAAACAGAAGTAGTGAGTTCACTATAATCCATATTTATCTTATTTCCATGAAAATATCGATGAAAATGAATTCGCATTGCGCGTGGCCAGCGGCCATCCCGGGGCTCCTGGGTTCGAGTCCCGCAGGCGGAACAAAAAGTTTTCAATGTTCCTGGGTCTTGGATGTGTATTAAAATAACATTTCAAAAATCTTAAATATATTTTATGTATAATATTATAAAAAATCCAGAAATATATCGATGCAATGAACATTTTAGTTCTAATACGATTCAACAGATGGCGTTTTATTTTTTACTTCATTGTAACATAGAACTAATCATACTTATTAGTTATTATGTTTTTGTTTATAGTTTTTAATACGTTAGAATATTATGTTTAATAATATTATCACTTGGTATAATAATAATCAATCTATCTTATCTTATAGAACTCCTACTGCATTTCTAATATATTATATGTGACAAGTTGACAACAGAAGGCGCTTTAAAATAAAGGAGTTCAAGTGTACCGTGTTGGCCTATATTCCATTCAGAAAATATATCAATGCAATCAACATTTTAATTCTAATATATGAAAACAGATGGCGTTTTATTTTTTACTTCATTGTAACATAGAACTAATCATACTTATTAGTTACTAGCTGTTGCCCGCGACTTCGTCCGCGTGGACTTCAGTTTATAAAGCGCGATGTCAACAAAATTGGTGTCAAAAGCTTTTATAAAAAAACTCTGGTACCCCTTAAATCAATACAGCTGTGCAGTGTGCACACAATAAGTATTTCATTTTTTTATATTAAACTGTATATTTTATGCCAAATTTTAAAGCTTAATTAGCCCCCAATTACACAACTTCACCCATAAACTATTTATCATTGATAGGTTTAAGGTTACGTCACTGCACAGATAAAGTACTGAGTTATTTAATACCGTAGAATAGATATAACAATCGAAAAAAAACGAAACTTAAATGTAAGATGATACCACCTCTTTTAAGACTTTTGAGCAAGCGTCAGCGCGATGTAGAAGACGCACGGCGCCATCTATTTTGAATTTTTGGAACTAACTTAATTTGAACAAATTTACGCATTTTCACCCCCTGACAGCCCTTTTTTCCAGTAAAAAAGTAGCCTATGTCCTTTCTCAGGCTTTAGACTATCTGTATACAAAATTTTATTACAATCGGTTCGGTAGTTTTGGCGTTTGGCGTGAAAGCGAGACTGACAGACAGACAGACGGACGAGATACTTTCGCATTTATAATATTAGTATAGATTATGTGCACACTTCACAGCTGTTTTTGGGTATTTTGATTAATTAGGGCCGCGCTACACCGGAATGGCATCGGCGAGGCGAGCACTTTCAGCGCTGCCATTCCGGTGTAGCGCGGCCCTAAGAGGGGTACCACTTACCAGGGTTTTAAAAAGTTTTTAAATTTGACACAAATTTTGTTGACACCGCGCACTATAAACTAAAGTCCACGCGGACGTAGTCGCGGGCAACAGCTAGTATAATAATAATTTAATATCTATGGACGCTTCACACCACGTCAGTCTGGCCCCGTGGTAAGTACCTGAAGGACTCGTGATACGGGTACCAGACAACGGAAATATATTTAATACTTTCATACTATACATATATTTAAGATTTTTATTATTTGATACACATATTTAATATACATCCATGACCCAGGAACTTAGAAAACTTTTTGTTCCGTCGGCGGGATTCGAACCCGTGACCCCCGGCTTGAACTACCAACAGCCCACCAACTGAGCCACAGAGGTCGTCGTATGAACGTGACACTATGAAAGTAGCAGCGCTGAATGACCAAAATTTTTTACACTTCTGTATGGCGAAACCAGTCACGCTGGGGCGCTTGCCCATACAAAAGTGAAAAAAATTTGGTCTTTCAGCGCTGCTACTTTCACAGTGAACTCTGTACAAGGAACACATACACACCCCATAGTATTATCACTTAGTTTTGTTACACCCTGTATTATTTTGCCTGTCTGTACAAACTGGTTTATACAGACAGGCAAAATACTTTATTACTATACGAGCTATTGCCCGCGGCTTCGCTCGCGTTAAGAAGTATTATTATATACAAATTTTCATCCCCTATTTTAACTTACTTGTAGACACATCTGGCGGCCGTCAAGAATATACGTTCGTGGACGCACGCCGCGGTGCATATAACTGGGTACTTGTGCCTCGTGGAGTGAACCACCTTCGCCACAAACTTGTACTTGTCCTCCGGTACTTGTGTGGCGTTGATGTGGTAGTTCTTTAACTTTGGAAAGACTGTGGGAGAATCATAAGAAGGGTAAACCTTAAAATAAATCAGATAAAAATAATAGTATCAGTGACTCCCACGCCGGTTTCGGTGACGGCCACCGTCACCGAAACCGGCGTGGGAGTTACATTGAAACCAGGCCAGTTACGCAGAAATAGTTTTATAGTGTCCAAGTGTGTGCGCAGTGCACAAGAGCACTCTCTATTCCTTTAATCTCATAACTCAGTGGGACGGAAGACCGACACGACAGAGATCAGGCGCAGAACCGACTTTTTTACATGCCCAATTATTAATAGTAAGATGAAGTAGCTAAAACATTAAACTGCAAGATTTAAGTTTTATTTTTATCCTCAATTTTTAATTTTTGACTATTGTATTTGCAAACATGAGCGAATGAAGTAGCTAGAGTTTTGTTCCATAAGAACAATTACAATTTTTGCCCTTGTAATCTGAACAAACCGTGTAACTTACCTACTTCATCATCTGGCTATTAAAAAAACACGTTTTTATTTCAAATCGTATCTCTATCCTAAAGTCTCCATTTATGAAAAAAATTAACAAATTATTACTTACCCACTACATCCACTCATGTCTTCAATTACAATACGTCATACAGAAACTAATTAAATAAAAGAATTAAAAGTGATACAGCAACTTAAGTGGAAGAAAAATAGTATTTTAAACAGATAAAACCGACTTCAAAATTTTACATAATTGACAGTTAAAATTCTCTATCTCAAAAACCACTTAACCGATTTTGACGAAACTTAAAGTATTCCTTAAGTTGAACAATACCTATTACTTAAATCGGACTTGTAGTTCCGGAGATATGCAAACACAAACATAAAATAATACATACATATTATATGCATACAATTTTGAAATTTGACACATTTGTTCAGACGCTGATATAGACTAACATATTATAATATGAAAACTGGGCAGTTCTGGGAAAATTAATAATAATAATAATAATAATATAATAATAATATCTATGGACGCTTCACACCACGTCAGTCTGGCCTCGTGCTAAGTACCTAAAGGTCTTGTGTTACAGGTACCAGACAACGGAAATATATTTAATACTTTTATACCATACATATATTTAAGATTTTTATTATATCATACACATATTTAATAGGTACACATCCAGACCCGGGAACATTGAAAACTTTTTGTTCCGTCGGCGGGATTCGAACCCGCGACCCCCGACTTGAGCTACCAACGCGCTCACCACTGAGCCACAGAGGTCGTCAATTACATTCGCGTCGAATTGATATCCTCCTTTTTTTGAAGTGGGTTAAAAATACTTACAAGTATCATTCAAGAACTGTCCTAACATAAAATCTTTTTCATACGCGGTCCGTGGTACAGTTTCTTCCAAAGAATATTGTATAGCCAATACAACAGCCATAGTTACAAATAACATTTTAAATCTATCGGAGTTACGACCATATTATTTCGTCACATTTATTACATTGTTATATAGAATGCGATAGTGTCAGAAACAACAGTAACTATTTTATTTTAAAACATAAAACACCAGTTTTTTACTGACACACCATACTTTCCCAACCAAAGCATTTTTCTTCTGCTTACGATATTTTCAAAAGGCAGTCAGTGTAAGTGAATATAAACTTATCCTAAATATGAAATATGCGGCGGTTTGTGTATTCCTTTTTGTGAAACTTCGAAAGTAATTTGATTTTACGTCATTTTAATCGGACGCCGTGCAAGTAAGGCTCAATTTACACCGCCGCGAAATAGAACGGAAAGGAAGCGTTAATCACGTCACGTCACCTCATGACACGGGGATTGTCACCGGAGAATTCTCAAGAATTCCGCGGAAGACGCGCGTTCAATTTTTTGCTCGTGTGTTATATTGTTGTCAAAAATTTCATTGTGCTATGTTAAGTTTCGTTTCGAGCATCGTGTAAAACTTCGTCGCGACATCGTGCCACGATACACGGCACGGCGTCGCGTCGTAGAAACTCACGATGCGTTCCTGTGTCAGTGCCACAACCCACAGTTGTTATTCAAAATTCAAAGATGATGGACGCTATTGAGGTTAATAATTTAATAAAGGTAGTCGCGCAACGTCTCGTACTATGGGACAAAACAAGCAGGACGCGTCTAGTGCGGTCCATTTCTCGAAATTAACTGCGACAATTCGATTAACTGCGTTACGATGTCGCTACGTAGTTTTTTACGATGCTCTCGTATCGTGTTTATGTGTCCCGGCCCGTAGTCTACGATTAGTCCGACCAGCAGGCTCAGCATGGCCACCAAAGAAAGGTTTATTCTTACGGTAAAGTAGACAAACTGATGAATTAATAAAGGAAATCTCTCTGTTAGTCCGTAAAAACTGTATTTCTACTCTTTCACATTTGTACTGTGGCCATGCTAAGCCTGCTGATTCGTCAACATCCCCGTATATATTAAGCCTTAACACCACAAATGATATTTTATTACGATAGGCCACTATTTCATTATCATCATCACCGCCATTACTGCGGATGACGGGGCAAACGAACATTACTATCCCTCTGAACACCCGCATAAATCATGAAGGTATACCTGCACGTTGATGTAGCATCTAGAGACATCGCATCTGTAAAATTAGCAGCGTATACGACCATCTTTAGGGCAACATTTATCAATCTAACGACCACATAAATATCTACGACACCAGATTCGAAGCCCCCATGGCATAAAGGCTTCGCAAGAATTAAGGTATGAATTTTAAGGTGCGTACCTTTTTTATTTTGTGGTTAAGAAAGTAAACTACATTCGACCATTTTAATACGTTATACGTAGACTAACATAGCTTTTACTATTGAGATGTGTGTATTTACAAAAACGGTTTTCACAAAGCTTATTTCTCCTTTTTTTTTGTCTGTCTAAAACGTAAGTTCAGCCCGCTCTTAATGTTATGTCGTACGACTCATCCTCAAGTATGGGATGTCATTGTCTATGATATATAACCAAGGGGAGCTACTCTTTACTCCTTGAAATGATTCAGTCCAAGTGGAAATGTGGAGGTGACAGAAACAATGAATGACCAGTATACTAATTTAGATCTATCCATGTTATACTAATATAAATTATATCACTACTAAAAGACACCTGCAACTCCGTTGTGACAAAATTCATTTATGACGTGGGAACCGTGCATTTTTCTGGGATAAAGAGTGCCCTATGTCCTTCCCCGGGATATAAAGTATATCCAATATCCATAGATTTCAGCAAAATCGGTTCAGTAGTTGGGCGTGAAGAGGTGACAGACAGACATACTTTCGCATTTAAATATTATAGTATCGATGTTTATTGATATTGAAATAATCTAATATATAAAAATAAGTCGGGTTTTCCTTCCTGACGCTATAACTCCAGAACGCACGAACCGATTTCCACGGTTTTGCATTCGTTGGAAAGGTCTCGGGCTCCGTGAGGTCTATAGAAAATGAAAATCAGAAAAACTTCAAGAGAAAAGCAGGAAAACAGGGAAAATCATTTTATGGCAAAACGTTTTATAAATTTATTTTAATGACGATTTTCATATTCAGCGCGACCTTTACTTAATATTATTATGAAACATATTATTGAGAAATAATGAACCGAAAACTTTTACAAATCTGACATGAAACACACGTGGTCATTAGTAGCATCGCATTTTGTATGACAATTGACAGCAGGCTCATACAAAGCCTTTTTAAAACGATTAACAATATAGTTTATTAAAAGCCGTATAGTTTTTACTTAAGAGGAAAATCACATTAAAGAAGAGATAATATGCCACGGCACGAACATTAGAACAGGATCGTACCTCGGTCAGTCAGAAAACCAGCGTGTGGTAACACTGAGTTTTTAGGAGGTTTAGAGGTTAGGAGGTTATTGTTGAGGATATTTCCAGTGATATGGCTACTTACAATATAATTATTCTAAGTTTCACTCGGCATAACCAGAGTAGACAGAATGATAGAGTATTATATGCCGACTTAGAACTGATGTTGAAACTTTTAAATTTGACGTATTATGACGAAAATCGTCGCTAGGGTTGTTAACTTGTTACCTACGAATTAAAAAATATGACATATTCGATGGACGTGTTCCTCTTTGGTCGTATTGTTGTTTGTGTTTTGGCACATGCGATTAAAATTGACAGAATCAAATTTTGAAATCTTCATTTTAAATATTTAAAAATAAATTATATCAGCCAGCGCGGGGCACATTCCGTTCATAATCCTAGTGAAACCCGACGAATTTGACAGATATTGAAACCTGTCCGTTTGTAATTATATCAGCCAGCGCGGGGCACATTCCGTTCATAATCCTAGTGAAACCCGACGAATTTGACAGATATTGAAACCTGTCCGTTTGTTTGCAGTCGAACTACTGGTAGTTATGTCTATTGTGGCATAACTACACGCGACAACATCTGACACCTTATTGTCAATCGTAGTTTATATAGAAAATGACAAGTTTTTGACAGGGAGTCAATGACCGCTACCGCCCAGTTACGCCGAGTGAACCTTATCCTAAGTACTCACATACGGTTTTGCTCGATAGTTTTACTCGAAATCGAGCAAAAACCACCGTGTGGACCAAAATTCACAGCTCGATGGCTCGCATCGAGCCAGTTTGAAGACTCTAATCGAGCCGGCTTGATAAATTTTTGACACAGTTAGTCTTCCTTAGTTTTTATTAATCGTAGCTAATTTTCTTCGAAATGGAGTAAAACTATCGAGCAATACTGAATGTGTGGACGAAAGCCCGAGCCGTGGTTTTTACTCTATGTGATTGCTCGATCGAGCAAAACCGTATGTGAGTACTTACACTTAATTTAATAGATAAAAAAATAACAAAATCAGAGATTGAGAAAGTGCAGGTTTGGATTAATCGAATTTAAATTTTATCATTTTATTATGACATTAAATAAAATATCGTTTACGTCGAAAATTATTAATCGATATGAAAATTTCATAGGTGATAATAATATTTCTATGGTTTATATTCAACTACGCGCAGACTCATTCTGCTTTACATACATTCGGTCAATGATATACGGCCGAATGAACAAACGAAAAACAGGCACTATAAGAGCGCCTTAAATGATTTACCACTATTTCACCTAGACAAAAGTCCGTTCGTAGCGCGACGCGCTTAAAAACTAACTCGCTTTACTATGCGGATTCTGTTCCGGTCTTTTTGCGTTCGGCATTGTTCACGCGGCTAACCACACAATACGAGCCTTTTAGAAACATCGATAGTGAACATTTTATGGTAGGTTTTAGCTTGCAGTTATTTCCTGCTCGCATCTCGGTACATGAATTTTTAAAGTTAACGCCCGGTACACAAGGGGAAAGTTTCTAAATAGTAGCCAGTTACTGTCAAGTATACTGGCTACATATACTGCTATGTGGATGCTGTTAAGCATTGGTGTGTCATCCCACATCGGACTAGTTTTGAGTAATCGGCGTTTTAAGTTTTTTTGGAATAATCTTTATTTTCTGCTTATTTTAAGCAAAAAAATGTTATTGTGCGGTATAATTTTTTTTGTTGAAATGCGTAGATTATGATTATGAAAAAAGAAATTAATTTTACATTCGTTTTTAAGAGAAAAAGTAGGTATAAAAATGGTTAATGCTATATTGCTATAATAGGGCTTATTACATATAACATTAATGTCCTATTATATAAAATTACCTCGTCACACCAACACCGCTGAACCGATTTTTCCGAAATTTGGTATGGAGATACTTTAAGTCCCTGAAAAGGACATAGGATCCTTTTTATTCCGAAAAAATGTACGGTTCCCAGGCATTCAATAAAAATGATTTCTGCTTATAGCGCTACATGGATTTCAATGATATTTGGTATGTAGGTATGTTATGTGTCGGGAAAAGACATAGGATACTTTAAATCCGGGAAAAAGGTACGGTACCCGTATGATAAACAAAAATGATTTGCGCCTAAACCGCTGAACCGATTTTGATGAAAATTGGTGTGCACATATTTGAACTCACGTGAAAGGACATAAGATAATTGTCTTGAAAATGTACGGTTACCGCGTTATAAAGTTTCCTATTTTGTGCCTAAGTCGCTGAACAAATTTTGATGAAACTTGGTATGGAGATACTTTGAGTCCCGGGAAAGGCCATAGGATCCTTTTTATCTCGGAAAAATGTACGGTTCCCAGGCGTTAAATAAAATGATTTCTGCTTATACCGCTACAATGGATTTTGATGATATTTGGTATGCAGATATTATACGTTATGTCTCGGGAAAAGACAGAGAGTTCCCGCTTCTTCTTCCCTTCCCGCACTTTCCGCAGAGAGCTCTTTTGTATTGCGCACACACTTGGGCACTATGATATTACTCCTGCGTAACTGGCCTGGTTTTATTGAAACCGGCCACCGCCACCGGGAGTTTTTAGGGTTCCGTAGCCAAATGGCAAAAAACGGAACCCTTATAGATTCGTCATGTCTGTCTGTCTGTCTGTCTGTCTGTCTGTCTGTCCGTCCGTATGTCACAGCCACTTTTCTCCGAAACCATAAGAGCTATACTATTAAAACTTGGTAAGTAGATGTAGTCTGTAAGCCGCATTAAGATTTTGATACAAAAATTGAAAAATTATCAAACATTTTAACATTTTAGGGTTTCCCCTAGGTACAACTGAAACAAAAAAAATTTTTTTGTCTAACCTATTCGTGTGGGGTATATATATGGATAGGTCTTCAAAAATCATATTGAGGTTTCTAGTATAATTTCTTTGTAACCTGAATAGTTTGCGAGAGAGACTCTTCCAATGTGGTAAAATGTGTCCCCCCCCCTCTAACTTTTAAAGTAGGTGTCGGCGCCATCTATGAGTGCGCCTGCGCAACTACAAGACGCGAACTCCGCGACTGCAGCGCCAGCGGAGGTACCGCACAACATCGACTCGACGCAACGTGAACATCGCGCGGGAGCGCCCCGCGCATACACCGCGACAACTTCGTGGCACCGCCCCCGCACACCTTTCACAACTGAAATAATTTTTCAATATACGCCGATTCATCGCCTGGACAAGTCGTTTCATTCCATCTCCAAAAGTAGTCAAAATTCTGCAAATCATTACCATAAATCTGGTCCTTCGAGCCGGATACAGGTCTGGCTTCCATCGTTCCAAATCCCATCTCCTCAAACTTTTATTAATACCGTGCTGTTTTTTTTAATTTTATAGATACGCGATCGCTGCAAGCAGTGCAGAAGCAGTGCAGTTTAACTGTGAGTACCCTTGCTTTTTTGTAGAAATTCAAAATGGTGGGTGATGGAGTAGCTCAGGGTGAATCTAGCATGATTAAAAGCCCTCGAGTACCGAAAACCACAGACTTAATAAGGAAAAGGGGTGCTTTAAAGGCTAGGCTTACGAATTTCGAAAAATTTGTTACTAAATTTGAAAATTTATCGTTAAACTCACAACAAAAGTGTGAAATTAAGTTACGCGTGCAGGCTATGTCTAATATGTTTAATGATTTTGAGATTTTGCAAACTCAAATCGAGGAATTAAGTACCAATCAGGAGGAAACTAGGCAATTTCTAGAGAGGGAATCTTTTGAAGACCAATATTACCGCGTGTTAGCAGTCGCACATAGCTTAACACAAGATGGCGACGGTTTGAAAACGTACAAACAGAATAGTTTTAACAATTTTTCTTCCGTGAAATTACCTGATATTAAGCTACCATCCTTTGATGGCGCGTACGATCAATGGCTAGAATTTAAAAATTCGTACGTTACCATGATCCACTCTCGCACAGATTTAGATCCAGTTCAAAAGTTTCATTATTTAAAGTCATCCCTTTCAGGCAGTGCATTGCAGGTAATAGGAGCCTTAGAATTTACCGCCGAAAATTATACCCACGCATGGGAATTATTAGATACTCGATTCAATAATACGCGTTTACTAATACATAACCACGTGAAGGCGTTATTTGCTATTCAATCTATACAGAAAGAGTCTGCATCGCAATTGAGAAAATTAATAGATAATATATCTAGGAACTTAAGAGCGTTAAAATCTTTAGGCGAACCAACAGGGTCATGGGATACGTTAGTAATTCATTTAATGGTTTCAAAACTAGACCCCTCCACGGAACGCGAATGGGAGGAACACAAAGGTTCTTCTAAATTTAATTCACAAAACAATAAAAGTGTGATTAAATTAGATCATTTTTTGTCATTTTTAAAAGATCGCGCAGATGTATTAGAAATGATAAAGGCTAGCGGTAGTAAATACTCGGCTGACACGAAATTTCCTTCATATAACTATAATAAAAAGCCTGCTAGCTCCCAACAAGTTCGTAGTTTTACTAGCACGCATTTAAATAACAATTCTCAGCACACGAAACAAAAGCGATCGTGCCCGATGTGTAACGACGCTCATCCCATATACTCTTGTTCGAAATTTCTTAATTTAGAGGTTAACGATAGAATTAAATTCGTTAATTCAAAAAAGTTATGCCGTAACTGTTTACGAAGCGGTCATTCAGTATCCGCATGTACATTTGGCCCGTGTAGGCAGTGTTACAATAAACACAATACTTTGCTTCATAGTAGCAATTATAATTCGCAACTCGACACCGAAGTAGGTACATCTACGTCGTCGCATGTGTCGAGCTTAGCGCCGCCGCCGCTGCCGCCGCTCGAGGCTAGCGCGGGCGCAACCGCGGGAGTCAAGACTCAGTCCACTGCGTTATACGCAACTAATTTAAAACATAATCGGGAAAACGTTCGTGATTATAATACGCAATCTTTAATTTTGCTATCGACTGCACTAGTAGACGTTATAGACAGTGATAATAAGTGTCACCAAGCGCGCATATTATTAGACAGCGGTAGTCAACATTGTCTTGTAACTAAGGAATTTACAGATAGAATAAACGTACAATTAATACAGTCCTCTGTTCAAGTCGTGGGAGTAGGTCATTCTATCACACAAATTACGCATAAGTGTGATATTAATATACGTTCAAGAACGAGTAATTTTCATACGCGCATAAAATGCTTAGTTCTACCGTATATAACTACTAATATGCCTTCATGTCCCATTGACTATCATAATTTAAATATTCCAAATAAATTAAAACTCGCAGATCCTAAATTCTTTGAGCCGTCACAAATAGATATGTTGATTGGTGTAGACAAATTTTGGGAATTTTATTCGGAAGGTGTATGGAGACTCCCCACAGGACCCTACTTACATAACACAAAATTAGGTTGGGTAGTTTCTGGGCCTGTCTACAATACCTTCAATACGCGCTACAACAAGCAATTTAATTGCAACATAATAAATAATTTAGACGCACAATTAAAAATGTTTTGGGAACTCGAGGAGGTGCCTCAAGTTCAAAATGTTCTCACAGCTGATGAACTCATCTGTGAAAATATATTTAAAGAAACTTTCGCTCGCGAGAAAGACGGTAGATTTTCGGTTCGCATTCCGCTTAAAGAATCGCCTACTATTCTCGGTGATAGTTATTCGTTTGCCGAAAAACGATTTTACGCTTTAGAACGCAAGTTTCGGCGTTCGCCTGAACTTAAATCGAAATACATTGAATTTATGCGCACATACGAGGAGTTAGGACATATGACTCAAATAGATAGTTATAGTTCTCCTAATTATTTTTTGCCGCATCATGGCGTTATAAACGAAAATAGTATTACCACAAAATTACGCACGGTTTTTGATGCTAGTGCTGTTACAACGTCCGGCAAGTCGTTGAACGATATTCAGTATATCGGTCCTACGCTTCAAAATGATATTTTTTCAATTCTTCTACGTTTTCGTCAGTTTAGGTTCGTTGCATGTGCAGATATTACTAAAATGTATCGACAGATAAATATACAAGAGGATCAACGGAACCTCCAATTAATCTTGTGGCGAGCTGATCCATCAGAGCCTCTAAAAACGTACAGGCTCAACACGGTTACTTACGGTACCGCGTCCGCGCCTTACTTAAGTATTCGATGTTTAAAACAACTCGCGCAGGATCACATTAACAAGAATAACGATAATTCATGTTCCACTAGTACCGAAGATCCTAATAACGTAAATTTAATTTCAAAAATAATTAATGAAGATTTTTTCGTAGATGATTTAATTACTGGCCATGATGATCGTCACACTTTGACGCACATTTGCAATCGCATTACCTCGATATTAGAATCGGGTTGTTTTCCACTACATAAATGGCAATTTAACTTTGATATAACCTTGAGTGACAGTGTTAGGGATTTATCTGTAGGTGAAAATTGTCATAACAAAACGCTAGGTTTAGGTTGGTTTAATCGAAGCGACGAATTCTATTTTAATACTAAACTTAATTTAAATAGCCCTCAAAATATATCGAAGCGGTATATATTGTCAACAATTTCTAGTATATACGATCCGCTAGGTATGTTATCACCTGCGGTCATACGCGCTAAAATTATTTTACAAAAGGTTTGGCTTGCCAAACTCGATTGGGACAGTACAGTGCCTTATGATATAAAGTGTTTATGGGACAAATTTATAACCTCATTTAATTGCTTATCGAATATTCGAATACCACGTCACGTGATAGGCCCGCACAAACAATTTGTCGAATTACATATATTTACAGATTCATCACAAAGCGCCTACGGAGCTTGCGCTTACGTGCGTACCTATTCTGATAATAATTATCCCATAGTTGTAAAATTATTGTGCTCTAAAAGTAAGGTCGCTCCGCTCAAGGCCGTTAGTATTCCTCGTTTAGAATTATGTGGGGCGCTCGTAGGAGCCAAACTATATCGTAAAATAATTGATTCGCTAAGATTACAATTTTCTAAGATTTATTTTTGGACAGATTCGACTATAGTACTTGGTTGGTTACGCATGTCACCACACCAGTTAAAAACGTTCGTCCAAAACAGAGTTGCCGAAATTAATGAGTTAACAAGTGGCACATTCTGGCGACATGTAGGTACTACAGACAACCCCTCGGACCTATTAACTCGCGGTCTAGATCTAGACGCCCTAGTGGATAGGTCCCACATATGGTGGGAAGGGCCTACATTCTTACGTCAGCACCATTCAGAATGGCCAGACTCAACACTTACATTCAACGAGACGCAACATAATTTACCCGAAATTAAATCTTTAACTGTAACATGTATGTTAAACAAACTTTATGTTAAAAATGAAATCATAGACTTCAATAAATTCTCATCATTTAATCGCCTAAGGCGCACAGGAGCTTATGTACTTCGCTTCATTCATAACTCACGCGCACGCAAACATAATCGCAATACCGGATCCTTATCAGTAGACGAGTTGAACGCGTCGCTTGCACTAATTACTCGTCTCGCGCAGATAGAATCCTTTCCTAATGAATACAACAGTTTAAATAATAACTTACCATTGAAGACATCGAAAAATATAATAGGATTAAACATATTTTTAGATGAAAATAAATTATTACGTGTAGGTGGTAGACTCACGAATTGTAACAATTACAGTTACAATAAAAAACATCCTTACTTACTCGACGGTAAGCATAATTTTACTCGTCTTTTATTTACATTCGAACACTTAAAACTCTTTCACGCAGGACCCCAATTACTTTTATATACTATCAGAGAAGATTGGTGGCCATTGAATGGTAGAAATTTGGCACGACAAACTGTACGTAAATGTGTACTTTGCACACGCTTTAAGGGTAAAACACTTACACCTATCATGGGTAACCTGCCCCAGGAACGAGTAGAAACTGGGTTTCCGTTTTTAAAGTGTGGGGTGGATTATGGTGGCCCATTTTTAATTTTAAATCGCCGTGGGCGAGGTGCACGGTTAGAGAAATGTTATATTTGTTTGTTTGTATGTTTTATTACTCGCGCTGTGCATTTAGAGTTAGTCACTAGTCTTACCACAGAAGGATACTTACTTGCTCTCAAAAGATTCATCTCTCGCAGGGGCAAACCCTTAGAAATTCATTCTGATAACGCAACAAATTTTGTGGGGGCCATGAAAGAATTTAAAAGGTTTTTTGATTCACATTCCTCAACTATATTAGATCATGCGCACGACAACAATATTAAATTTAAATTTATACCACCTCGCTCACCACATTTTGGAGGTCTATGGGAAGCAGGGGTCAAATCGTGTAAATTTCATTTAAAACGGGTCGTAGGTAATGCACACCTAACTTACGAGGAATTCAGCACGGTATTGATACAGATTGAGGCCGTCCTGAATTCCCGTCCAATTTCTCCTATGTCCGCAGATGCAGATGACCTTTTACCTCTTACCCCAGCTCACTTCCTCATAGGCAGACCTATGACCTCACCAGCATCTGACGACCTGACGTCGGTGCCTGTTCATCGCCTGCCTCGCTTCGACCGACTGGAGCAGCTGCGGCAGCACTTCTGGGAGCGGTGGTCCAAGGAATATGTCTCGGAGCTGCAGACGCGCACAAAATGGAAAAAGGCCAGCCCGGACACACTAACCAAGGATACCCTAGTCCTTATCAAGGAAGACAATCAACCGCCGTTGAGATGGCGGCTGGGCAGAGTTGAAGACGTCTACAAGGGCAAAGACAACGTCGTGCGAGTGGCAAAAATTCGCACGGCCAACGGCTTGATAAATCGAGCATTTTCAAAAATTTGTCCCCTTGTTTCAGAAGCCTAGTACACACAAAATTAGGCTGATTTCATTTTGGAAGTCCTGCAGCTGCAGCAGCCTGCGTACTTCCAAGGGAGGCGGTATGTCGGCGCCATCTATGAGTGCGCCTGCGCAACTACAAGACGCGAACTCCGCGACTGCAGCGCCAGCGGAGGTACCGCACAACATCGACTCGACGCAACGTGAACATCGCGCGGGAGCGCCCCGCGCATACACCGCGACAACTTCGTGGCACCGCCCCCGCACACCTTTCACAACTGAAATAATTTTTCAATATACGCCGATTCATCGCCTGGACAAGTCGTTTCATTCCATCTCCAAAAGTAGTCAAAATTCTGCAAATCATTACCAGTAGGGGCATGATAATTCTAAATATATGATGTTCATTACTATAAAAACTACAAGCAAGTAGTTTTTTTTATACGTCATAAATGGTAAACCTTAATTTACCTTTCATTAAATCAACTGAAATATAAAAATAAATCAAAAACCTTTTTATTTCATAGAAATTAACCTTATTGCTGCTGCGGAACCCTTCATGGGCGACTCCAACTCGCACTTGGCCGGTTTTTATTTATTAATTACCAGCATTGGACACAATTATTGAAATACTCGTTAGTCTAATTAAATTATTAATCTAATTGCAAACTAAAATTAGAATACATTTTATACATATTATTAACTAATTAACTTACGGGTAATTTCAGATGCACAACAATTACTTCATCAATCTGATTAATTTGTAATCTGATTAAAATTACTAATTACTTTTTGCCCAACTCTGCACGTGATAAACTTATTATTTCTACATTAACTAAATTTAATCAAAATCGGTTTAGCAGTTTAAACGCAAATTCTTAAAGTATAGGGTGAAAACCGAACATTTTCCATGATAAAAAAATATATTATCCTATGTCCTTCTCCAAAACCTTACGTAATATCTACATGTACTCTATATCGATATCATAAGCCAAATTCATTTTGTTGACTGCGCGGGAACCGTACATTTTCCGGTAAAAAAGTATCTAATGTCATTTTAATTGATTCAAAGTATCTGCATACAAAATTTTATCAAAATCGGTTCAGCGGTTTAAGCGCAAATCATTTTAGAAACATAGTACATAAATGCTATATACAAAACCTCACTTACAGGAATAAGCATTAACCATTTTTGTACTCTAGAATATTCTACAATTGGTTTTCAAAAAAATGGATTTCACTGTCGTAAAACTTATGTTATAAAGAACAAAACTGCATTATTAACTCAAAATTCGATTTTATGTGGAATGAAACACTAATGCTTAAGAGCAGCCATATATGAGTAAGTATCTAGAAACGTCATACTGTTTCTTCTTCTTCCTATTTAACGACCATACTCGTACTATAGGTCTACCAGAATCTGTTTCAACTTTCAAAAAATATCCTTGATCATTGGAAAAAAAAAATATATTTGCATGTTACGCCAGCGCATTGACGTACGTCAATATTCTACGTCACAGTTGTCTCACCAGTGGCACTGGCCCGTATACTGAGTTATATTTAAGAACCCACGTAACATAAAACTGCAAAATTAGGTCACAAGACCCTTCTGTTTTAAGAATGACTACTTTCGAGGAATGTGTAGTGTAGTGTGAAACATGTGGATGTATTTCTAGTGATACACTACAACTTACAAGGTGGTAGCTTTAGTTCTGATTTCAGCTAAGCGCCAAAACATTCTTAATAAATGTTGATAATATAGGATGATATAGGTACCGCCTTAAGAGGATTCCACACCGCCCTTTTTTCCATACAAACGTTGTCCCCTGTTTCCTCCCTGGATAATGCTAGTAGAGTTATAATTTTTTTCCTGAATATCTACGGCCACTAATACAATGTCTCTATGTTTTCTTTTTTTTCATAATTTAATTATTAAATAAGATATGAACGTTCAAAAACCCAAAAAAATGGCCAGATTTTCCACTGTGTTCAAACGTCCAGAAAACAGATTTGGCTAGATTATACAAAAAAAGCAAAACATAGGAACACAGCTCAAGCCTTTTTTTAATCTTTAATGAAAAAAGTACTTAAATCGGTTAAGTTTTGGAGAAGGAATCAGGGGACAACGAATCGTTGATTTTCTGGATTTTCTGCAGTTGTCTCTATCCCGTTCTTTTTTTTCATTTCTCTAGCCCCTGTTGTATCCTCTTAAATGAGGCACGCACACATGGGCATCTTTTACACGACTTTTAATGTAACTTTAAACAACAAACTTTTTAATGGCCATACAGGTTTGTGTTATATTTTATGCTGCTATGTAAAGTAACATAAAAGTAATCTTAAAAATATTATATAGTAAAGTCTTATAATATTTATGTAATAATGCAAGGGTGATCTGATATTGCAGTGTGGAAATACTTTTTGTTATTTATCTTTCATATTATTCCACCGAAATCTTTCACCAAATCCGCCATTCAGATTGTAATATTTCTGTATCGGCCAATAACGATTTCCATATCGAAACGTTATTAAGTTTTATTATTATTGCAATAACGTTATATTTAACTGTATTGTTTTGTGTGAATGAAAAGTTGGTTTTTCATATGAGTAAAATTTATACGAAGCCACGCATAAAGAAATAGATGTGGCACCATTCTACTTATATATAAAATTCTCGTGTCACAAAGTTAGGCCGCGCACTCCTCCGAAACGGCTTTACTGATTTTAACAAAATTTTATATGCATATTCAGTGGGTCTGGGAATCGGCTACTGGGTACTTTTTATATTGATAAGTGCATTTGTTGAATAAATAATAGTAAAATATTACTACTCGAGACTGACGGCGACCATTGTTTGTGCGACGGGATAGCGATGGACGTTGCCATGGTGACAATATACTTATTTAGTCACTTCAATAAAATAATATGGGTGAAATACTTTATAACCTTTGCCGGGACAGCTAGTACTAATAAAATATTATAATTGCAAAAGTGTGTCTGTCTGTCTGCCTATTACCTTTTCATTCCCAAGCCGCTGAACCGGTTTTGCTGAAATTTTGTATGGAGAAACTTTGAGTCCCGAGAAAGGACATTGGATACTTTTGACCCTGGAAAATGTACGTTTCCTGCGAAAAATGAATTTTGGTGAAACGGAACTCAGCCCCAAAATTCATTTTCAGTACGCCCGTAAATACGGGCGTCATATTAGTACATAGAGAATAAGACTTTCTTTTTATGATTGTAAAATTTTCAAGGTACTCGAACACTACTAGTGCATAATGCATACAAGGTGTAACAAAAGTAAGTGATAATACTTTAGGGTATGTACGTATTCCTTGTAGAGAGTTCACTGTGAAAGTGGTAGCGCTAGAAGATAAATTTTTTTTCACTCTTGTATGGGGAAACTCGTGACGCTAGGGCGCCTGCCCATATAAAAGTGAAAAAATGCTGGTCTTACAGCGCTGGTACTTTCATAGTGACCTCTCTATAAGGAACATGTACACACCCTAAGCTATTATCACTTAGTTTTGTTACACACTCTTTTTCAAAAAGTTCCTGGGTCTTGGATGTGTATTAAATATTTGTATCATAATATTATAGTAAAAATCTTAAATATATTATGTAAAGTATAAAAGTATTAAATATATTTCCGTTGTCTGGTACCTGTAACACAAGTCCTTCAAGTACTTAGCACGGGGCCAGACTAAGGTGGTGTGAAGCGTCCATAGATATTATTTTTATTATGACCCTGTATATCATGATGTACTTTGCTTTAAGAATGTATGTGAGATACATTCATACATCCATTACGCAGCGAGTAGCAGTCTCTGATGTATCTGAAGTAGGATCGAATTGAGGAAATGTTGAAGATGATGGCTTTTGAAACGTTTGAAAGTGTTTCCTATGCTTTTATGACATATTGATGATTATATATTCACTGCTCTGTTGCAAATTGTTGAAACAATTTTACCTAGCCCGGAGGTGTCCTGGAGGCGAAGCCTGTATGCTTCGCCTAGTCTAGCACCCTCAAGCATATTCCCAAAAAGTTCATGGCTAAATAACATTTACCGTGACAGCTAATTAATCCACATAAGGGGACTGCTAGCCAGTTTCCAATTAGATAAGTTTTATCAAAAAAAACTTTTTATCCTAATCAAAAGATTCCACCAAATGATACACCAGAATACGGTCTCATTTCCTAATTTGAGATGATCAACTCATAACATTAGGTTTATCGTCCTGGAGCATCCATCATCGTCTTTATCAACAGTCCTCAAGTTAATGTACCCAAACTAATGCGTTAACGTTTGCGATCGCTTTCACAGATTAATCTTTAATTTCAAACGCTCTTGTGATTAAAAATGTCGGAGGCGGAAATCATTTTTGTACCTATTTTCCTACGACTTCGTTTGTGTTAGCCAAATTTTATATCTTGCCAGTAAATTAACGATTTATTTAGTTATAAGCAAAGTTTTTAAGCCGGCAAACCTGTAAAAATAAATAGTAGTAATAATTTAAAAAATTATAACGCTTTATAAAAAAGATAAGCACGGTTATTTTTTGTGTGTTATCTACTGCTTACAGCTAAAAGTTTGTACAAGAATTAATTATAATTATTGTCATACCTTTATACCCGAATATAAACCATATTTTTATCATATTTCTTAAAATGTTTAATGCAAAGTACGACTTATGTTAATATAGAATGTTTTTTTTACAACTAAGTACTATAACTATATTTGCATGATATCAATATCATAACCTTATATTATAATCCTTTAATATTCTCATTGCTCTATCCCCAACAGCTAATCGTCAACAAGATGGCGGCCAAGTAAAACAAAATGGCGGGCAGCATTACCACAGACAATATTAGCCGAGGACAAATTATCGTCGCCGCAGTACCGTCGTGATTTATTCTACAGAACATGTTCTGCGAGCTTTATTTAATCAATTGTACTTTTTCTGCGAACAAAAACTTGCTAGCCGTAAGTGTATTGACTCAGTCGAGCGTATCGACGGGTGCAAAGTAAAAAGAGTCATCTACAAAACAGCTACTTTTCAGGAGAGCGCATAATAGGAAAAAATGCTCCCATTTTGTCAATTTCCAATCAAATTTATTGAAATTTTCATCGTTGTTTCATTATTTATAAATTAATCCACATGTATATTTAATTTCTTCTATTTATGTTTAATTTACGAGATATTGTAGTTGTCTGCATCTACATTGCGCTTGAAAATATGACAACTGAGTTAACTACCACTTGGTCGTTTCTACGTGGGAATTAAAAATTATATTTATTAAAGTATTTTTACCGATTACTAGTGCGATTATCAGTACCTACGTAAAGTGTAACACTTTATTTTATTAAAATATGTAGTTAATGCCCGTTTTACACCTTAAAAACACCAAGTTCAGAACATAATTGCATAGATATCTTTTTCTACGTTGTCGATTCGGTGCAAGGTGCACGATTTAGAAGGAAGTTAAAATATGAAATACTAGCTTTTGCTCGCGGCTTCGCTCGCGTGGAATTTGAAAATCACGTAAAATGCAAATATTCCTGTAAGCTCCCTTAGAAACATGATGTTATTCCAAGACCAAAAGTAGCCTAGTAACATAGGCGGTTTCATCTTTTCAAATAAGTTTATGCCAAAAAACAATACGATTAGTTTCTTAGTTAGAGCGTGAAAGGACAAACAAACAAATAAATAAATAAACAAACATACTTTCCCATTTTAATATTAGTTTGGATATACTTAGGAATCATTCATTTACTTTCGTATAAATCGTAATTTCTCACAACAAAAATGAAATTCTGTGTCAATACTTTAATTACTTTAAAACTAATTTAAAAAGTATTCAGTATCATTATCAGTAATGGAACTATGTTGTAAATTATTATAATTTAGGCAGAGGCTTATTACGAGTAAGTCTTTGTACTTGGCACTTGTGAATTGTGATCATGATGTGTTCATTATAACATCATAAGCATCGCCGGACGTTTTACACCATCGGAGGGATGTATTCGATTCTTCAGAACACAAAATGAAATTTTATTTCAACGGTTTCTCAATTGCTTTTCATGATCACAGAGATCCTAAAACCGGTCAAAGATAAGTTAAAAGGAAAACTTCGCGAGATATTTTTGCGCTACAGTTAAACTTGCAAATGCCGGAATATGATGTTTTGCATATTTTGTTTACCTAAATTTTGTCGTAATTTACGTCATGTGTCAATACACGTGTCTTTATTTCTCAATCGCCTTTTCTTTAGATCAATACTGAACTGACGTCTTTTTCTACCGTTTAACGAGGAAGGCGTAGAATATTCACTTGATGCCTCCACTGCCGAAGAAGTATCAATGGTGTTGTCTTTAGAAGATTCACAGTTTGAGAGGGATAATATACTCGATGGCTCGATATATGAGTTAATAAACTCAAGCAGGTCATAGATTATATGAGATCAAACTATCTGTTTAATAAAAAAGACATAATATTTTGATCTAATACTGATAATGGTCGCGGCGGACTTGAAGTGATGAATTGTATTCTGAGGGCGTTGGCGTATTTAATAATTTGCTTAGATCGACATCCAAATTTTCAAAATCATTTTATATTTTAGACTGAGAGTGAACTGGTGTGACTGGCCCAGAGTATTCAGATCATGGGGACTTATCTTACGAAGTTAACTTATATTCATTTGTATTCATCGCTGATACATCAAGGTTTTCTATAGAAGTTCAATAATTCTTCATCGGGCAACACAGTATTTTGCTCGATAAATCTATCGTTTATGTTCTGGAAACTTTCAACTTCTTTAAAAAGTTGTTTTGGACTTTCTGAACATGAAACAACAGTAAAAAATAACAGAAAGAAATTAGAAGTCAATTAATATAATAACAATAAGAATTAACATAGAAAGGTACTCATAAACATAACAAACAATACTAATTTACAAAAGTAAATTGAGACATCTAAATCACAATCGCAACGTAGAAAAAGCTATATGGCAGATAGCCGCTTATGCCGCATAACATTAACCCCGCGCGTCCCGCGTATAGACGATCAGCGGTAGTTATCCGCATCTACGTCGTGCAATTTCACAAAACAGGAGTAGATGTCTTCTTTTACGTGACAAAAGTACCAGAAATAAGGTGATATTTGAATTTTTGTTTTTGTTATGTTGTAGAACATGATATTTTAAGCTAGTTTCTACAAAAAAACGAAAAACTCAAAATTGCAGATGACTTTTTTTACTTTGCACCCGTCGGTATGTAGAACGGATATTAAGAAATGTTTCATATTTTCATTAGTATTTGCTAAGGTAAATATGGAAGCCAAAGTTAATAAAATTACGATAGTGCTTTAATTAAGTTTTATTTCCAGCCTACATTATTCTTATTCAGTGATCTACTTGAGCACTGGATCGCTAATGGAAAAATGTGAACGGGCACTAGTATGCACTGAATTATTGCATTCCAGTGTACGCCAGTGCCCGTTTACATTATTCCAGCAGTAATCATATATGTAATATCCAGCCCAAACCAGCTATTAATATGCTGTTCTTTTCATTCCTTGATGATTCATGAAAACTTTAAGGCAGAATTACTGGAAAATAATTAACCTAGACTGAAAAAACGATTTAGTTTTGTGTTTGACGGATTATTTTTATTGTTGCTAAATTTAGAATTTGTCAATTTAATTTTCATTTGGTTCTTACGACTCCATCTATCATTCTATAAATTATCGCAAGACCCTCTCTTTTCCCGTAAAAAGTAGACCATGTTGGTTCGCTCTGGGAGCTATAACGCTCATCCAATCCTTAGATGCCTCAAGCGCTTATTACAAGAACTTGCAGTAAAAATCTCCAGGGAGGAAATACGACCCCCGTTATAGGATACTATATTATTACTAGCTGTCCCGGCAACGTTGTTTTGCCATAATAAAGTATTTCACCCAATACATTATACACAAATTTTCGGAAGTTTCTAATGTTGCAATTAACTACATATTCCCCGTTTTACATTTTTTAGATAAATTTTGAACTAAGATAACTAAAAAAATTGGATTTTTGTGCGATCTTGGCAACGCGTCAAATGTATGGTCAAGGACGTTTGTTTAGGGGAATGGCCTTAAAACTGAACTTTATTTTCTAGACAAGAAGATACATACTGAATTGACAGAACTGCCGCGGGTAGCATTTGCATGGCGTCGCTTCGTTGCCGTATGAACTAACCCTTACAGAGGGCTTAGCCAAAACGTTTTCTTTATCGCTTCTTTGTAGAATCGCCGTTCAAAATTTATAGAATTGACATACGCATTTGTCGCATACGCACGCTGTACTTCACCTGTCATTAGAACTCATTTTATCTGTAAACAAATTTTATGTACAAAAAATGTCACAAATGCTGTTCTGTTGGTGAGTCTATAAAAATAAATAAATAAATCGAAATGAATTTAATTTAGTCATGTCATTTCGGCTTTTAATTTAAGCAATTTTAGTTGCCCGTATAAACGGGCAAATAAATTTGCTCCACTCCAGTCAATTCTCATCAACTTTGACGTCACGACTACATCAAGCAATTTTCAGCAACAATCAGCAATATTGCGCTTCTTAAGTCAAGCCAATTCCATACCTTTTAATCGGCGATCCTATACAGAAGCAATGATGAAAACGTGTTGGCTAAGGGCTCAGCTGGTGTATTGTTAAGTAACAATCAATTTTCTCATAATATGTTATTAAAATTGTATACGAATTTCGTAGCAGATCCATTTCGCAATACTATGGAAATGGAAAACAATTTAAAATTGATAAATTGAATGTGCAAAATTGCTACGAAAACTTTATTTTATTTTCTTTTTTAAACAAGTCACACAATATTTTTATTATTGGCTGGTAATAAAATATTCAAATAAAATATTAAAAAAACGCCGTGTACTTTTTTAATAAAAAATATATTATAATACATAAAGTTAATATACCTAGAGGAATAGAGCAACAATCTCGAGCTGTCAAACGAAACCAAAATTGGTTTTCATCTGTGTGAGAAATATGTGTACGTTAAGTACGTGTAGAGACATGCTTTGGCACGAATGGGCCGGCTCGACCGGAGAAATACCACGTTCTCACAAAAAACCGGCGTGAAACAGCGCTTACGCTATGTTTCGCCGAGTGAGTGAGTTTACCGGAGGCCCTACCCTATTCCCTTTCCTACCCTCCCCTATTCCCTTCCCTTCCCATCCCTACCCTCCCCTATTACCCTATTCCCTCTTCAAAGGCCGGCAACGCACCTGCAGCTCTTCTGATGCTGCGAGTGTCCATGGGCGACGGAAGTTGCTTTCCATCAGGTGACCCGTTTGCTCGTTTGCCCCTTATTTCATTAAAAAAAAAAAAACATATTTCTCATACAAGCATGATTGAACATGAATTCTATGAGATTAAATTGTCAACGTGCGGCACGTGCCGACTGGACGTCAAAAAAAGAGTGCTGCTGTCATGTATCACACGTCTCTTTTTACCACGCAGTGTTACTGATAGTGACATCTCTGTGACTTTTCTAATTTGACACTAAAAGGCAGATTGGTTTAAATTTTTTTTCTTGTTTAAATAATATAAAGTATTTAGACAATAAAAATATGATTAAATATGTTTGTTCCTGTCTTGTTTTCACTTCTGTCGGCAGTCCGTACTAATGGACTACAACACATGGTTTTTAAATCATCATAATAGCATCATAATTTAGGATTAAAATATGATGATAGCATAAAACATCCATTACATAAATGCAAATCTTAAATTAGCATTAAAGTGTTTATTTTGAGCGAATCCCACTTACATTTCTCACTTCTGAATAGTATTTCTTTTAATAGAACTCATCTCACGAGAAAGTAGATGAATGGACACGATCGTTGAGGCTAGTAATGTAAGTGTTCCACATTTAAATATAAAAAAAACTATTCGTTTTCAAAGTTCTTTTTAAAGTCTATAAAAGTCTAGTACTACAATTAGTATAGCATTATTCAGACATATTGTAAGTTTAGTGTTAAAATATTACGCTATAAAATATGTTATCCATTTTAATTTAAAATTAGACATCTGCAAATTTATGTTTTAGGCATTCGCGAAATAGTGTCAATGCAAGATTTAAAAAGTTTAAAAATATGAAATTCGAAGAATTAAAAATCTGGGTGAAGGTGAGGCGTGGTGTGAATCTGTCGCGGAATTTCTGGTTTCAAATGTATAATTAGCACCATCTTTTTTTCCTTGCTAGTTTTTAATTTTTTTAATATGTTGATTTTAGTTGCATGAAAGAAATCTTATATCTTCCGAGATTCCGAGATTTTCATGAAATTTAGTATATAGGGGGTTTCGGGGGCGATAAATCGATCTAGCTAGGAATCATTTCTAGAAAATGTCATTTTCATATGATACCGAGCAAAGCTAGTAATATTAATTTAGGAAAATATATTTTGATACAAGTAAACAAGTAAAACTTGTAGGGTCTGTAAACAAGTAAAACATCTTTGTACTGGGATAATAATTCATTATAATGGAAATTTTTGTGATAATACCTAAGTGCCTTATAAATTATTGATACTTGATAAAGTTTTAATTTTACATTTCTAAACTTTGCATAAGTCCAATCAATCAAGAAAAAAAAAATATAAAAAACTTTCCTTAGAAATCCTAGCTGAAAGCTTCAGATGAGGTTTCTGAGATATTATTACTAACAATAATATTGAAGAACTCCAGTTTTTTTTTGTCAAGAAATAACAATAACTTAGCACATAAAGGACCGTTAGAAACGTTTTGTAAATTGTTTCTTTATTGCATGGTAAATAATAATTGGCGTTGAAATAAGTATCATAGTAATTGCTACTATCTTAGTTATCTTAGTTACAGAAGGCTATATTTTTACTATGGCGGCGCAGCTAGTCGCCGCTACCAACGAAATATATTCCGGTAATATGGGGTGTATAGAATTTGCGGGGTCAAAAGAATTTTGCGGGGTTATAGGGATAGAGTGTCCATCCTCAACCAGTGGGTGGCAAATGAGTAACTTTCTATGGAGCTGTTAAGAGGAAACGCTAACACTGTTTTTCCATACAAACGTATTCCGCAATTTACTCCCTGGACAATGCGTCTAGACAAATTATTTTTAATACAATATTGGGATCTGTTGAAGCTATGACTCTACGTTAAATTTTTTCTAAATTTACTGATGAATAAAAAATATGACCCTTCAAAAATCAAAAAAATGAATGCCCCGTACCCCGCCAATCCACCGACCATAAAACAAATTCGAAAAATAAAATAAAAACATACAGGCATAGACTCACTCTTCCTGAAGATATATATAAAAATAATAATTAGATAGGCTCTATTTTGAAGGAGGAATTAGAGGACTACGTCACGATTTACTGTATCTGTCTATATTGTGAAGCGAAGAATGGCAATAGTTTCTTCGTTTAAATTCTGCTACACCCGCATTCCCTCTTCATATTTTGTTTTAGCGACAACTGGTTGCATCCATGGTGTTGTAGTGTGTGTTATAATTCTCGGTAATTGCATATTGTTAAGTCAGCTTATTTGTGGCGCGGCGAGTTAACTCCTGCGAGAGTCAGTCGTCTGCCCATCGCCAACCTAACTTGTTGTGCGAATAAAGTGATTCAGCGCATCCAGTATTTAATTTGAAGACCCCCAGCCTTTGTACACTAAAGTGTTCTGGTGAAATATAGTCCTACAACCTACTAGATGACTCCAGCAACTCCTTTGTACCCGCAATTCGTTTATTGCGCGGAAACTGTAATATTTTTTTCCGGTATGAAATGTATTCTATGCCCTTTTCTGGGATTCAAAGTATCTCCATTTAGTCCAGCGACTTGGGCGTGATAAGTAACAGGCAGATAGACAACACACTTTTTAAGAGGGAATAGGGTAATAGGGGAGGGTAGGGAAGGGAATAGTGGAGGGTAAGGATGGGAATAGGGTAGGGGATTGGGCCTCCGGTAAACTCACTCACTCGGCGAAACACAGCGCAAGCGCTGTTTCACGTCGGTTTTCTGTAAGGACGTAGTATTTCTCCGGTCGAGCCGGCCCATTCGTGCCGAAGCATGGCTGTTCCACGTATGGATATCTGAATGCACCATCAATTAATGTTCCCGCTTTCCGTTAACAAAGTGAAGCATAAACCCCCAAGACCTAATCACAAACACTTGTAATTCTTCACCGCACGAACAAACTTGGCGTTTAGGGACGAAACAAAAATAATTTGTCAAGTGGACAAATCTATTGATATTCAAAGGATGACAGCGGCCGGCCTCTGGAGAGGGAAATAATTGGATTCCAGGATGTGGACTTTGTTGTGGGAACATTTATAAGGCCGTACGGTTCATACATGATTTCATTTTTATTGGTTGAATTAGTACGCTTATTCTATTATATAAATCGTCGATGCAGCTTCAATAGGGATGATGACAAGGTCAAAGATTAGCGAATTTTGTTAATGAAATAAAGAAATCATGGTAAAAAATAAGTGTTTCCAAAATTTCAGCTTGATAGCATTTATATTTTTTTTGTTATGCGCCTTCAAAGTTGGATATTCAAGTCGAATTTTTTTTCAACTAAATTTATTAATATTTGTATATAATTCGATAACTTATGCAATTAAAAGCAACTTTTGTCATGAAACCACTTTCATAAACGCAATATTTAATATACCTACCTGTCGAACAACGTTGTCTCCCGATGCGTACAAACTACGAAAGACTATACGTCATACTTTCGTAGCACTTTGTTTGGAGCGTTTCGGGCAGGTCTTTTTTATGAGATATTTGAATTGTCATAATATCTTGGTGAATTTTTAAGCTATCAGAGTCATTCTTTCAACGATGTTTCTATTTTTTAAGTGTCTTTCAATTACCGATAAGAAAAAAAAATAGTCATCGTGCCTATTTAGTCCGATTCCTTTATCTAGATCCTTTATCTAATACTCTTTATTATTTTATTATATTTCTATCAAACATTATTTTTATATAGGTCAAATCGTTTCAGATGAACCGAGAATCGATATGCTAACTAAATTATCGATAGGTTAACCTACACTCAAATAACAACCAACAAAGGTTGTTTGTGTTTGTTACTTTCTCACGCCTATACACAGGTACTTTGAGTCCCAGAAATTAATAAGTAGTCTTTTATTCTAAAAAGAGTAGTGTTTATACAAACGGATTTTTCACCAACAAAGTTGTATACAACTTAAACACAGAAAATTTTAACTATGTATATATAAAACTCAAGGGTGACTGACTGACTGATTGACATAGTGATCTATCAACGCACAGCCCAAACCACTGGACGGATCGGGCTGAAATTTGGCATGCAGGTAGATGTTATGACGTAAGCATCCGCTAAGAAAAGATTTTGATCAATTCCAACTCCAAGGGGTTAAAATAGGGGATGAAAGTTTGTATATAATAATCCTTCTTAACGCGAGCGAAGCCGCGGGCAAAAGCTCGTTTTAACTAAATCGGTCCGACTTTTTTTAATGAGCTTGGACTCTGGACTGGAACTCGCGACAAGTTTATAAGATGTGTAGGTTTTATGTTAACAAGTAACGCCAATTTTGTATAAGTAACTTCCACAGTTTTTGTTACGAAGTTCGTCGTCCGTTTACTTAGGCCGACTTTTCTTTTAGTTTCCTTTCATAAAAGAAATTTCCTTTTTTACTTTTTGGATGCTCAATATTTTGTGATATTATTTAAATAAGTCATCTTTTACGTACGGGAGAATTATTTTTTCACTTTGGATTCGAAATGTAAGTACAATCTATATCTGTATCTTAAGGTCATCCCCCGAGCAAACGACCTTGACCGTATAAATTACATTTGACGCGTTGCTGAGATCGCACAAAAATCCTATTTTTTACTTATCCTAGTTCAAAATTGATCTAAAAAAATTTAAAACGGGGAATGTGTAGTTAATAAAATTGTCTATCTATTAATTGATAATTTAAAATAAACGTAATTTGTAAATACTAGGGAGATGCTGAAAATATGCTTCAATTTTTATAAATTGGTATTACTTTTGAAGTTAATAAAATCATGAGTATAATAAACAATAAAATTAAATTAAGAAATTTTAAAAAACCCCCGCCAAACAACTTTAAAAAGTAATGAAATAATATTAACTGCCTTTAAGTTCAAATAATTCCTAACTTGTGTAAAGTAATATTTTAGTCCATAATTTTTGTCACGGTGTGTCGGGGGACCACTAAGTAAACTACAACCTACAACCGCCAAGTCGCTGATTATCTCGATTCAGTTCGCTGTGAATTGATCCTTAAACTTGTTATGTGAAATCAAACATCTACATTAGCGGTCCCCCGACACACCTTGACAACAATTATGGACTAAAATATTACTTTACACAAGTTAGGAATTATTTGAACTTAAAGGCAGTTAATATTATTTCATTACTTTTTAAAGTTGTTTGGCGGGGGTTTTTTTAAATTTCTTAATTTAATTTTATTTCATACTTTTTAAACTTGTGTTGGTTATAGTGCAGAATAATATTCTCATGATTACCAGCTCTCAATGTCCTTTTCGATGAGGCCGTTAATATGAGCCCAAACATGAAACCTCCACTTTGGGTTCATACGAAGCTCGGTTCCTATAGAATCCAGGTGATGCTGCAGCAGCAGCATGTAAATATTTACTGGTTATCTACTTCTTACTGGTTGTCGCAATTAAAATGAGCCCAAACACGAAACCTCTGCTCTAAGTTGGCGAGGAGTTGGATATCCTATTGATTACCAGGTGATGCTGCAGCACCAGGTCAACTTTCACATTATTATGTGTATACGTATATTGTATACTCACAAATGTCACGAACTAGAATGAAATATAAAACCCATCAAACGACTACAAGTTGCCAACGGCCTTTCATGAACCAGATAAACCCTGATTGTTCAGCTCTGAACAGGCTGATGATGATGAATCATATCTAAGAACACTCTCGAACATGTCAGCTTTCAAACAAAAAAACTAGATCAAAATCGGTCCACCCGTTTGGATGCTACGATACCACATGGACAGATACACACACAGACAAACAGACAGACAGACAGACAGACAGACACGTCAAACTTATAACACCCCTTTTTTTTGTCGGGGGTTAAATATAGAAAATTTAAAACAGGGAAAGGAATGTTGATATACTGAAGATTATTGCTGTATTTTTATTATAACTTTGTAGCTTTCAAATTATGAGTTTGTAAGGGCTTATAATTAACTGATCACCAGAAATAGTAACATTTCATAGACAAAAAATAGTAAACGATCACCAAAATACAGACCACCATTTTAATGTAAAATGATAACCAAAGATTTAACATCTTAAAGCCAAAAATAGTAAATGATCACCAACATTATACTAGCATTTTAATGTAAAATGATCACCAAAGATTTATTATCTCGCTATCCTATTAATCAAAATGACTCCAAATAAATCATTGTTATAACCAAAAGTAGTAAATGATCACCAACATTATACGTTAGCATTTTAATGTAAAATTTTAACCAAATATATTTTTATTTAGCAAATATCATATTAAAGAGAAGAAGACAGATAGACGGACAGACATACATCGAATTCTTAGTAAAAGAGTCCCGTTTGTACCCTTTGGGTACGGAACCCTAAAAACGGGACTCTATTACTGAGTCTGTCCGTCTGTCTTTCTCTAGGACTAGTATTGCTATACTGTATCTAGGCCTAGGCCTAGGCTGTATCTCAAGAACCACTCCAGCTAGACTTCTAAAAATTTCACAGATTGTGTATATTATTTGTTGCCGCTGTAACAACCAGTACTAAAACAAAATAAAGTAATTATTTATGGAGGGCTCCCATACAACAAACGGTATTTTTGGCCTTTTTTGCTCGATATCAATAATGGCAACCGGTAGGCACGTCGAAATTTTCGCAAAGGCCTTGATTATATTATGTTAACTTCAATAATTAGGTAATAATAATAATAAAATAATAATTTAAAAGGGGCCCCATACAAAAACACAATTTTAGGTCTAATTTTGTTCTATAACGGTACGGAACCCTCCATGTCCGACTCACACTTGGCCGACTATTTTGTTAATAATATGCTCATATGTTTTGTCAATCGTAGTGATTTGGACAGAAAATATATCGCATTGATTTGCTTACAAGGATTTGGTGATCATTTACTATATTTGGTGATCATTTACTATATTTAGTGACCATTTACTTTATTTGGTGATCATTTACTATATTTGGTGTTCGATTACAATTTGAAGTGTTGTCGTGACTAAAATAGTTGGTAGGTAGTATTGCAATTTTAGACTTTATTTTTTTGGTGTTAATTATCTTTTTTTGGTAAACAAGTTTAGGGTATCAGTGCATTTTTTGGTGGTCATTATATTTGTTCCCGTTTATAAGGCTCTAAATACGGTAAATTACGGAATCTCCATAAGGGAAGGGCCTTATAACGAATTAAACTTTAAACTTATAATACCTATATCTTTTCAAGTAACATAATTATACATTTTAATTTTTTTTATAATTTTATCGCATGGATGTTCCTATTATAGTATGTAGGTATGTCTAATATTTCCAAATAGCTCATAGTATACAAATTTTAATACCAAATTCTATAAACTACATACCCTTATCATGTAACTATTATGTTATTAATAACATTCCATTATAACCATTGACGTACAGCTTCTAGAGAAGTCACATTTGTAGATATATATAGCAACGAGCTTTTGCCCGCGGCTTCGCTCGCGTTAAAAAGTATTTTTATATACAAACTTTCATCCCCTATTTGAACCCCTTGGGGTTGGAATTTATCAAAATCCTTTCTTAGCGGATGCCTACGTCATAACATCTACCTGCATGCCAAATTTCAGCCCGATCCATCCAGTGGTTTGGGCTGTGCGTTGATAGATCACTATGTCAATTAGTCAGTCACCTTTGAGTTTTATATATATAGATACAATTTCTGTATCTCTTTTAGCCAAATATATTAAAAACTGACGATAAACAACGACTTATATATTATTATAGTTATTTGAGAAACCTATACTAACCTCAAATGCTATAAAACCCCCATATCTGGTTTCAGATGACACCCATAACAATTGAAAAGATATTCCATATCTTTGAGAATGCTATTAATGTATTAATTAACTAATATGTCTGTCTGTTACTTCTTTATGCCCGAACCGCTAAAATGATTTAGCTGGGTATGGAGATTGGAGAAACTTTGAGTCCTAGGAAAGGACATAGGATATTTTATATTATGACGGAAAAATCTGTCGGTTTCACGCGATAAACGAATTCTTATGCAATGAAGTTTCGGGTGTCATTTAGTATAACTATAAGTAGAAAAAAAATAACTACAACTACTTATACGAGGTCCTTGTAATATTATTATGGTACATCGATGCGTATAGTTATTACAGGCAACAATTTTATTAAATACCAATACGAATTCCACACCAAGGGTTCAGCCGCGAGGGAGAGAGCTGTCCTTCTAAGAAGGTCACGATAGTTCGAAGGGATAGGAATTCATCATCATCAGTCTTTAAGTATCATAATTATTGTACTAATATTAATAAGATGAAATGAAATTACATATTATGTAAACTAGGATCCGTGCTTTGTCTTTAATCTCTTCACGCTGAAAGATATTGTTTCAATCTAGTATGGAAATACTTTTCATGCCAGGAGAAAAGTACATAGGTTTATTTTAAATTTGACCAGTTGCAGTTTTTTTATTTCTCATTTACTTGAATCTGATAACTGGCACTGGCTATTCCACAAATAACCTTATTATTGAAAAACCAATTATTACTGAGAATTTCTGAATTTAAATATCTTTTAAGGTACACAATTACTCGTACACTCTTTTAACAGTTTGAAAAAAATAAACTGTTTTATTTTATTGTAATAACAAAGACACTAGAACACCAAGAAATTATTATTTAAGAAATAAAACATTAATTAAGATTTTCATAATTACACACCAAATTGCTAATTTGCTTGCCGACTTTTGTTATAATTTAAATTTTGTTTTCAGGTACACTTTTATGATGGAGTTTTTCCAATTAGGTAAGATTTGTTATTCCTTTGTATTTTGTAACCAAATTATTTGCCTAATCAAGTCTAGGGTTGTACATTTTATTTTTTAATTAAATTTTGGTAAAATTAGGGAGATTGTGCTACAATTTCCGGCATTTTCATTTAATAAATTGGTGGTGAAAATTTCGTACTATTATTTTAAAATACACGCAATTATTTAAAAAAAATCTATTTATAAAAAAATATTGTCAATTTCGATAATTGCGCTCACGACTAACAACAAACTTAACATAAATAGTGTGGAATGATCAAAACTTTATCTTGATTACTATCCATAAAAAACTGAATCAAAATTCGTTGCGTAGTTTTAGAAGTCATTGAAAGGGTCAGGCAACGGAAAGCTATTATTTTAAAGACTCTTCTTTGTCTTGCTCTCAAGACAAGCAAATGAAGCGATCTTTTTTTACTGCGTAAGATGATGATGATGATGATGATGATGATGGTTACGGTAAACCCAGTTATTGACACTATAATGTCAAAGTCTAAATATACTGCAGTGTCTGTGATGCATTTAGACTTGGCACCTGGCACTTCCGCCTACCTGGGACAATGTGATTGTGTGACTATGATTCATTGTCGTTCAGTTGTTAAAATGCCATTCAGGTTCGATTACTAAAGCGAACAAAGAAAAAATATCTCAGTACAAACATAGGATGGTAAACTCAAAAATCATGAACGGCAAAATATGACTCATGTTTTTTATTTTTACGTTATAATGATGGTTTTTAAATAAAATATTTATTTATAATATGTTCAAAATTTTAATTAAATTATTTCTATATGAGATAGATATTAAAATCAACGTAACCCCAAAATTAGCCAGTACTATTTAATCCACTCGCCTTTCAAATTAAATTATCTTTGCTAAAACGACGAACCCTCTCGTACACTGCCCGGCAAGAAAAACAATACATAATAGATAATAAGACATTATGTTATTATAATATCACTATTTTTTTTTTTTATGAAATAAGGGGGCAAACGAGCAAACGGGTCACCTGATGGAAAGCAACTTCCGTCGCACATGGACACTCACAGCATCAGAAGAGCTGCAGGTGAGTTGCCGGCCTTTTAAGAGGGAATAGGGTAATAGCCAATAGGGGAGGTTAGGGAAAGGAAGGGAAGGGAATAGGGGAGAGTAGGAAAGAGAATAGGGTAGGGGATTGGGCCTCCGGTAAACTCACTCAATCGGCGAAACACAGCGCAAGCGCTGTTTCACGCCGGTTTTCTTTGAAAACGTAGTATTTCTCCGGTCGAGCCGGCCCATTCATGCCTAAGCATAGCTCTCCCAAGTTATGTTATTATACTTAAAATTTATAATATTTAGATGTCACGAGAAAATATTATAGTAACAACAGAAACATAATAAATGATTGGTCTATGATAAAATTATTCATTGTACTGTAGTAATCACGTTCAACAATCAACTATTTTTAATATTTGAGAATATTAAATTATAATATTCTAAAATACTAGTCTTTGCTTGTCTTAAATGAAAGTCATAGAAAAAAATAAAGATATATGATGGCCTTGAATAAAAAAATTAGAACATATGGAAATTAAGGAGAACTTTCAACTTTTATTCGTAATCACTTTTTTAACAATATTACCGATTTTAGGCTTGGTGCGAATTTATGCAAGGTTACAATGCAGTAATAAGTATTTTTGTCTCAGTTGACCGGGGTAAAAGGAAAACACTACATTACACGAAAACATTGATATTATTATTTATTATAATATTATTAACTACTTAATTAAAATTTTGTATTTGAATTTGTGTAATTTTTTTACTCGGCAGTGTACAAGTCAACTCATAACGAAGTTTCCAATTCAATGGACATGGATCGTAGTTATAATTTCAAATTTATAGGATTTCGTCGTCGTCTGTTTGTGTCAATTAGCCTCATGTATTCATCATGATGATCGTTTTAATTAATTTGAAAAAAAATACGTCTGGCACTCGGGGACTGCCTCGGTAAAGCAATGCATAGAAAATTTTATCAACTTATGCAATTACAATTAGCATACATCTAGTCGCACGTGCACAAACACCGTGGTGTGTGGTGTGGAAAAACGGAGTGGGGTGTAGGGTGTTTTCATTAGGGAATTTCTTGATTCGGTCCCCGCACTCTAAGCCCGCGATAAAAGCTATGCAATAGCCATCAATAGCTTAATAAAAAGCTTATTTTATTTTTGTTAACAAATAAAGTTTAGTAAATACGTACCAACGTATTATCAACTAGTAGTTGGGGGCTGCATTTTATAACGCAATAAAAATTATCCTACTCATATCATATAATATATATTCTATGAGTTTTTTTTTTTTATGAAATGCAATGCAAACGAGCAAACGGGTCACCTGATGGAAAGCAACTTCTGTCGCCCATGGACACTCGCAGCATCAGAAGAGCTGCAGGTGCGTTGCCGGCCTTCTAAGGGGTAATAGGGGAGGGTAGGGAAGGGAATAGGGGAGGGTACGGAGGAAATAGGGGAGGGTAGGGAAAGGAAAAGGGTAGGGGATTGGGCCTCCGGTAAACTCACTTACTCGGCGAAACACAGCGGAAACGCTGTTTCACGCCGGTTTTCTGTGAGGACGTGGTATCTCTCTGATCGAGCCGGCCCATTCGTGCCGAAGCATGGCTCTCCCACGTCAAAATAGTAGAGTATAGTAACATGCCCGTATACACTCTATAACTATGTCAAAACCGACTCAGTATTAGAGCAATTCGATGTAATGAAAAAGGCAAAAAAAAATAATCATATTATAAGTAAGTGCTTCTGACCTTTTATTCTAAAAAAAGAAAAAACTTCATACTTTAAACTATGGACGAAAACCACTTACGAATTCTCTTCTGGACCCTCTATAGTTGACCTTTCAAACGGTGAAGCGATAATAAGCGGTAATAGGTCCAAAAGTCATAACTTCGTAATAAAATCTTATCTTCTTCGCGCCAAGTCCTTTGAATAGAATATTTATGTTCTTAGTAATAATTCTGTCCTCGCGGCGATTTCGGCCTTTATGGCTCCGTGATAAGATGTCATGCTTCACGTTTAGGTATAATTGAGCTTTCAGGCCTCAGCCTCGAATTTTGCGGTCAGCGGGGCGGGAGCGGTAGCGGCGGCGCAGGAAGCCGACTAAAACGCAGCACGCCGCTCGCCGCGTCCCTGCCATCGAGGCCAGTTCCATTTAATCTTTTTTTTTTTATGAAATAAAAAAAGAGCAATCGGGTCACCTGATAGAAAGCAACTTCCGTCGCCCACGGACACTCGCAATATCAGAAGAGCTGCAGGTGCGTTGCCGGATTTTTAAGAGGGAATAGGGAAGGGTAGGGAAGGAAATAGGATAGGGGATTGGGCCTCCGGTAAACTCACTCACTCGGCGAAACACAGCGCAAGCGCAATATTTCAAGCAGGTTTTCTGTGAGCCCGTGGTATTTCTCCGGTCGAGCCGGCCCATACGTGCCGAAGCATGGCTATACCACGTAAATTCTAAATATTGGTAAATCCATATATTGGAGCACGCCCTTTCCGCGCCGCCACCGCCCGCCGCCCGCTGATTTCGAGGCTGAGGCCTGAGAGGTATGCGCGATGCGGATGACCACTGCCAGATTTGCGGTGGATTGCATCGTTCCCGTTACTTTAGGAGTGGAGCATGGGGTTTAGGGTATATGGTTCCGCTTTTGTCTGAGAGTCCCACATAATATCTCAGCCAATGTTCTATTCCGCGCTTTTGCCTGCCCCGTTCCTACATGCCAATGCTCTCGGTCCGCCGTGGATACGTAAAATGTTTCACCAGGAAAAGAGATAGGATTGACCTTGGAGTGGAAGATCTTGTAGTTATAATTTTCCATATCGGCCAAGGCGATTGATTCATAAACACGATAGGCAAAGAGTAAGAAACTTGAGATTTCATACTTTATCTTTAACATTTGATGTACACCTTTCATCCTCACGGAGGTTAAATAGAGGTTTAAAGTTAATAAGCTAGAAATGCCACCGCCGCAACGGGCGAATAATATAAGCGACGTACGTACGACTCCATACATTTCGCTTCCCTATTTTGTGACCAATCGCTAGATCAATCACTACCAATTTTTGTCGCAAACAAATTATAATACTGCATCAGCGCACAAGTAGGTCACAAAATATACCCCGATATCGCTGTAACACGGATTATGGCTTGCATGTGTCAGCAGACGCAAATGGGGTCTGATATTCGGGCATTGCGAAACCTTCCTAAGAGAGGATTATTTTATTATGGGAATTCTCGAGGCAATTGTTTGGTTCGCTTGTTTTAATGGCGGACTGTGGAATATCAGTGGATGTAATAATCTGCTGAATGTGCGGTTAATGAGGCGGAAAGGAGGAGAAACAGACCAGGAAGGTACATTGAAGGATTTTTTAACGCGAACAGGTGTTACTTAATGTTTGTTTTTTTTTGCCTTATTGTAAGTTTAGACTCTAAACTGACAATGAAGCAAAAAAAAGTCCTTGAGGTCAACTACGCTCTAAACTTTAGAGCGTACTTGACTTCAAGGTATTGGGTTCGAATCCTGATGCACGAAGATGTTCCATGCATTGAGCGGCTAAAATCTCGTTTTTGCACCCGTTTCATCCTAGCACAGAGATAGCAAACCAATGGAATGCGTGCCACCAGGGGGACGTGACATAAAAATTAGAGAACGCTACTGGTCAAATAACAAGTATCAAAATAATTATTAAACCCCACAGTTAAGGTTATAGATCCACCTTTGCATAGTGAGCATCAAATTAGACAAATTTTGAAATACGCACCGAACCACAAAAAAATTGAATAGCACGTTTATGACTTCATCAGAAAGATTTCTTCAGAAAAGGGAACGTTAATTCAAAAAGGTTCGCCATCCCTTTTTTGGTGCGCAGGGGAAACCCTTTATGGGTGCCCCGGGTTGGGGGTGTGCCTCAGTTAAGCTGAAGCACCCCGGGGGTATGTGGGACTCTTACCCACTAAAATCATCTGCGGTTTGCCTTCAGCCGTATACGGAAGGATGTCCAGGATCTGTCTAACATAGGAATCCCTCCACGACCTACCGGTCTACCTCAAAGAACCGGACTTCCACCAACTTAGGGAACGCTTCGGCAGCTTCGCCATCCCTGTCCTAGCATAACTCGATCAAAAAATATAGATCAGGCAATTCGGACACATATAATAATAATACCCCCCACACCGGTTTCGGTGACGGTGGTCGGTTTCATTGAAACCAGGCCAGGTACGCAGGAGTAATTTTATAGTGCCCAAGTGTATGCGCAGTACACAAGAGCACTCTCTATTCCTTTACTCTTATAACCCAGTGGGACGGAAGACCGACACGACTGGCGAAAAATCAGGCGCAGGACCGACTTTTTACATGCCCAATGCCCATTCGACGCATGGATCATCTTACTTGTCAGACAATCAGGTGATCATCCTGCATTGTCCTAACCAAACTTGGAAATAACATGTTTCCAACGCGGGAATCGAACCCACGACCTCCGAGTCAAGAGCCACGCTCGCATACATACCATAGAGACTATAATAAAACATTACTCTAATATTTCACAAACTAAGAGATATTTTAAAGTTTATCGTGAAGCGAAATCTAAATTCCGCGAGTTTTATTTGAGGTAACTAAAGTGGATAAGTCCTTTGAGGTTCAAAAATGCTATCTTTAGTGTAAGAAATTCGCGTGTAAATATTTTAGAACTATTATTTGAGAATTATTTTTAAGTAAGCGACTTTTAAAAATAATTATCTTCTTATCGCAGTGTTATTCAAGAGTCGCGCCGTCTTTGCCTGTCATTTTGTGATATTCCAATGCACTTGACAAAAACAAGACATTATTTTTGGACATTATAAGTAGTTGATTTTGTAGATATTTGATTATTTTGAGTAAGAAAAGCAAGTACTTCCTGGTTATAATAGTAAGCTTATCGATTAATTTTCATTAACGTTTTCAATCTTACATTCGCTAAAAAAAGACTTACATTTAAAAGGTCTGCTATAAAATAATACTTTAAGATATTTATAATACTAATATTGTTACACTGAGCCGCTCGGAGCTAAGTAATATTAAAAAAGTTGAAAGCTACGACCTCACACGTAGCGCTACGGCGTAGAGCTGCTACGACGTAGAGCCGCTACGCCGTAGCATTAGCGCTACGTAATACTTTGGACGTTAACTTAAAAGTTTAAACCGTTAAATGCTCAGCTTCTGTGGTAATAAGAAATCGATAAACGAGCTTTTTCACCTGATGATATTATTTTTTCTCTTTACCAATGTTACGATCATCACGCTGAGTATGTTGATGATACTGTGCTGTTTATTCTTTCGTTCGCTTGTATTTCTTGAACCATGATAGCTTGATGATGAATGATATTAATAACACATGATTTGACGACCTCTGTGGCTTAGTGGTGAGCGCGTTGGTAGCTCAAGCCGGGGGTCGCGGGTTCGAGTCCCGCCGAGGGAACAAAAAGTTTTCAAAGTTCCTGGGTCATGAATGTGTATTAAATATGTGTATCATATAATAAAAATCTTAAATATATGTATAGTATAAAAGTATTAAATATATTTCCGTTATCTGGTACCTGTAACACAAGTCCTTCAGGTACTTACCACAGGGCCAGACTGACGTGGTGTGAAGCGTCCATAGATATTATTATTATTATAACAATCTTTTATTGCTAATAAATGTTTGATGAAACAGAATAAAATAAGACTATATTTTGAGGAAGCATACAATAAATCAATTTTAAGCTGTTTTGCACAGCGGGGCTAAAATGGTCGCTTTGGAGAATCATAATATTATGAATCATAATACTATAAAAAAATAAATCATACGATTTTTTTTTAATCGTAAAATGGTCACTCTGCCACAGAATATATATTAGTAGTACCAATTCCAACTCGTGAAACCCGTTTAAAAAAATAACAACTCATGCTGCGATACTATAAAGTTCAAATTCCGACCGCGCAGTGCTAGGTGCCTACAATTATATTTGCCTACATGCGCGCTCTCTTTCTATCGCGTAGGAGGTACCCTTTCTGACGAAATCAAGATTGTCACCTTTTAGAAAATAAAATAATCTTCTTTTAATTACTATAGCTACTAAAAGCAAACTTTTTTATAGTAAAAATCAAATTTTAGTAACCCAACGTATATTTTATAATAGTTTCATATTCGATTATAGTGTAGGAGCTGGTCAGGAATTTTTTACAACTTAAACATAGTAACTTGTGTTTATTTATGTGTAGTATGCGGTTTATTTGTAACAAATTGGTTTATTTGCTATGTTTGTGTATTTTTTTATCTTCTTTTGTATTTTAAAGCCTTAAATTACTTTATTGAAATATTTCTTTGACTTTTTTCAATTGTTCATATTTATCAGTTTAATAATGATTCTGTCGCAGCGATTAAATCAGTACGTAGATATATGCGACGAAAAAATCTTGCGCGCGCGTCGCCACTCGCTTGTGAGTCTCTTGTGATCTGCCCCTTTAAAGGGATACTTACAGTTCGATACCTAAACGCGTGAGTGGGACAGGCTCTGCTTGCAATTCATGTCGAGTAACTCGTACTAATTTTATATTTGTCAGTTTGACAGTTTTGACAATTCATTTGTTGAATTGATTGAGAGGAATTGCTAAATGTGACCATTTTAGCCCCACTGAACTCTTACCACGCACGACTGAAACTTCGCCTGATTTTTCACTACTTGGGATACCAAATCCACCTCCTGACTTGCGGGCCTCTTTACATCTGAAAACCGTATTATTTTTATTGCTCAGCATTCTCTTCAGAATCTTTTCTTTATTATTTCTCTCGATCTAATTTAAGGAAGCCGTCGGGGGTGCCCACACGAAACTCAATTTGGGCCGGGCGCGGATAAATTGGAGCATTTTGAATCGGAATCGTCTTATGTATATAAACTCCCGAAAAACGGCCCCCCAGGGATAAAACAATCAGGGCTATTGATTCCAGGGCTCATTTCCTGAGGGACGATTATTGTATATAAGAGCTTGTTAAGTTGTATTGTTGAGATAGAGAATCGGCCGAATGCTAAGATTCAAGGACGTGCAAAGCTAAAAAAGACCAGAGCTCAAGCCTTTTTTTATCGCTTCTTTATAGAATCGCCGATCAAAATGTTTTTTTTTATGAAATAAGGAGGCAAACGAGCAAACGGATCACCTGATATAAAGCAACTTCCGTCGCCCATGGACACTCGAAGCATCAGAAGAGCTGCAGGTGCGTTGCCAGCCTTTTAAGAGGGAATAGGGGAGGGTAGGGATGGGAATAGGGTAGGATATAAAATGGGGTAAACAAAGCGCAAGCGCTGTTTTACGCCGGTTTTCTGTGAGAACGTGGTATTTCTCCGGTCGAGCCAGCCCATTCGTGTCGAAGCATGCCTCTCCTACGTCGAAATGTATTGAACGCTTATGTTAATTCCATTCATTTTTAATAGGCGATCCTATAAAGAAGAGATAAAAAAAACGCGTTGGCTATGCTCTCAGAGAGCTTTATCATATTATGCGTGATATTATGGGCATCAGACATGCGCCTGCCCCCCATATTATATCAGCCCCCATAGACAAGTATTTTTCGTTAAAAACGATGACGAAATTCGTTATAAAATGTATGCGGTTTGAGATAAGTCATCGCTTAATGACATTTCGCTTTCGAAGACTAATGTCAAATCCCATACATTTTGATAACGAATTTCGTCATCGTTTTTAATGAAAGGGACTTTGGCTACAGCCCCAGGTGAAACAGAACAAAAATACCCCGTGCAAAATACGCGCCTAACTCGAATTACGATGGTATGTAAGCGGTTTAAATAGGAATAGTATTTTTAATCGCAGATATAGAATAATAATTAGTGTCCGACCGAAGGTCTATTTTTGGCCGAAGCCGAAGCCGTAGCCGATTAATCGGCAATCGCCACAACCTTCGGCCGAAGCCGAAGCCGAAGGTTTATAATCTTAATCTCGACTCTCAGTAATTAATTTTGTTTAAAATTGTCTATAAGCTATAATGAATATTAAAGTTATTTCAAAACTTCAATATTGAAGGTTTACCTCTATATGCCTAAGCGATTTCTACTGGAACTTATTCAGGGTGCTTAGGGACAAAATCACAGAACATACTAAAAGTCCTGACGTCCAGAAGTGAGCCGGAGGGAAGGGAGGGTGACAAAAGTCTCAATTTTTAGTTTTTGGCTAATACCTTAAAAACGATGCGTTGTGGCGATAAAGACTACACGCTCTGGAAGTTTCAGAATTGCTCTCAGGCATCTACATTAGCCGCTGCTACAATCCCTGGTGCAGTGACAAAATATATTATTGTTTTAGTGAAGCCTCAGGCGCTGGTTAGACTGCCTATTGAAGACAAGGATGGCGTCAAAAAATTACCTACATTTTTCCACCCCCACTCTTGAGGGGTCAGCTCATTCCCTAATGTTTTTTATACATTTAACTAAGCAGGCTAACAATAAGTGTATGTTCCAACTGATGGAAGCTGGTTACCGTAATGCCTTGCGTAGTCTGCAACACCAGGGATGCTCCTGGTGCGTTGCCGCCTCAAGGGGTGTAATGAGGGGATGGGGGGATGTGCTTACAACCCTCTCACTTACTGAACGAAGCATAGAAGCGGTAAAGCGACTATTAAATCAGAATTAGAAAGGAATTTTTAAAAATAAAACACTTTTTATTTTCACGATTCCTGAGCGTGTAGTTCGAAAACGGATGAGAATTCGGAAAAAGTGTGTAGAATCAAATTATAGAGAATTTAACTTATTAAATAAATAATATATTTTTTTTATTGTAGAACATTTTTGCTACAACGCATCGCATTTTAGTTATTAGCCAAAACCTAAAATTTAGACTTTTGTCACCCTCCCCTCACTCATGCTCACCTCCTAGACTTAAGGACTTTTAGTATGTTTTGTTCCTGAGCACCCTGAATAAGTTCCACCAGAAATCTCTTAGGTTCCCGCTCAAGCTCTTCTACGTGGGAGAGCCATGCTTTGGCACGAATGGGCCGGCTCGACCGGAGAAATACCACGTTCTCACAGAAAACCGGCGTGAAACAGCGCTTGCGCTGTGTTTCGCTGAGTGAGTGAGTTTACCGGAGGCCCAATTCCCTTTCCTATTCTCCCCTATTCCTTTCCCTTCCCATCCCTACCCTCTCCTATTACCCTATTCCCTCTTAAAAGGCCGGCAACGCACCTGCAGCTCTTCTGATGCTGCGAGTTTCCATGGGCGACGGAAGTTGCTTTCCATCAGGTGACCCGTTTGCTCATTCTTTCATAAAAAAAAAAAACAACTACTTTATTGACTGTACTATTGTAAATAAATAATAATTTCTTTATTATTTCACAAATAACAATAATTATACCAATCAATCAGTCTTTGTTTAACTCGACTAGACCGAAACTAGACTAAAAAATAAAATAAACAAACACTAACTTCTAAATAAAAAATTAAATGATTTATTAAGAAGTTAGTGTACTTAGTTTATTGTATTTGACAGTGACTCCCAATGGCCTCCGCAATCCGCATACACGACCGGTCCGTCGCTCTCTCACGACTCACTCAGTCTTTCGTTCAATTTCGACGGTTGCTCGGACCTTCGGCAAAGCTTCGGCTTCGGCCGGGTTTTTTTTTTTTAATGAAATAAAGGGGCAAACGAGCAAACGGGTCACCTGATGGAAAGCAACTTCCGTCGCCCATGGACACTCGCAGCATCAGAAGAGCTGCAAGTGCGTTGCCGGCCTTTTAAGAGGGAATAGGGTAATAGGGGAGGGTAGGGAAGGGAAGGGAAAGGAATAGTTGAGGGTAGGGAAGGGAATAGGGGATTGGGCCTCCGGTAAACTCACTCACTCGGCGAAACACAGCGCAAGCGCTGTTTTACGCCGGTTTTCTGTGATCCGGTCGAGCCAGCCCATTCGTGCCGAAGCATGGCTCTCCCACGTATAGGTTTTAGGCCGAAGCCGAAGGTTTTGCCGAAGGTGGTTTTTTTGGCCGAAGGCTTCGGCCGCCGAAGCCGAAGCCGAAGCTTCGGTCGGCCACTAATAATAATATAAATAGGTAATACATTTTTTAATTGAATTTGGCAAACAAAATACTTCACTAGAACCCGGCTTGGTATCATTTTATTAAATAAACCAATAAAACTAACATACTTAAAAATCTGAAATGCACAATGTTACTGCAACAATGGGTTGATATAAAATAATAGTTAAACTTTATTGCAACGGTAAACTTATTTTCCGGGTGTAGTGTAATAAAAGTGGTTGTTGCCATAGGGTTCGTTCTTGAGAGTTCCATATATACAACAAATTGAATGGATATTTTTTCAAAATAGAAGACCAGTAAATCATGTCGGAAATTGCTGATTTTTTTAGAATGTTAAAATCTTGGCTCTTGTTTTCAGAATTCATGGGCGTTTCAAAAAAATCGTTTAGTGATCAAACGCTAATCAATCAAGTTGGATCATTAAAATTGTTGTTTTTAAAGTAATATATATGATATCTCTTAACTTAATATCTTGCAACTGTTATCGCTGTGTTATGAGAGTAAAAGAAGAGAGAATATAATATACTCTTACCAGTGGCGAAGAGTCCATATAACCCAATTCCCGTCGGCTTCCCTTTTGGAAAATCGAATCTATGGGCCAAATACATTTTTATCTAATAAATATTTTACATACTTAAAAAACTTTGAATTCACTAAACGCCTACAAAATTTTATATGCAATAATTTTTTCTCTCACTTGAAATAGTTTGAATTAATAATTAATCGCCTACAAATTTATATAGGCAATGCAATGTGCAGGCCATCTCCGATAGAAGCCGATAAATTAGCGGGTTATTTCTTCATACAACGATATTTCATAGTAAGCATCTGTCCTTTTCATTCCTGTGAACTGATCGTCATGTTATGTCTCGTTCTACCACGCGCCAATATACTCGGAAATAAGCCGACACTCGGCGAGTTATTACGGAGAAAGGTTAATTAGCAACGCACAAGTGCGAGCGAGAAAGATGAGTCATGAAGTAAAATTGTTATGAGTCAAATGGCGGATGAGTGTTTGTAAACAACTTGTGTTGTTTTGAATGTTATTTGTTTTAAAGCGTTAAGAAGAGTGCAGCGAATCGCGAATCGCGAATTTAAATTAATTTGTATTTTGATTTGTTAATTGTGACTCGTACAGCTGAGACTGTTGTCTGACAGATTATTTGCTGTCGAAGGAAACTTCGTTTTGCAAACTTAGTTTTGAATGACCGCATGTGCCGTCACGCATACAACTTAACTCAGAAGGCATTTTTCAAAGGCATCATTATCAAACTTGAAACTCGAACATTGTTGAACATCAGTGCTGAGCGTTTTGGTAAGTAGATTTTTTACTCCGGCTTCCCTTCCGAAAATATTCACCCTTCGCCACTAACTCTTACGTACTGAACATACACACATAAAATAGTCGCAATGTAAAAAAACTGCCACGGTTAAGTTTTTGCATAGTATTTTTTATCAACTTATGCAATTATAAGTCGCAAGCATGCAAACACCGTGCCGAAGTCTGGCAACGTGGCACCGCTTTGCCGGACGGAGCGGGGCGTGTTAGGTTTTTATTTGTTACGGAATTTCTTGGTTTGGTTGCCACGCTTAAAGCCCGCGATAAAAGTTATCCAATAGCGTGACAAATATATCTCAACCTAGAAATCTAGACGTGGGAGAGCCATGCTTCGGCAGGAATGGGCCGGCTCGACCGGAGAAATACCACGTTCTCACAGAAAACCAGTGTGAAACAGCGCTTGCGCTGTGTTTCGCCGAGTGAGTGAGTTTACCGGAGGCCCAATCCCCTACCCTATTCCTTTCCCTTCCCTTCCTATCCCTACCCTCCCCTATTACCCTATTCCCTCTTAAAAGGATGGCAACGCTCTGCAGCTCTTCTGATACTGTGAGTGTCCATGGGCGACGGAAGTTGCTTTCCATCAGGTGACCCGCTTGCTCGCTTGCCTCCTTATTTCATAAAAAAAAAACCACTAAGCTAACTAGGCCATATAAATGAATTTCTTCCTTTATTCGAAGCCAGTACCAAAGTTGCTGGCACTAATTCTTAAACAGTATCATTTGATTCCCTACACGTCTTTGGCACAGCTAACTAAGTCTTGGCACTAGGTTAAGCTAACTTATAAGTTAGTTACGACACAGTTTATTTGATTGGGTAATACTGTAGAGAGGCCTTTTATTATCATAAATGTCGCGGTAAATGGATTTGGCTGGTGTTCCTTGTTATTAAATGAATGATAAAATGTTCTTACCTTAATAATAGACCACGGCGACTAGATATACGTCTAGTCGCACGCACACAAACATTGTGCCGAAGTCTGCCGAGCTGAATCGAGGTTAGACAATTTTTTTAATAATGAAATAAGGGGGCAAACGAGCAAACGGGTCACCTGATGGAAAGCAACTTCCGTCGCCCATGGACACTCGCAGCATCAGAAGAGCTGCAAGTGCGTTGCCGGCCTTTTAAGAGGGAATAGGGTAATAGGGGAGTTTAAGGAAGGGAAGAGAAGGGAATAGGGGAGGGTAGGGAAGGGAAGGGAATAAAGGAACGTAGGGAAGGAAATAGGGTAGGGATTGGACCTCCGGTAAACTCACTCACTCGGCGAAACACAGCGCAAGCGCTGTTTCACGCCGGTTTTCTGTGCATGGCTTTCAACGCCGCGCCGCTGTTCCGGTCGGAGTAGAGAGTGTTAGGTTTATTTTCGTTACGGAATTTCTGAATCTGTCACCACGCGCAAAGCCCGCGATAAAAAATAATCAATAGCTTAAAAAATTAAAATATCTTGATCGTACAAGAAATTGATAATCATAGCCTTTACTACTATATTCAAAATAATAATCAGGCACATAATTTCTTACATGACAAATTTATTCATATTATGGACTTTTGTGCCCCGATTATTTGGATGATCGAATCATAAATCAAAACCAGTCGGGAATAAAAATACCTCACAATCTATTATCTCCAGATTTTAATATATGTAAATATATTTTATACAAAAGATATTTCGCTTATTTCATAACAAAATGGACCGAGAAAAAATGTTAATTGTTTTTTGTTCACAAAGAATTAGGGGAAACAAAGACAAAGGAGTCCGAACATAAACTTAAACGCCAAGCGACAGATTCCTTATCAAAGGTTCCCGTTTACTGACATAAAGACAGGATATTTTGTAGATATAAAAATATAAAATCCCCTAAGCGAGTGACCCACTATTAGGGTCCTATATATTATGTGAAAAAATATTAAAATAATAACATTTTTAATGCCCACTTAAAGTGGTGATGTGTGAAGAAATTTTATGAAAACCTAGATGACGCCAGGATCTCTGTTTTCGATTATCGCGCGGGAATTCTTCATTTATCCAAGATAAAAATTATCCTGAATCCTGATGTCCTTTCCTGGCAATCAAAATATCTCCATGCGGTACGGTAGTGGCGGTTTAAGCAGATAGACGGATACGTTTTCGAAATTGCATAGGTCTATTCCCACACGTGATTCGTGACCTCTCCGGTAGACCGTAGCGTGTATGGCCTATATAAGTTACGCAAATCCACTATCAGTCTATGAATCGATTTCTCTGATAGTACAATAGCAACTAGATCTATACGAAAAAGATACTGGTAAATGGTGATTGGAATAAAATGGCACATTGCTTTTGATGGTAGATGTTATCAATACTGCTGTCTTATTCGGTAGCTACTTGTTTTTAAGTGACTACTTTTATCCGTTATTGAACTTTTCTTTTGCCACGTTATTATCTTTATTAAATCAGGGGTTGATCATATGAGAGGGAATATATAAAATGTATTTTTTCAATGCCCAAGAAAAAAATTACAACAAAAATGTACTGAAGAAAATGCTAGTCGATCCATAGACCGATAAGCATCAAAAATTTAGCCGTATCAAGGGAGTTTGGCATTATACAAGAGAACTTTATATAGTATTGTAAAAGATTAAGAACTATGTAAACTATGTGAAACGAATCTACAGCGTCCGGCGCTTTAAATCAAGTGGATATTCATTGAACTAATCCGACGCGCAGCACTAAATCACATACAAATCCCATATCTACGTATACATCTTGGTCTAGGAATATTTATGTCCTGGATTTTAAGATCTAGAATCCTGTATTTTTTTTTATGAAATAAGGGAGCAAACGGGTCACCTGATGGAAAGCAACTTCCATCGCCCATGGACACTCGCAGCATCAGAAGAGCTGCAAGTGCGTTGCCGACCATTAAGAGGGAATAGGGTAATAGGGGAGGGTAGGGAAGGGAAGGGAAGGGAAGGGAATAGTTGAGGGTAGGGAAGGGAATAGGTTAGGGGTTAGGGGATTGGGCCTCCGGTAAACTCACTCACTCGGCGAAACACAGCACAAGCGCTGTTTCACGCCGGTTTTCTTTGAGAACGTGGTATTTATCCGGTCGAGCCGGCCCATTTGTGCCAAAGCATGGCTCTCCCACGTATAAAAGTAACAGCTGCCACTACAGGGCAATATCTAGTTGTCTACATCTATATAATTGTGGTGCAAAAGCAACAAAAACCTTCGAATTCTTATGACATTAGTGCCATAAGAATTCGGGGGTATTTAAAAGGAATCCTATCTTCTATCAATCCCTGAAAACAGAGAGTTCTTGGAAGTCATGTCTATCGGTATGTGTGTTTGTATGTCTGTATGTGGCAGTATATAATATTGGAAGTTTTTTTTTAAATTACTATATTTACACTATTTTTTAAGTACCTGATTGGTATTTGTTCAGCAAAACTTAAAGATTTAATAACAATGCGAATTGTTATTAAATATGTATATATAGAGCGGGGACACAGCTCATGAATTTAAAATTTCCATACTGTCTCAGTTCTGTCTTGCACAGAGCGATGTAGACGAGTTAATGGCGTGGAACGAGCTGGTATGGTGACTGTACAGATACGTTGGTTTGTTTTACCTTCTAAATTCTGTTTTAAACGGGCATTGTCCCAATGCAATATGCACTAGATTTTATTTTTAATGGGCTAAATTAACTCGCCACATATTTTACTACTGCATCTCCTGTGACGCCAGGATCAGTACTCGGCTAAAATTAAAGTCTTTGCTGCTAAAGCTGTATCGGGACCAAAGAAATTAATCAGAAGAAAATTGGAGGCTACTAAAGTTACTAACTAGATGTGGCCCGCGAAGTCATTATGAAATTCGTTTTGCGTGGGAACCGGATTATTTTTTTGATGCGCAGGACTTTATGGGTGCCCCGGGTGGGGATGTGCCTCAGTTAAGCTGAAGCATCCCGGGGGTATATGGGACTCCCGACTTCGGGCTTACCCACTTAAACCACTTGCGCTATGCCTTCAGCCGTATACGATATACTGGATCTGTCTTACACAGAACTACCTCCACTCTATACGTGGGAGAGCCATGCTTCGGCGCGAATGGGCCGGCTCGACCGGAGAAATACCACGTTCTCACAGAAAACCGGCGTGAAACAGCGCTTGCGCTGTGTTTCGTCGAGTGAGTGAGTTTACCGGAGGCCCGATCCCCTACCCTATTCCCTTTCCTACCCTTCCCATTTCCCTTCCCTTCCCATCCCTGCCCTCCCCTATTACCCTATTCCCTCTTAAAAGGCCGGCAACGCACCTGCAGCTCTTCTGATGCTGCGAGTGTCCATGGGCGACGGAAGTTGCTTTCCATCAGGTGACCCGTTTGCTCGTTTGCCCCCTTATTTCATAAAAAAAAAATAACTTTACACTACCGCAATTATAACAACATGTAGAATGTAGATAGTATTAGATAAATATCATAAAATCACTCGAGACTAAGTTTGTAAAACCAACGTATACCGAAGCTGTAAATACTTTAAGCAACAGTGAGTTTAAACAATACTCACAAGAATAGTTCTCAATAGCGATGCTACGCTCGAGTTATCTGAGTACAGATGTTATTAAGAAGAGCCACTTTGTTCAAGAAATAATAGAAACTTGTAAAATATTTAGTACTACTAAATTTTGTGGCACTATTTATTGGTTTGTTAAGCCATAATGATTTTTATACTGCGGACACTCATACGGTGTAAGAAAACATCGAGAGGAAACCCGCACATGGTTGGTCCCAGACGTATTGGCAGGCTCATTGCTCTGAACAATGCCGACTATATTGCGAGAATCTCATAATATGTGCTTGGGCAACCATACGGACATTTCAAAATGTTCTCCCAGAAACTACAGTATTTGAAGAGAGGTTACTTGTTCTCGTGTTTATATGATGCCGCCTCCGTGGTCTAGTTGTATAGAGCGCGGCTCTTGACTCGGAGGTCGCGGGTTCGATTCCCGCGTTGGAAACATGTTATTTCCAAGTTTGGTTAGGATAATGCAGGCTGATCACCTAGTTGTCTGACAAGTAAGATGATCCATGCGTCGGATGGGCATGTAAAAAGTCGGTCCTGCGACTGATCTCTCGCCGGAAGTGTCGGTCTTCCGTCCCACTGGGATATGAGAGTAAAGGAATAGAGAGTGCTCTTGTGTACTGCGCACACACTTGGGCACTATAAAATTACTCCTGGGTAGCTGGCCTGGTTTCAATGAAACCGGCCACCGTCACCGAAACCGGTGTGGGAGCTATAGAGTGGTTAATTGTTCTCGTGTTTATATGAAACGGCTGGATCAAGTTCTGAGTGCACATAATTCAATCTGAGGAACGACCAAATCTGTTATTATTTCAACGTATTGCAAACTAACATAAACCGGGTTAATACATCCTAATATTAAAAATGCGAACAATATGTCTGTACGTCCGAACCGATTTTGCTGAAATTTGGTGCTAAATTTCCGCAAAATCGGTTCAGCAATTTAGGCATGAAGAAGTAACAGACAGACAGACACACTTTCGCATATTATATGACATTAGTATGGATATTATGTACTTGAGAGTCGCGGGTCTTGATAGTGCGTGATACTTATTTTCTAGCTAATGGTTTTTAGCGTAAACCAACTATCATTTAAAAACATTATATTATATTTTACACTGACAAAAATCCAGTTGGAATCAAAACTATTTGTGGTAAGGATGGCTTAAAGCCAATGTTAAGCGAAAAACGATGCGTTCTTTTAATTTATGATATTGTAGTAGTTTTGCGAACATGCTATATTTTATATTCTATATTAATTATTGTTTTTACTTTGTTTTTAATATTCTTGGATATGTTCTATCTTGTTTCTACTTTTGTAATTCCACATCAGTGCAGCTTAATTTATTGTTCTATGAATTATATCAATCCGTTTATACGTGGGAGAGCCATGCTTCGGCACGAATGGGCCGGCTCGACCGGATAAATACCACGTTCACCACAGAAAACCGGCGAGAAACAGCGCTTGCGCTGTGTTTCGCCGAGTGAGTGAGTTTACCGGAGGCCCAATCCCCTAACCCCTACCCTATTCCCTTCCCTACCCTCAACTTTTCCCTTCCCTTCCCTACCCTCCCCTATTACCCTATTCCCTCTTAAAAGGCCGGCAACGCACTTGCAGCTCTTCTGATGCTGCGAGTGTCCATGGGCGACGGAAGTTGCTTTCCATCAGGTGACCCGTTTGCTCGTTTGCCCCCTTATTTCATAAAAAAAAAAAAAACCATCAGTCACATATCAAATCTATCTGCAAAATGAATGATGGTTCAAACAACCAAATTACAAGGCTAACTCAACATTCACAGTACAATAAAACTCTGTTTTATAATAAGGGGACATTATGATGTAATGTGTTTTATGTTTGAATATTTTTTCGGGCTCAAGACAAAGTTCCTCAAGACAAAGTGATCCTAGGATGATCTAAGTGAGATTCGCCTAGATCCCCTTAGGATCTAGATGAATCTCACGATAACTTACCATAGGGGTCATGATAGTCAAAAACTCACGCAATCTATGGACGCCCCCTCAACTTTAAGAGAAGATAATAAATTACAGCAAACATCGGTAGTTGGAAATACCTTCGCTAGTTTTTATTGGGTGTTTCGCTTGAATTTAAAATGCAAGCAGAAAACTTTCTTTTAATCGAGGGTGAACGATAGCCTCGGCGAGCCAATACTAATATTACTAAGCTACAGATTGTAAGAATTTGAAAGTAAAATTTTAATTTCGAACTGCAGCAGACGGATCGCTATTTTACTACTATTTAAATGAGACTAATTTAACATTTATAGCGATTTAACTTTGAAATTCTTCTCGCTAAAAAATTCAATTGAATTTTAATTTGTAGAGGGAGAAACTGTCAAGCGTACTACTATATTTCAGCTCGCTAGATTAATTTCGCTATTCCTGTGAAACTATACTTCAAAGAAGTCGTTTACAGAGTTCAGTTTAAAAATAAATTTAAATTTTAGTTTTTTCATATTAACCCTTAAACAGGTCTCATGTGCACAGGCATTAAAAATATTTTTAAACATGGTGTGGTCTTAATTTTTACCTGTACAATGTATACCTAAGAACTGTTTTTTTTTTTTATATAAAATTAAGACAAAAACTAAGTGGTCGTATTATGTGTCCTATGCTTGCTAAGGAGCTCTCTGGCGTTTTAAAATTTATTTCCATCATCCCTATTTTTAATTAGGAAACTGCATTCTTTGAACTGTAATCTCTTTACTGATAAGTGATAACTGACAATGAATATTGTTTATTATAATTATTTGTAATATCAAAATATCATCTTTTGCATAATGGAAACAGTGTCCATATCATACGGACATATATCACCGTCAGACGGGCATAGGGCATATAATTACCACTAAGTATGAATAACGATTTTTTACCAAAAAGAATTGTTTAGTAAAAAAATTTTAGTTTCATACGAAAGATACAAATGTTGGTTTTATGAATTAAAAAAAAAGACAAAGATCACTATAAAACTCCAATTACCTAGGTGGTCGATAAATCGTACTATGCCTGATTAAGGGTTAAAGAGAAGTAAAGAGCCGGTGTTGTTATAATGTAATTTACCGAAATAAGTTCGAGTTGACTATTATAAGAAACTTTTAATTGTGTACTAAATATTGTCCGCATTCGGCGTGTGATATTCATTGATATGCAGGAACTTTGCATTTTTTCTCAATAAGACTCTCCCATGTCCTTCCATATACACTGACAAGGGTACATTGACACTTGCGGACCCTCATAAAATTATCTTTTCAGGTCAGACAGAGTTTTATATTCATAAAAAAATATTTTTTTAAAGAATATCAAACTCTTTTTGCCGACTTATAAAGTACATTCGATTACTATTATAATTCTCTGAATAATAATACAACTTATGAAAAAATATGAAGTTTCAATAAAGGAAAATGCCCTAAGCATGATTTTTACACTCAAAACGCGTACATTCTCAATTAATAATAACTAATAAATGCTAGGTACACGGACTATTATGGGTGGATGCTCTCACCGTGCGTAATAGGGCCCTGCTGCACAAAATGCAGCGAGTCATTGCGGTGAGAGTCATCAGGGGCTACCGTACAGTCTCTTGGGCGGCAGCAACTGCTCTGGCGGGGGAACCGCCATGGGAGCTCACGGCGAGGGTGCTCGCCGAGTTGAACCTCCTCATCACTCAGGGGAGGTCGAATGGCGAAGCCCCTTCGTGGGAAGAGCTCAGGCGGTTCCGGAGACTCGGAGAGCAGTGGCTGCTGAGGAGGTGGGCTGAGGATCTGGCGCAGACCCGGTACGGTAAACGTACCGCTAAGGCACTGCGTCCAACGCCGCAAGAAGAAACCCCTCACCTTCCGCCTTACGCAGGTACTCACCGGGCACGGATGCTTCGGTGAGTACCTGTGTAAGGTCGCCGGGAGAGCGGCGCTGTGGAGGACACGGCCCAGCATACCCTTGAGGTGTGCGATCGTTGGGCCGTGCAGCGCCACGACCTCGTGGCAGTGCTAGGAGGGGACCTTTTGCTCCCGAGCATGGTGCGCTGCATGCTCGAGAGCGATGAGGCCTGGCAGGCGGCGGTCTCTTACTGCGAAATTGTTATGTCGCAGAAAGAGGCCGCGGAGCGGGACAGAGAGGACGATCCCACCTCTCTGCCGCTCCGCCGGCGTAGGACGGGAGTGCGGAGGCGACGCTATGCGAACCTCCGAAGTCTCGTCTAACGGGGCTCCGGGAGAGGATGGGAACCTCCCCGGCTTAGCCAGTCCCAGCGCCGAGGGGAACGCTTCAGTTTGCCGAAGTTTTCCCTAACTTTGGTGGAAGTCCGGTCCCTTCTGAGGTAGACCGGCCGGTCGTGGAGGTAGTCCTGTGTTTGTTAGATCCGGGACATCCCTCCCTTTTACGGCTGAAGGCGAACCGCAGGTGGTTTTAGTGAGTAAGAGTCTCACATACCCCCGGGGTGCTTCAGCTAACTGAGGCACATCCCCAACCCGGGGCACCCATGATGGGTTTCCCCTGCGCAAAAAAAAAAAAAAAAACACGGACTATCTTTCTCGTGAACAGCACATTTTTCCAAAAATTTACTCTAATTTTAGCTAGTAAGGTTAAAAACTAAAATTATTTTCATTATTATAGTGTATACTTTAGTATACTACTAAATCTAGTTATTATTGATAGTTAAAAGTATTAATATTTAGTACCTTTGCTGGTATACTTTAGTAGTGTGGATTACTATGACTTAACAAGTACACTCCTATAAGTTTATCTCCTCAGTAGATATACGAAATTGAAAACCTTTTCCATCAGTCCAAAGCTGAGAGGGTGAAAAGGAGGGTAGTGACAATTTGATGGCTTAAATAAATCCGAGCACTTTTATTTTCAGATACTCTCCAAAGAATTTAATAGAATTTTCTAGACTTGGTCCGTAATTTCTTTAGTACCTAGATTTATTTATTTTTAAACAGTTTATATTTAGACCATCTGGCTGCATTCATCAATTATGTTAATTATTTAACTTCAATTTAATGAAGATTTTGACAGATATTGTGTGGGGCTTATGTCAAAATCTTTATTTAATTACAATTAAGTAATTACTATTCGTCTCTGAATGCGGCAGTAAAAGTGTTTTCAGACTACCCTTTATTGTAAAAGTATAATACTGTCATGCCTAGGGCATGAACTGCATAAAATGTGACCACAACTCCGAAATTTTTTCCGGGAAAAAAGTTTTCATCATACCAGGACCGAAAGTTTGACTTTCTTCTCTTGTTCGCGGGAAAAAAGATGCTTATTTCAAACTGCACACAATAATTCAGTGACAGTTTAAAATTTTCTTCCCGTTACTTGAAATAACTCATTACCATGGTAACCGTGCAGTTGTTATTTCAAACCCATATTATTTATTAATACACGCGGCAATTTCATAATAATAAAATAAAATAATATTGATCTATGAGTCGAGTTGAGGAAGCGGCTACCAACTTAGCTATTTTACATCCCTACACTACAAGGTCCTTACATCGCCAGCAGTCAGGAATAGCGGGGGAGAGCTATTATACTCTGCTTTATCTTTGAGTCGGGACTCGGGACAGCGATGGACGTTGCCATAGTGATTGGTGCCATTGGCATACTTGTTTATATCACTTCAATAAATATCTTTACAAATAAAGCACTACATTACAAAATGGTATTTTGACACAATATTGTTAAAATAAATCTTTAAATTAGTTTTTTTTCGTTTAGCTTCGCCCCCCCAACCCCCCACCGCTTCGCTCCGGACCCCATAAGAGGCTAATTTGAACCACATTAGTTCTTTTTAAACATATACGATGTCATTAAACTTGCGGTCCTGGTACGATGAAAAGTTCTATACGCGCCAAGGGAGGATAGCCGGACATTTCAACCGACGCTTTTGTCACCTTCGGCTCGGGTGACAATATCGCGCGGGTTGAAATGTCCTACTTTCCTCCCTTGGTGCGTAATGTACTTTTCCTTTGTCTTTTGCGTGGTAAAGAAAAGTGTCCTATGTCTTTACCCGGGAATTAAAGTATCTCTTTACCAAATTTCAACAAAATCGCTACAGAGGAATCGGCGCGAACAGATGGACGCACTTTCGCATTTATAATATGAGTTTGGATTATAATCCTACCAAATGTTGCCGTAAACTTGCCCAAAAATGCGTTCATAGTGCAGATAGAACTTATCTAACTTAAATTGACGTTTCCCACCACTTTACTCTTTGAAATGAATAAGTATACTGTAAATACAAAAGATAGATTTTCTTATATTTGACAGGCTCTACCAACCATTTCTTTTCTATTATCTTATTCTATTTTTTATTTTTTTATGAAATAAGGGGGCAAACGAGGCACCTGATGGAAAGCAACTTCCGTCGCCCATGGACACTCGCAGCATCAGCTGCAGGTGCGTTGCCGGCCTTTTAAGAGGGAATAGGGTAATAGGGGAGGTTAGGGAAGGGAAGTGAAGGGAATAGGGGAGGGTAGGGAAGGGAATAGGGTAGGGGATTGGGCCTCCGGTAAACTCACTCACCCGGCGAAACACAGCGCAAGCGCTGTTTCACGCCGGTTTTCTGTGAGAACGTGGTATTTCTCCGGTCGAGCCGGCCCATTCGTGCCGAGGCATGGCTCTCCCACGTCGAAATTCTATGTAACTATTGGCCAGTAGTTCTATGTAACTACTGGCTCACATAAAAGCCGTGTTTTAAAATAACGATTAAGCTTAATAATTGCTGGCGTAAGCAATACGAGCTTTGGCGCATGTCCAAGACACAGTGGCCTATTAACGTTAGATATAATGAGTCCGTCTCTTCGCTATTCTGCGAATGTATTTCGAGTTGCCTCTACAGGAAGATTAATTCAGCGTGGAATTTCATTTCGACTCTGATTCGGAAACTTCGGCTCGACTTATATGCGGCGGTGAGAACGCACGGTTTAGCGGTTCCACCGCGAAATCACAAGCCATGTGTTTCTAGGGTCGTATATTACGAATCTCGTAGGCAGCGCAAAGAATTTCCGTGCTTACAAACTTTTCCTATATATGAAACAATCAAACACAAGTTTGTTATTATAAATAAATGTAATTTTATAAAGTAAGCATATTAAAATTTAATTTTTTTCCCGTGGTGTTTCTCCCTTTGTTCGGACATTAATGTCATTACAATTTGGCTGTCTCTTGCTTTGCTTGGGGAGTGAAATTGGACATCACCTACTCCTCAGTCCTCCTACCTTTCTTCTGATTAATTTCGTTGCAGGTCTGAAGACAGAGAGCTTGTCCCTCAGGCACCCCTGAGATCATATCAGAGGGTTTTCGTGGTTGGTTACCACTGTTGACCCTGGCGACACAGGAGTTGCAGTGGTGGGAATGTGTGGTGGGCCATTTGCCCGTTTAAAATAGCGGCACGGTCGCGTTGCCATTTACATATACATTTGCTTGTCATCTCGCGGTGTAGCCGTCAAATAGAAAGTTTGGGCGGACGTATGTAAATCCAGCCCTTGTACATCAGTTAGGCGCTTTGCAGACGACGGGGCTTTTTGTCCGCGAAGCAGCCGCGGACATGCCGCGCCGCCAGTGCCCGCCGGATACCTGAGGCGCGGTCTTTTTGCCCGCCGTGCGCATTGGTAATATAGGATTCCCTCTTTGTGCTGTCGTTCGCGGCGAAATTGACCGGCCCGCCCCGCCCCGTTGTCTGCAAAGCGCCTTATTGCGCACGTCATGCTTTAACCACTTTTTTGGGTTCTGTACCCAATGTGTACCAATTTATCGGGACTAAGATGATTATTATGAATGAATAGAAACAGGACCATGTTAGTGTAACTTTGCCATCTGTCTGTGTACCCGTCTGTTTGTCCGTCTGTCACAGCAAAAGTACAAAAAGGTATTCTAATAAAATATCAACCTCCGACGAGTTCTGATTTATCAAAGCTTCAAAATCTCTTGTTTTTGGTTTAATACCATATTGCTGATTGATATTATAATCAGGACTGAGTTGAAATGTATTTAATGTAAGATTGAAATTCCATATTAAGGATAAATGATATTATGTAAATAGTAGGGAACGGAGACATTTTTGTAGGAACGCGGGCTTTGTGTTTATTGTAAAATGAATTAGTTTACAAAGCGCTTGCATCAAAATGGAACATCAACAGTCAACCTGCGAGTGTTTACTCGACATTCTCTGAAGAATTCGCGTGTGGTACAAGTGAAAAACGAAAGCGTTTACCGACGATGAAATCGACATACGGCGGGTGTTGTCTGTTAAATTTTCTTAGGTAAAAACGACTGACATAATATTAGCAAATATGGTAAAGGTGTTGAAATGTTTTTAATTGTTTAGTTTTGTTTGTATTCTTTACCAAAGTTTCTTTCTTTCTTTCAAATATTGTGCAATGTCGATTGTTGCTTACTTTCCAAGACACTTTTTCATCCTGCCTATTATATTTTTTTCAGTATCTGTATAATTGTTTCTCGTAGCGCCCAAAGGAGTCATTTGATTTTAATAAAGTTGAAAGATTCGTAAAAAAACTTTAATCCAAATTTATGATACCTTCTGTTGGATTAATAATGTTATATTCACTAAGAATAGTGAATACAACATTTTACTTTTTTCGCACAGTTTTGGTGCGTAGGTTCGGATGACTACCAATTTATAGATATTTCAGAACGAGTAATTAATTTAAATATAATTTTAAGAGGAAAATACGATGAAATTGATACGTTTTCAAAGCACCATGAAATGCATTTCAGTTAAATTACTATAACATATCGCGGCCACTTACAAATGAAGCCACGTCCTGGCGGGATGCCAAAACCTGAGCCTGCGGAAGTTGATATCAGCCACAAAGAAACAGACTCCACCCGGTACAGACACGTACGCACTATGCGACTATATTAATATTTCACGATCTGCCTGCTTCAGTGTGTCAAAAAAATTCTTTTTTTCTGATAGTTTAATAACTTTAAAAATAATTATATTGACACTAACTTACACTAAATTACTTAGCATACAAAACTCGCATCGCCGGTCCTAAACTGGCATGACGTAAAACTCAAAATATTTTGTTCCGATCGAATGCTGTCTTACCCGAATGATTGCTACATGCCTTTAGAAGTTCGAGAATATTTTACCCCAGTGCAGCTTATTCAATGCAACGTGGAATTCTGCGATGCATGATGCAACATTTTATCTCTCTAAACCTTTCGTGTGGCACTATAATAATCGAGGCAGGTGTTGAAATTGCCTAAGAATTACCTTCACGTATAATATGAGTTCAAGCAGAACTCAAACCGATCTTCTGCCCCAGTGCTGGTGTCGCCAAGTGTGTACATCACCCGCGCTCGCTTGTCACGTACGCCCGGCGTGCCAGCGTGGCTAAATGCACTGCAATATGTTTTATATCGAAATAATTCACACTATCGTGACTTTTCAATATGGCACAAACTACTGCTAATATATTATGGTATGGTATTTATAGGAATGCTAATCTATATATATAAATAAAACTCAAAAGTGACTGACTGACTGATTGACATAGTGATCTATCAACGCACAGCCCAAACCACTGGACGGATCGGGCTGAAATTTGGCATGCGGGTAGATGTTATGACGTAGGTATCCGCTAAGAAAGGATTTTGATAAATTCTAACCCCAAGGGGTTCAAATAGGGGATGAAAGTTTGTATATAATAATACTTCTTAACGCGAGCGAAGCCGCGGGCAAAAGCTCGTTGAATATAATACATTTCATTTTATTTACTTACATATTATATTATGTACACTGGGTTCATAACTAATAATAATATTTACACAATACTATACATAAGCTGCTCATCTTTAATCCCCTACCTAACACCAATATGGTTAAGGTAATCATAAGATAATCGCATGTGCTTTAATTTTAGCTTCAAGAGTTTGCCCTGTAACTAAAAATTAATCAATTTTCTTTTTTATGCAAAAGAAAGAGATATAGAAGAAAGATAGATCTTTTAACATTTTGTTATTACTAGCTAGAGTAAATAAATAAATGAAAATAAAATATTTTTTTATTCAAAATAGGTATCATAAATACACTTTTTGAACGGGAACTTTTTCGGGAACTAACCCGGCGAGAAGAACCGGCGTAAGAAACTCAAGTCAATAGATATATCTTTAATTATTACAGTAAAATTAAGATAAATAACTTTGTACTGAGTTATAAATGTAAATAATTTTTTAATTTACAGGTTATAATGATTGATGTAGTTAAAATTTTGTTTGTTTACAGATAAGGAGAAGGGGAAATTCTTCAAAGTTGCGGTCCAGCAGGTCTGAGCTCAGCTAAAAATATAATTAACATACTCTTTACAATAATAATATTATCTATACTCATAATAATAGGTCCCACACCGGTTTCGGTGGTCGGTTTCATTGAAACCAAGCAGGAGTAATTTTATAGTGCCCAAGTGTGTGCGCAGTACACAAGAGCACTCTCTATTCCTTTGCTCTCATGACCCAGTGGGACGGACGAACGACACGACCGGCGAGAGATCAGTGTGAATCAAACAGTACTTTTGTATGAAACTGAATGCAGCAGAATTTCTGCCAGCCGAAATTCTGCGCCTCACAACTCACAAATTACGCTCGTTTGGCTTCAACCTTATCGATGATCATGAAAATTGTTCTGTTTAATAGTAAATAGAGTTTCGTACGTCGTGAGGAAGTCGGTGCCAGCCTCAGATGTTTGCTTGTACATCAAATACCACGTTAAGTGTTTCACAAACATCTTGTATTTAGACTTCAATGTCAGTCTTGCTTCTTGTAGAATACAGGTACAGACTAGTGAGGAGGAATACAGGCACTGTGGAGTACAGACTACAGATACCTCCTGCTTTTTCGAAGTCGGTTAAAAATACTAGTCTTTGGCTTGGTTTATATGCGTTCGCAAAAACTAGCGGTTTGGCCGCTACAAATGGGGGCTACACCGTTTTTTTGCTCACTAGATGGCGCAACCGTCGACTAAGGTCCGAAGTATAGCTAAAGTCGACTTCATTATCTAGAATCCCATTTATTTATTTAATTAAAACTAAATAACATCTCCTTTACTTCTGCTATTTTTTTTAATAAGCGAATATTTTTTATACGATTATTATTTCTTTTCTTAATTATTTCGCTCTCAAAGCTTTTGCCTTTTACATATTACTCGCCAAATAATACTTTTTGGGATAATTTTACAAATGAGATCGCAACAGGTAAATTGCATAAATAATTATGTGTCACGAAGACCGCTAAAACTAGTGCAAAATAGCCTTTTTTGGACCTCGCGCGACACTAGCGCCTCTAGTGACAAATTGCTTGCCACCTCGCGGTGTAGCGGTCGCACACATACAAATCGAGCCTCGTAATAATATATGAACCTCCCTGTATTAACACATAGATAAATCTCTATTTCCCTTGGTTGGTTATGAATAGCTGGGCCGATTCCGATCAAATTAGGCGCGGATGTAGAGCGGTCTGCTCTATACATGAATGTAGGTTAATTTTTATTTAGCAAAAGACACAATATACATAAAATTATAGAAACAGCTATAATCATCGTTCAAATTTTAACTTTTACCAAGTTTTAGCTAGAAATCGTCCTTAAGTTTAAAGTTGAACTAAATTATCCTCTATCGTAATTATGTCAGGCTTTTACTGAACTGTTATTACTAACTTCTACATTTAACGGCAACAGGTTTTCCTTAAACTTTGCGTATAATTTTGATTAGATTGCAGAGTCAAGCGTTCTCAGGTGAATATAATGCGTACCTACCCAAATTGACTACAATAAATTAAATAATGATATTGCATTGGCAGATTTTAGTCAGATATATCGTTCGACCGACGCGAATGTCGCAGTGTCAATGTTTGTTGATATCATATCTAATGCAATCTCTGCAAACTCTACACAATTAAGAGTTCCGCACAAAAAACGCCCCATTAAACCTTGGCTTACTCCAGGTCTCATACGATGTATTAGAAATCGTGATAACTTACATAAAAAAGCCAAGCTTAATCCTAATAATGCTATCATACAACTAACTTACACGAGATATCGAAATTTTTGTAACAACTTGCTTAAAAAACTAAAAATAACATATGAAAAAAATTAGTTTCAAAAATATAAAAATAATCCCAAGGGAATGTGGAGCACTATTAACAAAATAACAAATTTAAAAAATTCATACTTGCCACCCACTGACCTATTAAAAGTTGCTCAGAATCCCCAAGATTCGGTAAATCAGGTAAATAACTACTTTGGAGGAATCGGTAAAACATTAGCTGATGCAATATTAGTTAAGCGAAACATTACTCCATTAGGCTTAGTAAATACTGCAATAAAACAACGACTCGCAGGACAGAGTGACTCCATAGTCCTAAGTAATGTTGATCACGCAGAAGTAGAAAACATAATAAAAAATCTCAAAAATGATTGTGCGACTGGTATAGATAATATTTCAACAATAGTTTTAAAAAATGCAATGAAGTACTTAATTCCCCACATGACTTATTTATTTAATCTATGCTTTTCTACTGGCGTCTTTCCAGACGCTCTTAAAAGTGTGCTCGTTCGTCCAATTTAAGTTGCTAATTACATCCCTGTTGCCATTCTTATAATGGCAACAGGGATGTAATTAGCAACTACAGACCTATTTCTGTGCTTACGATCGCTTCTAAGGTTTTAGAAAAGCTACTTAATACTAGGTTAATTAATTTTATAAATAAACGAAACATCATTGCAGAAAATTAATATGGGTCCACAAGGGGAAAATCTACGGAAGATGCGACTCTACAGCTAAGCGAAACGATAGCCAAGCATTTAGATAATGGAGACAAAGTGCTAGAAGTGTTTTTAGATCTATCTAAGGCCTTCGATACAGTATCTGTGCCACTTTTACTAAGTAAATTAGAGTCTGTCGGAGTTCGCGGTGTTGCTCTAGATATTTTCCGGAGTTACCTTTCCAATCGCATTTAGCGTGTAAGGATAGGAGAATATTTGAGCAGCACAACTCAGCTCACTTATGGAGTTCCGCAAGGCAGCGTCTTGGGCACCACCCTATTTCTGCTATATGTAAATTCATTGTGTACACTTGCCTTGAAGAATTGCAAACTGTTGAGCTACGCTGACGACACAGCCGTGATTGTTTATGGGAGCACCTGGGACAAAGTTAAGTTGCACTCAGAGGCAGCTATAAGAGAGATTATGCAGTGGCTGGATGCTAATCTTTTGACGCTTAACATAGAAAAATCAAAAATTTTTGGTGGCTGAGAGTTGGAGCGCGGTGAGAAACCGCGCTCCAACTCTCAGCCACCAAAAATTTTTTGTATCATAGCAAACTCAGAAGCTCCGCGGATGTTGATACAATGCGGTGTGTGTACTTCGCTCTAGCTCAATCCCTCATTCAATACTGCATTGTCACGTGGGGAGGATGTGTGGCTAATACTTTGCTGCCACTGGAACGAGCCCAGCGCGCCATCCTTAAAGTCATTTATGGACTTCCCCGGCGGTATAGCACCCACCAACTCTATCGCGAGTCCTCCGTGCTCACTGTGAGGCAATTATTCATAATGAATGCAATCCTACGTAAGCATAGAGAAATACAATATGTCCAGAATAACAAACGAACAGCCTGGAAAATCTGCTCCACGCCCCGTTACTGAACCTCACTTGCTAGACGCCAATTTTACGTTATTTCCGCATACCTCTATAATACGGCAAATAAACTAAACAACATATACCCACTTACTTCCCGAAAATGCAAGCAATGTTTAAAAAAATGGTTAATAAAAATGGTTAATAAAAATGGTTAAAAAATAATAAAATACATTAGACTACAATAGTTCAGAGAAATACATGCAAAATCCATACACATAAACACACATCCACAAACTCTATCACTGCACATACGTCATACACACATAATATAAACATACATAATCTTTTAAATAGCATGGAATGGTTATTATTTAATTTCTAATTTAATTGAATGTTATTTAAGTTATTTAATTTAATTTAATTTGATTTGATTTGATTTAATTTGTTTTAATTTAATGATATTTATTTTATTTGATTTCGTTTTTAATATTTAAATCAATTTTATTTTTAGTTATCACTTTTCAAATTGTTTCAAAATTGTAATATCAATCAGTAGAAAATCACATTGTACTTGTTTTTATAAAAGTTGTTATATCCTATTGCTAGTACATCAGGCAGCTGTGACACAGTTATTACTAGTACGGCTGCCAATGTTCCTGTAAAGTGTACCTAATGAAATGATTTGTTATTATGTAATATGCTAAATTGTAGCTAAAGGGATTGTAAAGGTGATAATATAAATAAATAAAAAAAAAAAAAAATATTTAGTTGCCTTTAGTACTATTTTAACCGTCTTCCGAAAAGTAGGAGTTTCTATCTTCGGCTTATAATTGAGATCAGCGAGAGCGATCTGGTAATATCAAGAAAAATCTTGGAAACTTGAAACAAACAGCTAAAAATTACACAAAGCTATGAGTTTGAGCTCGTTCATTTGTTCGCGAAGTTTCAGACTTAAACGACGGTCACGTTTCTTTCATTAATTTTGTGTGGTCTTTGTTTTTAAGAAATAATGAAATTGGCCAACTTGTCTTTATAATGGAATTTAAACTTTCATACTAATAATACTGGTACAGGTTTCCTAGAACTTTTTTTTGACTTGATTACTGTCAAGCTAATTTTTCGAGAGTAGCTTCAATTTTATAAGACGAACAACAATTTCCTCTGCGAAAATTCGCGAAAGTGGTAGCTAACAGAGATAGAAAGGATTAAATATTTCAATTTGATTTTCCTAAAATATCGATAGTTTTATTTGTAAGACAATGTTACTGTTAAATTTTATAACTACTAGCTAAAAGCCGAGCTTTGTGAGGGCTCGCGTCGTCACACCTTGACTGACTGATGATAACACATCTACATTCATACATTTTTTTTTTTTAGTTTTTTTTATTTATAATTTATTGTGCACAGGAAATATAACATTTTAAATAAAAATTACTATGTTAAAGCACAAATCAATAGGCGTGACAGTTTTCCGTAAAGTGTATCACAAAAGTGCTCAGGTTGTGGGATATACTAGGGCTCGCTAAAGACAAAAAAATACCAAAAAGACTTTTATTTTTAAATATCCTACTATAACAGGACCTACGTCCATAATCTAGTCATAGTCTCATTTTTCTCATGATTTGTTTGCGAAGTAAAAGCTTCCACTTTAAGAAAAAAAAAAACGATTTAATTTTTTTTAGAATGTTACTGTTACGATAAAGAACAATAGCAAAGCAAAATTCTATTATCGCGATAAAAACCATAAAGCTCATGGAATAAAAACCTGGCACTCGCTTGAACTAGCTTGTGAAGTGTCAAAACTAAAAGAACAGAAATAATTTAATTTTAAATGAAACCACAAACAATTCATGAGTCGAAAAACTCTCTGCGTGCGACGTAATGCAATTTTATTAATCCTCTATTTTTTAACTTTTATTTCTTTTATCTGAAATTTGTTACAGATAAGCTTTGTTTTATCACGTTAATTTAACTGTGTTATTTACGATGTCAAACGAAATATAAACGTAGTCTTTTTAAATTAACATTATTTTCAAGTTTTTTTAATAAAATTAGGGAGCAATCGAGCAAACAGGTAACCTAATGGAAAGCAACAACTATCGGCCATGGATACTCGCAATATCAGAAGAGTTGCAGGTGCATTGCCAGCCTTTTTATAGTAAAAGTTAAAGCAAGTAAGAGCGCTTACAGACGAACGGCACGTGTCGGCGGCACGCGTCGGCAGACGACGGCACGTGTCGGCGGCAGTCGACGGCAGACGACGGCACGTCCGTCGACAGTTTATCACCCTTGCAGTTGTGACGTAACACGTAAAGGTAAGCGTCCACAGGTCGGTATCGTACGCAACGGACGTCTCGCATAAAACTGATATTTTTACAGTATCAACTGTATCAAGTGTACGTCCACTGTATCAACAGCGTACGGATTACCGACTAGCCAGTATGTTTATCTTCAAATTAGTCCAAACAAAGTTTCTAAATCAAAATGTCTGCTTTTGACTTTTGAGCATTCAGCGATCTTAAAAAGTTGACTACGGTAATGTTATTGTAACCTTACAACAAAGTTTCTGGAAATATCATAGTTTTAGGAAGGGTCGTCGTAAGCCCCCTGCAAGCGTCATAAAATGTCAACGGCTGCCGTCGGCTGCCGTCGACTGCCGTCGACTACCGCCGACTACCGCCGACACGTGCCGTTCGTCTGTAAGAAGCCTAAACTACTATCTTTCACACACATAGAACTTGTAAGCTGAAGTAATGTTTGAAACTAAACTCGCAACTACCAGGACATTATAAATGAGGTATAGGTCACAGGAGTAATCCGTATTTTGCACCCAAAGTGCTGTGTCATGTCGTGATAGATAAGGTAAGCGCGGAATCATGTTCTTATTGGTTGCTGTTTACCTGGTACCACGAAAGTGGCTTTTCTTCATATCGGGTGGTATACTCGTTATATAAAATCCATAATCCATACTAATATTATAAATGCGAAAGTGTGCCTGTCTGTCTGTTACCTCTTCATGCTTAAACCGCTGAACGTATTTTGCTGAAACATAGCCCGTTTATCGAGGAAGGCTATAGGCTATATTTTATCACGCTAAGACTAATAGGAGCGAATAAATAGAGGAAAATGTGGAAAAAAGCGGGGGAAATTATTTGAAAGGGCTAACTTCAACGCGCTAATCTCAGGAACTACTGGTCCGATTTGAAAAATTCTTTCAGTGTTAGATAGCCCATTTATTGAGGAAGGCTATATGCTATATTTTATCACGCTAAGACTAATAGGACAATGTGGGGAAAAAGGGGGAAATTATTTGAAAGGGCTTATCTCGCTAACTACAGGAGCAATTTTTTTTATTTACACATATAAGAAGTAAGCCTCGTGAAGGATTATAGGCTATCGATTTTAATAATTTTTTCAGTGGCTATATAGGTATTTATACCCGTGCGATGCCGGGGCGGGTCGCTAGTAACTTATAACATTCCAATATTTTATAGCAAACTTATCTACAGTTTTCTGCGACTGCGTAAGCTCGAAGTAAAATCCGGCAGAAACCGGAACTTGTTACGGGAAATGCGCGGCAAACCTAGGCTACTTCATACCCTTGGTTCTTTCGAATTTATGACAATTATTCATTGCTTTCTTGCGGAAAATAATATTATAAATAATATAAATACTGTAAATAAAATATTTTTTGTACAGTATTTATATTTTAAATAAAAAATCATAATAAAATTTTAATATTATTGATGTAACGTGCTTTCCTATACAGAGCACAAAAAAATTGCTCTTTCAGCGCTGCTACTTTTACAGTGAACTCTATATAAGATACACAATACACACCCCAAAATATACTTTGCTTTGTTACAACCAGTAGGCCTACTACGAAACCGTTTTGAGACTCAAACAATCGGACGAGAGTGCCGCGTCCTGCTCTAACAACGTCATTTCACGTTTGTTAGAGAAGGACGCAACATTATCGTACGATTGTTTGAGTCTCAAAACCGTTTCGTGGTACGGGCCCTGTATACTATTCAGATTTTCTTTTCATGATCTATGTTTATCATAATATCAAAGAAATACATTCTATCATATTTCGGATCAAAGACTTTCATGGTGACAGCAAACATCTAAAAACCCTTGATGAAATTTCACACCCTTGCAATGGTAGGGAAATTTCGAATAAATTCTCACTTCGCTTAAACCTTTTGTGAGCCTACCTTTTGTGCCCTTTTGATATCTTTTTAATTAGAGCACCGCAGTTGCCTGCGTTAATTAATTTATCAAGACATTGATGAATTTAACTCCAATTATAAATTGAAAAATTGTTTTGTTCAATTTTGACTGAGAGGTTGAGGAAATTGATCGCTAAAGGGTGAAGGATTGATTAATTGTTAAGTGATGATTACAGCATGTCTGTTAGAAATTACGGCAAGTAATATTATTGAAAATTTATTAAACAAAATCCCGACGTTGCATTAGGCTGATCGCACATTACCATCGCACAGAACGCGCCGTACGCGTCGAACGCACCGCATATTACACGAAATGCGGTGCGTACGGTGCGGACGAATGTGCGAGGTTTCACATCATTTCATACAACGAATTAATGTGCGATCACCTTTATAGACTATGTGAAAATAATATATGAAAGTGACAAAACTATTTTCAACGCGGTTGTATTAACAATAAGATGACGCCCGCAACTCCGTTGCGCCAAAACTGATGATGATGGTGGGATGAAAAGTATCCTATGTCCTTTCCCGAGACTCAAAGTATCTCCATGCCAAATTTCAGCAAAATCGGTTCAGCTGTTTGGTTGTGATGAGGTAACAGACAGACAGACACACTTTCGCCTTTATAATATTAGAATGGATTAACATAAATTATGTTATGTCTATGACGTTTCACACGTGTTGCTTTGCTCGTACCAGAAATGTAATATGGATATTCTCATATATTTTCATACTTTATAGTATATATATACCACACATTATAATATTCAAGATTTTTATTGCATTAAACATATGAGAAACATGAAATACCTTCGCGCTACTGTTAGAGCGTCGACCCGCTATCCAACTAAGTTAAAGAGGTCGTGAAAACAAAATTAAGTTGTACTTACTAATACTACACTTCTATTTGTACTAGATAATAATATAGTGTAATCATTACACCTTTACACCACACGATCTCTAAGCGGTCGTACGAAAATATTTACTTTCTCGTTAACAAGGCCATCAACATTATCTTACTGTAATTTCGTCTAACAGCTACTTGTAACCATTACAAGATACCCAAACGGCGGTAACACTTAAGGATACTGTAAACGGGTAAAAGCTATTACCGCGATGTTACAAGTATGTAACGATCGATTAACCTGAGTATTTTTTTTAAGTTTATTTCTGAAATGCAGGTAAGAATATGTTACAGGTGTTAAACTTAATAATAATGGTACCAGTAAATGTTTTTCGTTCCATGTTTGTGTGTATAGCTGTTGAAGGAAGTAATATTTATTCGGACAAAATATAGGCTGTCGCTTTCTTCTCATTAAATAAACCTAGCACTCAGAATTATAAGTCCAAACGGCGCATCGATACACAATAAGTACATTACATAAGTACATAAGTACATCTACGACGTCGCAGAACGTATCGTAGAAATTTGTGACGCGACAGAGAGATTTCCGATGACATTTTTGCGTTGTGACAACGCATCGCATTTCTGTGCAATGTTGTTTTTGCGATGCGACACCGCAACGCAGTGTTGTGGCCCTAACTCATCCCTAACTGCTCTTATAACGTCAAAATTATATCATGTCAGGATAACGCAACTTGGCATGTGATATAATTATGACATGACATTTTGACATGGGTAATAAAAGATCTGCGCGATAAAAAAATGAGGCGAACACGACTTTTAGTGCATTGTTAGTGTTCGTCTCATTTTTTTATTGCGCAAATCTTTTATTGTGCATGTCAAAACCATGTCATGTCATGGCAAAGCTGCAAACAAATTGCTTAAATTTGGTGACACGTTAAAGGATATGCCGTATTATTATTTATTTGTAGTGTTATTTTTAAAATTAATGTTACGACTTTTGACTTTTTTCAATTCTGCCAAAACAACTTATAAAATTGGCTCTATCCTACATACAGCCATCCTCGGCTGCCCTATTCTCAATATCCTGTATATTTTCATGGCGGCCGTTTGTATTCACACGGCGCAAGCCATTGTCAAGCCCGTGACACATATTGTGTTACCTCTGATGGGAAATCATCTCTACACTTTTACACTCTATTTGTTAGTTTTTTTTAAGGATTTTTTTTTTACTGAATTTTAAGCTATGGATTTCCGCAAGGTAACGCTTGATTCTATTAACTTTATTACATGAAACACTCTTGAGCGGCGATGCGCGCTTTTTTCGGTATAATTGAAGAACACGTGACCTCACCTGCTCTGAAATTCGTAAGAGAGTACGGCGGGAGAGTAGAACGCGGCGTAGGAGAGAGAAACGTCAATTTTGTCATTAAAACGTAGACTGTGGCTACACAAGAAGATACAAATTTAATTGATTTGTGATGGAAGGCAAGCTGTTTAAATTTTGATTGGCTCTTTTAATAATAGAAGGCGTCGCCTCAAGAAGCTGTAATGTGATTTGATGCTTACTTAACATTAATTTAATGAACATTTTGATAAAATAAAAAGTATAGGGAGTGCCTCCGCTGCCGGCGCCGATTGCCGAAATGGCTGCCGGCGCCGTTTTCCGAAGTTTGCCAAAGTCACGCGATGTTTGCCTGCACCTATTCGGCAAACATCGCTTGTCAAATGACAGAATAATGATCAAAAACATCAGTCTTGAGCTAAATGACTATGAAAAGTACAAATAATAAGGTCATAACTCATAATGTTCCGAACACGTCGCGTCCCACGTCACAGACAATACGTGTTTAGTGTTTAGTGCTTAGTGTTAGCTTTAGTTTATATGTTATGTATGTTAGTCTATAAGGTATATATAATATGGGCCAAGATGCCTGAAATAAATAAATAAAAATAAATAAAATAAATAATGTATTAGTGGAAACTTGTAATTGGCTCTTAGCTTTATAGCAATCTTTGTTATAGTTATTTTAAGTAGCTGTAAGTTTTCCAAATAAAATAAAAATTAAATGTAATTATGCATAATGCATATTATTGCATAATATCTTGATGGTGGTGATGATGATGCTGATAATAAGTATAATATACTTTATGTATTTTCCGCCAAGCCCATTTATTAAATCAATGTTAAGTAATCATAAATTGACTCCGAGTTTTATAAAAGCCGTGTTATAAAAGTTGCATTTTCATAAAAATGTTGTCGGCAGTATAATGGGCAAACGTGCCTTACCCGGCGTTTGTTCGGCATTTTATTGTAGGGAATATAGGTTAGCCTCGGCGTTTATTTTAAAATTCCTTTTCTTATTCTTCTTAAGATTTTTAGATAAGAGAAGTTTTTATTTAAAGTGCAAATTGAGATTTTTGCATACTCTATTTTTATATGGTTGTGCAACCCAAAGAAAAAAAGATTAAAATTCAAATCATTTATAAAGCATACAATAATATACAATAGTATAAAAGCTAGGTAGCGTACATCACGTCGTCTAATCCCATGTTAAGTAAAATCTTGTGATGGCAATCAGACAACGGATGCACGCCAAACATTGCCAATAATATGATTGTCTTCTTAACAAAATAATTATTGTCTGTCTTATCTTAATTTAACTTCACATACGCATTAACTTTATATTTTATAACGTGCAAGACGTTATGCAAATATTATGTGAACAATGCAGGATTTTTAGCGAGTAAGCAAAAATCAATCTCTGAATATTTTAGTTTTCTTATCTTCCTGTATTTTTATTTGATGCTCACCTTTTTACCAGCTCAAAAAGCATACATCCTTTTCGATCATGATAAACAAATTGACATGTTTATGTGCGATTCTATCAAACTCCTGTTGCTAAGACACATATCGGAATACACAAAACAGGAAAAACCGTGTTTTTCTCGCTGGAAAAAACTAAACTTGCACTTTTTTATGTGTTTTTGATGATAATTTATATAATGATAATAATTCACGCAGGTATTTCTGCCGAAGAAGTCAAATCAAATCAAATCAATTATTCATAGAATGCAGTATACAAAGGTGTTATCTTATATCTAGTTGGTGCTTCCACTCTACCATTAAAATGGTGTGTGAAACTTATTTAGTTGCATTACTTTTATGTTATCAACATCAATTCAGTTAACTACCTTTCAAATTAAAATATTAATAATAATAAGTCAATAATAACATAATAAATCAAAGCAAATAATTCATCAAATAAAATAAAAAATAATTAATACAAAATATTATAGAATCTATCAAATAATAATAATTAGTCAATGAAAATATAATAAAAACATTACAATACATTATAACAATTCATCAACATTAAAAAAAAACAAGCCATAAAAATAAAAATTCATCGATTAAATTATAATATAAAATATAAAAATGGCACTATAATAAAAATAAAAAATACATAATAAATAAATAAATCAGTCAAATAAAAAAGTCAATAAATCAGTCCAAAAAAGTCAATAGCTATGTCAACACTATGCACTTTCATCTTCAATTTTCGTCATCTACTCTCATTGAACTTTCATTTTCGCGCATTCAATAATCGAATGCGTCAACGACCGCAACGCCAACATTGTCATTTTTGTTCAGTTGCAGGTCTGTCAGATTATTGTAACATGTGCAACGAGAACATTTTACTGGGTGGAATATGTGCGGCTTATTTGTTTGCTTATTTGGTCATAAGAAATTCAAAAAAAAAGAATCAAGCGAAAGTTTTGGATCCGGTCAGAGCGCATGCGTCGCTGGCATGCCACACGTGCGCTATAACGCATGCCCTTGATGAACAGAAAAGGCACAGTGTGGACATAGCTATTCTCCTTCTAACTATTCTATCTATCTTATGGGGATTGTCAATTTTTTTTAAATATTGCTCATTACAAAAACATTTCGAGGAATAAGGTCAGTGATCGTTTTTCTGTATACAAACCAAAAAAAATACCCATTAGTTACTTATATTTTTGAACAAATATGTTTAACCTTAGTTTGACCTTCAATGGCGTTAAATTAGCAATAAATTCGACCAACATTACGTTTCGAACTTTTGGTAAGCTTCTCGTATCAGCTTTTACATAATGAGAACTTATATTGGACGAACCAGCCATTAAAAATAAGATTGAAAGGAAATTTAAAACACTGCAGAGGTCTATTGGCCGCCGATGATGACGTCAGAGCGAAATTTGAGATGAGAAAAAACTAGCCAATGAATTTCAAAATTATTTAATTTATATTCTTAAAATAACCTATTTTAACGAAAAACAATATAAAAAGTACATGTGATTTTTTTTGGACAGTGCCCATTGTATGATTGCTTTAGCTGTTTCGTTAAATTACGGATTTTCTGAACTACGAATCCCTAAAGCATTGAATATGCTCAAGTTGAAAGTACTTGAGTAGTGATTGTTCCGCGAAGGAGCTTATCTGGATTGAACAAGGAGCACTCACATGGCTCGACTTTAAAATCTGTTCCGAGCTCTCACCTGTAAAAATAGAAAATACAACACACGGTGAAGAAAATGCTGAAATCCTTACAGCTATTTTCAACCCTATTTTTAAACACCGATTTTTTGCATAAATGAGCCTCCATTAGCTTATGATTTAAAATCAACAAAATGTGGATTTTATGTATAGCGTACAGTATGAAGAAGATATGTTACAAGCTTTGTTCAAATTACGAGTATAAGGGAAAAATTAGTAATTTCCCAGTAATAAAATGTTACTTATCCACTTCTTTCACTTACGTCTTTTTATCACGAAAGAGCTAGTTCGATTCTTTACAATCAGTACTTTATTGTAGGTTCCAGTTTATTTTTTAAACAACCCCGTCGAAACTACCTAAAGATCCTTTAGAAAATCGGATAAAAGATCATCTTATGCTCAAGATAAGTTGAAATCCGGGTTAATAGAGAATCGAATTGTCCAATTTCCTGAACTCATTTCAGGCCGAAATGAAAATGAGCTGGAAATGGCGATCACGCGCTTTACATGTAATAACCGCTAAATGAAAAATAACACGAAAAATAATGAAATAAGATGACTCCATGAACTTCACTATCACTTACGTCCTAATTTAAAACTTTCCTGGACTTTAAAGAATAATATTTCAGGGCTAAAGTTAGCCAGAACGGTTTAACCATTCTCGAGTCAAGCAAGACTAACTTTTAAAATATATTTTTATTTATATGTATACACAGGGTGTAACAATAATAAGTGATAATACTTTAGGGTGTGTACGTGTTCCTTGTAGAGAGTTCACTGTGAAAGTAGCAGCGCTGAGAGATCGATTTTTTTTTTCATTTTTGTATGGGGGAACTCGCGACGCTCGGGCCCTTGCCCATACAAAAGTGAAAAAAAAATTCGTCTTTCAGCGCTGCTACTTCCACAGTGAACTCTCTACAAGGAACATGTTCACACCCTAAAGTATTATCACTTATTTTTGTTACACACTGTAGATTACACAGGCGATTAAGAGCCCATATGACCCTAACTTGACTACATACTTTAACCTAGATCTCAAAATCTGTAAGGTCTAGAAAACTGATTTTTTGACACAAATAACTTCAGTTCATAAAGATTAAATGCTCAAGACGAAAACACGATTACTCAAAAAATGCTCGATAGTTTCTTTATCTCGATAGTACCACCGGTGACACTAAACAATCAACCGCTAAAGAGGGTGACACAGTTTAAATATCTAGGTCATATTGTTGACGAGAACCTCAACGATGATCCCGACATTGAACGTGAGCGCCGAGGGATGGCAGTTCGTTGCAATATGTTGGCCCGCAGGTTTTCTAAATGTTCTATTGGCGTTAAATGTACACTGTTTCGAGCCTATGCCCAAACATTTTATACAGCGAGCTATCAACGCGCTTAGAGTGCAGTATAATAATGCCTTCAGATATCTGATGCAACTCCCCCGGTACTGTAGCGCATCTGGAATGTTCGCCACAGCCAGTATAGATAGTTTTCCAGCAATACTGCGTAAAAGATCGGCGTCTATGATGCGAAGAGTGCGGGACAGTTCCAACAGATATCTGAAGGGAATTGCTATCAAGCTTCAAAGTCCGATATGGAGACATTGGACTAATTTACATATTTTAAAATAATTATCACTCGCATTTTACTAACATAGTCATAAGAAATATTTGTACTTTTACTAACTCTATATGGATCTGTTCTATGGTCTGAAATAAACTGATTATTATTATTATTATTATTAACCACTTACTACTAAATCGCATTATTGTCGATTTAAATAATTAAAACATAAAACATTGAGCTTACGTAAGCCAAAAGTAACATATTTCAGCTAATTTTGCCAAGATATCCCTAAAATGCAAATAACCTCTTCAGCACCGGCGGAATTTCGTTCCCAAGAAACGTGACATCAACATAATAAGGTTTGCTGTGTCTAAAGTTCTCTATCAATTTTACAGGAAAATTGACGGTGGTGCAGTCAACTTTCTCGTGAAAATTGATAAAGATGATTTTTAGGGTTCCGTACCCAAATGGTAAAAACAAGACCCTATTACTAAGGCTTTGATGTCTGTCTGTCCGTCTGTCTGTCTGTCTTCAGGCTCAAAAACGGCAATAGGTAGAGAATTGAAATTTTCACAGATTGTGTATTTTTGTTGCCGCCATAACAGGAAATACTAAAAAAACAAAATAAATTAAATATAGTTAAGAGGTGCTCCCATATAACAAACGTGATTATTTTAAAATTTTTTGCTCGATACCTATTATAAGGGATCCAAAGCTTTTCCCTCGCGTATTTTTATAATAGAAGATTCCAGAAGCAGTATTCTATAAATAGGTCCAACTTTACAATTCAGAACTTAGCCAGGTGTCGCGAGGCTTTCCTCACAATTAGCAGAGGCCGGAATTATGATAATTATGGAAATACAGGCAGTTGTTTCTCGCCGCCTACAAACTCCCAACTTCCAGATGAGAGCCGTAACAATCTCCGATGAATTATGTTCAAACTTAGAAAAATAAAAAATCACTGAGTTTTTTTTTTTCTTGTTTGAACTTTGTTAAGAGTTTTAATGAAGAGGGGCAATGGGTTTGAATTTATTGTGCGGTGTTTTATATTCTTTTGTATTTATTATTACGTGTTTAGTTAAAAATATTTTTTAGATATCGTGTAAAATTTGTTGTGATTTATGGCGTATCACGTACTTGTGCTATAACAAAGCAAACTAGATTAAAAACAGACTGCAATGATCTTTTAGCACTATCAGAGAAGTTGATTCCTAGTCAGATACGGACCTAAAGGCCAGGCCACAAGACTGCGTGGCGGCGTCGCATCGCAAAAAACTACATTGATTTTCGGTTGTTTTTGTGATACGACGCGACGCCGCAACGCATTGTTGTGGCCTGACCCTATGAAAATTGGTCGCATTGTCGATCTTTGGACCGATCACAGCTATATAACATTGAATTGACATAAGCCGACACGACGTAGGTCTGTCAACTGCCTAGGAATCGATCAGTTGATCGGCAGTTGATGAGGCAGTTGCCTCGGGTATACATTGTCATCGAGACTTAAATAAAATGTCACTTAAATGTCATTTAATGCAACAAGCGTCAAACGGCGGCAAAATCAACCTTGCAGAGCTATAACTCTAATAGTCGCGTAAAAGTATTCCATACTTATAATTAATACGAAAGTGTCCGTCTATTTGTCTATTATCTCTCCAGGTCCTTAGCCGATTTTGCTGAAATTTGGTATGGAGATACTTTGAGTCCTGGAAAACTGGGACTTGGGATACTCTTTTGTTCCGGATTTATTTTAAGAAAAGAATTTTGGCGCAATGAAGTCGCGGGCGTCATATCTTTAAAATAATTTTGTTCACGCATCGACGAACATTAATAAAGCCGGTTCAAACTGGTCTTAACCGGTTTAAGCCAGTCTTAACTGGTCTTAACTCGGTCAACGGACGGAGGGACATTTATTATAATTAGCGGAGGGAAAATTAAGAAACGACCTCACAGATTTTCTCATTCCCGAGAATTAGATGACAACTTTCATAGGCCTTAATGAATTTTATTACTCTCTCTCTCTCTCTTTTACATAATGAATATTAGGCATAACGATGCCTGACGATGCCATGTACAACGGTACAGTGTCATCATTACAGACTTGATGTTCGAAAATACTATTACGCCATAGAAGAAATTTATTCATGGGCAAATGGCGCACTTACACCGTTAGGTCGGGTTATGTTAATAATTTTAATCGTGATCTGTTGGCTAGGTTTGACGTAACACGACCAAATTAAATAGGTCCTCCATGTGCCTCTGAATTAATTTCTCCGATGGTACAGCACTGATTTTGAATAAAAACCAATTATACGTGGGAGAGCCATGCTTCGGCACGAATGGGCCGGCTCGACCGGAGACCCCATACGTATTTTGCCGAGTGAGTGAGTTTACCGGAGGCCTAATACCCTTCCCTTCCCTACCCTCCCTTATTACCCTATTCCCTCTTAAAAGGCCGGCAACGCACTTGCAGCTCTTCTGATGCTGCTAGTGTCCATGGGCGAAGGAGCTTTCCATCAGGTGACCCGTTTGCTCGTTTGCCCCCTTATTTCATAAAAAAAACCAAGTACTTAACTAAGTAAAATTTAAAAAATATATTCATAAAACAAAACGGATGATTTTTATGTAGGTTTATTTAAGCTTTAGAATATTACACGAACAAATTACAAACACTGTAGAGAGTTTCTATTAACGAAACATTTTCAATAAAAACTTTTGCGCTTTTGGCTCAACAATAACAAAAGCGATTGGGAACTTGTCGTGCGATTGGTGACGGAATTTCAAAAGAAATAAACCATAGACTTTTACTTAATTTACTTTCCTGTGTTGTTCTTATGATTTTAATATTAATACTTTTATTTCAACTAGATGACGCCCGCAATTCCGTTGCGCCAAAAGTCGTTTATCGCGAAGGCAGCGTTTATACATAATACTAGCTGACCCGGCAAACGTTGTTTTGCCATATAAATAATTCCAAAAATTAAGGGTGAACAACCCTTATTACTTAGGGCCTAGGGGTATGAAAAATAGATGTTGGCCGATTCTCAGACCTACTCAATATGCTCACAAAATTTTATGAGAATCGGTCAAGCCGTTTCGGAGGAGTATGGCAACGAAAACTGTGACACGAGAATTTTATAAATTCGATTATACTTTTTTCCTCGGGATAAAAATGCCCTACCTCCTTTCCCGGGGCTCATATCGCTTTAGCGGTTTGGGTGTGAGGAGGTAACAGACAGATAGAAAGTTACACTTCAGCAATTATTTTTCTACACAAGATTCTGAGTGGTGTTATTGATAATGATAGACTTTTAAGCAAAATTCCTATAAATATTCCTGTCAGATTACCTAGAAAAAATAATTATAAGCCAATGTTAAATTTGCCAGAACCAATCTAGGTCACCATGCACCGCTCAGAAGATTGTGTAGATCCTACAACACCATATCTAATATACAAATTTCAGTTGTATATTTTCTGTCAAGCTACATTCATTTAAACGTAAATTAAAACAATTCTGTGTATTAATATCACGTAGCGAACACCTATCTGAACATTTTTAAATATAATACGGTCACTCTATAATATAATTAGTATTCAAAGGTACTATATTAAAAAATGTAGTTAAATTAAACAATAAATATAAAAATAAAATATTTAAAAACTATTATTAATTGTAATTTTTATCTATTTGTAAGAACTGAAGCGCCTATGATTAGTCGTCACGTCTTGATGTGTTATATGGAACAAATTGTTATACAGTAAAAAATAACAATCGTTTCTCACCTCATTCCATCTCATCTCATTCTTATCACTAATATTTTCTTTGTCGCCATTACATGTTGTATTTCACCTGTCATTGGAAGTCATTTAACCTATAAGTTACTATTGTTTGTATTTTATTGAATGTGTGAGATGATATTCTGTTGGTGAATTGAAATAAATAAATAAATATGATTAATATTATGATTGTTAATCGTGACTGATATAACCGTGGACAAACATATACAGCGATACATTTTGGTCATGATTCAATGATTTGTGCTCACAATTCACATTCACATTAAAATAGGTTCAGTCGTTAAGATGCTACAATGCGATGGACGGACAGGCACAGAAAAACACACATACTTACGTCAAACTTACAATGTATAATTATATATTTTCCTTGGGGGTAAAATACTGAAACAGAATTAAACTAAACCTATGAATAAAATCCAACTGTACTAATACTTAAATTAATTGAAATTTAGTTTGTTATTATTTTTAGCAATATTCCGCGAAAACTTTTTCGCGGAATATTGCTAAAAATAATAACAAACTAAATTTCAATTAATTTAAGTCTAATATCGTGGTCCTACTACTTCTACTGGTCCTCCATGAAACTTTAATCATTTTTCTCGTGGTCCTACCTATGGTCATCCCTATTTATTAGCTATAAAGCCGCCATTGCCGCTGCACAAGATGTCCTCCGGTCGACCGGCTCAACTGCTTCCGAGTTCAATTAGCGTTTTATAACTTTATTTAGAATCTCATTATTGATACCTGGTTACCAGACTCAAAAACCTTTTTTTGTCCCTTAACACTCAAATGCCTAAGCCATGAATAGTAATTAATGCTCTTCTTAACCAAAAATGTTGTATTAGTTTTTAACTTTTTTTTGTTTTGCTTTTTCGTACTTTCAGCTTCACAACAATTTTTGTACTCTTTTTTACCTTATGTATTTGTGAAAACATTTTCTTGGCTTACTGTTACTATCTAGCTCAGGCGAGTTCTAGGTTTAGATAGTAGTCTAGCGAGCTAAGACTAGGCTCGAGGTAATTTACACACGATTAGACTTTTTTTAAAAAACCCATTCTGTCCTATTCCTGGGCAAATGCCTCTCCTAAGATCTTTCAACCCTCTCGCTCTTGCGGGTTAAGTCTGGTTAACTACTGTTAACCAGACTCGTAAGTATCCAGCTCCTCTTGTCATATTTTTAACCGAATTCAACGAAGGAGGTTATCAATTCGACCATAAGTTTTTTATTTATGTTCGTTCGCCGATAACTTCGCCATTTGTGGACCTGCTTTGATGATTTTTTGTTGGAAAGAGGATATTTCACAGGTAGTTTTGTGGTAAAAAATACCGTTTGAAGCCAGTTTTTTTTTTTTTTTTATTATTCTAAGACGGTTGCGGTGGCAACGTCCATTAAACTGGACTATTGTAATTTTAATATTATAATTTTTACAACTTAATGTTGCATTATTTATTTCAATGATTGCAAGTTGTTACTTTCTACTACTATTCAAAACCATCTAAAGAACTTGATAGCTTATTTAACATTCTAAACAGGAGTATAACTAATGGCAATAGAGCCCTTTGAAACATTGGCTCAAATGGCTCAGCTCGCTCGAGCCACGCTCCGTTACGTTGTTTATGGCACGTTAACTATTCGGTACATTACGCCGACTTTGTAACACTTTTAGCTAGTTTACGTAGTATGAATATAGTAGAACATACTCGATCAAATTGGACGTATGTTAGTGTGATTTTGGATACTTCTGGACTTTATGTAGCTATATTAGTAGAATATCTTTATGTTAGACCCAATGAGGCTTCAGTCTCGAATAAGCGGGTAGCGGGGCGGGAGCGGAGGCGGCACGGGAGGGACCCGTTCCAATATGTAGACTTATATAGAACTGGCTTCGAAAGCAGCGGCGCGGTGAGCGGTGCGCGGCGTACTAGACTGTTTCCCGCGCCGCCGCCACCGCTCCCGCCCCGCTGCCCGCTGATTTCGAGACTGAAGCCTTAGGCTTAGTTAACAATGTTCGATGATTAATTATATCACTAAATAAAGAGAATATGCTCTTTTAAAATACATAAAAATTAAATATCATGCTTTGACTACTTTTTATTAATTTTACCGGCACCAGTAGAGTTGAGTTTTCAGACTTTGTTAATATTCTTTGGCACATCTAGAGCCAAAGTAGCTATACGCATTCGAGTTAAAAGACCCCCAATCTACGGGAAGACTGATCAAATCCGATCGGACTGATTACAGGCTGATCTGACCGGACTCACGCGCACACACGGCAATGGCCAAAACATGAAAAGACCATTAGCAAGGTTCGTTATTATATATTATTATTATCTTATTAATACCATATCCCTTTAAGTTATTCGAGATATTTGGAAGATAAATGCTTCCAGAATATTTGACGCCAGCAGTATATAACCTGAAACCTAAGACAAGATAATCTTCAGGTTTACAACCGCAATTTCCTAACGAGTATGAGATCTGCTTAAATTGATGACTACATCACATACCTCAGCAATTGTCCCTGACTTAATAACTACCGCTACCGTCGAGGTATGTGCTTCTACAATAGTACTGCCGTACTCCATGTAAGGTAGCGGACTGAGACTGGACTTTCTTGAAATACCGATTTTAGGTCACCCCTAAACAAGAACAAAAATTAAAATCTGAAATAGCATAAAACCGCTAGAAGTTTCAATACTACCATTGGGCATTGCCGCGTTGTACTCAGTTTCATTTTGTCTTTTTCAGTGAAAACGTTCTGAAATATTTCAATGCAAGAGTTCCTGGGTCCGTATATTACAGATTTACTGTGTATCTATATCTTTGCTTTTCACAATTATACTGCTCATTCCAAAAGCATGCGCCGATTTTGGGATTTGCGGGGTACGCACTATAGCTGTGACCAAATATTTAGTCAATTAGAGATTGTTATTAATGATTGCCACTTTCCGCTTCCGCGCCCGCTCCGCCCATCTCAGCGCGTTGCCTGCGGAAGTCTCGCGGTATTTGCGGAGTAATTACGCGAGGAGCGAGCGCATGACACACAATTAATTATACCTAAAGAATTCTGTTACGTTTGAGGCTATGCCGGCATATAATAGGTATACTGTGTAGGCAGCATAAGGCTGGGGCTATATGAGCTTTAATCTAGAAAGCCGGAGAGTCAGAGCACACAAAATATTGATCAAGCTGAAAATAGAACACATAATATACACCTTTTTGCGGAAGTTAATTCAAACATATGTCCATAGCGAGGACCAGAACAACTCTCACCTACTAAGTAGGCCGGAAAACGTTGAGACTGGCGCCCTAGACCGTATAGTCCAGGGGTTCCCAAAGTGTGCATCTCGCAGCACCCTGATGCGCCGTAGAAATAAATAAGTATTTTACATAATATTTATTTTTAAAACAAAGACATCAATACAGTATTAATGTCCAAACCTGGCAAATTGTGTATGTAAAATTGTATTTCCCGTGCCTTAAATTCCGACGTGAAAGTGGAGCTCTGAAAAATATTCAGAGCTCCACTTTTGCTCTGGCCTACGGATTCCGGATCGTGTAATCCCAGCCTAATAGTCATACCGACGTGACTCAACGATTTACTACCAGTATTAATCTGAAACTGTAGATAATGTGTTTATAATTTACACCCGAATAATTGTATTCATGTTATGGCGGCTCTCGACATAGGCGAACGCGTTGGCCAACGCGTCTGCAGACGCGTTGGCCCAATGTGTAGAACGGGCGTTCGCGCGTTGGCCAACGTCTAAATACCTACGGCTACGCGCGAACGCCCGTTCTACACATTGGGCCAACGCGTCTGCAGACGCGTTGGCCAACGCGTTAGCCAACGCGCGAACGCCCGTTCTACACATTGGGCCAACGCGTCTGCAGACGCGTTGGCCAACGTCTAAATACCTACGGCCAACGCGCGAACGCCCGTTCTACACATTGGGCCAACGCGTCTGCAGACGCGTTGGCCAACGCGTTCGCCTATGTCGAGAGCCGCCATTACACGTTACCTACGTTCGCATTTAGTGGAATTATTATTGAAATCCATTATCCAACAACTATAAGGCTTGTTTATATATGCCACCATAGTGTGCATGGATTTTTCATCAAAAAAATCCATGCACACTATGAGGGCACTTTTGAGATTGACAGCTCCCGGACCATTTACGTGGTCTTCTCTGTGCCAAATATTACAAAATAATTTTTTCTGTTTCTTTCACATTTTCATCCATTTATTCAGTGCTATTAGGCTAAGCGTGATAAAATAATATAGCCTATAGCCTTCCTTGATAAATGAGCTATCTAACACTGAAAGAATTTTTCAAATCAGACCAGTATCTCCTGAGATTACCGCGTTTAAACAAACAAACAAACTCTTCCGCTTTCTAATATTACTAGAATAGATTACATAAGATTGCCTATGACCTCGCGGTGTAGCGGTCAAACCGTTTGTTTGCGCGGATGGGGGGAAAGGGGATGTTTATAAACTGAGTAAATTGGTTTTGATGATTTAAAAAATATGACACAGTATGAAAAATAAACGCTGTCCGCTGTCTGTCCCTTTGCTTAGATCTTTAAAAGAATACAACAGTTTTTTAAGCACTTATTTGGATAAAAATAGGGAATTAAAAAACAAGTTTATATTTGTATTACATGCATAATTTAAATAGAAAAACAATGTTTGTTGGATCAGCTCCTTTACACATAAAATTAAAAATATCTATACAATTTTCCCTCTCACTTACCGTCTACTGTATTTAAACAAAAGCCAGTCTTCACAGAAATAAATCAAAATAGAACGGCGACGCGCGTGCGTTGCTAAGGAATCGATCGTGTCAATTTTTGCTTTGCATTTAGTTAGAACAAATAACTTACCCGTAGAAAGAAAAACCTCCTTTTGGACGATTCACTTTCGTAGTTCTGTTTTTATAATTAGACACTGCACAATGAATTTTTGCACAACCGCTCCTGAGTAATCAAGTCGAGACGTGCGCGCTGACTAAATGAACGTTCAACAAATCTTGCTCACTTGTGCAAGATTGAAACACGCGTACTCCACCCGCTTAGCCGTTCTATCTCAATTCATTTCTGTGCCAGTCTTATACCTATTACTTTGTCAAATTCAAAGCCTTTACCTCACAAAGTTTTGATCAAATTACAGAAGAGTTTCGTCGCAGAGACAACGAGTAACAACATTACTGAACAAAGAGGGTTGCTTCTGACAAGTTTATTTTCTATAACTTCCTTGATATATATTTGTACCGAAAATCCGTGGGAACGATACATTTTGGTGAAAAAATAAATACAGCCTTCTGATAAAATAAAAATAAAATAAAATATGTTTATTTCAGATAACTCAGATCCATAAAATTATTAGTAAATAAACTTGTCGCTATGTTAGTAATTAGTATTCTATTCTAAAAAGAGATTTAGTCCTATTTATCATAAAGTCGATCAGAGGACAATCCCCGTTGTCGACTATCTCCCTCAGGACACTGTGGCTGATGCCGCGGACCCTGGCCAATAGTGATGCAGTCCTTTGATAAGCAGAAGGCTTCTCTAGTATCGCTAGTCTATAGTCGGCGACTATCGCTTACCATCAGCATATCTATAAGCTCGTTGACTGGTTCTAGACAACCTCGTAGATACTAGAGATCAGTGGTTGCCGCTCTCTGGGATGCGACTAGGTCTAAGGCAGATATAAATAGTCAGTACTTAAGATACGACCCGATCTCAAGACGCGGTTCGGCTCTCTGATTGGTCCAAATTTTGACAGCCAACCAATCACAGAGCCTGAACAGTCTTGAGTCAGAAATGCATCTTGAGTACTGACTATTTATAACGGCCTAAGTGTATCTTAATAAATTCAAGTCCGTAATATATTTACACATCTAAAATACCGGAAAATATGAAGATAAGCAGAATATATTTCGTGCACATCCTCAATTCTACTTTGTGTGGGGTTTAGTTCATTTTTCTTTACTTACCCATATCACTCACCTTGTAGGGTAAATAGGATTAGCACATAGAGCGAAAAAGAGAATAGAATTGGTCAGAATATTTAAGGGAAACATTTTGTGTTTTATGGTGAGACAGCGATACGCGTTACCACAGATTACTAGTATATATTTGTAGCGTCGCGCTACAAGTATATTATACTCCACGTTCCATAGAATACGCTTTACAAAGGTGAATTTGACGTTAATTTACAAACGTTAGTTCTATGAAACGTGAAGTGTCGCGTCGTGTCGTGTCGCTTTGGGGTTGATTCAGACCGCCACGCGACGCTTAGATGCATTTCTAAATTTATATGGATTTGACAGATTCGCAAGACGTCTCCCGCTCACGAAATCTGTCAAATCCATACTAATTTATGCCACGCTGCGCCTCGCCTCGCCTCGTCACGTTGCGGTCTGAATTGATGACCCTTAGGGTCAATTTAGACTGCAACGCGACGCGTAGAAGGATTTCTAAAGTACTTGACTGACAGACTTTAATTGCGTGAGACGTCTTGCAAATCTGTCAAATCCATACAAATTTAGAAATGTTAAAAAATTAAAAAAAATAGAAATATAATTGACCCTTATTGTGGTCTCGTCTTGTGGTCGCTTTGGTTATTTATTGTTGGCATTGTGTTATCGTCAAGTTGGCAAATAGCAATCATATTATGTGACAAAATTGTATAATAAAAAACGATTCCTGAGATTTTTGTGCTTACAAAAGTAAGGTAAGGTGCGACGAGCCTAGCATAAATTTTATTTTTTCTTTTAAACATAGATATTAGATAATTAATAATAAGCCACAGCAATATTACAAGTGTCTGCCTGTCTGTCTGTTACCTCTTCACGCCCAAGCCACTGATCCGATTTTTCTAAAATCTGGTAAAGAGATAATTTTCAGTTTCAAGCAAGGATAATTTTAACACATTGAAGATAAAAAGTAGAATATTTTGATGGCATATCTTAGGCTCCTAAATTCTATGTTGAAAATAAACTCCATAAATAATTGAAATAACATATCGTGGGTACTATCTACAATATCAAATATTATGTACATAATAAATTAATAACAGGATACTTACCCTTACTTTCATAAGGTGAGAAAAATAGACAAGACTTGTCAAGGAAATCCACACTTACCGTCTTTACTAGATGATGCCCGCAACCGTTGCGATAAAATTCGTTCATCGCGCGTGAACTGAACAGCTTTCTGGGATAAAAGGTATCCTATGTCCTTTCTGGAGACTCAGAGTATCTCCGTATCAAATTTCAGTTAAATCGGTTCGGAGGTTTGGGGGTTATTTGCCGGAAAATTAATAATTATGTTTTGTTGTGAATTAGGCAATGTCTTGATTCTGGTTGTACCATCGAAGAAATTAATTCACAGGCAGTTGACAGACCGTTATTTAGTCAGACAGCAAACTATATCGATTCAATGCTATCCAGCTATCTATCGGCTGGGTTTGACACAACGCGACCAAATTACGCAGGTCCAGCACATGCTTATTATTCAACTTCTCTGATAGTACATACAATTAGTATTGGAGAATAATTATTCCTCAAATACATATAAAGCAGCTTCGAACGTAAAACAGCGATTTCAATTCAATTACAACCACTAATATGTCGCGATGAAAGTTTGAAATTCAGTCAACGACAGATTTACCCAAAAGGGGGCGTTACGTAGAATGTGTAAATTTTATTTTATTTATTTCAGTCAGGCATCTTGGCCCATATTACTTACAATAAATACCTTATAGTCTAACATACATACAATTATACAAAAACTAACACTAAACACGTTTTGTCTGCGACGTGGGGCGAGACGTGTTCGGAAGTCGTCCTCGGAACCTCCTGTAGACGACTCCAATCGGCCAGAACTCCTCCTTCTCGAAGGTCGGTAGATGATGTGTAAAAATGTAAAGCAAAATGAGTCTGTAAAATAAAATAAGCTATCAGAATAATAAAATTGTTTTAAAAACTCATAATTTACATTTGTGAACTCGCAAATTGTAATTCCGAAAGTAGGCAGAATGTTTTCCTGATAACTAATGTTTATTGGTACAGAAAACACTGTACTTTTTCAGTATGAAAAGTAGCCTATGTGTACTTTAGTTACATGTTATTCAATCATTTTTTTTGTAATTTTCATACAGTAACTAGACAAAATCATCAACTTTGCATAAGAAAGAGTCAACTACTACTTTCGGAACTAGTGCGTGATTTATTGCTTTAGTTATTATGAATTTATAGCGTGAGTAAAAACTTGTGTGCATTTTGATGGCTTTGTGAAGGATGAACCATAAAATGTTTATACGTGAAATAAAATCTATGCACATTCGGGAATCATGAATCGTGATGTTATGAATGTCACAGCCATCTAGTTAAATTAGAAAGTCAATTCGACGCCAAGGGTGTTCGTTAATAGTTCATAGAATACAAATATGTTAAAATAACCAAAAATCACTTAAAATAATAGTTAGGATGGTGTAACGTATACGATATGTGAAACAAATAAAAAATATTGTTGCGTGCTAGGGTGCGAAGAATTTGGGGAGAAAGTCCTGCTGAGTGCTGACTCTCGTGAAGACTTTGTTCACTAGCACTAGTAAAACTGTCCTTTGTGTTACTAGTAATTTGTGTTACTGTCCTTTGTGATTCCTACGATTCGGCTACGCCAAGTCGTAGGAATCACTCTTGATCACTTGTTTTCACTCCGAAATCACCTTGAAGATCGCTCAAACTGAACTGATTCCCTGGCCCGTCTCTCTGCAACTATTTATATGGGCCGAGGCGAATCCTAGATATAACCGGTGGTAGGCCCCAGTAGCATCTACGTTCGCAAAGTGTTTGAATAAAACCTAATCTGAATAAAAAATTTTGACTTTGACTTTTGACTTTGACAAGAGAGTTCGTTTCTAGAAAGTGCCTGACTCACGTAAACATGGGTTGAACTTTTCTAGAAAATACGCGCATGTAATCGTACACCCAACGCATTGAGTATCAAGTAGGGGATTTATGTTATCTGTGTTCCCCCGAGTAGTCCCAACGGTTGCCGCTAGATGGCACTGTGTGTCCGTATCAGTAACAATACTATCTAGATTAGCATCAAAGTTTTAAAACTAATATGGTCAATTTTATTAGATGGCTGCATGTAAATATATTAATATTATTGTCATAATAACAGTTGCATAGAAGTTACAAATATCATCATTCATCAACATTACGAATAATAATTCTGGCCGACTAATGTGGTTTACCGAAGGTTCCGGGGGAGACTCCGGAAGGAAGCGCGCGTCACGTCGCCGTTAATTCGTAATAATGTGTAGTTGTTAAGTTTATATAATTTTTATGTATATTAGTCATTAAGGTATATAATATATATTGTTTGGGCCTACGTAGCCTGATTTAAATAAATAAACAAATAATAATTATACTAAAAACGTTATTTATATTAAATATTGAAATAAATCCTGATACTTTTCTTGTGACGTCACTATCTTCGTATCAAAATTTCGCTTTGTTGGAATTCTCACATTAACTACCACATAATATGAAAATTAATAGAATTAACATTCGAGTCGCATTCATTACATGAATATTGTACAACAAGGAATGTTCCAGATTCATTTAAATATTAACGGCAACTGAATCTTTTATCTTCCGTTCGGTTTTCGCAGTAACTAAAATTTTGCGAAATTTTCAGTGAATCGCAATGTAAAAAGTTAATTTTATTTAAACATGGAATATCAAATTTATGTTTTCCGGTGCTTTTTTAAGAGAGATTGTCCCAATTGATTTTTTTTCTCTGCGATTTTCTAGATGTGAGCACAATAGGCTTAGGCTATGATGGTGAACTATTTGCTAAGAAATAAGAATACTCTCGATCATGTCGGCTTTCAAACAAAAATACGGCCAAGTGCGTATCAGGCCACGCACAATATAGGGTTCCGTAGTACCGCTAGTTTTTGATATTTTTTTATGGTCAATGAATGTACTATCAGAGTAACTGATTCCTAGGCAGATGGCGGATCTAAGTAATCCAGATTACGCGTCACGTCAAGCCCAGCAGTCAGAACACGACTAATATTGAATTGACATTTTGAATTGAAATCTAAGTCATAACTCAAAACCCAACCAACTAACGTAGGTCTGTCAACTGCCTAGGAATCAATTTCCTTGGATACACAATATAAATTTATAACGTGTTTTACACTACTAACAACATCATCTCAGTTTCGTTTAAAGGAATTTGAACGAAAAGTTCCTTTATACTTCGCCGAATACAAAAAAACATCCTCGCTTGATGTGTAGGCCATAAAAAAAAGATTTTATGTAAGTATCATTTTGTCCGCATCATATTTTTTTTTATGAAATAAGGGGGCAAACGAGCAAACGGGTCACGTAATGGAAAGCAACTTCCGTCGCCCATGGACACTCGCAGCATCAGAAGAGCTGCAGGTGCGTTACCGGCCTTTTAAGAGGGAATAGGGGAGGGTAGGGATGGGAAGGGAAGGGAATAGGGAAGGATAGGGAAGGGAATTGGGCCTCCGGTAAACTCACTCACTCGGCGAAACTACGGCGAAATACCACGTTTTCTGTGAGAACGTGGTATTGCCCCGGTCGAGCTGGCCCATTCGTGCCGAATCATGGCTCTCCCACGTATAAAATTGTGCATTCATTCCAAATTATAGCTTTGTATACGTATTGTCTGTCCACGGTACTGCTTAGAGACTATAGTTGAGAATACTCAGCTATAATCTCTGAGCAATACCGTGGACAGACAGACGGACAGACAGACGGACAGACAGACAGATAGACAGACAGACAGATAGACAGACAGACAGACAGACGGACGGACAGACCGAAACTAAGGGTTCCTTGTTGACTACGGAACCTTAAAAACAGGATCGCAATCGGATCATCGGTTAAGATGCTAGATTTCACGCACAAACATACAGACAGACACATTGAACTTATAAATGGTCGCTGTAGACAGACAGACAGACAGACGGACGGACAGACCGAAACTATAAGGGTTCCTTGTTGACTACGGAACCTTAAAAACAGGATCGCAATCGGATCATTACCTAAATAATATGACGGCATACGTATAATATACTTATCTCAATACGTAATTTGTTTTGTGCGACGCATTTGTGTAACAAATGCATCCAAATATAACCCTCTATTTTCATCGAGGGTTAAAAATAGATAAACTTAGCTTTAACCTACGAATAATAAAAACTAAGGAAACGTAACGCCCATACTATTACCGTTTTAAATTTGGTTCCTTTCGAACTGTCATGTAACGTCAGCCTTTATACCGCTCAAGCACTCAAGGCACCTAAATATTGCAAATGTATTGAAATGTGTACCTAAGGTACACTTTTTTGACAAGTATAATGGAGCATATTTTTTGACGGAGTTACTTTTCCTTAGTTTTTATTATTCGTAGGCATTAAAATATAAATAATAAGCCTTACACGGTAAGCTTACAGACGCGTATTTTGCTTTATGAAAAGCAAAATACGCGTCTGTATTGAGAAAGGCTCGCAGATAATTCCATACATTCCGACAATTAATAAAATTAGCGTTGGCACGACTTCTATGTAGGATTTAGCGATAATTTATGTTGTACACAATCGTAAGATTTCTATTTTCAATTTTATCTGCACTGTTTTGATATTACACATTCTAATATTATCAGACATAGAACTCATGTTTTTTGTTTAGTAGAGAAAATCAGAATTAAAGTATTAGCAGAGTTTATTCATATCGACGTGGGAGAGCCATGCTTCGGCATGAATGGGCCAGCTCAACCGGAGAAGTACCACGTTCTCACAGAAAACCGGCGTGAAACAGCGCTTGCGCTGTGTTTCGCAGAGTGAGTGAGTTTACCGGAGGCCCAATCCTTTACCCTATTCCCTTCCCTACCCTCCCTTATTCCCTTCTCTTCCCATCCCTACCCTCTATTCCCTCTTAAAAGGCCGGCAACGCACCTGCAGCCCTTCTGATGCTGCATGGACACTCGTAAATGGGCGACGGAAGTTGCTTTCCATCAGGTGACATGTTTGCTCGTTTGTCCCCGTATTTAATAAAAAAAAAATCATAAGCAGATGATACACCTACATTAATTGATCGGATTATGTCAAGATTCGGCATGCGGCGTATTGCCATTTAGACTGTCGATTCTCGCCGTGCGGCGTAAATCGTGCGGCTATATTCACCCGTGTAAATCCAGCATTACCGAAAAAGTCACATCTTAACTGACTTGAAATAGCTCGATCAAATTACGTAGCTCCATTTTTTACTATGAGTCTTTTTTTTGATCGAACAAACACAAATTCAAACAAAGTATTACTTTATGAAACTACTAGATGACGTCCGCAACTCAGTTGCGCCAAAATTCGTTTATCGCGCGGGAACCGTACATTTTTCCGGGATGAAAACTATTCAATGTCTTTTCCCGAGCCTCAAAGTAAAATCATGCCAAATTTCAGCAAAATCGGTTCAGCGGTTTGAGCGTGAAGAGGTAACAGACAGACAGACAGACAGACAGACGGACAGAAGGACAGACACACTTTCGCATTTATAATATTTGTATGGATAAGAAGAACGAATAGCTGTTGTAAAAGTGTTGCTGTTGACGTTATCTGATTCAGAATATTTGTGACTGTATGTTTGTCTGAAAATAACTGAAAACCTTCACCTCGGCGTAACGCCAAAATCTGATTTTATGAGTCTTTATCTTTCGATATAAATAAACCAATGAAAAATGTTTTCAATGTTTTGCCCTGCTATGTACTTCAGGTAAATCGTGATCTTTTCGAGAAATTTCGAATATAAATAATCTATATATATATAAAACTCAAAGGTGACTGACTGACTGACTGACATAGTGATCTATCAACGCACAGCCCAAATCGCTGGATGGATCGGGCTGAAAATTGGCATGCAGGTAGATGTTATGACGTAAGCGTCCGCTAAGAAAGGATTTTGATAAATTTCAACCCCAAGGGGTTTAAATAGGGGATGAAAGTTTGTATATAATAATACTTCTTAACGCGAGCGAAGCCGCGGGCAAAAGCTCGTTACAATATATTCGCGCAGATTACTAAATATTGACAACGATAAATTGAGTTCAAGTTTACTATGTCCTACACTTCAACTATTTTCCGTATAACTCCTGACCTACCAATGCTTTGTTTAGGGGTTACTAGAAAAGGTACTACTAGCTAATAAAGTGGTTAACCACGGACACCTAAGACATAAATGTCTAATATCTTCTTAAGGCTTTAACTACAAACTGTATAGTGTGTTGTGGTCTAAGGTTTCAAGACTCGAGGGCTACACACCTTCGAACAAAACCGTCCATTCTGTGGTCATGTAATGAGTTTCCCAAAGGAGATACAAATTTAGTGGCGTGAACCTATTTCCCAACCATAGACAAGTGTCTTCTTCGTAATATCACTTAAAAATTGAAGACGTGTGAGTGGAATAAGCTGCAGTTAAGTAGCAGTAAAAAAATTGCCGTGTTTTTTGCATAAATGAACGCTTTAGGGCCGGAAAAATGATTTGAAATTGATGATTGAGAGAAAGTAGGTGAGTGGGCTAACCTTACAACCAGCAATGTTTAATATAGGATAATATTCTATGTAGTTTCCATGGGATGTGACAGAAAACATTGTAATTGTTACAGCATCCATACTAATATTTATAAATGTGAAAGTGTGTCTCTGAATTTCTGTTTATTTGTCTGTCTGTCTGTCTGCCTGTATGTCATTCTGTTTGTCTGTCTCTTACCTTTTTACGTCTACTGCTGAACCAATTTTGCTAATTTCTGGTACGGATTTATCCCGCAAAATTCTCGGTTCTCGCCCATCAATCCCCAAGCGGCAGCCGGCTGCCGCATAACAATCTAACCATAAGAAAACCATATAACATATTAAGTGCTACAACAGTAGTCAGTTGCGTTTAGTCAAAATGTTGATTGTCACACTCGGGAAAATAATCAACGTGGAAGAGAAGAGCAGAGCGAAGTCTTGATGACTTTTTTTATTATAAAACTAGATGACGACCACAACTCCGTTGGCCGTTGCACCAAAATACCGTGCGGAAACCGTGCATTTTTCTGGGATCAGAATTTTCCCCCTTTGGGATAAGAAGTAGGTATGTTCTTTCCCAGGACACCAAGTAGGTATCTCAATACCAAATTTCAGCCAAATTATTGGTTTGGGCGTGAAGAGATAACAGACAGACAGAAACTCTTTCTCATTCATAATATTAGTATGGATATGACCGTTAATTTTTTGTATTTTATATTATACTTGAGCAGGTAGATCAGTAGATACTGAAATTTTTGTAGTTGATTTTACCACGTCTTGCTATATACCTGCAGCTTGCAATCACTACATTTTCAAAATATCCCACAAATCAAATAAGTATAAATGAAGTTTATAGGCACAAAATAGAGGTCGATAACACGTGAAACGAGTGAATTTAACTGTCCTGTTCTGACTGATTTATTCATCTAGATACACATCTGCTATTCGCTGTTTCTTGTTTTGTTTATTACTTTTTCGTCCACATACAGTAATTAATCACTTTTACTACGTGTTTTGCTGAAATACGCCGAGCAAAAAATCTTAAATAAGTCGACGTATTATGCAAATTGAATCTGAAACACCAAAGTTTAGTAAAAAGGTTTTAATTTTACACCTTTACATAATTTTGAATGGCCTTACCCTGTAGTGTATACAATTAGTGTCGCTACGCTAGCCAATACTAATGTCAAATCCCATACATTTTGTTGGCGTTTACGATAATCACTTGCCACTTGTCTAGGCCCTCTAGTGCCTTTTAAAATATATTATTTACCCTAAAACTTTTTTACTTAACGCACAGTGCATTACGTACTAATATAATGTTTTGAAGTCAATTTAAGGAAATACTTTAGTTGAATGAAACCACAAACGATACAAATACAAAGCTCGGAAAATCTGCAACCCACTTTTCCTTTGTAAATATCTCAGCTCTCTCACCTTTCTAAAAATAACGTTGCTTTATGAAATCATAACAAAAGTTTTTTTCCTTTGTCGTAGTATAATATATAATATATTCGGCTAATCTTTGTTTTAATCAACCGACTTGTAATCTGAAAGGACTACGTTTATTTCTGAGCATGAAAAAACATGATATATTGAAAGTAGATTCACATTGGAACTTACGTTTATGTAGTTTAAACTAATTTTATTTGTTTATGATCAGGTAACGGTAACGCTTCCATGGTCCAGTGGTTCGTTTCTCTTGATTTGGAGGTCTTAGGTTCGATGTCTGCGTTGGACAAAATATATTGTTTCCAAGTTTGGCTAGAACAATGCTTAAATAGCCCGTAAGCATACTTAATATTACTAAAAGCATATTTGAATATTTATTATGATAAGATTTTAGCTAGAACCAGCTACAGTCAAGGTTTGCATTATGAATTTACACTCTTATCTCACGCTTGGTGTAGTTTAAATGTACCATAAAATATAATAGACAGTAAATCATAGTTTAACTACCACTTAACGACGATTAAACCGCCAGTATGAATATCGTCCGAACAACGGAATCTGCGTCGTACCGCAGCATGCGATCGCCGCAAAATATTTTCCTGCAGCGGGGATTTAATACCTGTTTAATATAAACATTTTATAGCAGTGGTTCTTAACCGGTGATCCGCGGACCACTGGTGGTCCTTGGAGGCATTCCAAGTGGTCCGCGAAGCCATCCCAATAAAGTGAGAATTCAGAAGTAAGCAAAGAGTATGCAGTCACAACAGTCACATTAAATAAAATCTGTAACTTTAGGATTTTTGCCAAATTAAAAAAAATATTGCTAATAATTAGTAAGTATTATAAAGTTGTGCTTGTTATATTTATCAAACAACCCTAAATTTAGATAAACCAACTGGGTGGTCCATGGCAAGACAAACATTTGGCAAAATGGTTCCCCATGACTAAAAGGTTAAGAACCACTGCTATATAGCAATTGCTGCTTATCAAAAATACAAGATCGTTCATATAACGTTGACATTTTATGTAAAGTTTTGTGCCTCGATTGCATTTACTATGCTGTCCCGCACTTTCGGTCCTGCAATAATTTAAATATTGCATAGGAACTGTGTGATTAATTGTCGCGGAAAAGATAATTTCTTTCCTGGGACTTAAAGGATTATCTCTGCTAAATTTCACTTAATCGCAGCTTAAGCAAAGCTTGAAAATGTTGCAGACACACCTTTCTAAACCTAAAATTAGTATGGGTACAAAAATGTATTGAAAATAATTATTGTTACATGACCTTAGGCATGTAACAATAATTATTGTAGATTACTTACTTTAGACTTTACTTATTATATATAACTTACTTACGGCTTACCGCTAAACTAACAGTCGTGTAAAAATATAACAGAAGATACGTCTCAAAAAAGACATTATTTTATCACTTCCCCGTGAAAGAATTTCTGCATAAACAAAGCAAACAACATCTACCTCTAGATAAAAAAAACTTGAGAGGTGTCAAGGGACATTCGAATGGAACGAAGTTATTTCTTATGTTCAAAAAACCTGTATACATATACACTCAAAAAAAATGCTATCTACTGACGCCCAAGAATACTAACAACGCGTCACTGTAATTTATTCTCAAAAACGTTGACGCACAGGAAATCTATCAGCGCCCTCTGCCCCTACCATGCAGTAATAAAAAAGTGTCGTTACAACTTTTTCAGGCTAGCCCAAGGCGCAACGCGCGATAAGGAACTACGTTCCAATAAATACAAACTATTTTTTTTGATAACCTTTATAAAATTACACTATTTTTTTGATAACCTTTATAAAATCTATGTTGGTCTTGTTGGTGCAAATAAAGTGCATATTTTTCGCTGTAAATCCTGCACTTGTTTACGAGAACAGCGTGTTGCAGTAAATTAGCACACTCGGAATATTAAATTGTGCCTAGATGTCCAGCTTCACAATTAGTCGACAATTCGTAAAATTTCTAGTCACATAATTTGCAATTTAGTGCTCAGATTCATGATATTCTGTTTAGAATTTCAGCCGTATCATGGTTTTAGTGCCAACGAGAATACATGCTGATTTTGACCTATTTAAGATGAGACTGGTACTGGTGTTATCTGGATATTAGAGGGACTGATAGATATTATTTTGAACGTTTCGCTTGCTTTCAAAACTATATATTTTTTTTTATGAAATAAGGGGGCAAACGAGCAAACGGGTCACCTGATGGAAAGCAACTTCCGTCGCCCATGGACAGTCGCAGCATCAGAAGAGCTGCAGTTGCGTTGCCGGCCTTTTAAGAGCGAATAGGGTTATTACCCTATGGGGAGGGTAGGGAAGGGAATAGGGGAGGGTACGGAAGGGAATAGGGGAGGGTACGGAAGGAAATAGGGGAGGGTAGGGAAAGAAAAAGGGTAGGGGATTGGGCCTCCGGTAAACTCACTCACTCGGCGAAACACAGCGGAAGCTCTTTTTCACGCCGGTTTTCTGTGAGGACGTGGTATTTCTCCGGTCGAGCCGGCCCATTCGTGCCAGAGCATGGCTCTCCCACGTAATAAATTATAATAAATAGTAATATATTAGCAATATTGCTAATTTACCCAAATAAACAAAACAAAATGTATTTACAAAATAGATAGAATAAGATTAATATTTTTTTTCTAATGAGAAAGAATGACACCTAACATGAACAACCGTTTTCATTATCACTTTGTACTCAGTTGTATATCTATCAATAATAATTTTTATAATGTGTAACACTTTTTTATTATTCTATAATTTATAACACATCAAGTGCAGGAACTGAAAAGGTGCCAAGGTTAGAAGCGTTAAATATTTAAAGGGGCTCGCTTCAGGGAGAATTCCTGAATCTGATTTACTTCGTTTGCATCTTTGGTTGCGATTCTCAATGCTCGGTTGTGTCCGTTAATTCTTTTAACCTTCAGAAATGGGGGACGATAATGGTTAAAATTAAGACGCTCCCCTACCGAGATAACGTAAGTTACCGTTTTTAGAGCCTTATTAACTCATTATTTGAAAACAACAAAATTATAATACTAACAAAATAATAATAAACAGGAATAATCTTCAGTATATTCAAGACAATAATGATCTTCAGTATAGAACGTTCCTTTCATAGTTATTAATTTATACTTTCTTTATACTCATGATGATATCAGTTTCCAAAGTAATACCAATTTATTTAAATTCATCAGTATCTCCCTAGTATTTACAAATTACTGTTAATTGAAACACACGCCAAACAGATCGACAATCATTAACTACATACTGGACGTTTGAATTTTTTAGGTCAATTTTTAACTAAGATAAGTAAAAAAATAATAATTTTGGCGCGATCTCGGCAACGCGGCAAATGTATGGTCAAGGCCGTTTCCTCAGGGGGTGGCCTTAACCGGTAAAAGGTTGTTTACAATGTGGGTTTACACGGAAGAAAGCTGTATAACAAGTACCGCATTCAGAGACGAATATTAATTACTTAACTGAAATCAAGTGATTTTGACATAAACTCGATACAATATCTGGCAATTTTTTAATTTACTGCTGCAGTTAAGTAATTAAAGTGGCGAATAGGCTATTCACAACTTTTTTGACAGATCCTCCATACTTGATCTGTCAAGTTAAGTGGTAGATAGCCTATTCGCCACTTATCAGGAAGTGGTGAAACAGGCCCTAAGAAAAAAATATATCAGATACTATCATAGTATCGTAGCAATTGTTTTGAGGCTTTTGTTTCGAGCTGAACATGATATACAATCTTATATATAAAGAATCATGGCCAAATTTGTATAGGAGCTGGACTCGACTTTTATTTTCGATGTCCCAAAATAAACTATAGTTAGATTTGGTTGTTCTTATGCTCTAAACATAATTCCGTTTGAGAATTATGTCTAAATAGCCACGATTTTTTTATAATAATTAATAACGTTTACAATTATTTTGAGGTTAGACTTAAGAACTACCTTTTTCCCGACTGCGGTGTGGCCTACAAGTGTATATTCGGCGATCTCGTTTCTAATTATTTCAATTTTTCCTAGAGTATTACCCAAATAATAGAACGAATGCGAATGATCGCCGGCTGTCAGAACATAACGAAACTAAAATATATTGATCTTTTTTTTGTGGCTATTTATAGACACATTTCTAATGATTTTCGATGCCTTAAAATATTAGGGAATTTTTGCTACCAATGGCATATCGGGACGCCACCGCTCACCTGGTACGATTTGGCCATTGTTCTTCTCGTGCCACAATGTTAGTCACCGTACTTCTCCGAAACGGCTTTACTGGTTTTAACCAAATTTTATATGCATATTCAGTGGGTCTAAGAATCGGCTACTGGGTACTTTTTATATTGATAAGTGCATTAATTGTTGAATAAATAATAGTAAATTCTCAACTCAAGACTGACGGCGACCATTGTTTGTGCGACGGGATAGCGATGGACGTTGCCATGGTGACATACCTATTTAGTCACTTCAATAAAATAATATGGGCGAAATACTTCATATGGCAAAGAAACGTTTGCCGGGGCAGCTAGTAAAAGTATATTATCTGTTGTCGGTCAGACCTATAAGAGTCCGGCTTAGCATAGTAATAAAACGTGAATACCTCTTTATGACATTGGGTCTTTCAATAAAGCAATATTATGACCAAGCTATCTATCCCTCTATATGAGGACAGCAATATTTTATAGTCTAAGATTAATTACATTACTAATATTTAACCTACAATGCAAAAAAAGTTTCTGGATTTACAATTTTACTAAATACTAGGTAGCAACTGTGTTTATATTTTATTCCCGCTGTGAACGAAAGCCGTATGTAAATCAGCTTCTAGATCCGCCATGTTGGATCGCGGCCATCTTGAATTGACGCCATTTTGTTGTGCGATAAATCAATTTAATGTGTTTACGGGATTTCATTTTATTATTTCTCGGTTTGAGGACATTCGGGCAAATTGTTTCCGCTTGTTCGTGGAAATTTTCGCTTACGGGAGATAAGGCGTTTAATATATTCCATATTTTTTCTATAATTTGAATGTCTTGCGCCAAGATAAAAATATTTATTTTGTCATTTACTGTATATTTTCTGTCCGCCTTCGGCCTACGATTGAATTTTTATTTTTATTTTACAGTAGACCAGAATATGTAAAATATACATGTTACAATGTAATATTTTGTTCTCGTAGTAAGCCTTGATTGTCGTTTCTGAAAAGTATACGACTCTGTGCTTCGAAAAGATTTTCTTTCTATATAAACCAAAGCTGGTATCCTTATAACACGAAATCACATGCAAGCCCACCACAAAGGAAAATATATCATACAAGTCTGAGATGAAATGTTGTATAAAATATATTTGCAAGTGAATTTTACAAACATTCAAATAGGAAGGCTTCGGAAAATGTAACAGAATTGAATTTTATATGAAATTGAGATGCATTGTAAAGGACACCGAGCTGTATTGTACTGTATAGGCTACACACCTGCACAAAATCAGTGAGAATCGAAGCGAAGCATCCATTGTCCACGATATAGTAAACTAGTGCGAGTTGGACTCGCGCACGAAGTGTTCCGTACCATTAAGGCCATCTCCCGAGCAAACGACCTTGACCATACATTTGACGCGTTGCCGAGATCACACGAAAATCCATTTTTTTTTTACTTATATTCAAAATTGATCTAAAAATATAAAACAGGAAATATGTAGTTAATGAAATTATATATCTATTGTCGTGTGTTTCAAATAAACGTAATTTGTAAATGCTAGGGAGATGCTGAAAGGATGCTTCAATTTTAATAAATTTGTATTACTTTGGAAGCTAATATCATGAGTATAATAAACAAAAATAGAAAATTTAAAACGAGGAAAGGAATGTTGATATACTGAAGATTATATTATTATAAATTTGTAGCGTTTAAATAATAAGTTTATAAGGCTCTAAATACGGTAAATTACGGAATCTCCGTAGGGGAAGGGCCTTAAAGAGCAAGAATTGGCAAAAATATGTGTTTAGTATGGGAATGTCCCCATTTATTTTATTTTTAGTATTTGCTGTTATAACAGCAATAGAAATACATCATCTGCAACATGTTCAGAAGTCTAGCTGTAGCGCTTCTTGAGGTTCTGGAGACAGAAAGACAGACTGATGGACTGGCAGACGGACAGACAACAAAGTCTTAGGAATAGAGTCCTGTATTTCCCCTTTGGGTACGGAACCCTTAAAAATAATTTCGAAAGAAAGTATATAGTGCCTGATAGACGTACGAACTGAAAGTACGCGAACTTACTCGGTTCGCCTTGGTGATACACGAGAATCGCTCACACTGGATTACTATGCACAATATGCCCCCAGGCTCGCGGCTCACGGCTCGCGGATCGCGGTTTGCGGCTCTTTGATGACACACAGGCGATTAAGATCATCGAGCCATAAGTCCGCGTACTTACTCGCACGTCTGTCACCCCCTTTATTTTTTTAGAAGGTTCTTATAAGAATAATAATAGAATCGACATACAATTATTGCTTGTGATTTCGCGGTGTAGTGGCCATACCGTTTGTTTGCGTGGACGCATATAAATCTAGTCTTACCCCACCTTCCTCTACAGGTGCGATGCACTAATGAACATGTTTACAACAACTTCTGGTGAGAACGGCACGTGCCCTCATAACATCAAAGCGTGCCAATCCGCTTCTGCGTGGTCACTATTTGCGTCCAAGACATTTATCGAAAAGGACAGTAGGCTGAGTAAATATAGTCGCAAGAACGTCACGATGCAATACGCACATACACTGCACATGTGTGCGTATTTTCACCAGAATTTCTTTGTTGATGTGGGTATATTTAATGAGTTGTTGGATGTACTACAAGAAAAAATTATGACTATGCATGACGACCTACACTATTTTGTCGGGTCGTATGTAGCCCTACCATATTACAACTGTCCGGCATCTACCTATGCTACAATTTCTTATTGTACATTGTACGTATTCCTAAGACATGGAAGAGCCATGCTTTGGCACGCTCGCCATGCTATGCCAAATAACATAAAAATTACTCCTGTAGTTCGTGAGATAAGCTCTTTCAAATTATTTCCCCCGTTTTTTCCGCATTTTCCCCTATTTCTTCGCTCCTATTACTTGTAGCGTGATAAAATATAGCTTATAGCCTTCCTCGATAAATGGGCTATCTAACGCTGAAATAATTTTTCAAATTGGACCAGTAGTTCCTGATATTAGCGCGTTCAAACGAACAAACTCTTCCGCTTTAAAATATTCTAATAGATTAAAATTTGTCTAATCGGTTCAACCGTTCCAAAAGCGAGAGCAACAAAATTTTAAAATTTTGATGTTACATATAAATTAAAATATGGATAGATATCGCATTTCAATTGATTCTCACAAGAAAAGCCACTAATAATGTTTTACACGTGGGAGAGCCATGCTTCGGCACGAATGGGCCAGCTCGACCGGAGAAATCGGAAAAAAAAAGAAACCGGAGAAAAACTTTCTCACAGAAAACCGGCGTGAAACAGCGCTTGCGCTGTGTTTCGCCAAGTGAGTGAGTTTACCGGAGGCCCAATCCCCTACCCTATTCCCTTCCCTACCCTCCCCTATTCCCTTCCCATTCCTAACCTAGGGGAGGTACCCTATTCCCTCTTAAAAGGCCGGAAACGCACTTGTAGCTCTTCTGATGCTGCGAGTGTCCATGGGCGACGGAAGTTGCTTTCCATCAGGTGATCCGTTTGTTCGTTTGCCCCCTTATTTCATTAAAAAAAAATTCGTCTCACAAAAGCAAACTTTAAACTGTTTCCCCCTGAACACCTCCCGGTCTAAAGTAGCCCAAAGACGTATTAAGGTCAAATTGGAATTAAATTATACATCGCCATTATTAACCCTAAACTACTGCCAGACCCGTCGCACCCCTATTGCCAGAATTCGATATTATGTTGCCGTAACTTAGGTGAAGGTGCTGTTATGTCAGGAATAATTGTAATTGTTGGTAACTTGAAAATAGGAGGGAAGTTTGTATCGAATACATAAATATGTACATAAATATTTTATTATTTAAGATAATATTGACGCAGCGTATAATTCGCTGTATAAATATAATTTTTATGAGCTAAAATAGAGTCAGACATTATTATTAGTCTATATATATAGAAATGGATTTCCAATTGTGTTAGTAACGCTATAACTTGATAACGGCTGGACCGATTCTGCTAATTTTAGTCTTAAAATGATCCTTGAAGTCCAGGCAAGGTTTTATAGTGACACGAAGTTCGCCGGGACAGCTAGTATTATTATAAATCTGAAAGTGTTCCTCTGTCTGCCTTCAGTTTATTCACGCTAAAGCGTACGTTAGTGTGAATCTTTCAATGCTGTTACTCTATTCAAGTATTCACACATACCTACACCCTAAAGAATTTTCAAATTGTTCTGTTCCAGCCTGCATACAAAAATATATTTTTAACCGGCATAATTTTGTCGGTTTATTTTCATCCATTACCGAAATTTGGTGATAAGTACCTAATTTTAAACGTCGTTTTATTGAAGTGCCTTACTATACGGATTCATTTTAACAAAAGGCCTAAATTTCTTTGTTTTTGGAGTTAATTTGAGATGTGTTACGCTTCTGTCCTTTCATCAAGCCTATTATATTATGTTCGCACGGGTCTTTGTGGCCGAATCGACCTCGCCCTAGGGTTAGGTATATTTGAAGAGAAATAGTCAGGGAACTTAAGAGGGCGACTAACCCCAAAAATCAAACATCGTCCTTCTCTCTTCACACTCACGCCCGTCTTTCATATGCCAGGTGAAAAAGAACGACGCGGATTCATCGTCAAATTAGTTTTTTCTCAATAACTCGATAAACATACAATATTTTAAAAATCCGCTAGGTCGATCTCTCAATCATAGAATTTTACACAATGTGTTAAAATATTAACTTAGTTCAATGCACGGTTATGACACTAAATGAAAAATTCGTGAAAATTAGATGCATCTTTGTGATTTTTTTCTATCGACAAAATTTTAAGATATCGTGTTTTTGCTCAGATCGAATTCTCGGAAATATAATGTAGTATCTAATTTTAGAAAATGAAACAATTCGGAGCTTATTTTAAAGTATAAAAATGAAATATAAAATCGACACTTTAGGGTTAGTCACCCCTTAAAGAAAAACATATTAGTATACCTACGTTGTCCTGACATAGTTTTAATTTAAGGCACTGTCTGATTGAGGTGTTATTTCAGTGAAGTTTCAATTCAGCAGTCAAATAATTATTAATAACTAATGTATAGTTATTAATCATAATACTGTTGCGCTTAAAATATATGAAAAGAGAGCATAATATTATTATAATTTATTCCATTATTCAAGTAACGTTTTTCCGTGTTAAACAGTCATACTTTGTCATTTTTTGCGACTCATCAAGGTATTTTTATACTATACTAGATGACGCTCCTCCGTTGCGCCAAAATTCGTTTAAAGCGCGGGAACCTTTCATTTTTCCGAGATAAAAAGTATTATTTGTCTTATCCTAGGACTCAATGCATCTCCACATCATATTCCAGCAGAATCGGTTTAGAGGTTTGAGCGTGAAGAGGTAACAGACAGACAGACACACTTTCACATTTATAACTTATGTATGGATAGTAAAACGGTTATAACGTGGAAAGGCTAACAAATAATAAACCCTTTTGTATTAATCTTATATATAAAATTCTCGTGTCTCAATGTTAGGCCGCGTACTCCTCCGAAACGGCTTTACTGATTTTAACCTTTTATATGCATATTCAGTGGGTCTGAGAATCGGCTACTGGGTACTTTTTATATTGATAAGTACATTTGTTGAATAAATAATAGCAAAATATTACATCTCGAGACTGACGGCGATCATTGTTTGTGCGACGGGATAGCGATGGACGTTGTTAAGGTAACATACCTATTTAGTCACTTCAATAAAATAATATGGACGAAGTTCTTTATAAAATTTATAAAGAACTTCGTCCATATTATTTTATAATATGGACGAAGCAATAATCGTCACTTTGCCATTTAATGGCAAAGCGACGATTTCCGGGACAGCTAGTAATATTTAAATTTACTACGTTACGTATTACTGGAATATACGACGCACTAATATGGGGAAATATATACATGACGTAGAGCAACTAATGTGACGTAACGCGTCGCACGTCAACGCACAAATCATAAACGATTTCCGTGCATCACATCAGCGGGGCTAAAATGGTCGCATTTAGCAATTCCTCTCAATCGATTCACCAAATGAATTGTCAAAACTGTCAAACTGACGAATGTCAAACTAGTACGAATTACTATTATTATAACGCCTCCGTGGTCTAGTGGTATAGAGCGCGGATCTTGACTCGGAGGTCGTGGGTTCGATTCCCGCGTTGGAAACATGTTATTTACAAGTTTGGTTAGGACAGTGCAGGCTGGTCACCTGATTGTCTGACAAGTGAGATGATCCATGCGTCGGATCTCTCGCCGGTCATGTCGGTCTTCCGTCACACTGGGTTGTGAGAGTAAAGGAATAGAGAGTGCTCTTGTGTACTACGCACAAACTTGGGCACTATAAAATTACTCCTGCGTAGCTGGCCTGGTTTCAATGAAACCGGCTACCGTCACCGAAACCGGTGTGGGAGCTAATAATATAATATTATTATAGACATGAATTATTGCAAGCAGAGTGACCATTTTGCGATTTTTAAAAAATCAATCATATTATGATTCATAATGTTACGTGCAAGGGTTCGAGGATTTGGAGAGAAAGACCTGGTGACTCTCCTGAAGACTTTATTAACACTGCACTAAACACTAGGTCACAACACTTTGCACTAAGTCCAAACACTAATCACTAGGTCCAATCACTAAGCACTATCACTGTCCTAGGTCGTAGCCAAGTCGCAGGTTTCACTGGTTCACTCACTATTGATCACTTGTTGTTGCCTCGAAGATCGCTCAGATCGAACTGAATTCTCGGGCCGTCTCCCTGCGGCTTTTTATATGGCGAGACGAATTCCAGAAAGTTCCCGATTCACGTTAACAAGTAAACAATGGGAACCTTCTAGGAGGCTCGAGCATGTACCACTTAGCGCTATCTAGTTTCGAGTAGGGGATTTATGTGTAGTATGTCCCCTGATCAGTTTCGCTGGTTTGCCGCTAGATGGCACCACATGTCCGTATACCGTGTACCGTAACAATAATATGATTCTCCAAAGCGACCAATTTTACCCCGCTGATCTAGCTAAATATCTATGGTGATAAAGTAAAAGAAAGTCTTCCAGTGGATGGTCATACTCTAAGTTCAAGACGGAGGTAAGGCGACGCCTACGAAGCCAATGTGAATCTTAACTTGGTCAAACATGGTTGGCATATAAGGGTTTTCTCTTAGTCCCTAAGTCATGTCGGCTCCTCGCTACTTGGTAGAACAACAAGTGTTCTCCATACCTGACTAAATTAATTTAATCTACAAGGCGCAGGTTCGGCCTCATATGGAATATTGTTCTCATCTCTGGGCAGGGGCGCCAAAATACCAACTGCTCCCTCTAGATCGTATCCAACGAAGGGCCGCTCGAATTGTTGACTGCCATAGTGTTTCAAACAGCTTGGACCCCTTGGAATTACGCCGAGATGTAGCTTCTTTAGTGCCTTACTCCCGAAACTGATATCGATTTCGATTTTCGATTTCAACGGTTTTTTGACATTTTTTAGACATATTTTAGATGGCTAAAGTGTCAAAAACCGTTGAAATCGCATATCAAAATCGATATCAGTTTCGAGAGTAAGGCACCTGCATCCTCTATCGGTTGTATCACGGGGAGTGCTCTGAGGAATTGTTCGGAATCATACCACCTGCAACTTTTCGCCATCGTCCCACGCGAAAAACATACCATCCTCATCACCTTGATGAGTGGCAGTCTTCCACAGTGCGTTTTTCGCGTAACTTTCTGCCGCGCACTGTAAAAGTCTGGAACGAACTGTCACCAGCAGTATTTCCGGACCTATACGACCTGCAAACGTTCAAGAAAAGAGCGTATTCCCTCTTAAAAGGCCGGCAACGCACCTGCAGCTCTTCTGATGTTGCGAGTGTACATGGGCGACGGTAGTTGCTTACCATCAGGTGACCCGTTCGCTCGTTTGCCCCCTTATTTAATAAAAAAAAAAGTCACGTATTCTCTATCTCCCTCTTAATTATGTCCTAATTTAATACTCTGTCTTAGCTTACTTTACTGCCAATTAGTATGCATATCATGATTATTTGAAAAGAAAACAAATCATTTAAACAGATTTTAACAAAATATTATAATTTAACTATATTTTGGCCTCGACATGCAAAGCTTCTCTATTAAGTCTAGGCTTGGACCTTTTATTTTTGAAAGTTTTTTCATACTCTCCTTGGCCTTGGTACAAATATATTAATATTCTTCATATCTGCGGTCAGACAAGCCGTTCAAAATTACGAATAATACGAAAATATTTTATTAAAATACTTGTAAAAGTTGTTATGATGAAAGTTGGAGGGTGTGTAAATACTTTATGTTAATAAAGAGCTAGAAAATAGAAGTTTCTGTTTCGTTTATTATTATCGTCAAAGACATTTTGTGGAAAAAGTATTTGAAATTGGAATTTCTGACAGACAAAAAGACTAAAAAGTTAACTTGTACAATGTACAGTTAATTCCTTAGTCTTTTTGTTCGTTTCGTTGTTCAGAAATAAGCAGTATATTAATACTGATCGTCTCAAATATTATTTTTCACTTAAATCCTGAGGAATGTAGAAACCATAGACGGTGTAGAGCAGAAAACCATGCGCGGCTTAGGGCGGAAAACAATGTGCGACGTAGGGCAGAGAACCATATGCGGCTTAGGGCGGAAATCTAGAGGTGTTCTAGGGCAGAAAACCATGTGCGGCTTAGGGCGGAAATCTATGAATGACGTAGGGCAGAAAGCTATGTACGGCTTAGGGCGGAAATCTATGGATGACGTAGGGCAGAAAAATATGGGCGGCTTAGGGCGAAAATCTATAGATGACGTAGCGCAGAAAACCATGCGTGGCTTAGGGCGGATAACAATGTGCAACGTAGGGCAGAAAACCCATGTGCGGCTTAGGGCGGATAACAATGTGCGATGTAGGGCAGAAAACCATGTGCGGCTTAGGGCGGATAACAAAGTGCAACGTAGGGCAGAAAACCCATATGTGGCTTAGGGCGGATAACAATGTGCAACGTAGGGCAGAAAACCCATGTGCGGCTTAGGGCGGAAATCTATGGATGATGTATCGCAGAAAACCATGCGCAGCTTAGGGTGGATAACAATGTGCGACGTAGAACAGAAAACCATTTACGGCTTAGGGCGGAAATCTATGGATGACGTAGGGCAGAAAAACATGGGCGGCTTAGGGCGGTAAACTACGGGTGACGTAGAACAGAGAACCATGGGTTGCGTAGGGCTTCTGCCTCTGACGGTGTAGGGCAGGAAAACCATCGATGGCTATAGCAGAAAACCGGTATAGTGAAAAACTCACCACCGTAAAGTGCGCAAACGACATTGAAATCCAATTATCAAAAACAAAACTCGTGTCCAATGACCTTTTCCAAAAGTAACGTGCGCGCGCAGCTCCCGAAATACACTCCCGCGCAGCGGTGTCGTGTTCCCACCAGTCCGCTCGGTAGAGCCGCGCTAGCTACACGCCTGTGATATACCTAGTCCTACCCGACGGCAGAATGACAAGTAAATAGTGTTACCCTACCCCCGCTTGCTTGGATTTGTGTGTTTATGCGACGCTGTAAGTACTGCTTCGGTGCCTTAGGATTTGTGAAGATTAACCACATTTTAAGAAGAGGCAGTCTCGTTTACGGTCTTTGGTTAAATATCTTCGTTCGTTTGTAAGAGAAAGAAATGTAGGAATAGGATTCAACTAAATACTAAAAGATAGTAGAAAGCAGTTAAGAGTTAGGTTAGAAGAGCACAGATCAATTCATTGTGGATAGTTAGACAAATTCGAATCGTATTCACCGGTGCTTAAGTTCAAATTTGCAAACTCTACGCTACTCTACTGAGTGTTACAGTCCACTTTTAGTCTACTATTAGTTATTAGGATACGTCAAAGGATCATTTAGATCCTAGAGTCTCTTGTATTTACCATATTATATTTTGTTACCCGATAATTAAATCTTTGGTTTTATTTAAAATCTTCAAGGGAGAGATTTGAATTTCTCGTATTTAATTCGAGTAATTTAAATATTATATCATTTTTATTAATATTAACTTTGATTTTGTTTTCATGTTTATTGTATACTAACAAAATTTAATAAGTATACGAAAGAAAAAAAACGTTAAATAAGCTGTAGTTTTGTGAGAATTCATCGCATCTATTTTCTTCACTTTTCGCTCTTCATATCTTTAAATACAATTTGACAGACACATCTTTCTCGTTTCCTCGTATCAAACGATTCATAAGTGTGAGAGAAATGTCGAATCATCATTTGCACGTTGCGATACCTAATTTGTCGTGCTATATTAGTACTGCAAATCTTTTGAGGTTAGGTATGTTGTGTTGTTGGAAATAGTTATCAAAAAGTGTGTGAATTTTTCTTTGCAAAATTAAAATTGTACAGGCTTCCGCTTCCAAATATTTTTCAACACGATTTTTTGAGTTTTTGCTTCATAGAGTTAAATTAGCAAATTATGTAAAATATTGTTATATTTAAACTGTCAAAATTCTCAAATACACTTAATTACTTAACATAACAGGTCCTTTAGCGGTATTTCGTTCCTTAATTGTAAGGATTTTGGTTGTGCTTAACCGATTCGTGGCCACTGCCGCGCCCAGCGCGTCATTTAAAAAAATTCAGTGAGGCCGATGACGCGCCAGGCGCGGCATACAAGGATTGTTAAAAAAAACACATTAAAACTAATTGATTATACTGTAATTACAATTCCTTAGTCTAAATGTGCATAAAACACAACCAGTGGCCAATGCCGCACGTGGGGCGTCATTGTTTAGCAGGGCCGATGACGCGCCATAAGCGTCTTCGAACAAACTGCTTGGCCTGTGGTAAGAATTCGTGAAAATGAAGGTAGCAACAAATCGGTTAAAGTTGACCAAACCAGTGCATTTTACACCTATAGAAGTAATCAACAAATATTGCTAATACCTTTCAAACATTTAAAAAGAAAAATAAAATTATTCGATAATTTTATAGCTTATATTCAAAATCTACAAGAAAATAAAATTCACTAAGTCAAACACAAACTTTTCGTATCCGTTACTTTACTTATTAACGACTTTCCTTTGTTTACATTTCTCTGAAAGATCTATTTTAGTGTTCGCATCCTTTTGTAATATAAATACACCTGGCGTCCTTCGGGATGACGCGCTAGTCTTTTGTTTCTGTTGCCGTGACGTCACAAGATGGCGCCTCACACGCGTAGCTGAAGATTTATTAACATCACATCAATAAGGGCGGAAGGGGTTCAAATATGTGTGCTTAAAGGGCAATTTTTGGGTAATTAAGGGATTAAGCGGAAATTCGAAGGGTGTTTTCATTATAAGCTTATGTTTTACGTACGAAAATTTCGTCACGTGTTCCAAGGACGTTTTAAATATTGGATGGCTGGTATATTTTAAATGTTTTTAAATATTCCGATGAAATTAACAGACAAGTAACTTAAGAAAAATTATAAAACATAGAACCATAGACTAATAAAAACTAATGACTATAGTACAATCGCTGATTTTACTATAGTCATTAGTAAAAATGACTATAGTACAATAAATAAATTTTAAAGATCTTATATACCATTTTGTCGGCATCATTAATATGTGCATTCATACCTAATTATAGCTTTGTAGGTCCTATAATCTCTGAGCAAAACCGCGGACAGACAAACGGACGGACAGACAGACAGACCGAAACTATAAAGGTTCTATTAAACCCGGAATCCGGTTCTGCTAAACTAAGGACTACGAAACCCGGAAATGCGATATGCCTTAAGGCGAGGATAAAGCCCAATTTGTTATTCCGCGACTTCCGGTTTACCTAGTTCCAATATAATAACGAAGTTTTAAAAAAATATGAGGTATAAAGCACAATATTTAAAATACCTTAAACCATAAACATTTTAATAAAACTTAATACTTTGGCTGTAATTAATTTACAAACTCACCTCCGATAAAAATCTATTTCATCGAAATATAAGTATTAACTAGGATAATTATACATTTTATTTGAATAAATTGTTAGTTTATCTATATTAAAAATTCTTTAACCGAACAATTTTGTTTCATAATGTTTATTTCCAAAGATATTTAAAAAAAACATGAAAAATAGAGAAAATCCGCTCGAGTGATTTCAGTTTTATGCTAAGCTAAAATGAATCTTATTGCGATGCGTATACGCTTGGTCTTTGGTTGTGTGCAAAGTTATCGTTTTGGATTGAGATTAATCCCCGCCTTAAAGTGTATGAAACAATTGAAGGGTACAGGGGAAGAAGGATCATTGTCAACTTTTCGATAAAAACAAACTAATAATGCCATCTAGTGCAAAATGAAAAAACCTTTCTGTCCATATTAACGAAAAACGCATAAAACGATCATCGTACACAAGGGACTCAAAAAAAGATTGTATGGCCGTATCATAGAAAGATCAATGTCACCCTAGTTGCAGAAAGAAAGATCACTGTCTATGGACATTGATCTTTTTTACTTTGACAGCTGGCTGTCAGTGGCTGTCTGTATCGTATGTGGTTTCGTAAGTACATTGTTTTCGCGGTATTTATAGAACTTTATGCAATTATTAGAGTTAATTAAATTTATTATAAAGCTTGAGTAACAAAACTTATTTCAGCAATAAATAAACCCCACCTCCTGAAACTCGCAATCAAAAAACACTTCATTTTACAACGTTATAAGTTATTTCTCGGAAACGTTTCATTTTACTACCATACCTTTCGTTTTCATAAAGTGGAAAAGAAGGAATAATAAACTTTAGCATTTGCTTCCTAGCGAGTTTTTGCTATATCATTTTAAATAATAAGGAAAATATTAAGTGCGACCATAACATGACGTGATCTCTAAATTATTTAATTTTAAGACTTAAGAGGAGTCCACGCCGCCGTTTTTCCAAACAAACGCTGTCCCCTGTTTCCTCCCTGGATAATGCCGGTAGAGTTATGATTTTTTTCCTGAATATCTATGGCCACTATTAGCAGGTCCCTATGTTTTCTTTTTTCATAATTTTATTTTTAAAAAAGATAAGAACATCCAAAAACCCAAAAGAAAAAAGTACTTAAATCGGTTAAGTTTTGGAGAAGGAATCAGCGGACAACGAATCGAAGATTTTCTGTTCTTTTATTAGAACTTTTGTCGTGTTGACTTGAGATTGGTGAGACAGCAATACATTTTTAAATACCTATTTTCAATTTCTCTCGCCCCTGGTGTATCCTCTTAAGAACAATTTGCTGCCATATTTTTGCAAATAAAAATTATGATTATGACCAAACAATATAGTATAAGTAGTTATACGTAACGTATTTCCCCTCCAGCCTCCTCAACAAAAAAAAGGTACATATTAAGCAGTATATACATTAAATTTATTTCTTGCAAGATAATTAAGTGACATTTAGATATACTACCAAAACATTAATACTATGCCGTAGAGTGTCACCATTTTTTTTATTATAGGTCTACCAGAATCTGATGGCAAAAAGTATTTTTTTTTATGAAATAAGGGGGCAAACGAGCAAACGGGTCACCTGATGGAAAGCAACTTCCATCGCCCATGGACACTCGCAGCATCAGAAGAGCTGCAAGTGCGTTGCCGACCTTTTAAGAGGGAATAGAGTAATAGGGGAGGGTAGGGAAGGGACGGGAATAGTTGAGGGTAGGGAAGGGAATAGGGTAGGGGTTAGGGGATTGGGCCTCCGGTAAACTCACTCACTCGGCGAAACACAGCGCAAGCGCTGTTTCACGCCGGTTTTTTGTGAGAACGTGGTATTTATCCGGTCGAGCCGGCCCATTCGTGCCGAAGCATGGCTCTCCCACGTATAAAATATAAACGTGTAAAGTTAGAAAATAAATTGACTCTAGTAATACCGGAGTAATAGGAATAAAACATTTTGATCCTTTTTTTTCCTTCAGCGGCTTTCTGTGTGTAAAACATGCAAGTATAAAAATTTATCCATTGATTAAGAATATTTTTTGAAAATCTATCATCAGAATTTGCCATCAGATTCTGGTAGACCCAGTTTTATTTATTTTACCTCTCGAATACCGGGATGGCCTCAAATACCGCGTTCTATGGCGCCATTCAAATTTTTCGATTTTTTTTTTCAAGTTTTACAAAATTGCGCCAATCAGGAACTAATTTAGTGCATTCTTTTTGTAGCCAACTTCATACTCTTAAAAATAATGTATAGAACAAACGAAATTGAATCTTAAACACACTCAAATAAGTTACAAAACAGCGTGAGGTCGAGTGCATCAGGCGGCTCATTAACGTGCCGGTGGTACACAGAAGTAGCGTAAATAACATGTCAGAAGTAAAAAAACCCTTGAACGGAATAAATTGAATCCTGGACTCTTAATGTAAATTGAAATACACCCGCATGCTTCTGATGCCTTAATCTCCGCCAACTTACAGAAAACTTCATTAAAACTTCCACGACTAGTTCAGCAGCTGACTTTATCCGTATTTAAAGTCCTTCCGTGCAAATTTGTCCGGCAACTCTATTACAGATGATGAGTTTGTTTTGCTAAAGCGAAGCCGTGATGTACCACCAGCGGAGCCATGTTGCCACATTGCGTTGCGGACAGTACGGTACGTCGCTACAGCTGTAGCAACGCTACAAAAATTTCAAACATTTTTGGTGATATTATGCTACATTAAGCAAAGCCATCTTGCTTATTACCGTTGCGATGCGTTGATGCTGCAGCGAGGCTAAAGAAGCGCTTAAGAAGCGCTTACATGGGCAATAATTGCTCGGCGACACAAATGGAGCGATCTGGAGCAATTAGTCGAGCAATATGGAGCAATTTTATTAAATTGCGGCGATTATTTCGGAGATAATATTGCTCCAGATATTTAATATCGCTCAATGTCGTCTAATAAATAGTTGATGAAGTTGTGCCATATCGCTCAATTGTATTGCGATGTATTGCGCAATATTGCTGCTTGTTGCCGAAAATTGCTTGATATAGTCGTGACGTCATAATCGACGAGAATTGACTGAAGTGAAGCAATTTTAGTTGCCCATATAGCGTACCTTAAGATTTTTCACAATTTACTATACAATGAGATATTCCACCTTGAGCGAAGCTACGTTGCTTTAACACGTTCAGTGCCACCGTCTCGCCTCGTTCACGTAAATTTGATTCCAGTGCCGGCAACTCGCCAGGCGAGTCCGCCGTACAATGTAGGCGGCATCCGAGAAGACATCATGAAAATCGTAGTGGCAATGAATGTGTTATTTGAAAATGGCATGCCATTGTAACTCGTTTCCATCCACATCCATAATTTGTAATTTAAGCCACATTGTTTTATTGCGTCATCATTCAATGGTCTGAGGAACAATAACAGGATAAAAGATGTGCTGCGTTACCATTTTGTATTGGATTTGTCACGTGACGCCGCGTGCCGTAGCGTACCTTACTATTGGCAACCAATTAATTATTCCGTTATGATGACAAAATGCACCGTAGTCCGTGACGCACCAAAGTAATGTGGCTTCACTCTTACGGCCGTTCCCAATATTTGATCTATCTCTGGTTTTGCCCTACTAGAGATAGTAGTAGCTCATAATTGACATAAAATATATGTCTCTAATGTCTAATGTGAGTTATTCCTATCTCTAGTAGGGCAAAACCAGAGATAGATCAAATATTGGGAACGGCCGTTAAACAATATAATATCATTCGTTAATAATTGGTGCGATAAAGTATCTTTAGCATATTTTTACAAACATAACCCTCGTAAAGCACTATTTCTCTCACAGTCGAGTGAGTCGGGTAAAAGACGATTCCTCTACCGGAAGAGATGACCATGATACCGGAATAGATACTTAAAATCATAGGTTAATGATGCTAAATATTTTAATAAGTAAGGAAGGAATTCCGAATTACGCTTCACGAAACTTCCATTTAGGAACAAAGCCAATAAACGAAGAAAGCTTAATCTGCTAAGCACAAAATCGTAATGAAATATATTTTCTCCTTTTCCGCCATATTCTGATAAATATTTAATAGACCTTAAAAGGTTTTAATGATTACAATCGATGGTAAAGGAAATATAATATTTAAATCTCCTTCGAAATAAGGTTTTTTAAGGGGTGGGGTGAAATTTAACTATTCTGCCTTAAAAATTGAGCACAAAATAATACTTTTTATGTAAAAATAAAGTATTTTATGTAGTTTAAAATAGACAAACAAAAAATTTAAACTCTTTGAGGGTACTTTCTCGGTGAACTCTATGTATCTACCTATATACAGGGTGTTAGGTTTAACACCTATCACCCTGTATATAGGTTATCCTTAAAACCATCAAAATTAAATGAGTCCTTCAAAATGAACAACTTTTTCTACGAGAACAATGCTAGGAACTAAAAAAATCCATACAAATTGCCGATTCGGGGAATTTGTATGGGTATGACGACAGTATTTGATGGTTTTAAGGATAACGGTGTTAAACCTAACAACCTGTATAAGGGACACATACACAAGCCTAAAGTATAATCGCTTTGTTTTATAACAGCCTGTATAATTTGTCACTGCTTCATGAAGAATAAGAATTAGTGCCAAGCTAAAATACTAGCAGTAACCAAATCACTATAGTAAAGTGCTCTTGCTGACAACAGAGTAAAAACAGACGCAGAATATCAACGCACACGAAAGATGCCAAAGCCATTTTTTGCAAAGCAATTTGGCAGGAACTGCACTGAGTCAGGCAGGTGTACAGGTAAAAATAAGCTTTGTTACACCTGATGCAGTTGCTGAGGCTTATTATTAGCTGTATCTGTCAATTCTACATTGTTATTTCGTTGAGGTAGGAAAAGATTAATTCTCAGAAGAAAGAAAATTTATCCTTATTTGTTATTATGATGAACATCAATTTTAAAACAAACAAAAAAAATAATTTACCCTATTAGTATAATTGGTGTCTGAAAATTATAGTTAGAAACTTGAAAAAAATATTTATTTTTTTAGGTATTTACTCATAACCAGAGTGCTTGGTCAAAATGCATTCGCCACTTTTATTTAACTTCGCTGTCGAATCGCTATCGAAACTGGGCAAATTTTGAATAAGGCTTTAATAGCACGTTTATTGTTAAAAGCGTGAAAATTTAAATACGTTGGTAACGCATTTGAAAGTTAGTTTCTGACTTATTAGTCATTCTTAGTCTTAAACCATAAAATTTTCTTTTTTCCTTGTTTTTATACTATCTGCGCACTTAAAAGCCTCTTGGCTTTATAAAAAAATATCTTACGAATGTAGTAAAATTTAGATATTCGTCATATTCGCCAAAATCCCGCCAAAATATTCTATCACCGACGAGAATGTTGCCAAGAACGTCAGACGCGTCCTGAAATAATTTTATGATTTACTGATAATGAGAAACATGTGTATCAACAGACTGTGCAATAAACATTGGTTGTAATTATTATATCTAGAAAGACATTCCTACAACTAGAAAAATAGCTACTTCACTTTGAATTAGTACATTTGCCTGTACATAGCCTGCAACGTCATACTTCATATCATCGAGGAAATTGATTCCTAGGCAGTTGACAGACCAACGTCATATTTAGGTCGGATCATGTCAATTCAATTATGATCTGTCGTCTGGGTTTGACGTAACGCGACCAAACAACGTAGCTTAGGTCCCCCATTAGCCTTCGTGGTGTAGGCTCACGCGATCCCGCGGCCCGCCCAAGGCGCATAGTGGAGTACCGCCGAGTTTTTAGTGGGTAGGGGCTGCGTCCACCACCATCTTCGGACGCAGCAGAGACCCACATACTTGCGGATAGGACCCTATATATATGCTTAAAAGCATTTTCTCGGCGCAAAAAAAAAAAAAAAAAAAGATACCCCATTAGCCTAGAAATTCTCTTCTCTGATAATACTTCTTAAATACAAGCGAGAAAAAATTACAACTCATATGAATTACAAAAATAGATCAATTTGAATATTTATATTAAAATACAAAGACAAAACAGCTACCTTTAAATATTATTAACAACAGATATCCATGGATCATAATACCAGATACCAGTCTGGCTTGACGTGACCTTCATAATAGAGGAACTATAATCCCACAAGAACTGAGGAAAATGAAGCAAAGTTCCTGTCAACTTAGACTCCTAATGGGCATTGTACTAAAATAGATAGCGATATTATAAAACTTGGCGCTCGGTTCTAAGCCTGTGGCACTCAACCTTTTTTTTATACGGGCCTCAAATATGTTTCGGCCTTATGCTAAGTACTCACATACGGATTAGCTCGATCGAGCAATAACGTCAAGTAAAACCCGCGGCTCGGGATTTTGTCTTTATTCTAATCTATATTTAATTCCATCGAGCCGGATCGATGCGAGCCTTCGAGCGGCTCGATGCGAGCTGTGAGTTTTGCGGTCCACACAGTAATTATTACTCGATTTGGAGTAAAATTATCGAGCAGAACCGCATGTGAGTACTTAGCATATGACGTGTCGCGGGCCGCAACAAAAATGTTATGGTTGGTTATTGGTTGGTATGGTTTTATTGAAAAAAAAATACGTCTTTTTACGTTACGTAATTTAAAAGTGGAAAACTATCACAAGACTTTCACGGGGACTTGCAATATTTTGCCGGTGGGCGTGAATTTCAAAATGGTTTTACTTCATGCGGGCCACTGTTAAGGTTCCGGCGGGCCGCAGGTTGAGTATAGCTGTTCTAAGCGGTTTACTGTTGCGGTACAAATCCGATGAAACTTTTAAACTATTAACGATACAGGTTGTGGTTTCATTATGTTAATGAGAAAATCTATTTATAACATTTTATGATAAAGCATATTATAAGTTTGTTTGTTTAGACACACCGATCTTACCGATAAATGGACCGATTTGTATGTTTTTTTTATATAAAATAAGGGGGCAAACGAGCATACGGGCCACCTGATGGAAAGCAACTTCCGTCGCCCACGGACACTCGCAGCTTCAGAAGAGCTGCAGGTGCGTTGCCGGCCTTTTAAAGGGGGAATAGGGTAATAGGGGAGGGTAGGAATGGGAAGGGAAGGGAGTAGGGGAGGGTAGGGAAGGGAATAGGGTAGGGAATTGGGCCTCCGGTAAACTCACTCACTCAGCGAAACACAGCGCAAGCGCTGTTTCACGCCGGTTTTCTGTGAGAACGTGGTATTTCTCCGGTCGAGCCGGCCCATTCGTGCCGAAGCATGGCTCTCCCACGTATAAATGTGGCTTAGCTTAGACATAATTATAGTAGATCACGGGGAAGGATATAAGCTACTTGTCATGGAAAACGTACGGTTCCGCGCAATAGGTTATTTACGCGGATCAAATCCGCGGAATGTTTCGTTTTCTAATAATTTTATAAATGCAATATTGTAGTATCTCCCTTCTTCCTAAGAGTGGGAAACTGGAACACTTCCTACATCTATCGTTCTTTCTGATTAATTTCATCGCTTTTCCCAAGACAGTTTTAGCCTGTCTCTCGTGCTCTCTGAGATGATTACAAATTGTTTTGCGGGGCCAATGTACTATCAGAATAGTTGATTTCTAGGCAGTTGACGGATCTACGTAATTTGGTCGCGTTACGTCAAACCCAGCCGACAGATCACAATTAACATTGAATTGACATGATCCGACCAAAGACGTTGGTCTGAGGGATTAATTTCCTCGATGGTACTATCAGAAAAGTTGATTTTTAGGCAGATGGCAGACCTACGTTAATTGACCGCGTTATGTCAAACCAGGACGACAAATCATAACCATCATTGAATTGATATAATCCGTCCACATGACGTAGGCCCGTCAACTGCCTATGAACCAATTTCTTCGGTGTTACGTAAAAAAGAATAATTTTATGATCATTGCTCATTTACTAGCCACTTTTCCCGCTATAATATTTGATTATTTGGGGTTAAATGTTGCCCATAGTTAATTAACTGGGGTATCAATAATTGCTTACATTATATTCAAAACTATTCATAACTACTGCCATAGACTATAAAATATAATAATATTATATACTTTTATAATCTGAAATTATTATTGAACAGATAATGTTACGTAACTTAAGTAAGACTGTGGCTTGAAACCACAAGCATCGATTGCAACATGCATGCATTGCAACATATCGAGACAATGCAGAAAAAAAACAAGAAAAGCGTAATTTAATAAAAAATATTTAACGTTAAGCAAAAAAATATACAAAGACGGATTCTTCGATTAAATTGTACCCCTTACTAATATTTTTATTTGTTAGGGGGTAGAACAGTAACAACAAAAAGATAACACTAAAATCGCTCTTTAGTTACCAATAGATGGCACTGTCTCAATTTGTGTCTACCCGCATCATAACTTATTTGGGTTCGGCAGAAGCCGGATCGTGGCGCTAGTGAAGTAATAAATTAATATTTTCCAGCTAAACCAATTACCGCTACGAATATGCGCTAATGCTCACAACGCATATTAATTTTCCATTACACGAAAGCACACAATAGGTTTTTCGATAAAATATTGAAATGTTTTATTGGTGTAAAACTACGTGTAAAATATATTTTTAAATAAACCTATTTAAATTATTGTTCATGTTATTGGTGTAAAACACATTCATGTTTTTTATAAAACATAATATTTAGCACTATTTCAATAATAATATCCACGAATCTGTAATGTATGTAGATATGTAATGTACAAAATATACAGTATCTTTTGATTTTGATAATACTTATACCATGTATGTTATCATCCATGTTTTTAATAACAAAACGAGCAACATTTTCGCCCACAGCTCCTCGCACGCGCGCCAAATACGCGCGGTGTGATCAGGCAAAACCTGAAAATAGCTGTGATGTTGTGCGATGTTTGAGTTTTTTTCGCTGGATCACAAACATCATCATTAGATCTATAATTTGTAGAGTCAAGTATAAAATGTCGTAATGAGACCTGATACGACGAAAAATAATAGGAAAAAGACGTCAAGCGGCATATTATAATATTTTAATTTTTTGTTTTTTGTTACTGTATTTAATATTAAAATGTATCTTTTATATTTTGGTTAATAAATAAAAAAATGGGATTATAACGCAAAGGCATAGGGTGCAACTAGCACATATTGCAAACATTCCGACAAATATCCGATTTGTTGCCCATGCCATAATATCAGAATATTGACAGAAACCTTGTCAAACATCGAACTTTTCAATTGCTGTATGTGCTGGTGATGCCTCTGGAGTCTGGTGTGAAAACATTGGAGTAATACTAGCTAAAAGCCGAGCTTTGTGAAGGCTCGCGTCGTCACCGCTTGACGGGCTGATAATAACACATCTACAATATTATAAATAAAAATTACTATGTTAAAGCACAAATTAATAGGTGTGATTTACTGTAAAGTGTACCACAAAATTTTCAGATTGTCGGATATACTAGGGCTCGCTTCGCTCGTCCTGATAATGTTTTCCTATTATGTAGGTTTATGCAATACCTTTTTTTACTGTAAGCTGACCCTAACTCAAGTTTCCAAAAAGTATGTTGTTTGAGTCTTAACTATTTTCTCCCGTTTATCCCCCATCTTTTTTATCCGCCATTTGAAAAATATTACCTTAATTACTTTTGTAACACAACAGAGTTAAAACGGATCTAATTAACGAATAAAATTCAAACTCACCACCGTCCATAGTTCCTCGAAGTTTATCTCATTAAAATTCCAATTTTATTTCAACCATCTCGAGGATCCGGAGTTCTCGTAAAAAGTTGGTTCTGCGTGCTCCCGAACACCTGCGTTATTTATTCACTTTGCGTCAGTAAATTCGAATGGATTAAACTTGTTGATGAGATCCCCATTCTCTAATTCCTCTGAACGTGTCGAGTGTGTGCAAAGTTTTCTAAGCCTGGATTTATGCGTCCGCGCGAACGAGCGGTTTGGCTGAATGTAACGATTTATTCAAATTGCGGCACGGTCGTCATTTTTGTATTGATTTTATTTTATTTTATTTCCTCGATAGTACCATCGAGGAAGTTGATACCTATGCAATTGACAGACCAACGTTATTTGGTCGAATATGTCAATTCAATGTTAATTGTGATCTGTCAGCTGGGTTTGACGTAACGCAACCAAACTACTTAGGTCCCCGATTTGCATAGGAATTAACTTCTCTGATAGTACATACATTGTAATCTCGCGGTGTCACTAAACTAAATTGCGTAGTTTCACAATTTAATTGGACAACTTTTAATTGTGGGTAATAGGAAGAGAATCGCGGTTCTGATACGATTGGTGTGCAATTATTTAGTTGTACAATTTAGTTGGTTAATCAATCAAATCAAATCAAAATTGTTTTATTTCTGAATAAATTTAAAATAAATGTTTTCAGAATGTCCTACATGATGCCTACCACCGGTTTGGGAACTAACCCGGCGACAAGAACCGGCGTAAGAAACTCGCACGGGGCCCAATTTTTTAACAAAAAAAGTGAGAAAAAAATTAATCTTTTAAAATAAAGTTTACAATTTTGTAACTAAATATTATATACAATATCCACATACATAATTGTAAGTCCTATAATAATGAAGAAGTAGCCTTGCAAGAAGCCATCCTACTCCCAAGGTGTGCCATCGTTTATGAAATCATTGGCCTTATAATAGGCTTTGGCACACAAACGTTCTTTAACTACTTTTTTAAATTTATTAATGGAAAGAAATTGAACGTTTTCTGGGATTTTGTTGTAAAGGCGTATAAATTGACCTTTAAAAGATTTACTGACTTTACTAAGTCTGATCACCGGCATATCTAGCTTGTGCTTATTTCTAATATTCCTAGAGTGAATGTCACTTTTAACTTTAAATGTAATTTAATTGTAAGTCTGCGGTCGCTCTTATACTTTCCGATTCTAGAATGGGTAGATCTTTTCATGAGAATCTTTCATAGTCAAAGTTGCTTAATAATTTTGTTTCGTTTCTGTGTTCTTAATACCCTTTCGCGTTATGTTAGTCATCTGTTTAAATGTTGAAAGTGACCAATAAAGCTTAGACACCCCGCACACTGCAGATTTTCTATTGGCCGATAGTTTGGTCGGGCTTATATAATCAGTATGAAGATGTATGCAAGTCCGCATACTACAACGATTTGGTATTGGCTACTCAACTGTGTTCAAACTACTATGACCAAATCAATCAATTGAAATAAATATGTTATCCTTTTCATTTATGTTACTATTCATTCACTTAATATGATTTGTCATTTTCATTTGTGTTACTAATCATTTGCATAATCGAATTCGTCATTTTTTTGTGTTTTTTGTTAATCCGATTCCTCGTTTTCATTTTTGTTACACTTACATTCATTCGCTTAATCCGATTTGTCTAATAACAATAGGCAGTGTTCAAATAGTTTTCTTACGAAAATTTTCTCGTGGAGCACAAAAATGGCACAAAGCCACATGAACGACTTCGTCACAGTAGTAAAATAGTATCCGAATATAGCTCGTGACGGGATCAATCAGCGCACACTTTTTTTTTCAATTGTGTAATATGACTCACCTGAGTAATGAGGGGAATGGGCCAAATGACGTCCACAAAAACTACTATACCATAAATTACGAATACGACGTTGAGTAATTGTCTTATGACAATATGTCTACTTTTTGTCATAGTCTGTAGGATCATACCTATTCGTGTTTCCTAAGTTTGATCCAATAAACACTTACTTTATTGACCGTATTGCGAAGAAAAACACAGTTTAATTCCTAATTAGTAATTATTATCTCGAAACTTTGCAGAAGCATACTATTCTATTATACGCTTGTACGTTTGGGTAGCAGAAATAAGCAAAACGCGTCTGTATAAGATAAGCAGCAGAAATCATCAGTACTGCGAATAATAACGCAAATAACTGACGTAACCAAGAGAAAGAATGTTAAAAGCATTTTTCAGATACAACAATTTTATCAATGAGTAAGAGCTCCTCTATTAATAAAGTTAACCGTCACAGTTTTACGGAGTGTTTATAAGATGGCCGCCAAATTTTCCACCATATGGATCCGCCTCCAGCGTCTAAATATAAATCCAGCACTTTTCATATATATTGTGCAAACTCTAAATATATCCTGACTTTCTTTTCTGTTATTTAACCAGACTGATCTATATTTAGATACACCGCGTTGATCCTCATAAGTGGGACGTTGAAAATAAACAGATCACAAGGTGTGTTGTGAAGCTATTTTCAGCTGGATTCCTTCGAAAAGATCTTTAATAGAACCATAACACTTGTTCATTGATATAGGCATCCGTTTCCATTAATAGATAATATTTATTTTAATTAATATATTTAAAGATAATTATTCCATATTCCATTGGCATGCTATACTCTTAATGTTCTCAAACTTTGTAACAAATATTTAAAATTATGTTTATTTGTTTTCAGATACGTAAAGAAATAGAAGAAAATGGAGCAGTTTGAATCGCTGCTAACATGCTGTGTCTGTCTGGACCGGTACAGGAATCCAAAACTGCTACCATGCCAGCACAGCTTCTGCATGGAACCATGCATGGACGGACTTGTCGACTACGTTAGACGACAAGTAAGACTTTAAATTATTTCGCTCAACGTTTATTAAATCATTTTTGTACACTTTTGGAAGACAAGAAAAATAAAAAAATAAATTCATCTCGAAACTGACGATGATGATAATAACTTGACGATTCTACTTAAATTTCAGGTCAAATGTCCAGAATGTCGTGCAGAACATCGAATACCCTACCAGGGTGTTCAAGGGTTTCCTACAAATGTTACCCTTCAACGTTTCCTGGAGCTCCACGCCCAAATCGCCGGGGAACTACCAGACCCTACGGCAGGGCAGGTTATGGAAAGATGTAATGTTTGCTCAGAAAAGGCATACTGTGCCCCTTGCGCTCATTGTGATAAAAAAGTATGTGAAGACTGCAAATCTGCACATATGGAAGTATTGCGAAGGGAAATAGCTAGGATTAACAATCAAATTCGTCGTGGTGTCAATAGACTTCAAGATATATTAGGTGTAGTTGAACGAAATACAGCAAACTTACAAACCAATTGCGGAGCAGTTGCTGGGGAAATTGATGAAATACACAAACGGCTATCTAAAGCTTTAAAGGATAGAACTGATTTTCTAAGAAATGAAGTTGATAGGTACTTAGCTACGGAACTTAGAAACTTAACACATCTTAAAGATAATTTAGAATTAGAATTAAGTAATATACAGAGTAATTGCGACCTCGCAGATAAATACATGAATGATGATGTTGAATGGGAAGATACTGAGCTAGTTGATACCAAAGAAATTTTCTTAAAAACAGTAGAATTTCTCAGAAACTTCGATTATGAAGCCGGAGATTATAACCGCAGAATACGGTTTATCATGACACATGATCCTAATCAACTTGTAATGCATGTGGCTACATACGGAGAACTTAATATTGCTCATCCTAATGTATATACTGGAAGTCTCCAGCCATCTACAGGGTTAACAAGATCTAAAAGCGACCACCGCTTAGCTACGCAATTCCGTCAACAAGAAGAAGCTAAAGGGTACACTGAAAACGATGAACCAATTTTGGGGGGTCGAAAATTCGGTGAGCGACGACCACCGCCACCAGAAAAACATACGAGAGACTACGGAGTTACGGATGACTATAGTGGTTATGAATCAGAACATCATAGGCCATCCCGAAGATTCCGTTCTCGCTTTGTTAAAAGTCATCAACAAGATGACTCAGACACAGAGCAGTCTACACGTGCAGTGAAAGCAGAACAAAAAGAAAAAGAGAAGGAAAAAGTTGCTGACACTGAAGATGCAACGCGAGGGCCTCTAAGTGGAATTTTCAGGTTGAGTGACTGTCCTCGAGTCATGCAGAGGATATTAGATGTGGACAGTGGTAAAAAAAAGGAAAAGAAAGAACCTCCACCACCTCCAAAACCTGTTCAACCCGCACCTCAGCCTCAGCGCCGAGCACCTCCAGCAAGACAACAAAGTGAAGACGACGAAATTACGAGGTTAAAAAGGCAAAATAAAGGCGCCGCTTCTTCCGCTCAAGAACCTGACCGTGCTCCTCAACGTGCCGCAGAAGAAGAAAGACCTTCTGTGACCCGTAAACCACCTACACCTGCTCGTGAGGTGAGTTGGGAAGAAGAAAGAGAATAAAAAAAGTACAGAAGTGCACTTAGAAATTAATCATAAATACTAACAAGGGAAACGCGACAACTAATTAGGACATTCCATCAGTACACTCCACGTTTACTCATTTGTACATAACACAACACGACAACAAAATACGAATCTTTGGTGACAATACCGAATTTCAATATATTCCTCAGGCATCCAGCGATGGTGAATCCGATGATGAGTCTGTTGCGTCTTTGCAACGCAACCAACGCAAAAATACGGCACCAGCACCAAAGCCAACTGTAAATAGACGACCATCCGCCTCGGACACTTCTAGCATTCATCGCCCGGCGGCCCGTGCTGCGAGCACTGAATCTAGTGCTTCAACAGAAAGTTCCGGCTCGGCGGTGAAACATACAGGTGCAATACTTACTATTGCAGAATTGAAAGCGAAATACAGTGTAGATGGACTTCCACCAAAACCGACTCCTCGTTTTTTGTCCGCAGGCAGTGAAAGACCTACCCCGGTGACGACGAATGGAACAGTCGGCGGCGCACAAAGGGTTCAAAGTCGGTTTGTTGGATCACAGCGGCCGACACCCGCACCGGCGCCCGCCGAGCCGGCCCACGACGACTCCGATACGAGCTCTGAAGAGGAGACTGACTCCTCCGAGGAGAGCGAAGATGAGCCAACACAGAGGAAGACCGAGAGTCAGGCGATGGCCCGAAGTGATATTGGACCACTATTAGCGCGCAGTAACAACGCACGGAATGATGCTCACGACTCCAAAAACAAAGACACATCAAATACACCTAAAACACGAACTCGTCAACAGTCTCAAACCGAAGAAGAGCCATCGTCACGCTATGGCGCTTCTGGGGGCAGCGCGTACAACAATCGTTACGGTAGCAAGCCAAAGGAAGTAGAAACTCAATCCTCGTTAGATGACGATTCAAAGTATCCAACAGCGCGGTCTAGGTACTTGGCCATGAAAGAACGTCGTAATCGCCTTGCACGAAGCAAAAGTAGCCACACGGGCTTCGGTGCTGGCGACGATGACGACTTAGATGATCCCGTATCTCCAACGACGGCGTCACCATCCGCATACCTAGCGGCTCGATACGGCTCCGGCACAGGAGGTTCGGAGTTGTCTCGTAGCCGATCTTCTCACGCACTTAAATCAAGAGAAAGCTCGCCCGAACGTCCAGTGTCTGGAGAGAAGGACGGAGCTGCATTGAGTTCGTGGGCCAGATACTTGAAAAACAAGTACGGCTCCCGTGGAAAAGAGCGTGATTCTGGTGGTACAACTTCGAGTACATCGCGTCGCCTGTCTCTCGGGCTACCTTTGCGCTCAGCTAATGAGCTTGCCAGTTCTGATGACGATTCAAAAAACGCGGCAGGCTCCCCCATCTCCCCTACGGCGGCTACAGCAGCGGTAGCAGGTTAGAGAAATGAGTGGCGTGTACATAGGTTTGGTGCTTCTGAGACATGGTTGAAATGGAATCTTTACGAGCGTGTTTAACCTTTATCTTTGTCTTAGGTTTCGCAGCAGCAGGTTCCTCCCCTAGGAGCCAGTATCTGCAGAAACGCCGATTACAATTCAGCGTGGGGAGTCGGGGGAGCGAACCCGGTTATTTTACATGGCCTCGTGGCATCGCTGTAGGACCTGACAACACAATGGTCGTGGCCGATTCGTCTAATCATCGAGTCCAGGTACCAACTTACTATTGGCTAAAATTTACACAAAATGAGTTCCCAAGCACTTTGGTATATCACTAAAGTATACCCTTTGACCCAGGTGTTCGACTCAAACGGTATCTTCGTGAAGGAGTTCGGACAGTACGGCAGCGGGGAGGGAGAATTCGACTGCCTCGCCGGCGTCGCCGTCAACCGAATTGGACAGTACATCATCGCCGATCGATACAACCATCGCATACAGGTGAGTGGTAACCTGTTTTACTCCTGTGGTCTGTTTATTAATTTTAAAGCGACTTCCAGAAAATAATACCGATTGGCTGCGAATGTGTGGATTTATTTTTATGCGCCGAAAGTTGCTCGAATGAAGTCGCTTAATCATATTGATGAAGCCTTCTTTGTGGTTATGGACAGTTTGAAAATACTTTAGCATAAAAAAGCATAAAACGCAGACATTTATAGAATACTAGCTGTTGCCCGCGACTTCGTCCGCGTGGACTTCAGTTTATAGCGCGCGATGTCAACAAAATTGGTGTCAAAAGCTTTTATAAAAAAAAACTCAGGTACCCCTTAAATCAAAACAGCTGTGCAGTGTGCACATAATATTTCATTTTTTAATTTATATTTTATATTTTATGCCAAATTTTAAAGTTTATTTAGCCCCCCAATTACACAACTTTACCCATAAACTATTTATCATTGATAGGTTTAAGGTTACGTCACTGTATATAATATAAAGTACTGACTTATTAAATAACGTAATAATAGAAATAACAATCGAAAAAAATCGAAACTTGAATGTATGATGATACCACCTCTTATAGAAACATGTTGGGCAAGCGTTAGCGCGATGTAAGAGACGCACGGCGCCATCTAAATAGTATGAATTTTTGGAACTAACTTAATTTGAACAAATTTTCGTATTTTCACCCCCTTACAACCCTTTTTTCCAGTAAAAAGTAGCCTATGTCCTTTCTCAGGCTTTAGACTATCTGTATACAAAATTTCATTACAATCGGTTCGGTAGTTTTAGCGTGAAAGCGAGACAGACAGACAGACAGAGATACTTTCGCATTTATAATATTAGTATAGATACAGGGGAAAGTAAAATTAGGCGTTATTACAGGCGCAGTTAGAAAATATACGTATAGACAATTATGTATACAAACCGGCTACCTTATCACGTAATAATAGCGATCAACAATCCACTAGCAATAATCGCGCGAGCGATTGCTGGGTGTCATGAGTGTCACAAACAATGGTGTCATGTATAGTGATCGATTGCAATCGTATTGTTTTAGCTGGTACGTGATACGAAATTACAATTTTGGAGCAATTATCGCGCAATAATTGCTATCGCATTGCTCTAGCAAGATACGTGATAATATGGGGGCCGGTATGGTGAATTAATTATACAATTAAAACAGACAGACGAGACATTCTAACATATAAATCTTCCGTTACAAAGATTTTTGGATTTGAAAATTGGAGAAAGGGGCGTTTGTTACGTAGAAATAAAGGAACGTATGGTAAACTAGATGTCCCGCGCGGCTTCGCCCGCGTAAATTAGGAATTTTACAGAAACCGTATATTTTCCCATAAAAATTGCTTATGTCCGTAGTCCCTTCACTTGGTCTACTCTATATCTGTGCCAAATATTGTCATAAAATTGCTCCAGTAGTTCGTAATTTCTAATGTTTTCCACGTTTTAGTCTTAGCGTGATAATATATTAATATAGCCTATAGTCTTACTCGATAAATGATCTATCTAACACTGAGATAAGTTTTTAAATCGGACCTGTAGTTCCTGAGATTGACGCGTTCAAGCAAACATACTCTTCAGGTTTATAATATTAGGTAGGTATAGATTTTTTTAATTATCGCTTGACAAACTCGAGTCTCGATCTAAAAGACTATGAAATGGCATAGTATGGTAGTGATGATGATGATAAAGAATGTAATTTGCATAATAGCATATGCTTTCCGTTTTTAAAACAACGCTGAAACTCCCATACTTGTATCTATAAGGAATCAGGAGTTCTCTCAGCACCTTTCGAACCACGGTATACCAGGTATACCTCGGTGCAAAATCTTACTTGTTGGTAGCATATGCTTAAAATACTTCTCACGAACCGAACCACATGTTTCCCTATAAATTTTGAGGAGTTCCCTCGATTACGGATCCATCATCAGATCACCACTTTTGTGAATATAAAACCAAATTGGGATGATACCCTATCAAAAGAAAAATTTTGAAACACGCCGCTGGCGGCCGGCGGCGGCCGCGATTTCTCTATCTAAGCGATACTATGTATTACAATAATGAAGATAAAGTTTAAAATCATATGACACTGAAAGTGCTCGCTTCGCCGCTGCCATTCCGGTGTGGCGCGGCCCTTATACGCTGCGTTAATATCTACAGGGTGTAAAAAAACTAAGTGATAATACTTTAGGGTGTGCCCCTATATAGTACGCTGTGAAATTAGCAGCTCTGAACGAGTAACTTTTTTTCACAATTGCATGGAAAAATGCATGACGCGCGGGCGCTTCCTCATACAAATCTCAAAATAAAATTAGCTCTTTCAGCGCTGCTACTTTTATAGTGCACTCTATAATAAAGAACACATACACACCTTAAAGTATTGTCACTTAGTTTTGTTACACCCTGTATATTAGAAAGAATATTGTGTTTGCCTATCTAGTTCAAGTTACGTTAAGTAATGTTTACACTATGTTTTTCGGCTCTAAAACGAAATTGATCTGTCTAGACAGTAATTAATGCTAGAATTTTCGTGCGCGTTTACGCATCATAATAGGTAATAACAAGTTAACGAGTTCAAGGGCCTGTTCAAATGAAAAATGTATCACAAAAACAATAATTAAAATATTATTTAAGGTAGCTCAAATCTCATTAATTAATAAAATAATATTATAACACAGGTATTCCCAGGTCTTCAAATAATAAAAAAATATCATTTATAGAGACCCTTCATCCTTCGATCGTGGATTCTTGGAAATCTATTGTTATTCTATTGTGTCTTGCTCACCGGTAAGCTTATGGGGCTTGATGGGTTAAAGATTTAATGATCCTTTGAATAAGAACTATAATTACACCCATTTTGATGGATATAGTAGATGATAGATCACCTGGCCATTTAGCCGAATCTTTTTAGTATTCGCTTCGTTATAGTATCGCTGATCAAAATGTATGGAGTTGACATAAGACGAGTCGAACGTCAACGTCATATTAACGAACGCTTATGTCAATTCCATACATTTTCATCGGCGATTCTATAACGAAGCGAAAACGAAAAGGTTTTGGCTCACCCCCCAGGTTCCTTGACTATTTTTGTTAGAGTGAAATCGTAGAAAATAAGCGGTACTTACATAATTTAGTTTTCACGAAGCGTTGGAAACAATTTACTAGTACAACTATTTTAGCGAGAAGATAACTTTAAACGAACTTTATCTTTCGTTAGACTTTTTTTTTCATCTCTGCTTCTTTCAATTATTTTTTTTAAACTTCAACAAACTCATTACTTAGATCCGTGTTCATGCCGGATATACAGCATTAGAACCCGCGTAACGTTCTACTCGCGAACTGTCAAACTCGTTACCCCAACTGTCAAAACTTGCGCCGCAGCCAATTTCATACGCAAACTTTGGATATTTTTGTAACATAGCATGAATACTTATAGTATACGAATGAAAAATTGTTTTGGTTATTCTGTATGTCTTAAAAATGCCAGAGTTTAGTGAACCTAATTATAATATAGCTAAGGCCAGTGTTTTATACATTACAACGGCTCTTGCGTACAAAGACGCTTAAGCAGCTATCTTTAAAAATCTGTCGTCATTGCAGCCGAAATCTTATATATAAAAATGGATTTTTAAATGTGTTAGTCGCGTTAAAACTCGAAAACGGCTGAAATTGGGCTGATTTTAGTCTTAAAATATTCGTAGAAGTCCAGGGAAGGTTTTAAAGTGACACAAAGTTCACCGGGACAGCTAGTCTTATATATAAAAATGGATTTTCAAATGTGTTAGTCGCGCTAAAACTCGAAAACGGCTGAACGGATTGGGCTGATTTTAGTTTTAAAATATTTGTAGAAGTCCAGGGAAGGTTTTAAAGTGACACGAAGTTCACCGAGACAGCTAGTATTACACAATAATCGAAATTTAATACATACCTGTTCCAAAAACTGAATTCCGATCTTATTTAAGGTAGAAAACTGATTTTTGGGCTTAAAATTTATGTAGCAAAGTCTAAATAATATTCTGATGATAATCCCAAACTTACCTGCCGTATTTATATTGTAGTAGCCAAACATAATATTCCGTACATTTCAGAACTAATATCTAAATTCCAACACTGAACAGAACTAAAATTAACATTGCTAAAGTTATGAATAAATTGTATAATATCTTTAGATAGAATTTTGGCTTGGAGAACGTGTTGGATATTTCAAGGCAAAAATAAACTGAAATTAGAGAATTTCCTGGAAATAGGATAATCTTCTTATAAATATAATATTAAATTTCATTTTAATCACAACCTTTTTTCCAATAAAATTTTCAGTTATTCAATTTTAATTTTAACAACAAAAGTTACTTATAATCAAAACCATAAAGTTAATATACTAGCGGAATAGAGAAACAAAGGCCTGAACAAGCGAGATGTCACTATCAGTAACACTGCGTGGTAAAAAGAGACGTGTGATATGTCATGACAGCAGAACTCTTTTTTTGACGTCCAGTCGGCACTTATCGGCACTTTAACAATTTAGTGTTATAGAATTCATGTTCAATCATGCTTGTGTAAGTGTATACGTACACATATTTTTACACACAGAATATGTAAACCAATTTCGGTGTCGTTTGACAGCTCGAGATTGTTGCTCTATTCATCTAGGTCAACCACGAGGCGAGTCACAAAAATGACAGAAAATAATATGTTGTCAAACATAGAACAAAACTTTTTGTTTACCGTCTATTCTGATGCTGCCTCTTAGCGTGAAACCATTGCAGTAATATTATATTCAATTGAAATCGCTATAGTCAGTTTATGTAGGTAATAATAAATTTATGAGATAAAATATTCTTCATCCTCATCAAATCCTTTAATCAAGAAAGTTATATAGTGCGAAAGACAGGCGTAGTTACCACTCATCAGTTCGCCAGTGGGAAATCATACAAAGGAACAGCAAAACTAGAACAAAAAATATAATGCGATAGATAAAATTCATTTATATACAAACAGTTATAAGTTTAGACGTTACTGTGGAATACACACATACAGCATAGAATGCCAAAGACTTTTTGACATGAAAACTTCTTTAGCGGCGTTGGATACTTTTAATTTGCCTGCCTTACTGTTTCATTTCCAATTCGATCGGCATTCCCGTAGTGCAATATTTTGAGACATACATAATATAAATATTATTGAAAGAGTCTTACTCCTTAGAGGTTTTAACATAACGTCTTCTTCAACATATACTACTTAAGATATAATAATAACCCCCACACCGGTTTCGGTGACAGTGGCCGATTAAATTGAAACCGGGGTAATTACACAGGAGTAATTTTATAGTTCCCAAGTGTGTGCGCAGTACACAAGTGCAATTTCTATTCCTATACTCACATGGCCGTCCGACGCATAGATCATCTTACTTGTCAGACGTGGGAGACGTGTTACGTGGGAGAGCCATGCTTCGGCACGAATGGGCCGGCTCGACCGGAGAAATACCACGTTCTCACAGAAAACCGGCGTGAAACAGCGCTTGCGCTGTGTTTCGCCGAGTGAGTGAGTTTACCGGAGGCCCAATTCCCTTCCCTATCCTCCCCTATTCCCTTCCCTTCCAATCCCTACCCTATACCCTCTTAAAAGGACGGCAACGCACCTGCAGCTCTTCTGATGCTGCGAGTGTCCATGGGCGACGGAAGTTGCTTTCCATCAGGTGACCCGTTTGTTCGTTTGCCCCCTTCTTTCATAAAAAAAAGACAATCCGGTTATCAACCTGCATTGTCCTAACCGAACTTGGAAATAACATGTTTCCAACGCGGGAATCGAACCCACGTCCTACGAGTCAAGAGCCACGCTCCAAACCAATAGACCGCGGAGACGTCATCCTACTTAAGTATAATTAAACGTCTCTGAGTACGTCCATTAATCATTTTACTAAAATCTCCTATAATTTATTGTTTTCGAGAGCTGTCAACCCTATGACGAGACCTAATTGTGGCAAGAGTTTCGCAGCCAGTTAGGTGAGTTTGATAGGGATTTCCAATGAGTTTCTAAAATACTAGAGTAGCAATGTCTTACAAAAGATTCTCAGAAATGCGTAACCACTTTTTTGTTCAAAAGACAATGTCAAGTCATATATTCGTTATGTCATTATGTATGTGAGATATGCCTGCAGGCATCTTCGAAGTGGCAACGCGTTGCTACCGTAAACCTCCAATCTAGTTACGTTAGTAACATAGAATATCATTGGGGATTTCAACGTGTGCAGTTGAGCAGACCGAATACGAAAGTCGAACTTTTAAGATCACGTGAATCAATTAATAGTGAATCAAGAGGAAACGTGCGTAACAAAGGTACACTAAGGGCCAACCCACACGTACCACAACCACACTGCGTCGCAACGACAAAATGCCGTCGAGCAGTGGTTACGTGTGAGTTGCTGCAGCTTTTTGTAGTTGCGTTGTGGTAACGTGGTTGCGTTGTCGCCAGTAGTTGCGATGTGGTTATATGAAGTTTCCTATGGAGATCTAAGATACCTAAGATACTTTGAGAGACGATTTTGGAGCAATAAAGTTCTCGGTGTCGTCTAGTAATATAGATAGTAATAGAGATAAAGTCGTCTAATGTGTAATTTGGTCGGGTTATGTCAGGTCCACGAGAATCAACTACCTATGAACCAATTAAGTTCAGTTTACGACTAATATCAACATAATACGACGAATTAACGTAGCCTGTGTTAGAATAATTAATTTCTTTGATAATACTACACAATATTAATATGTTCTTGTATAAAGATTTTAATTGTACGTGAAATTAATTAAAATTTAATCTTTATTGTCATAAGCACAAGGGCAATTGTTAACCTTTTGTGAACTTCATTGGATGTGGCTGGATATTATCAAATGAGGCCCCATACATTTTTACTTAATACATTATTAAGATCCATATCTTCCATCTTATGTTCTAAGTAGGTAGTTTATTGAATTTCCGTAAACTCATAACATTTTCAATGCATCTTCTTCTATACATCTATACTTTATACATTTTTTTTATGAAATAAGGGGACAAACGAGCAAACGGGTCACCTGATGGAAAGCAACTTCCGTCGCCCATGGACACTCGCAGCATCAGAAGAGCTGCAGGTGCGTTGCCGGCCTTTTAAGAGGGAATAGGGTAATAGGGGAAGGTAGGGATGGAAAGGGAACGGAATAAGGGAGGGTAGGGAAGGGAATAGAGTAGGGGATTTCGCCTCCGGTAAACTCACTCACTCGGCGAAACACAGCGCAAGCGCTGTTTTACGCCGGTTTTCTGTGAGGACGTGGTATTTCTCCGGTCGAGCCGGCCCATTCGTGCCGAAGCATGGCTCTCCCACGTCTATATAAATAAAATTGGAGTGTCTGTTTGTAATATTGAAAAAACCGTTTTTTGCTAAATGCATGTGAATGTATATAGGGTACAGACACCAAAACAACATTATTTTTCAATTTTTGTCTGTCTGTCTGTCTGTCTATCTGTTTGTTCCGGCTAATCTCTGAAACAGCTGGAGCTATTTTGCCGGGATTTTTTAGGTAGCTAGCTGATGTAGTAAGGTGTAACTTAGGCTACTTTTTAACTGACCTCCAAAAAGGAGGAGGTTATATTTTACTTTTTTCATATTTGTTAGCGGACTATCCATCTTTGTTATTATACTATGTTGACGCGGACGAAGTCGCGGGCAACAGCTAGTACTAGAATACGACACCCGCAACTCTGTTGCGGAAAAAATCGTTTATCGCGCGGGAACCGTACATTTTCCGGGATAAAAAGTATTCCATGTCCTTTCCCGGAACTCAAAGTATCTCCATACCAAATTTCAGAAAAATCGGTTCAGCGGTTTTGGGCGTGAAGAGGTAACTGACGGACACACTTTCGCATTTCGCTTCAACTCCCATACTCCCAAGTGGGCCGCGAGAACAATAGATTTCCAAGAATCCGCGATCGAAGGAGTAATATTAGTATGGATTTAAAACCTAAAAATCAAAGTCTTGAATACTGCAGTGCATTTTCCGAGCGTCGGCAAACTTCGTTTACATAATATCTACGGAGATTCGGTTATGCATAAAATATACGATAGGAGCTTAATCGGTACATGATTAAGCAATTTCTAAGCTTTTAAGCTGTTTGAATGGCAGCCACTATAACCAGGGTAACCGAATTATGTGAGAGCTTCCAGATCGGTACACGGTTCTTAAGTGTTTAGGGCCCGTATTTTTGGTCAGTACTTAAGATGCGACCCGGTCTTAAGACACGGTTCGGCTCTGTGGTTGGTCCAAATTTTGACAGCCAACCAATCACAGAGGCTGAATCGTGTCTTGAGATCGAGATGCATCTTGAGTACTGACCAAAAATACGGGCCTAAGAACTGCTTATAGTAACACGGAACACCTTAACTTTAAAGACCGGTTTGAGGTTTTTTTGACAGGAGGTTAACTATTGAAGCTTTTAATTGGCAAACTGTTACGTTAAAACGTGAAACAATCAACAGATTCAGGAATTGGGTAATAGATTCAAAGTTTCTGTTCTACCAGTTTCAAATTAATGTTGCCTCAGCACTACCTCAAACTGTCGCACTCAGAGTGGAACATCAATTACTTAAATGCAATTAATTCAAAATTTTGACATAAGCCCAATGATGAAATACTCAAACCAGATTTGTTCTAGCGCGCGCGTTGTGAAGCTTCAAATACGGCCCAATTGGGCCGTCTGTTGTTTAGTCTGCATCGAGCGCAGTCACGGACGTGCCGCGTCTTGTCTTGAAAATGATGTCGTGCGTGTTCCGAAAATGTACCAATTATGACTCAAAATTTAACAAAACACATGGCATCTCTTACCGCATGTCTTGATTGCAATAAATACGTTGATTATTTACATTTTCAATTATTTTTTCGAACAATCTGAAAAAAATCGAATTTTCGTCATAGCTCAGGCGAAGAAAGAGACAGCCATACGATTCGACGTTTAAAAATAGAACTGTCTCTTTTATGTAAATGGTTTTTCGTATCTTTTGTTTCACTTATCTGTCAAATTTGTCAATGTCTGCAATTTTGAATTTGAAAATTGTTCGGAAGAGATTTTAGCCGGAAAATAGTATGGACCTAACATATCTGTATAAGTAGAATATCATTGCATAAGCCCCATACATTATCTGTCAAACTCTTCATTAAATTGAAGGTTAATTAAATGTCTCTGAGTTCGGCGGAAAGTATTACAATGCAAAGTGACTAGCATAGCATCGCCGCGCTGAGCGATGTCATGGCAAGCTCACGTCAATGATCGCTTCTTTGACATGAGCTTGCCATGACATCGCCATTCTATTGGTTCTGAAAAACACATTCCTCGCAACACATCTCTGGTGGAAACGCAGCCTTACAATGTCACTAAAGTGCCATAATTAAGCTGCCTATATGTCTTTCACATATAAAACAAACAATTTTGGCAGCATTGTCAGCAATAAACGAAGTTTATTCTTATTCTTTGCATAATAATCAAGAGTAAAGAAAGACAAAAGTCGAAACAGCGCACGCGAATTTGAACTTTAATGCTGCACAATTCAACACAGTTTCGATTGAACATTCAAACAGGATAGATTTAATCAATGTATCCTATTTTAAGTGGTATATTCGGGAATATAAAAAGGAATTCTCTTTCAAATTCGTCTTATCAGCGCTCGCCAGGGCTCGTAAACACAGTAATGGAGAATAAAACGCAGAATTGATTTATTTTATTTATAAAACAACCGCTTGCGATGGCTGTACTTGTGCACACACGTATTGCAATAAATATTCGCGTTGATTTAAGTATTAATCTTTCATGTATGAGTGGGGGAAAATAGGCATGATGAGAGGTAGGAAAGACAAACTAAAAGGAACTACGTAGACGTAACCGTTGGATATTTTATTATTAGTTTTTGCTAGTTGTAGAATAATTAAGTCACATCAAAATCAATGTTATAGAAATGTCCAGAAATCATTGTTATAAATGTGCTGAACTCCCTGTTTTCGTATGAATATTATAGAAACACGACGAAAACTAATAGCAAAAGAAGTATCTAACGTGATTTTTATATTATTATTAAACAGGCAAAAAAAAAGTCGCGCTAAATTAGTTAAACTATATTGATATAAAAATAATAAAAATGTATGTAGAGTTTAGACTATTACCCTGTATGTAGCGTCAAGTCTAGCAAACACCACACTACATAAAATAAATTAATTAAACTAGTAAAACCGGGATGCCATAAATGAAACCATTTTCCGAAGCTTTCCTCACATTTTATCGCACTGAAAACCTTACGACAAGTTTTACAACTAATTTTGTCTAGCCATAAATCAAATCCAAGATGGCGTCAAACGTAAAAGTTGAATGCGCCCGCATTAGAGCATGTGCCAGATTAGGGACATAGCACACATATCTCGGAAAGGATCTTCACCGTTTTGCCTACCCTTCAACTAAGCCCCCGAGGCAAATGCTTTCACCAGTTTCGATAGCGAATTTATATGTCAAAAATTAATGAGATTAAGCGCCGATTAAGCGCAAGCGCCATGACAGCAAACGTTATGTCAAATCCCATACATTTTTAACATCTAACGATTCATTATCAAAACTAGAGAATGCATTTTCGACTAAGCACTCAAGTGTCAACTCGGCTACGGCTGGCAGCTGCGCTTACGGCTCGTCAACTGGCTGACGTTTCTATCTAAACGGGTAAGAGTGAATTTATTTATTAACCGTAAGCGCAAGAATGACAAGCCAGGTTTGTTTTGAGATGAGGCGATTACGTTACGTTTCCGATAACTGTGCGTTGCGATCGGAAGTTTCCTACAAATAATACCGGATACGATACGGCAAGAATCTGTTTCCGACTTGTTGTGTGCTGTGAGCCTTACTTGTGGCAACGCAAAGTGGTGAAGTGTCGGTAAAATCGATCTATGTCTTTGATACGGGTGACATGCATCAGTTATAGAAATATTTATCCTAAAACCGTTGTTATGGGGTTGCATTTGAATTACGCATTATAGGGAGGAGGCGGGAGAGGAGGGGGGAGGGGGAGGGGCGAGGGGGGACCCCCCTACCCCCTCCTTAAAGTTAAGAAATCATTAGTTACCACGAAGATTTTTTTTTAGTTTTTGAGGTTATGTTCAATAAAACAACCAAATTAGTGGACTTATGAGAAAATTAGTCTTTTTTGGGTGTGGGCAAACTCGGTTCTATCAGTTCTGTGTTTTATATTGTAAATATACAGCTCAAACGCTGCGGGCATCTGCGGGAATGTAATGGCCTATCGTCCTTGCGTAACAAATTATAGGCACTTATTTGCACCCTGGCAAACTAACTAAAGGTTTAATTTCACCCCCTATATTTTTATAGATATATTATAACAACTGGCTTCAATTATTAGTCGACGTAGCCCCACTACGCGAGGCTCCTATTTCTGGGTGGTTCACAAAAAATAACCACCATGGCTGGCCTTAGCCATCTAACCTATTACCTAACCCAACCAAGTCGTGTTGGGCCAGCACGGAGTGATACATTGCTATAATTATTAATTACCTAAGAATAGTATACTGTTCTTATATTTGTGACACTTAAATATTATATTTTACAACAAATTACGCGTCACATTTTATTATCACATTTTTACTGCCTGCAGTGTATACTGTATACCAATCAAATATTCTAGATTTATTTATCTACCCTCAAGTCAAAACATACGTCTTTGACTAATGACCACCGTTAAAAAATCCTCTAAAACTACGTACATACTATTTAGTAATCTATGCTAAAGTGGCCCATTCACTATCCTGCATTGCAGTCCGCCGTGCCGTCCGCCGGCTTATGCAGGATTGTTAATGGTGTCGGAGGCCGGCCGGCCGCCATGCAGGCCTGCGACATCATTCACTATCCTGCATAAGCCGGCGGACGGCAAGGCGACCTGCCGTGAACGGGCCCTTTAAAGCCCAGGTGTATATTTATTCATCTACCCTCAAACTTATACGTTTTGCCCACTTGGCCACTTGCCCACCACTTAAAAGATAAATACACTAAAATTGTCATTCGTTCTCAGGTGTTCGACCCGGCCGGTCGCTTCCTGCGCTCATTCGGCAGTCAGGGCACCGGCGACGGCAAGTTCAACTACCCCTGGGGCATCACCACTGACGCCCTCGGCTTTATCTACGTCTGCGACAAGGAGAACCATAGAGTACAGGTAATTGTAGATCACGTTACTGACCAGATTTTAGAGTGTTATTAATGGGGCATAAGGACAACCAACAAAATGTATACGGCTCTAAAGAACTCACCTGGTGTCAGTTTGGTTACATTCTATCTTTATATCCATACTAATATTATAAATGCGAAAGTGTGTCTGTCTGTCTGTCTGTCCGTCTCTCTGTCTGCCTGTCTGTTCCCTCTTCGCGTCCAAACCGCTAAACTGATTTTGCTGAAACTTGGCATGGAGATACTCAAAGCACAATAGACATAACGACCAGTAGTTCGACTGCAAAGAGACGGACAGGTTTCAATATCTGTCAAATTCGTCGGGTTTCACTAGGATTATGAACGGAATGTGCCTCGCGCTGGCTGATATAATAATTTTTTAAATATTAAAAATAAAGTTTTCAAAATTGGATTCTGACAATTTTAATCAGATGTGCCAAAACACAAACAACAATACGACCAAAGAAGAACACGTCCATCGAATATGTCATAGTTTTAAATTCGTATGTAACAAGTTAACAACCCTAGCGACGATTTTCGTCATAATACGTCAAATTTAAAAATTTCAACATCAGTTCTAAGTCGGTATACTCTATCATTCTGTCTACTCTGCTCAAAGTATCTCCCGGAAAAGGTCATAGGATACTTTTCATCCCGGATAAATGGACGGTTCCCGCGCGATAAACGAATTTTGGCGCAACTGAGTTGCGGGTATCATCTAGTATATATATAGGCGTAGCCATATATATTTTATGGCTACGCCGCCATGGTATCCATCTAGTACACTGACCTCCATTATACAAGTACGCCAGACTTACGAAACCCTTTGTTGTTGACTGCTGATTTTTGTGCCTCTTTGAAGCGGAATCAGCGTCCCCAAATGCGGGGGAAGAGAACTAAATTTGACATAAAAATGACGTTTGAAAGTCGCCATATTGGCGCTAATAGTATAATAAGTGGGAATACTTGGAACTAATACTAGTTTCTACAACCAATAGCGATTAAGCGGCTATTTGCAAGTTACGTCAGATTTAGTTCTCTTCCCCCGCATTGGGGGCGCTGATTCCGCTTCAAATAGGCACAAAAAGCAGGTGGGTATCATAAGTCCAGCGTACTTGTATAACGGAGGTCAGTGATCTAGTAGCAACAAGCCGCGTTTGACCACAGATAGCTGTTCCAAAACATCTGCTTTTTTTATTTGAAATATTTGTCGGCAGTTGTTATATTGGTCTAATATTATGTTCCAATGAAAAAGTGCAATAGTTTTGTGACATGAAACAGTATATTAATATGTACTCAAAGATTTAGCTATACCTAAAATCTTATACATAGTAGAAAATATAAATGTGACACATGTATTTTAGTATCAATATTTTTCTTCTTCTATAAGTCGTTGTGAACGTACACATGGAGAATTCTTAACAAGTTGGCGTTTATCAAAAATATTGCACTCAGAGTTAACAAGCGGATATTTTGCGTCATGTACAATATCTACAATATATCAGCACCGAACCGGCGATCGGTACTCCCGTCACGGCTTTAATATTTTCCACAAACACTTCTCAACTTTTAACGACGCGATCCACAGTAATGGGACTCGAAAATTCTTGCTCTTTCCGATAAAATCTTTTTAAACTCTTATCTATGCTGAAATATTGTGTCCGACTTTCGAATCTAGACTACTGTTTTACGCTTAATTGCTTTAAAATATCGCTTGTTATCGGTCTCTTTGTTCCAATTCTGTTATCTTTATTTTATTAGAGGTAACTGTCAGCGGATTTGTGGTAAAAAGTTTCTGGGTATCTTATGCTACAATCACAGTTACTTCCCCCAATGAAAGAAAAGTTTTAAGTTGAAAATGCTTTTGTTCTATTCAAAAACTTATATTTCTTTATAAATGTGTAATCTATGTACTTGTGCATAAAATGAACAATTTCTTATAATAACTATCCCTAAAACTCATAAATATAGACGCCGTAATGAAAGTACAACGAATGATGTAGTTTATCTAGCGCTATTAATGAATGAATTATATTAACTATAATATTCTGACTGCTATAATAGCATAAAATATACTGAGAATATGTAGCATACCACATTTGATCACAAAAATTATCATGTAACATGCCATTTTAAGTCCTCATTAATTAATTAATCTGGAATCAACAGTCAATGGTGTCACTTGATTAATAAATGCCAATAAGGTGTTTCTCACTCCAGGTGTACTAATAAACTTCTTTCCTATCCAGATATTGGATCGAAGTTCCTTATTGCGCATTGCGAAAGACGGAAAAAGTTGTAACGACACTTTTTGACCGACACTTTTTGCCACAGACATAGATCAAGATAGATACCGCATGTGTATGTACTTCGTGGGACATGCGGTATCTATCTTGATCTATGTCAGAGCTTTTTGCTATAGTTGTAAGCCATGCGGCGTGCGCGTGTTTCTCTGTATGTCTCTCTCTCTCTCTCATAGAAAGCAAGCCAGTTATGATTTTTTAAAATTACTTCATTCCATCCGGGTGTCCCTTGACAGCTCTCAAGTTTTTCGCTATATTCCTCTCTCCAGGTGTTCCAATCAGACGGCACGTTCGTGGGCAAGTTCGGCTCGTTCGGCTCGAAGCTTGGGCAGCTGGAGCACCCCCACTACATCGCCGTGTCCAGCACCAACCGCGTCATCGTCTCCGACTCCAACAACCACAGGGTCCAGGTGTTCGATGTTAATGGGCGAGTGCTGTCCAGCTTCGGAGAGGAGGGCTCGGAGGATGGACAGTTTAAGTTCCCGAGGTAAGTCCACCTATCAAAAAACCATGAATCCAGATATTTCTTATTGAAGTCATTTTATACTGAAAAAATCGGCCAAGTGCGAGTCGGGCTCGCGCACGAAGGGTTCCGTACCGTTATACAGCAAAAATAGGCCAAAAATTGTGTTTTTATTAAATCTTTTTATTAATTACTAAAGTACACATATATTTAAGGCTTTTGTGAAAATTTCAAGTGCCTACCTGTTGCCATTATTGCTATCGAGCAAAAAAGGCCAAAAAATCAAGTTTGTTGTATGGGCCCCCCTAAATATTAATATTATTTTGTTTTTAGTATTTGTTGTTATAGCGGCAACAGATATACACAATCTGTGCGAATTTCAGAAGTCTAGCTATAGCGGTTTTTGAGATACAGCCTGGCGACAGACAGACACAGACGGACAGACAACGAAGTCTTAGTAATAGGGTACCGTTTTTACTTTTAAAAATAAAGATAATATGCGAGTTAGAATGCGACATAGTGATACAAAATTTAAAAGTGTACACTGTACAATATGTTATTTCAATGTTGTTCTTAATTGTATAAAAAGTTCTAGGTCGCGCATTACTTCCCGTTTTAGTGTAAAATACATTTATAGTTAGAAACAAAAAAATAAGTCTCCGGCACTTGAAGAGGATAGTAAGCAAAACTGAATAATAATCTATTTAATACGTATATTCGTATATTTGTTCCACCATCACTTACTGCTGATCCAATTTCCGGATGAACCAATTGTTTACTAAAATCATAAGAAATAACTAAGTCTTGAAATATAATATATTTTATGAACGTTTATAGATAACTCATAATATTCATAACTTTAAAATAACAGTGAATATCTTGACGACTTTTATTTTAATAATATTAACACACTTTCATAGCATCGTAAAACTTTGTAAAAGTATTCTAATAGTTACGCTTTACGATGCTCTAACAACTGCTCAATATCAATCTTCGACGATAAAAACTTTCGTCTAATAAAAGTTGAAGAAAACCTTGACCGGTTTCTACGAAAATAACACTTCGAACACATACGTGTCTACATGGTAGGAGAGTTTTCCGACAAGAATTAGTGTCGACAGAAATGGGAAACAAAAATTAGTTGGTTTTACTGAAAATAACTGTAAACCAGTTTTAAGAAATAAGGGAAGGTTCTTGAAAAACATAGTGTTAAAATCCAACAGTGTTTTTGGTAACTACATGTCAAAAAAGTTTTCGGATGTCAATTAGTCCCGACAGGAATGAAAATGTGTGGTCACGCTGAAAACTAGTTTTTTGGATGTTAGGTTGTCAAGATACACAGATTTAAAATAATATCTATGGACACTTCACACCACGTCAGTCTGGTCCCGTGCTAAGTACCTAAAGGACTTGTGTTATGGGTACCAGACAACGGAAATATATTTAATACTTTTTATTCTACATATAATTAACATTTTTATTATATGATACACATATTGATATTGAAAACTTTTTGTTCTGTCGGTGGGATTCAACCCGCAACACCCGGCTTGAGCTACCAACAGCCCACCAACTGAGCCACAGAGGTCGTCAAATAATATATAAAATATCTAACTGTGTTTTTTATTCTGTATATTATATGATGTGTGAATCCATAATAATAATATTTCAATACTAATCCATATTAACATTATAAATTCGAAAGTGTGTCTGTCTGTCTGTTATCTTTGTAGCCCGAACCGTTGTACCAATTTTGCTGAAATTGGAAGTACTTTGGGTCCCGGAAAAGTGTACGGTTCCCGCACAATAAACGAATTTTGTCGCTACAAAGTTATTATGTATGGGGGAGTAGAAAACGCTTGGCATTAATTAAACTAATCGAACATTTGCATATTTTATTAGATACTAGCTATTTGGCCGAGCTTTGCTAGGTATTCGATAAAACACGAATAAAATGACATTTTCTAAAAATGATTCCTAGCTAGATCGATTTATCGCCCCCGAAACCCCCTATATACTAAATTTCATGAAAATCGTTGGAGCCGATTCCGAGATTCCAATTATATATAAATTATACAAGAATTGCTCGTTTAAATATATAAGATAAGATTAAAAAAAATAAAACAATGATTATGCAAATTACGTAGCGTTTGTTATCAGCCCCCGTAGACAAGTGGCAAAACGCTAACGCTAACGCTAGCGCTACAAAATGTATGGATTTGACATTAGTATTCGCTAGCGAAGCGATGACTTATGTCAAATCGCATACATTTTGTAGCGCTAGCGTTAGCGTTAGCGCTTTGCCACTTGTCTACAGGCTCTGGACAGTTATAATGGGGATTGTCCATTTTTTTTTAATTTTGCTCATTACAAAAACATTTCGAGGAATAAGGTCAGTGATCGTTTTTCTGTATATAAACGAAAAAAATACCCATTAGTTACTCATATTTTTGAACAAATATGTTTAACCTTTGTTTGACCTTCAATGGCGTTAAATTAGCAATAAATTCGACCAACATTACGTTTCGAACTTTTGGTAAGCTTCTCGTATCAGCTTTCACATAATGAGAACTTGCATTTGACGAACCAGCCATTATAAATAAGATTGAAAGGAAAAAACAATACTGCAGAGGTCAATAATTGGCCGCCGATGATCAGAGCGAAACTTTAAAAACTTATTGAGAAAAAACTAGCCAATGAATTTCAAAATTATTTAATTTATATTCTTAAAATACCCTATTTTAACGAAAAAAAATATAAAAAGTACATGTGATTTTCTTTGGACAATGCCCATTGAACCTGTTGATATTTCATTCTCTAAAAATTGGATCAGTAAAATTTTAAGCGCTACGTTTAAGCGGGCATACAAAAAAAACATCTTTTTTACCACAATCGGGTAATAAAACAAACGTGTCTTTGAAAAATGGTAACGTAACTGAATTTATGTTGAATACTTTATTCCGGGTTGGAATAACTTAAGTTTTTAATGTTAAAATGAATTTTTAAAACGCTCTCGTAACGTTTTGTTGGATGCAGTTTCTACAGATAGTTCTGAAGAGAGATTAAATTCATTACAGTTTTTTGAAGTTTTCATATTTTTATTACTCTTAAACGAAGAGAGCATCGATGTCTAATATAAAAGCGTCGATTAAATTTTTATCTATACTATTAATATTATAAAGCGGAAGAGTTTGTTAGGTTTTTTGTTTGAACGCGCTAATTTCAGGAACTACTAGTCCGATTTGAAAAAATCTTTCAGTGTTAGATAGCCCATTTATCGAGGAAGGCCATAAGCAATATTTTATCACGCTAAGACTAATAGGAGCGAAGAAATAGAGGCATATGTGGAAAAAACGGGGGAAATTATTTGAAAGGGCTTATCTCACGAACTACTGGAGCAATTTTTCTGTTATTTGGCACAGATAATAAGTAGAACACGTGAAGGATCATAGGCTATTTTTGTGAACTAATTATTTGTCTGTGAAATATCTTATTTACGCGGGCGAAGCCGCGCGGAACGTCTAGTATCTTTATAATGCTTAGTACTCACGTATGGTTTTGCTCGATTGAGAAATAATAACCACGGCTCGGGTTTTCTTCCACTCATTCGGTTCTTTTACTCTAAATCGATATATCCATCGAGCCGGCTCGGCGCGAGCCTTCGAGCTGTGAGTTTTGCGGTCCACACAGTAATTATTACTCGATTTGGAGTAAAATATCGAGCAAAACCATATTATGTGAGTACTTTTCATAAAACGATACTCCTTTCTTGAATAAAGTAAATATTATTGCTGCACTACTACTACAAATAGCTTTTAAATCGTCAACACTTGTTAAAAGAGCTATTTAAGTTTTTCCTTTTGAATAGAATAGTAAAATAAACTAGATAACCCGGTGAAGTAGTATAACTTTCCTCATAATATAAACCTTAACTTTAACCAAACAGGTTAACCTATTTTTTTTCTTAACTATCTTCGCTATCTCTTCGAACCTTATAATTTATACCGGCGACATTTTTTTGCGAACAACCTGTATGTTTTAATTATGTTTTTTGTTTATTAGCCGCACTCTATTTATTGTAATTCGGTAAGATTTCAATGGACTCATTGAAATGTTACATTTGCTTTGCATTTATTAGAGGACGCAATTTTATTTTTGGAATATGTTGGGGGGGGGGGGGGGGGGGCGGGTCAATAGAAGCTTAACCTCAAGTTTGTGGGGTCGCCACTCTTGTCCCCCGGCCGCCATCTTGAAAAAAAGGGTGACAACACTATTTTCGTGATATCTCGGAAACTATACGTCTTACAAAAAAATTGTAAGAACATAATATTTTGTTGCAAATTACTTTGCCTACAATTATGTATTTATAACTTTATACCCTAAATTAAAAATTTAAAAAGTTTTATTACTTCTGCAAATAGAGTACCATATTTTTTGTCTACAGGGGTGTAGCGGTGGACGACCAGGGTTACATCGTGGTCGCGGACTCCGGTAACAACAGGATCCAGATCTTCCATCCTGATGGATCCTTCCTCCGCGCCTTCGGCTCGTGGGGCTCCGGAGACGGAGAGTTCAAGGGGCTGGAGGGCATCGCTGTCATGTCTGGAGGGAACATCATCGTCTGCGACCGGGAGAATCACCGAGTCCAGGTGTTTTGATGGTAAGCGAGATTTGGGTTAAAAATTACTGTTTATCTGTCTATCATATAATATTATGTCTAATTAACTGCGATTGCGATTATGAACTGCGATAGGTAACTGCGATCAGTTCTTGAGATACAGCTTGGTGACAAGCAGACAGCAAAGTCGAAGACGTAATAGGGTCCTGTTTTTACAGGAAGATAGAGTTAAAAAAAAGGGAATACTTGCAGCTTTTATAAGAATATTAGTTCGATGAGGCCTCAAGCCTTTCCTATTACAAAAACGAAATTATAAACCTTAAAGTAAAATTATTCTAAAGAAAATGTGTTTAATATTTTAAGAAGTCTTGAAACTGAAAACTAATCACGACTCTTAATGAACGCCGTCGCCACCTGCTTGGCACAGAACCAACATTTCATCTAAACGTGCCCTTTACATCTTATTTACAGAGATATAAATCATTAGATACGTCCTGGTTTGACGCATTCCAATTTATTTACGCCTCTGTGAACTATTATGGTGGCGTATAAGAATGTTGTGTCGATCTAAAAACTACTGAGTTACAGTATTTATTATTATTTAGACTTACTAACTATTGTTATTATAATATTATGCTCTACCGATAACTAAACGTCGGCAGTTCGAAGATAAAAAATTAAAAGTTTAATATTTATGAAATAAACTCTCTCACTGTCTGGTTGGGGTGCCTTTATGGTTGAAAGGAGCTCAAAATTTTTCACGCGATTTACGAGTTCTAACTGATGAATGCATCAAAGTATAATGTGAACAGAAATAAAACCAAAATGGCGTATCTAACGATTCAAATCTATGTTTGCAGCAACTTTATTCGGTATGATTTTCTTTGTTTCAGATTTGTACGGCAGTCACACACACACTCAGTATGCATAAGGTGAAGCCGAAGTCCGCAAAGGAAATGCAATTTTTGTTGTTATGTCACTTTTCATTACGTTTATATTTTAGTTATTTACTTACGCATTTATGTTTGTCATTGCTCATGGTCATTAGAATGTCGCTGATCTTGCTATATACATATTTATTCGAACAGTATATCTACAATCCCATGGCAGGACAGAGAGAATGTCCTTTGACCCATCGTCTCTTGTCTCTTTTACTCACAAACGAAATATTATACGCGTAAGAAAGAGGCAGATAGATAAAGGGCAATGGAAACTCTCTCCATCCGGCCACAAGACTTATTAAATTTAGTACAAGATCTCAGTTATTTGCTTAACTGCATACCAAAGGATCACCGGGGAAATGTTACCCTAAGTTATATCATGTTGTCTCTTTCGCTCTCGAGTGAAAGAAATAGCCCAATATTTAACCATGGGTTAACTTTAATCTGTGCATATATAGTTTTAATTGAGCATTTAAACCTCTGCTTGATTTGCATAATAAATAACAGATATATAACCATATATACAGATACAGTTAGGTACAGCCTTAACAATTTTGTACGATCTAGTCATTTATATATCTTTAATTTTAAGTGTTTGAATATTCATATTGAGTTTTGATGAGGAGAACATCGTATAAACTTTTTAATAACATGCAGGTTCTGACATGGTGGCCAATTAAAAGTAGAAATATAAAAAAAATTAAAAACAAAATACTTACAAAAGTTAAAAAAAAAGGAAAAAATAAAACCGAATAAATATACAACAATCACATCAATATAATCATTTTATCGATTAAAAATAATATAATATATTTTTTTAATCATTATAATGATTTTATTTTGAGAAATAGATAACGTAGAGTCCAAATTTAAATTTCGATAACTAGCATCGGAGGAGAAAAATATACCTTTTCTTTTCTATCTTTTTCTATTGACTATTTGGCTTCTACTGATGATAATATTTACAAGCAGATATTATTTCGCAGTAAGAATAAAGTATGTTACATTTTTATATCAATAATTGTGAAAGTTCAAATAAAGATTTGTTATTAATAATGGTGTTTCATTTACTCCTGAAATAAGTAATAATAGCTCCCACACCGGTTTCGGTGACGGTGGCCGGTTTCATTGAAACCAGGCCAGCTACGCAGGAGTAATTTTATAGTGCCCAAGTGTGTGCGCAGTACACAAGAGCGCTCTCTATTCCTTTACTCTCATAACCCAGTGGGATGGACGACCGACACGACTGGCGAAAGATCAGGCGCAGGACCGACTTTTTACATGCCCATCCGACGCATGGATCATCTTACTTGTCAGACAATCAGGTGATCAGCCTGCATTGTCCTAACCAAACATGGAAATAACATGTTTCCAACGCGGGAATGGAACCCACGACCTTCGAGTCAAGAGCCGCGCTCTATACCACTAGACCACGGAGGCGTTATTATATGATAATTGATGATGCCTGAAATAAGTATACAATATTAGAAAATATATACCTCTATAATTACTGCAAAGTTTTCATGCTAGAGGCAGCATCAGATACACAGTAAAGATTTGTTCGACGTTTGTCAACGTTTCTGTCAAAATTCTGATATGACGTGTATAACTGTATATTCCCTATTGTTATGAGAAAAAAACCTAATGGCCTCCATAGAAGGACCTTCACCGAGCTGGTTAATGGCGGAAGAGTATTTTATATATTTGGTCTTTCAGCGCTGCTTTTTTCACAGTGAACTCTGAAAACTGAAAACAAGGAACACGTACACACCCTAAAGTATTATCACTTATTTTTGTTACACCCTGTATAATAAGGGTGTACATGACTAGTGACTGGACAGTACTACAGTAATAATATACACTTTTCATGCACTTTTTCCACTTTTATTAATAAACAATTATGTTTTACACGACCGGTTTCGATAAAATCATCACCAGGTAAGTGCATGAAAAGTGTATATTATTACTGTGAAACATGAATTTCCACCAAGAAGTTACGGTACATTCAATATCATAATATATATGGACAGTACTAGTCATTGGACAGAGCACAAAAACAATAAAGGTTGCTTTAAAAACTACCTGTTTTTCTTTAAAATCAGGCGTTCTATTACTTTAAAAAAGGTAGTTTTTATATATTTTAAGGAAAGATATTTTGGTGCGCGGCCGAAATTAAAACTTCCTCCATCTTATCTTCGTTTATTGTCATTTGAGAACTCTTTCACACCCTCAACTTCCTGTCAACGTTATTCTAGAATCATTTTGGATGTGGCTCCATTGGGGATCTGCTGTGCATCCACGCCCCCTTAAGCCCGGCCGCACATTATCCGAATTCTGATCAGAAACATTTGAATTCCGCTGGATCGCCACCCTACACACTATCCAAAATATCCTTCCGGCGAGTTCGAGCTCACTCGGCTCAGTACAAAATGTAAGAGACAGCGCGGACGTTCAACTGTTTCTGATCAAAAATGTCGTACAATGTGCGGCCGGGCTAAAGATGTGAGCAACACGTCAACATTTCTAAACTAAATCAGCAGCCATCACCTGGCTATGATCCTCAAATTTCTTGTCCCTGAGGTGTTCCTTGAGCCGAGGAAACAAATTAAAGTCGCTGGGGGCTAAATTCGGTTCGAAGCCTGCTTCTCGAATGGCAGCCATCGCAATTTCGGCTTTGTTCTTTTTGCTCTTGTGCCGTCCGTTAACATTCGCGGTACCCAATGCGCGGAGACCTTTTTCATATTCATTTTGGTGGTCAAAATGCTTTGGATGCTGCCATATGAGATCCCTGTGTCCTCAGCTAAATGTCTGACGGTTACTCTTCGGTCTGCTAATAAGATTTCTTTGACTTTTTTATGTTATCCTCAGTGAGGGACGAGATTGGGCGTCCCTCGCGATGTTCATCTTCTGTGGATTTTCTACCCAGCTTAAACTCTTTGCACCACCGTGCCACCGTATAATATGGAGGAGCAAAGTCCCCTAGTGTCTCCACCAAATCAGCGTCTATCCCTTGATAGACATTTTTTTCCAACAGAGGTGCTTGATGACGCATCTCCCTTCGTTTTTTCTCCATTTTCGTGTTGTCGCTCCGACTGTTGGTATTCAAATGAATGTAGCTCCTAGAAACAACGTCCTATTGATACAACTTTTTTGCTGGGAAGTCGTGAGGGACTGGAGAAGTGAAAAACATTTTTTTTTATTTTTATCTTCTTTAGAAATACCCGCTTATCATTACTTTTTGATCGCCCCTAGTAAGTGTATTTGTTGAATAAATAATAGTAAATTATTATAACTCGAGACTGACGGCGACCATTGTGCGACGGGATAGCGATGGACGTTGCCATGGTGACATACTTATTTAGTCACTTCAATAAATAATACGGGCGAAATACTTTATATAGCCAAGAAACGTTTGCCGGGACAGGTAGTATGTAATATTATTTAAAAGTTCGTAGTTAAAACAGCATTAACCTTGAACGTATTGCGAATACAAGAGATGAATTACCTTGAGGCTGTCTCTATTTTAGCCGAAGTTCGCAACTTCATTACGAAAGTTTTGCCAGTTTTTCTCGCCCAACTTTATAGGTATTCTAAACTATGAGGTACAGTATCGTTACTAATTTACTAATTTACATGTTTACTTTTAATATAATTTCATTTGGTCTCTACGCGAAAAACTCTTGCTTACTTAATTCCACTAAAAACACTGGATAGAATGTCTTCATAAGTTACCTGAAAAAAAACTCTTAATATTATAATTATTATAATAGATTATTATTATGTAAAGCTGTTATAAGCCATTTAAAAGGGCTGGTCAAAACTTCAAAAACGTAATCTATATATATAATATATTATATTATAGCGACCCGCTCCGGCTTCGCACGGGTAAAAAATAAATTATGGCCTAAGTCACTGAAAAAATGATTAAAATCGATTCAGTAGTTTGATTTTAAATAATTTATATGCATTACTACCCGTGGCCTGCATTGGTCGGTACTGCCGCAAAAGCTACGTCCCGCAATTTTTAAATCTGTAATATCTTCGAAAATATTCATTTAAAATTTAAATCGTAATAATTATGCTGTAAAGGGCCATAATAATAATGTATTTAAAGTATTTAATTGAATAAGGATTATTGCCGTATTGGTTAAAATCGCTTCGAAAATTAGCCATTATTTGAAGTTAAAAGTAAATGACAAAAAAATATGTTATTGTGGGATATATCCATAAGAGATATACTTATACGTGGGAGAGCCATGCTTCGGCACGAATGGGCCGGCTCGACCGGAGAAATACCACATTCTCACAGAAAACCAGCGTGAAACGGCGCTTACGCTGTGTTTCGCCGAGTGAGTTTAGCGGAGGCCCAATCCCCTACCCTATTCCCTTCCCTACCCTCCCCTATTCCCTTCCCTTCCCATCCCTGCCCTCCCCTATTACCATATTCCCTCTTAAAAGGCCGGTAACGCACCTGCAGCTCTTCTGATGCTGCGAGTGTCCATGGGCGACGGAAGTTGCTTTCCATCAGGTGACCCGTTTGCTCGTTTGCCCCCTTATTTCATAAAAAAATATATATACCATCGCGGAGTTTTCTGTAGACCTTTTCAATGTGTACAATGCGCACCACTGCATTGGTACTTGTACCTACTATTATATTGATAAATTCCACCTCCAAGGGGTTAAAATAGGGGATGAAAGTTTGTATATAATAATACTTCTTAACGCGAGCGTAGCCGCGGACAAATGCTCGCAATAATTATATTAAATGTACATCCGTATTATATTTATACGTGGGAGAGCCATGCTTCAGCATGAATGGGCCGGCTCGACGTGAGAAATACCACGTTCTCACAGAAAAACGGCGCGAAACAGCGCTTACCCTGTGTTTCGCCGAGTGAGTGAGTTTACCGGAGGCCCAATCCCCTACCCTATTCCCTTCCCTACCCTCCCCTATTCCCTTCCCTTCCCATCCCTACCCTCCCCTATTACCCTATTCCCTCTTAAAAGGCCGGCAACGCGCCTGCAGCTCTTCTGATGCTGCGAGTGTCCATGGGCGACGGAAGTTGCTTTCGATCAGGTGACCCGTTTGCTCGTTTGCCCCCTTATTTCATTAAAAAAAATAAAAAATCCGTGCCGATGGACTTTTATTAGAAACTAGATGATGCCCGCAACTCCGTTGCGCCAAAATTCGTTTCTCGCTATTATATTAGGTTATATTACTAATTAGTATGGATTCGATCTACCGTAGACCAAAGAGTAAAAATACGTTTGGAAGTCTTTCAAACGACCGTGCGAACTAACCCTAAATTGTCAATTTTATAATTCATTTTTATACTTGATATAAAGCCCCGAATTGTTTCATTTTCCAAACATAGATAGTACATTATATTTCAGAGAATTTGACCTAGCGAAAACATGATATCTTAAAATTTTCTCGATAGAAAAAAAAAACAAAGATGCATTTAATTTTCATGAATTTTTCATAATATATTGCCATAACCGTGCATTGAACTAAGTTAATGTTTTAACACACTGTATAAAATTCTAACATTGAGAAACTGTCCTGGCTGATTTTTTAAATATTGTATATTTGCCGAGTTATTGAGAAAAAACTAATTTGGCGATAAATCCGCGTCGTCCTTTTTCACCTGGCATATGAAAGACGGGCGTGAGTGTGAAGAGAGAAGGACGATGTTTGATTTTATGCGTTAGTCGCCCTCTTGAGATCTCACTTTTATTAAAAACTAGATCACGCCCGCAAGTCCGTTGCGCCAAAATCCGTTTATCGCTTATTATACTATGGACTCAATCTACCATGGACCAAGGAATAATAAATCACAAATATTCATAGATTTCAATAATCGATACCATAAAATTATTACTCAATATTAATTACATTGCAGGCCTATCAGGCAATTAGGGGTGATAAGGGGTTAGGCCGTTTGACAATTACATATAACCCTCAGGTAACGACGTACGTGACCGGTCGTGGAGGCCCCATGATATGGGTCGCTGTTGTGCGTGTAATGGTTATGAAGTGTTGCTTAATTTAGGGTTATTTTGATGTAGCGAGGTAAACTAGACTTTTAACCTTGACAAAAATATTATACGATGCATATTTAAGCTAATCTTTTTCTAATATATAAAATTCTCTAGTCACAGTGTTTGTGTACGAACTCCTCTAAAACAACTAAAATAATTTTAATTAATTTTTGTATGTATAGCCTGAGAATAGGTTTTCATCTACTTTTTATATTGAAACAAATATTGATAAAAATAAGTTATCTGGTAAATCAACATTTGCTGGGTTAGCTAGTATAGATATTAAAAATTTAACTGATTGGCGCGCTGCCGCGTGCCTAGATATTATTATAATCTACTAGCTGAAAACGAAAACTGTGACACGAGAATTTTATATATTAGATATCTGTATATTAATACGAAGACGAAAGATGCGGAAACGCAGGTGATTGAAATTTTGCACAGTTATAGTTTATATGGTGAAGGAGTGCATCGAGCTAATATTATTTTTAAATTATGCTTTTATCACACATTTTTTTAACAAATAAAATATTACACATACTACAACATCCACACTAGGAAAGATGACAGATTTTTGATTGACAAGCCTATACATACGAATTATACTCTTTTATTTATACAAGTTGAAAATGAATTATAGTTTTTTTTTTTTTAAATTTAATCTTAGATACTATTAGACAATGCTTACACGACCAGTCTGAGATCAGCTGAGTCCCAGAGACAAGAGTTGAAAAAAATAAGTAGTCCTAATATCGTTGAAGCTAAGGTCGAATTTCGACCATTGGGCGATCTCTAGTATATAAAAATGGATTTTCAAATGTGTTAGTCGCGCTAAAATACGAAAACGGCTGAACGGATTGGGCTGATTTTAGTCTTAAAATATTCGTAGAAGTCCAGGGAAGGTTTTAAAGTGCCACGAAGTTCACCGGGACAGCTAGTAGCTAATAAATGTTTTGTCTGTTACAATGGAAAAGACGCTTGAAATATGTAGATGTAGATGATAACTGGACATAGAATTATCAAATAATTATCTTTATTAGTTTACCCCCCCTTGGCAGCACTAGTCAGTCATTTCATAACGTCTAAATCTTAATTTGCAAGTACACTTTTTGAAAAACTGATGTGACTGAATACGGTTTATGTATTTATTACGTTTTCCCCTTTGGGTACAAATATTTTTATCAATTTATCTTCGATATATACAAAAATGGATTTTCAATTGGGTTTGTCCTGTTATAACTTGAGAGCGGCTGAAGCGGTTTGCCCAATTTTAGTGTTAAAATGATCCTGAAAGTACAGGGAAGGTTTATATTAGATGGAAAGTGATAGATAGTTTACCAGGTCATCTAGCTAATAACCAAAAAATACGTGGAAAAACCATAACAAGGCTATAAATTCTCATCACAATTTGTCAACATTAAAATGTAATAAATTAATTTGTAATCACGTCAATGAAAGTCGAACTCAACTGAGACCCGTAATTTATCAAAAGATACTAGAAACGGAATAATAATATAATAATGGAGGTGTCGATTTATCATTTTTGAGAATCCCACCGCTGAGATCTTTTATAATTTTCTGAGTGTAACTGTGTAAACCGAGTTTGTCAGGACGCTGGATTGATAGATTTTGAGGTAGGTGTCTCTGAAATTTATTATCCTTACTAATATTATAAATGGGAAAGTGTGCCTGTCTGTCACCTCTACAAGAACGAACCGCTGAACCGATTTTGCTGAAATTTATATCAAATTGATACTCTTTACCCTGGAATATATCCCGTATGTAACTATGAATCCCGCGGGATAAACAAATACGGAGTTGGCGTTATTTATATAGTGTTCTCTGTGAAAGTAGCAGTGCTGAAAAAGCATTTTTTTGTATTTTTATGGGCAAGCGCCCCAGTATCATGAATTTCCCTATACACAAGTAAAAAAAAGTTACTCTATCAGCTCTGCTATTTCAGGAGATTACACATCTTGTACATCAACCCCCTATTAGAAACAAACCGAGGGACGATAAGTAAGACGAATAGCTATGTCCATATTATGCAAATTCATCTTCAATTTTCGTCATCTTTTTTTTATTCAACTTTCGTTTATTTCGGGTAGATTTTGACGCATTCAATAATTGAATGCGTCAAAATCTACCCGTGTTGAAAGAAAAGTGTCATAGCGAGCGCTACGATTCCAACGCGCGTCACGGGCATGCCTCACGTTCGCTGTTGACTGCGCTATAACGCATGCCCTTGATGTACAAAAAAAGGCCCAGTGTGGACAAAGCTTATGCGAATTATAATTGCATAATTTGATAAAAAATGCTATTCAATATCCTGACTGGGGCTGTCCCCGAGTGCCAAACGTATTTTCAATTCCAGAAAAACGATCTAACGCAAGCGAAACCGTAGCAAACAATAATATAATGGTATACCAATACGGCGTTTCTTTGTTTTGTCGTCGAATTGGCTCGAGATCGATACAATAAGGATTTGCGGCTTGGTAGTATCGAGTCGATCACGAGTCAGTGAGCAGCACTTAGAGCCTATTAGCCGTCTTATCAATATAGTTCGGGAGCCCGCGTCGAGCCTTTGGCCAAATTAAATCAAGCGAAAATAAGTACGATATTTGCTCTCAGGCTCTGATGCCACAGTGTAATACAGTAGAACTCAGCCGTGTGTTTAAAGCATAAAGTTATTATACCTAGCGGAAAAGAGCAACAATCTCGAGCTGCCAAACGAAACCGAAATTGGTTTACATCTGTGTGTAAAAATATGTGTACGTATACACTTACACAAGCATGATTGAACATGAATTCTATGAGATTAAATTGTCAACGTATAAGTGCTGATAAGTGCTCACTGGACGTCAAAAAAAGAGTTCTGCTGTCATGTATCACACCACGCAGTGTAACTGATCACACATCTCGTTTGCTCAGGCCTTTGTTTCTCTATTCCGCTAGGTATATTAACTTTAAGGTTTAATCTGTACACAACAATTGACGTTTCTCGTGCTACCCGGAACCAATATAGAATATTAAGTTTACCACAAAAAACATATAATTACTACTATTTTATTTTTATCTAAGGTAAATTGTACTTTTACGCAAAAATATTGTTTCCTAATTTGGATAAATTACAAGAAATAAGTCAAGTAAACAAAAATATATAATATATGGCTAGTTCTTTTTCTATTCCGCCTTAAAATGAAACGAAATATTATGTTGTGACTCTTGTGCGTGCGTTCGACCGATTCGGGTAGAATTAATATAAACTACTGTATTTATATTTTGTTACTGCGGCCTACTTTGTGTATATTGTTTGTACGCTATTATTGGGAACAGACTTGTTATGGTTTACAGTATCGGGAAATTGTAAAGTAAGTTTTTGACGAAACCAATCACGTGGTATCCCGTGGAAACATTGTAAGTACTGTATTAGTAGTATTATAAAGCTGTAGTTATTATGATAAGGATTAAATTAAAAATATAATAGTATTTTGAAACGATATTGACACGTCTGGTAGATTACCAAATGATTTTATATTTAAGTATCTACCTTTTTCTTTTCAGCAAAACCACTAAAACGATTTTGCTGAAATTTGGTAAAAAAATACTTTGAGCCCCGGGAAATTAATCCTGAAAAAATGTACGGTTCCCGCGCGATAAGTAAATTTTGGCGCAACGGAGTTGCTGGCGTCATTTAGTTATACACAAGACGAAAAACATTACAATATGGCTCCACAGATTAAATTAAACACTACCACAGATTATCTTCAAAGCCCTTTTCCCCACTGTCAACTAACCCCCATTATTTCGCAATTCAGACTCCTCTCAATGGAAGCCGCGCAAGACTTTAAGTCAGATAAGACGCCCATTTATTAAAACATGGGATTAGCTAAGTGTATAAATTCACTTACGTATGGTTCCTTGTGAAATATTTGTGGCTTATGTACGAGGTTTATGCTAAGTACTCACACACGGTTTTGCTCGATCGAGCAATAACGTCGAACAAAACCCGCAGCTCGGACTTTCGTCCACGTATTCAGCAATGCTCGATAGTTTTATTCTTAATCGATATATTTAATTCCATCAGGCCGGCTCGATGCGAGCCTTCGAGCGACTCGATGTAAGCCTTCGAGCTGTGAGTTTTGCGGTTCACACAGTAATTATTATTACTCAATTTGGAGTAAAGCTATCGAGTAAAACCGCATGTGAGTACTTAGCATAAGACTACTAATACGTTTTTGAGGTTTTTTGATGCGATATTATTTTCGATATTGTTGTCGATTAGTTAACGCCGGCCAGTCAAAAGTGCTAGCGACTATATAAATTCATATCAAAAAACCTTATGCTCAATTTACACGGGCCTGGAAAGAAAGCGTCAATTTATGCTCGTCACGCGGGAACACGCTGGAATGCTGGCATTTCAGCGTATTCCCGCGTGTAAATTATAGTGTTTAGTCTGTATCTTTTACTTGACTAGTTCGCGCCACTTCTCGCGGATTCCGCAGGCGGCACCGGAGAATTCTCGAGAATTCCGCGGAAGACGCGCGTCCAATTTTTAGGCTCGTAATTTAATTTGTGTGTTATATTGTTGATATAAAGTGGTATGACATTGAGCGATATGAAATAAATTGCTCAGTATTTTTTTTTATTAAATAAGGGGGCAAACGAGCAAACGGGTCACCTGATGGTAAGCAACTACCGTCGCCCATGGACACTCGCAACATCAGAAAAGCTGCAGGTGCGTTGCCGGCAGAATTGCCGCGCACTGTAAAACTTTGCTATTGCCCCACTAATTGCTCCAGATTGTTCCAGTCGTATCGCCGAGCAATTATTGCCGTAATTATTACCTGTGTAAGCGCTTCTTAAGTATAATACGGTCACATTATCTTGACCAATGGTTTGATGACGTCATTATGAAGCGGGCAGGTAATTGTATTCCAGCGATGCGTCAAGTTAATTTAACCGTTGTAGTAGTTCCTGATTTAAGTCGCACGCAAAAGCTAGTCTTATAAAGCCAATGTTTAAGTAAACAACAATATACCATTATGTAACATGGGTTCTTATTGGTTATGACTTATGATAAAACACAGAGGTTTCGGTTATACCCTTCTGAATATATTCAAAGCCTTCTTAAGCTATATTGCTGACATGAAATTGGTGTATTATTTTATATTTTGTGCCACCAAAAATGTGAATGTTTTAATAAAATTTCACCCCTCATATTTTAATCATGAGCTGTTAATTTTATAATAATTGTACCTAATACTAGATTTTTACAGCGGCTTCATCCATCATAAATAATATGTCCTACGCGAACTAATTATAACTTAGCCGCAAAAGTCCCCTTTGTCATTTCTAATTAACTGTATAATATTTTTGCGAAACGTCATTAAAATCGATCATGTCAAGTTGTCAAATGTGTTTTTTGTATACAAAACACACATTTGACAACTTGACGCTCCGCTTCGCAGTCGCCTGGTCGCGTAGGTTTGGCCTAAGCTTAAATGTTTCGGAGCCTATTCAATGCAAACTCAACCTTTCTAGCTCTCTGTAAGTATAGTTAAAGATTAAGGGCCTGTTTCACCACTTCCTGATAAGTGCCGAATAGGCTATTCACCACTTAACTTAACAGATCAAGCATGGAGAATCTGTCAAAAAAGTTGTGAATAGCCTAATCGGCACTTTACCAGAAAGTGGTTAAACAGGCCCTAAAGAAATTAAAAAACACAAACTGAAAATCCATAACAAGCCAAATAATATAAGTTACTTTTAAATGGTAGTAGTGCTTTATAATTTTGTTTCCAATAAGACCGAATTGTAATTTTTCACACCGGACTTAACACTTTGTTCTCAATCATTTCTACAAAGATTCCATTTAAAAACTGAATTTTCAACTGTCAGGAACATTCGTTCAACGACTCATTATGAAAAATTTTTCGGTCGTCAGAACGTGCCTTTTAAATTCGGTTTACGCAATCGAAAGATTTGAAAGGGTTTTTGCAATAAAAATACTTCAAACCAAGTAAATGGCAGCCAAAAGTTTAATGTAAGTATTTTTATTATTGTTGTTTTTAACCCGGTAAGATAAAATATATCGTACCTCCATTATAATAATTTGGAGTCATCTTATACTAGATCTCTATACAGAGTGTAACAAAACTAAATGATAATACTTTAAGATGTATACGTGTTCCTTGTAAAGAGTTCATTGTGAAAGTAGCAGCGCTAAAATACCAATTTTTTTAACTTTTGTAACCCCAGCGGCCGTCACGAGTTTCCCCATACAAAAGTGAAACAAAATTTTTTGTCTTTCAGCGCTGCTACTTTCACAGTGAACTCCCTACAACGAACACATACACACCCTAAAGTATTATCACTTAGTTTTGTTACATTCTGTATACAGGAAAGCAGCGGCTTTTAGAAAAGATTGTTCCTTTATGTGCGATATAATAGCAACAAAATGTACGGTGCCTGCTACTTAATACAGTACTTCAGTCCATGGGCGTATATAAGGGGTCCTGGTCCTGGGGGTCCGGACCATCACTATCCATCTCACTTGTCCAATCGACAACATATTAATTTATACCCACCGATTTTCATCGGCGACGTACATGTATTTTTTTTCTATTTACAATATAATAATAATTATTATACTGTGGAGCGTGTCCGTAGGCAGAGCAGGTAGTATTTAGGCTGCTGCAGAACCCTTCATGAGCGAGTCCAACTCGCACTTGGCCGCTTTTTTACGTTAGGGATCCCCCCACTCCCTTATCAAAGCTATATATTATACGCCCGTGCTTCAGTCCGGACCAACGCCTACAACTGTACAAGGCGCAGGTTCGGCCTCATATGGAATATTGTTCTCATCTCTGGGCAGGGGCGCCAAAATACCAACTGCTCCCTCTGGATCGTATCCAACGAAGGGCCGCTCGAATTGTTGACTGCCATAGTGTTTCAAACAGCTTGGACCCCTTGCAATTACGCCGAGATGTAGCTTCACTCTGCATCCTCTATCGGTTGTATCACGGGGAGTGCTCTGAGGAATTGTTCAGAATCATACCACCTCCAACTTTTCGCCATCGTCCCACGCGAAAAACATACCACCCTCATCACCTTGATGAGTGGCAGTCTTCCACAGTGCGTTTTTCGCGTAACTTTCTGACGCGCACTTTAAAACTCTGGAACGAACTGTCACCAGCTGTATTTCCGGACCTATACGACCTGCAAACCTTCAAGAAAAGAGCGTATTCCCTCTTTTAAGAGGGAATACGCTCTTTAAGAGGGAATAAGGTTTTAAGGCCTTTTAAGGCCGGCAACGCACCTGCAGCTCTTCTGATGTTGCGAGTGTCCATGGGCGACGGCAGTTGCTTACCATCAGGTGACCCGTTTGCTCGTTTGCCCCCTTATTTAATAAAAAAAAATCCGGACCTACACAACCTGCAAACCTTCAAGAAAAGAGCGTATTCCCTCTTAAAAGGCCGGCAACGCACCTGCAGCTCTTCTGATGTTGCGAGTGTCCATGGGCGACGGTAGTTGCTTATCATCAGGTGGCCCGTTTGCTTGTTTGCCCCCTTATTTAATAAAAAAAAATAGTACTCGATATAACTGAATACATAAGTATTAGAAAACATGATAACATATTTAGTAATCTCCAACAAAATATCAACAAAGAATCTTTCAAAGAAACTATTTTACTCCGACGTAAAGTTGGAAACATTTTACTTCGGTAATAGAATTTTATATCAAGTTTAAAAGCTATGATAGTAACTTTTATTTACCAAAGTAAAATGTTGCTTCTACATACTTTTAAAATATTTTCGAAATCTTTTTTCGTATGTTATATTAAAACCACAAATACTAGCTCTTTCAAAGCTGTTTGATATTAATTTAGTTATTAAAAATTTTAATATTCATGTTATATTTTTTTTCATACGAGTATTTTCAATGTTTATAATATTATGAACAGCTGTAGGGACGTAATATTTGAGTTTAACATACTGCGCCAGGAGAGTGGTGAGTTTTTCTACTGAATTTTTGTTCATGTTTTTAAACAATCTTAGGGTCAATTCAGACCACAACGCGACGAGATGCATTTCTAAATTTGTGTGGATTTGACGTCTTAAAAATCTGTCAAATCAGTTCTTTAGAAATGCATCTACGCGTCGCGTTGCGGCCTGAATTGACCCTTACAAGGATATTATGATTTGTGTCATATATTATAATATTTAAACATTGCCACGGGGGCGTGCCTCAAATTTACATGGCACCGCTGTCTATAACGTGACACTTGAAAAAGGCGGTGTCGGTTGGCAGCGGGCGACATGAATCAACCGCAGACGACGTGTCGCAGCGACATACATAGAAACCAGTAGTGTCGCTGCGACACGTCGTCTGCGGTGACTTCGTGGTGGCCGCTGCCAACCGGCACCTTCAGTTTCAAAAGTTGCTATTTAAATTGTCCATAACTTCTTATTATTCACTTTTACTGCCGACCTAACAACAAAAGTTACAACATCCAAACATGTTTCCGCAATTTAGATATAACTATTGCATTATATTATCTACTATAGATATACTATATTGCATTATATTATTCAGTTAATTTATCAGCTAAAATAGGGGTCAATTCAGACCGCAATGCGACGCGTAGTTGCATTTCTAAATATGTATGGATTTGTCATATTTTCAAGACGCCTCATGCAATTAAAAACTATTAGTATACTATTATATAATAATATAAAATATCCATACTAATATTATAAATGCGAAAGTGTGTCTGTCTGTCTGTCTGTTACCTCTTCACGCCCAAACCACTGAACCGATTTTGCTGAAATTTGGCATGCAGATATCTTGAGTCTCGGGTATTTCCGGGACAAAAAGTACTTTTTGTCCCGGAAAAATGTACGGTCCCCGCGCGATAAACGAGTTTTGGCGCAACGGAGTTGCAGGCATCATCTAGTATATTATATATCTAATTTTTATATTATTATTAATATTATATAAATAAAATTGGAGTGTCTGTTTGTGATATTGAAAGAAGCGTTTTTTACTACATGCATATGAATGTACATACGGTACATATACCAAAATAGCGCTTTTTACAATTTTTGTCTGTCTGTATGTCTGTCTGAAAGTCTTATACACACTAAACCAAGTAAGCTCAAACACTGGGATAAGAGAGTGAGATGAATGGGAGATCAGTGATATGATGCGACTAGGAAAAAAACTTGAAGGAAAAACTAGGCCCATCCGGGTAATTGCATGGCGCAAAAGTCAAATCCTTAACAACAAAAAACAATTCCCATCAGGAATATACGCCACACCTGATTACCCCAAAGAGGTGATTATAAGAGGAAAGAGCTCAAGAAAGAGATGGAAATGGAGCAAAAAAAAGGAAATACAGCATACATAAAATATGATAAGCTCATTGTAAAAAAAATCTAAAGACCCTGAAAACAAAAGAAAAAGATCACCATCCAAATCTCCATCGACCGAAACTACAGGGAAAAAAATGTCAACACCATACAAAATAAATAAGAGGTTCGACATATGTCGTCCAAGACCCAGCAACGACCCAAAACCCACTTCGCTCAACGGGGAGCCAAAATCACAGAAAAAATCGTAAAAAACCAACAAAGAATACATTTCCCAATCCGGCTGGTCCCCGTGGGAAATTAGACCAAAACCCTCCAGAGGTAAAAAAATACACATAGCAACACTAAACACCAGAACACTACGAACAGACGAAAAATTATCAGAACTGGAAGAAGCCCTAAGTTTAATCAAATGGGACATATTAGGACTTAGTGAAGTGCGAAGAATGGGCGAAGAAATACGAGAATACCCAGACTACAGCCTATACTACAAAGGAGAGAGACAAGGAATGCATGGAGTGGGCTTCATAATTAAAAAACAATTAAAGAAAAACATTATAGAATTCAAAAGCAAATCAAATCGTATCGCAATATTAAACATCAACATACCAAATCATAAATCACCCTAGTCACCCGCAGGCATACAGGCCTACGCACCCACAGAACAAGTGAACGAGAAAGAAAAGGAAACATTTTATAAAACCTTAAATGACACTTTAATAGAATCTTATAAACAAAAAATTATCATGGGCGATTTTAACAGCCAAATAGGGAAGCAAGAATGTGGTGAAGAAAATATTATAGGTAAATATAGCAGAGGCAAAAGAAATTCTAATGGTTACAAGCTAGTAGAACTGGCCCATGAAAAAAACCTGAAAATTATGAATGGATTGTACAAAAGAAAACCATCGCGACAATGGACCTGGATTTCTCCCGATGGCAAGCACACTGATGTAATAGATTACATACTCACCAATTTCCCATCACATTTCAATAACGTAGGAGTGATTAACAAACTCAACTTCAGTAAAAATCATAGAATGGTAAGAGCCACTATGAATATAAGCCAAAAGAGACCAAGAAGTAAATTAGGGAAATCAACAATGTCTAACATCCCAAATCCTCTTCCGGCAGAAGTATTGTTAGAACTCCAAAAGAATATCGAAACACTAGCAGACAGCAACAACATACAAGAAAAATACAACATACTAGAAAAGTCCATTGCATCCATAGCAAATAAAATAAGAACCCAACATAAAGCAAAAGACAAGCTAGGACAAGAAGCCAAAAAACTCATGGAAATTAGAAGAGGGCTAATAAAAGATCGAAAAAACAATCTAAAAGAAATAGAAGATATCAGCAAAAAATTAATATAAATATAAGGAAACATAACAAAGAATTAAGATTCACACGTATCAGAAAAGAAATAGAAAAAAACAGGAGGAATAAAGAAAGCTCTTAAAACTCTAAAAGAATACAAAGAATGGATTCCTGAAATTATACCAAAAAACAGAAAAGGTGATGAAATTTTAACTAAGAAAAGAGAAACAATAAATAAAACAGCTACAGATTTTTACCGAAACTTATATAACTTACCGGAAACAAAACAGACAACAATGATTCAATCCACTGCAATATGAACGAGGGAAAAGTCCCAGACATACTTTCGGCAGAAACTAGAAAAGCCATTATGTTCCAAAAAAACAATAAAGCACCCGGCGAGGACATGATAACAAATGAACTTCTAAAAGGATTTGCAGATGTTTTAGTGCAGCCTCTAACAGAGTTCTTTAACACGATTATTACAACAGAAACCATACCTCAACAATGGACAAAATCAACTATATTACTTATCCACAAAAAGGGGGACAAAAACAAAATCGATAATTACAGGCCCATAAGTCTAATGGCGAATACTTATAAAATCTTCAGTAAAATTATCCTAGACCGCCTAACAAAAAACCTAGATGAACAACAACCAAAAGAACAGGCAGGCTTCCGTAACGATTTCTCGACTGTTGACCATATTCATTCTCTAAAGCAATTGATAGAAAAACATAACGAGTATGGACAACCATATTATATCGGATTGGTGGACTATAATAAAGCCTTTGACTCGCTAATTCACACTTCTATCTATAAAGCCCTTCAAAAGCAAGGAATACAACAAAAATATATAAACATAATTAAAAAAAATTACAATCACAACACAGCACGCATACAGCTAGAAGGAATAGGCGAAGAGTTTAAAATCCATAAGGGAGTAAGGCAAGGAGACCCTTTATCCCCAAAATTGTTTACGGCTGTTCTAGAAGACATTTTTAGAAGATTAGACTGGGAAAACAATGGCATCAACATAAATGGACAAAACCTAACACACCTCAGGTTCGCCGATGATTTAGTATTATTTGCAAAAACACCAGCAGAACTGCAAAAAATGCTCAATGAATTATCCTCCGAAAGCCTAAAAGCTGGGTTGTCCATGAATGCAAGTAAAACAAAAGTTATGACCAACAGAAATAAAGATGCAATAGTAGTAGCAAACCAGAAAATTGAATATGTTGATGAATATGTGTATCTCGGCCATATTATATCACCCACGAATTTGATGTCAAAAAAGATCGAAAGAAGGATAACAAATAGTTGGTCAAGATACTGGTCTCTAAAAGAGGTAATGAAAAACGAAAAAATACCAATACGACAAAAAGCAAAAATATTTGACACATGTATCCTTCCGGTGCTGACTTACGGATGCCAAACTTGGAGTATGACAGAAAGGACATAATCTGGAGGAGGCATATGTTTTAAGACAACCAACAAGGAAATAATTTTGTTTTGCGTAATTATGTAAATGTGAAATAATGGTTGTGAATAAAGGCTTATCTTATCTTATCTCATCTCATCTCGTTTCGTCTCGTCTCGTCTCATCTCGTCTCGTCTCGTCTCGTCTCGTCTCGTCTCGTCTCGTCTCGTCTCGTCTCGTCTCGTCTCGTCTCGTCTCGTCTCATCTCATCTCATCTCATCTTATCTTATTTTATCTTATCTTATCTATGTTTGTCTGTTTGTTCTCTCTGAAACGGCTGGGGCAATTTTAACGGGACTTTTTTGGCAGATAGCGGATACAATAAGGAGTAACTTAGGCTACCTTTTAACCGACTTTCAATAATATGGATATAATAAGGATATATTTAAAATTTTTATATTTGTTTATACATATTTAGTAATTTCAACTTTCTAGCTAGTACGATGCTTGAGATATTATATCAGCCTGCAGACATACTACTATAATATTATTGCCGCGGACAAAGTCGCGGGCAACAGCTAGTATAATATATAAGTACTATTAATATACTATTAACAGAACTATTAATATATATTTTTTGACATTTAAATAAGACTGGGACCATCCGTGACCTTAAACTTCACTTTACAACATTACTTTTACGTTTACAAGTTTTCATACTTCAACATAATATTTTATTTCATGGTTTTTAATACTTCTTATTACAAAGTTCCCCAAAAACAATTGGAAGCATAAATCTTTGGAGCGCCGAATTCCGAGCACCTTGTAAATCAATCACAAACTTTTAAAATGTAAAATATTCACCCACCCATTTATAAAATATTAAAATATATTTCATTTGTAGAATTATCGAGGGCCGGAAAATTGAATATGAATTTTCGAATTTCGTACGAGCGTGTTTTTTCAGAACCATATTTTTATTCGTTAACATTTTTCGTATCTTGCTATAAAACGTAAGAGAATTTGATACGGTCTAATGTTTACAGGCTGTCAGAGAATTTTACATATATAATATACTAGACGTTCCGCGCGGCTTCGCCCGCGTAAATTAGATATTTTACAGACAAATTAGTTCACATAAAAATATAGCCTATGATCCTTCACGTGGTTTACTTCTTATCTGTGCCTAATAACAGAAAAATTGCTCCAGTAGTTCGTGAGATAAGCACTTTCAAATAATTTCCCCCGTTTTTTCACATTTCTTAGCTCCTATTAGTCATAGCGTAATAAAGTATAGCCTATATCCTTCCTCAATAAATGGGCTATCTAACATTGAAAGAATTTTTCAAATCGGAACAGTAGTTCTTGAGATAAGCGCGTTCAAATAATTCTCCCCCCGTTTTTTCCACATTTTCCTCTATTTCTTCGCTCCTATTAGCGTGATAAAATATAGCCTATAGCCTTCCTCGATAAGTGGGCTACCTACCACTGAAAGAATTTTTCAAATCGGACCAGTAGTTCCTGAGATTAGCGCGTTCAAACAAACAAACAAACTCTTCCGCTTTATAATATTATAGTATAGATTTGGTATCTCAATAAAAATATTCGCTGAGTAAAATAATCGTCATTTAATAATGATTTTAGATCAATAAGGTATTATATTATTGGAATGTTTTTACGCTAGAAGCAGCACCAGCACAAACAGTAAACCAAAAGTTTGGTTCGCCGTTTGACAACGTTTTTGTCAATATAATACTGATGTTGTTAAATTATAAGATATATGACGTGTGCAACTGTGCAACATATCGGATTTTAGTCGGATTATTTAATTTAAAAGGCCGGCAACGCACCTGCAGCAGCTCTTCTGATGTTGCGAGTGTCTATGGGCGACGGTAGTTGCTTTCCATCAGGTGACCCGTTTGCTCGTTTGCTCCCTTATTTCATTAAAAAAACTGTAATTCTATCTGCTCCTACCTGTGCGTAATATTGCTTATATGTATAAAACAATAACTCATTAGGGATCAAAATTTTTTCAACCAGCCTGTAATAGATTGTATGTTATGGGTAAGCAGGGTAACATAACCTGAATACAAAATAATATATCTAGATAAAAACGACAAAAATATTTTTAACCGTTTGTACTACTACGAGTACTATAATATAATAATATAATTATAGTTTATTAGTAATACCAATATTTTGAATATTGGTATTTTTTCTGAAAAGGAATGCTTATAAACTAGCTAAAAGCCGAGCTTTGTGAGGGCTCGTGTCGTCACACCTTGACTGAGTGATGATAACACATCTCCATATAAATAAAAATTGTAAGTGATAGTTTTTATGTAAAGTGTACCACAAAATGTACAGGTTGTGGGAAATAGTAAGACAATATTATAAATTACTAGATGACGCCCGCAACTCCATTGCAACAATATTCGTTTATCACCCGGAAACTGTACTTCTTTCGGGAACGAAAAGTATCCTATGTCCTTTATAGAAATTCAAGTCTTCATTCCAACAGTAAAATTCGTTCAGTTCAAAATTGGTTTGGGTGTAATAAGAAGTAACAAACGAACTTTCGCATTTATGATAATATGAGTGTGGATATTACATAATTTCATCAAACATAAATTATTAGGCTTAGGCCAAAACTACACTTCGCAGTCGCGTGGTCGCGTAGGTTTGAACCAAGCATTATTATTATGTTCAACTTAAAACTAACAGTCCTGTTTAAATTGCAAAGGTCACGTCTTCTAGTACCGGTCGAAAATCTAAACCTCGTTTTGGGCTAGACCCTACAGTTTACAAACTAATATTAAACAGGAATATCATACAGAATTAACAACTATAACATATTTTAGGGTTTCAATATAACGTTTAAAATTTTGAGATGGTAACCTTTTGTTTTAGTCAAGGTGAGACCGTACACTCACGCGGCGGCGTTCCATACAACCGACGTTGTAGGGCCTCCGAGACGATCAAACGGTTTGATTCAAACCTTACGTGTTTGATGAAACCGTTTGATGTCGATTTGAACGGTTGTCAAACGGCATTGCGCATTTAGTTCGGTACGCCGCCATAATGACGTGTGTGATGTAGACAAGATGCTCTGAAAGTTCAAAATCCAGTACTTAACTAAGGGCGGATTCGACCAAACGAGAGTAAAATTTTACTCGAGTATAACTGTTTCCTAATCTAAGAGTAAGCTGGTTTTGCGTTTTTTCAACTTGTAATCCAAGAATAACGTTATTACACGGGAGTAAATAGTTACACGGGCTATTTCGGTGGAGTAAATATTAAACTGAGAATAGTTGCACAACAGGGTGTCAACTGTCACGGTCGGTGTCATTGTGAACTATAATTGTCATTTTATTTCATACTCTTCGAGTAACTTGGTAAAACGCAAACGAAGATATCCTGGAGTAAATTGAAGGAGTAAAATTATTCTCAGTATAGTCACACTCGTGTAACTTCAAGTTTGGTCGAATCGGGCCTAAGCCGAGTTTGTTCTAACACATCGGAACACGATCAAACGGCGTGTCAAACACAACAAAAATATGAAATTTCATTAAACAAGCTTCAAACACGTAAATGTTTGACAAACCGTTCAAACTAGCTTTGTACACGATCAAAATGGTTTGAGTCAAACTAAAATTTACGTGTTTGAATCAAACCGTTTGACCGTCTCGGGGTCGTTAAGGGAGCGACTAACCCAAAATTTTGGATTTTATAATTCATTTTTATACTTGATGAAATTAAGCCTCGAATTGTTTCATGTTCTAAAATAAGATACTACATAATATTTCCAAGAATCCGATCTGAGCAAAAACACGATATTTTAAAATTTTCCGATAGAAAAAAATCGCAAAGATGCATCTAATTTGCACGAATTTTTCATTTATTGCATTAACCGTGCATTGAACTAAGTTAATATCATAACACATTGTATAAAATTCTATCATTCAGAAACCGACCTGGCGGATTTTTAAAATATTGTATATTTATCGAGTTACTGAGAAAAAACTAATTTGGCGATGAATCCGCGTCATCCTTTTTCACCTGGCATATGAAAGATGGGCGTGAGTGTGAAGAGAGAATGACAAAGTTTGATTTTTTCGGTTAGTCGCCCTCTTAAGGGTCAATTCAATTTCAGCGCCAACCAACGCATCGCAACGCGTAGATGCATTTAAATGTGGGAGAGCCATGCTTTGGAACGAATGGGCCGGCTCGACCGGAGAAATACCACGTTCTCACAGAAAACCGGCGTGAAACAGCTCTTGCGCTGTGTTTCGCCGAGTGAGTGAGTTTACCGGAGGCCCACTCCCCTACCCTATTCCCTTCCCTACCCTCCCCTATTCCCTTCCCTTCCCTTCACATCCCTACTCTCCCCTATTACCCTTTTCCCTCTTAAAAGGCCGGCAACGCACCTGCAGCTCTTCTGATGCTGCGAGTGTCCAGGGGCGACGGAAGTTGCTTTCCATCAGGTGACCCGTTTGCTCGTTTGCCCCCTTATTTCATAAAAAAAATCACGTTAAAGTTAGGAGACACGATTTACACAAAATTTATTTGCCTGCACATAACGATGGACGCCAAGTTTGATGGAGATATCAAATTATATTTAATTTAGATTAAACCTAAATAAATTAATAACAACGATTAATTTACTATTTTATCTATCTGTTCAAAAAAAAAGCATTCGATAGTAAACCTACAATATTCACACAATGCAGTACAGTACAATAGTTAAATAACTTCCATTTTTATGCCTTTACCAGAATTCCCAACTGAAACATCTAATTTTCTCACTCAACAAAAAAAAACTGCAATTCCCCAGCACTTTTAAATCTCCGTAGAACCCTCCAGAACCTATTTGCGGAAAAGTTTAATGAAGAAATAGTTCAGTGATCCAAATATAATAGCCAGTGGTCGGCGGAGCTGGGGAAACTTTGGAATGTTTTTTTCACAGACTTTGTAATTTGATAGGATTCATATTGCTAAATACAGATGGGATTTTCTTCTCATTTTTACCTGTTCATAGACACCATGATCAACCGCTTTAATAAATAAATTCTTTGGAAAAATTTACAAAGATCTACACACATCTCATCTTAATCTTTAACAAGTTTTTTCTACTAATTATATAATTATTAGGTAGTAGAAAAAAACTTGTAAAAATAAATTATTTGGAAAAAACAAAGACGCAGAAGCACTAGTAGAGTGCTTCTGCTAAAGTAAAATATGCTGTATATGTATAGATTTCTTCTTTCTTCTCTTCGTTCTTTCTTTAACAAGTTTTTTTCTAATAATTATAATTAGTAGAAAAAAAATTAAGAGTGAGTGTGTAGATCTTTGTAAATTCCAAAGAATTTATTTATTAACGATTTTGTTACTCACAACAAACGTTCATTAGTATAGTCTGTCAAGAAAGTAAAGACGCGCGTGAAAATTTTTAAATGAAATAAAAAATATGAGAACTGTAATAATTCGAGATAAAATGTGCAAGGTGGCAATATTTAAAATGTAATGAGCGTTCTCTGTGAAAATACAAAGAAAAAAACTCCTTTTATGCTAAGTACTCACATACGGTTTTGCTCGATAGTTTTACTCCAAATCGAGCAATAACCACCGTGTGGACCGCCAAAGGAGCCCGAAGGCTCGCTTCGAGCCGGCTCGATGGAATTAAATATGTCAAATATGTAATTTCCTTCGATTCGGAGTAAAACTATCGAGCAAAACCGTATGTGAGTACTTAACATTAAGCGTGAATACGTTTAGAAAATTTTCGCGCGCATCGTCACTTTTTTGACAGGCTATAATAATTGCACTATCGAAGAACCAATGCTTCAATTTTACGACATCTTTTAGATATATTACTTTAAAAGCAAGATTATAGAACAAAGTACGATGATCAATGTAATTTAAAGGTTTCAAATCCAGGTATTGTTAAAAATCTAGGCTTTATTAATGTCTAGCTTGCAACTGGCTTCTAGTGCAGACCGCAAAAGCAGTACCGTAGCAATCACGGTAAGGACTCATATCTCGAACTAAACAAACGTTACGTCAGTCCTGTGCCGTAACATTATGTAAAAAAATACGTGTGGCACTCGGAGCTGCCCCTTTAGAGGGCGACTAACCCAAAAAATCAAACATCGTCCTTCTTTCTTCACACTCACGCCCGTCTTTCATATGCCAGGTGAAAAAGGACGACGCGGATTCATCGCCAAATTAGTTTTTTCTCAATAACTCGATAAATATACAACATTTTAAAAATCCGCTAGGTCGATCTCTCAATGATCTCTCAATGATTAAAATATTAACTTTGTTCAATGCACGTTTATGGCAATAAATGAAAAATTCGTGAAAATTAGATGCATCTTTGTGATTTTTTTCTATCGAGAAAATTTTAAGATATCGTGTTTTAGCTCAGATCGAATTCTCGAAAATATATTGTAGTATCTAATTTTAGAAAATTAAACAATTCGGGGCTTGTTTTCAAGTATAAAAATGAATTATAAAATCGACACTTTAGGGTTAGTCGCCCCCTTAAAGTTATTGCAAAGCATTTTTATCAACTTATGCAATAATTAAAACTCACACAAAAACCGCGCTGAAGTCTGCCGAACTGAAACGACCGCTGTGCCTGTTGGAGTGGGGTTTATTTTTGTTACGAAATTTCTTGATTCGGTCACCACGCTCGAAGCCCGCGGTGAAGGCTAGGCAATAGCTTAAAAAATCGTTTATTTTAGCTGTGAGCGAGCTGATAATGTTGAATAGGGATGATGACAAGGTCAAAGATTAGCGAATTTTGTTAATAAAATAAAAAAATCACGGTGAAAAATAAGTGTTCCCAAAATTACAGCGATAGCATTTTTTTTTTTTGTTATGCGCCTTCAAAGTTAGATAATCAAGTCGATTTTTTTTTTCAATTAAATTTCTTAATATTTGTATACCAATCGATAATTTATGCAATTAAAAGCAACATTTGTTATGAAACCACTTTCATAAACGCAATATTTAATATACCTATCAAACAAAGTTCTCTCCCGATGCGTACAAACTACGAAAGAGTTTTTTTTTTATGATCAATTACCAATAAGAAAAAAAATAGTCATCAAGCCTATTATGGCTAAGAGTACACTTGATCGTATTTTAATCTTTCAATCGATAAAACCAGCAGACTTGTCAAACTCAGATTACGGTTTTTACTTTACATCCTTACAAAATATACAAAACACTCACACAGTGTAAAGTATATTCATAAAACACGAGCCCCTGACCAGTACCATCGGCTTAAGGGCAGAATTCATTACCTAAAGCCTTGAATAATACATCTTGGCGAGTCCTCGCTACATAAACATGGGCCGAGTGAGTATCCCACCATCACTCCTTTTTTATTCACACATCAACCTTTTTTTGGTTATTTGACCAAAATGTTTTAATAATTACTTACTTGTTTTAATTAATACAACATGTGTGTATGAGTTTTTTGTTCCATTCCACATCAAAATATTATGCATCCGCGTAAAACGGTAATCCATACTTCCATATTATAAATGCGAAAGTGTGTCTGTCTGTCTGTCTATCTGTCTGTCTGTCTGTTACCTCTTCACGCCCAAACCGCTGGACCGATTTTGCTAAAATTTGGCATGGTGATACTTTGAGTCCCGGAAAAGGACATAGGATACTTTTTATCCCGAAAAAATGTACGGTTCCCACGGAATAAACGAGTTTTGGCGCAACGGAGTTGCGGGCGTCATCTAGTCATGGAATAAAAATTTTAATTCCCTCTCAGATCAATTTTTGAAACTATTCCTTTGTTACCCCTAAAGAGGGTTGATTTCTAAAGATACATTATTAGAACAACCTCCAGAATATTATACCATACTTTTTTAATTTTCCAAGTCTCTTTCTTTAAAAACATAGTTATATATTATAATATGGAGTTCTAGCTCTTAATGGTTTTGTCCATATATTTAATAGTTCCCTTGTGATACGCGAACGGAGTTGAAGGTAACATCTAGTAATAGTATAAGTATACTTTGGCTAGATGTTACCTTTACGTATTTATTAAAATGATGCCTGCAACTCCTTTGCGCGGACATTCGTTTTAAATCTATAAAAAATATCCTATGTCCTTTCCCGGGACTCAATGTATCTTCATGACAAAGGGCATTGGGTAACTTTGTATGGACCTGTGGCGTCATTTTTTTTCCAGCGGCCAGGGATCAAACCATAATTATCTTGTAGCACTACATTAGAGAAACATATATTAGTAATAAAAATTGTTCTAAGTAATATCGGAGCTGAGCTACGATTATTTTAGTATATTTATTTTGGCACCTTATGTTCACAAAATCAATAGTAATTAACGTTACTTTATGGAGTTATCCTCAACAAACAGGCGTAGAAATGGTATATTAATCTGTCGGATATATATTTCTCACTAACTATTGCCCACGACTTCGTCCGCGTCAAATATGAATAATTTCCCATATTATGTATATTTTCGCTCTGGGTTTAACTTTCGTCCGGCTAAAATATAGCCAGACTTGAGACTACATTTCATTAGATAGTGATTTTCAAAGGGCCGGATGCAATATTAGGTAATTATAATTATTGTTCTTGTGTATTAATGTGTTGTGGGTAAAATGATTCTAGGGTGTTGTTCCCATAATATAATGTCGATTATTTCCACAATTTAGCGAATTTTGCAGTATGCAAAGTAGTATGATGCCCGACGCCACCAGCTCTCGGCAGAATTTTCAGTCCAGCTTTTAATCTACTTCCCGACTCGTTATAGAATTAAGCCTAGTAAACGAATGATTCTGCTTGGAAAAGTCGAAAGCAGAAATTTTGACTTTGGTACTTTGTTTAGACTAGTTAGGAGATAAACATACTAAAAGTCCTGACCCCTCCGAGGTGAGCCCGATGGAGGGGGGGGCAAAGAAGGTCCCGTTTTTTGGTTTTTTGCTTACTCATCAAAAGCGTTGCTTCGTACGAAATTCTTATCTACTACATAATAAAAGCTAATTAAATTCTCTACAACTTTGTCCTTAACACTTTGTATCTATCTCCAATCATTGCCTCGCTATGAGTTTCTAAAATTGGCGGAGTGTGTTTTTTAGGATTTCGTACCCAAAGGGTAAAAACGGGACCCTATACTGATATTTTAATGTCCGTCTATTTGTCTGTCTGTCTGTCCGTCTGTCTGTCCTTCTGTCTGTCCGTCTGTCTGTCTCCGGCTATAACTCAAGAACGATAATAGCTAGAGAGTTGAAATTTTCAGAGATTATGTATTTCTGTTGCCGCTATAACAATAGATACTAAAAACAAAAGAAATTAAATATTTTAGGGGGGCTATCTTATATATAAAAATGGATTTTCAAATGTGTTAGTTGCTAAAACTCGAAAACGGCTGAACGGATTGGGCTGATTTTAGTCTTAAAATATTCGTAGAAGTTCAGGGAAGGTTTTAAAGTGACACGAAGTTCACCGGGACAGCTAGTAATATATAAAAATGGATTTCCAAATCTGTTAGTCGCGTTAAAACTCGAAAACGGCTGGACGGATTGGGCTGATTTTAGTCTTGAAATGTTCGTAGAAGTCCAGGGAAGGTTTTAAAGTGACACGAAGTTCACCGGGACAGCTATTTGTATGTTAAATGGTTAAGTCATTCTCTAAAATATACGAATAACTAAAATTAATAAAGAAATAATGAAATGAATAAGTAATTATTGTTCTTGTATTACAGGTTGTGACATAAGTGACAATACTTTAGTTAGGGTATTTATTATGTGTCCCTTGTATAGATTTTTTTTTGTGATTTGCATTTTTTTATGGTCGGAGAATTCGCTCTATCCACTAAAACCCGACCGTGTTCCTTTCTGCATGGGCAAGCGCCCTGGCGTAAAGAGTTTCCCCATACAAAAGTGAAAAAAATATGATGTTCTCTTTCAGCACTACTACTTTTACAGTTAACTCTATAAACGGGACTCATACACAGTACACACCCTAAAGTATTATCACTTAGTATTGTTATACCCTGTATACTAATATTATGAAGCTGAAGTGTTTGTGTTAGTGCTAATTTCAGGAACTGCTTGTTCGATTTGAAAAAATATTTTTGTGTTGGATGGGCCATTTATCAAGGAAGGCTTTGAGTTAATAAATAACACCGTTTTTTGTATTTTCCTGAATATTCATGTTATGATTGAATTTACGTTTAGTTGAAAATACGAACTTAAAATGCCTAATATCTCAGCTCCGATATAGTTTAGCTGTATGTCCCCCATAATAAAGTTTACTCCCCTTGATATGTTCTTTCATAATATGCCGGTTTGGTGAGTGGCCGCGAGATTTGATAATGACGCCAATATTACCCAAACCCCTTTCAGCAAAATCGGTTCAGCGGTTTGAGCCTGAAAAGGTAACAGACAGATAGACAGACAGGCAGACGGACAGATAGACGGACACACTTTCGGATTTATAATATATAGGGCGAAGCGAGCCCTAGAATATTCCACAACCTGAGCACTTTGTGGTACACTTTACGGAGAAACTATCACGCCTATTGATTTGTGCTTTAACATAGTAATTTTTATTTATATGTAGATGTGTTATCATCGGTCAGTCAAGGTTTGGTTACTATTAAATATAAAAAACTGCCTTAAAGATTTTGAAAATTACCACGCAGAGAAACGACGCGAGCCCTCACAAAGCTCGGCTTTTAGCTAGTGCTAGTAAAGTATAGATATGAATATTATATGTATTCTGCGATTAGATAACGCTTAATATCGGCATAGGGCAGTGGCCGGTGAGGGCGGGCGGAATGCGCGGTAATATCCCCTGTATCATTACACAGGAATGCCTGTGACCGAACGCGGGAAAATATCTAATTTGAGCATCAGTATTCAATAATATATAACGCTTTGTTTATTGAATCGTAAAAGTATAAGGCTGGCCCCATACACACGTTTTCCGTACTCGTTTTCGGAATTCATTTTCTGTATTCTTAAATCCGAATGCATGGAGTCAGTATGCATGGAATCATTAAGGGGTCGACTAACCCTAAAGTGTCGATTATATAATTCATTTTTATACTTGAAAATAAGCCCCGAATTGTTTCATTTTATAAAATTAGATACTACATTATATTTCCGAGAATTCGATCGGAGCAAAACACGATATCTTGAAATTTTCTCGATAGAAAAAAAATCACAAAAATGCTTCTAATTTTCATTTATTGCCATAACCGTGCATTGAAATAAGTTAATATTTTAACACAATATTGTATTAAATTCTATCATTGAAAGATCGACCTAGCGGATTTTTAAAATGTTGTTTATTTATTGAGTTATTGAGAAAAAACTAATTTGGCGATAAAACCGCGTCGTCCTTTTTCACCTGGCATATGAAAGGCGGGCGTGAGTGTGAAGAGAGGACGATGTTTGATTTTTTTGGGTTAGTCGCCCTCTTAACTGGCGCACACGTTAGCTCTTTTCTGAACGGAACGAATTCCGCACGTACGTTTCTAAAAAACTAACGTTTGCGCTAGTCTCATGTAATTATTCTACACTATCTTTTGCCGCCTCTTCGCTCGCGTTAAGAAGTATTATTATGTACAATCTTTCGTCCCCTATTTTATCCCCTTAGGGGTTAGAATTTATCAAAATATTTTCTTAGAGGATGCCTGTGTCATAGTAACGTAAGTAACTTTATGCATGCAAAGTTTTAACCCGATCAGTTCAAAATTGACAAAGTTTCATACAAACTTATATAAGTTTGTATGAAACTTTGTCAATTTTGAACCGAATTACCCTTGGGGGTAGAACTGATCAAGATCCTTTCTTAGAAGATGCCTACGTCATAACATTTACCTACATGCCAAATTTCAGCCCGATCCATCCAGTGCTTTGGGCTGTGCGTTAATATATCACTATTGACATAGTGATCTATCAACGCACAGTCAGTCGTGGTCAGTCACCTTTGAGTTACATTACATATATTTAGAAGATAGATTTGGAAAACGGATACACACGACTGCACGTCCATCCATCCAATTTTGATATTTTAATCTGTCTTATGGTCAATTCAGACCGCAACGTGACGTATAGATGCATTTCTTAATTTGTATTGAATTGACAGATTTGCACGACATCACACGCAATTATTGAAGTCTGTCAAATACATACAAATTTAGAAATGCATCTACGCGTCACGTTGCAATCTGAATTGAGCCGTTGCAATTATGGCTTTTGATACTTCATTTGCCTCCAAGTAGACCTATAAGTAGCTGTATAGGGTCTTTTGTGTCCATTGCCATGTTAAACGGAGTATAAGACAGCTATATCGTGACATATGACAGCTGTTTGACACGACAATTATTCATATGAAAGACACTCCTCCTATGGCTACATAGTTCTACCTTGTGGCAAATGTAATACCGAAAAACCACGTTATGCCATTCTCAGAAAAAAAAACGTTTTACAATCCTTAAATTAATAATTTTTTAAGCAATAATTTAAAAAAAAAATTCATATCAATATCGCTAAAAATCAATGAAATATCGTGTCACTAATATGTAAATAACACACGAAATATTCGAAAAATACGTTATTATTCAAAAACAAAATACAGGTAGATAGAAAACAATAGGTTTATTCAGATTGAAAAATTCACAAATCGTGAGCACATTTCAATAGTTTTGATTTCAAATATTTTACAAAACAGAAACATAAAAAACAAGGCCTATTCAATATTATACATCCGTTGTGGATGATTTTTACAGTATTTTCAGAGCGAAGTAACCACTCCTCATATACTGTAGTGCCTGGGACAAGATTTTTAAATGTCCGTATGGTTGCCCAAGCGCATACGGCATTCTCGCATCATAGTCGGCCTAGTCCAGAGGAAAGAACTAGTCAATACGTCTAGGACCAACTATGTGCGGGTTTCCTCACGATGTTTTCCTTTACCGTATGAGTGTCCGTATTATGTACTTGAGATCAGAAAATGTCTCATTGGTACACCGCCTCCACCCGGGATCGAACCTGCACCCTGTACGAGTGCGAACCCATTAGGCCAGGGACGCTCTTAGAAACATAATTTTTAGGGTTTTATTTATTTATTTCTAATTACATATAAAGGTCAGTTTACATTCCAAACTTATCGAGGTGATATAATACGACACATTTTAGAACCGCTATTTAAAATGAACACAAAAACATAATAACTTTCAATTGACAGATTTGTCGCCTACGGTGTTGGGCTGTCTATTCCAATAATAATATTTAATGGAAAATGCATTTCATATCATCATCTCGTCACGTTGCATTTTGAACTGATTGCGAATAGAAAATGTCTCGTTTTTAGGGTTCCGTACCCAAAGGGTGAAAACGGGACCCTATTACTGAGACTTCGATGTCTGTCCGTCTGCCTCCAGGCTGTAACTCAAGAACAGTAATAGCTAGAGAGTTGAAATTTTTATAGATTATGTATGTCTGTTGCCGCTATAACAACAAATACTAAAAACAAAATAAATTAAATATTTAAGGGGGGCTGCCATACAACAAACGTGATTTTTCAAAATTTTTTTGCTCGGTATCAATGATGACAACAGATAGGCACTTGAAATGTACACAAAATACTCAGCTGTATTTATACTTCCATAATTAAAACTCAAAGGTGACTGACCGATCGACATAGTGATCTATCAACGCACAGCCCAAACCACTGGACGGATCGGGCTGAAATTTGGCATGCAGGTAGATGTTATAACGTAGGCATCCGCTAAGAAAGGATTTTGATAAATTCCAACCCCAAGGGGTTCAAATAGGGGATGAAAGTTTGTATATAATAATACTTCTTGACGCGAGCGAAGCCGCGGGCAAAAGCTCGTTATTAATAAAATTTAAATAAAATAAATAATGAAGGGGGGCTCCCATGCAAAAAACACAATTTTTACTATTTTTGCTCTATAATGGCACGGAACCCCCTTCTTGCGCGAGTCCAACTCGCACTTGGCCAATTATTTTAATATTTGGGTTGGCTTCTGTTGCATTAAGAGAGCTTTTATTCATTACAGTGCACCATAAAATAAAAAAATCCATAAGTAGGCTATGGATTTTTTCACTTTTTATTATATAGATTTTTTATTATAATATGTAGGCCGTAGGGCTATGTTCTAAAGAGTAAACTTTTCTGTTGCTTTTAATAAGAGCTGTTATTATAATTTCTTAGTTATGTTTAACTTAAATAAACATAACTTTTTCAAAACAAAAGCAACAAATTATTATTTTTTACGAAAATTCTGTTTATGATTGGCTGAAACCAAGTCTTCCCAAGTTTTTAATAAAAAATTAAATAACGAAATAAATATTTTTTTTTTTTCGGAATAGATTTAAAAAAAATACTTTCAGAACGTATAGGTATACTACGCTGCCTACCACCGGTTTAGGAACTAACCCTGCGAGAAGAGATTATATTTACTATTGATTTACTACTTATTAAAAATACTTGAAATTAAAAACAATTAAGTTTTTGATCATTACATATTAAAGAAGTTAGTTATATGTTAGTAGGTTACACATAGAAATTAAGACATAAAAAAATATAAAATATTATTTCTATCACATAATTATTAAAATATTTTCAAAACTAAAAAATTTCAAACTACTTTGTAATACTTCTATTGTGTGGAATACGTTTAAGTTTCTGAGGTAAGGAACAGTTTATCTTTTTAATAGGATTTAAAATTACTACAATATTTTAACTCTAGAGGCAGCACTAGCACAGACAGTAAAAAAAAGTTTTGTTCGACGTTTGACATTTCTGTCAATATTCTGATATGATGTATGCAACTAGTCGGATTCCGCTCGTATTATTTACTGTATTGTGCTAGTAGTGCCATCTGCTCTGACCTTTGCGTAATATTTTCTATAGCTATCATAAAGTATATATACCTAGCGGAATAGGACAACAATCTCGAGCTGTCAAACGAAACCGAAATTGGTTTAATCTGTGTGTAAAAATATGTGTACGTATACACTTACACAAGCATGATTGAACATGAATTCTATGAGATTAAATTGTCAACGTGCGGCACGTGCCGACGGGACGTCAAAAAGAGAGTGCTGCTGTCATGTATCACACGTCTCTTTTTACCACGCAGTGTTACTGATAGTGACATCTCTCTTGCTCAGGCCTTTGTTTCTCTATTCCGCTAGGTATATTAACTTTATGATAGCTATGGCAATTCCGTTTACATTTTGACGATAGCCAATCAAATGCGTTAGTGAGTAAATACGTCTATAAAAAGACTCAGAAATCGGGCTTCACTTAAATAGACAAATAAACTAACATAATACGCCATATAAGGAATGGAAAGGAACAACAGAATGAAAAATAATCCGTATCATAAGTCTGCAGAAAAGTCCGCCATTTTGCAAACAATATGGCGCCTTAAGTGTGACAGTGCACATTGGCCACAGTGTAGTTTACACCAGAGACCACTGCAATTCAGATAAAAGCCAGGCCACATTAGACTGCCATTGTAGAACAAGAGCCAGAGACGGAAAAAATGTAGTTTCTTGAACATCACATAACCCACTGTCTCTACTATGACTGTCTACGTAGTACATTTATAATATACTTTTATTTATTTGAACAGGAATTTGCATCGGATAAGTTTCAAAGTACTGGGTATATTTTGGAGAGCACAGATAAAGAGACCACGGAGCAGGACCTCTAGCGTCTAGGCCACGTTCTATCGCGTAAGGGTCAATTCAGACCGCAACGCGTTTCTAAATTTTTATTTAGAAACGCGTCGCGTTGCATTTCTTTTGTATGGATTTGACAGACTCGCAAGACGTCTCACGCAGTTGAAATCTCTCAATTCAGTACAAATTTAGAAATCATCTATGCGTCGCGTTGCGGTCTGAATTGACCCTAAATGTACGGTTGTCATCGCATTTTATTAAAATATTTTGAATTTCGTATTCTTTTATTTGATCTTACAAAGTTCATTCTATAGTTTATTTGTGTATTGTAAAAAGTTTTTATTTCATACTTTTTAATGGACCAAAGTAAAAAAAAAAAACTATTTACTATGCGACCCGCTTCAAGTTAATATTACGAGCAAAAGTCCTGCCCTAGACTCCTTGACTACTAAAGCCGCACTTCACGACCATCTTATTATCTTTATTTCGAGTTTAAATGTGACTTTATCTAGGATTTAAACTGTGAATTGACTAGGATATTTTGTCAAATAAACTATTAGTTAAAGTAGAACTTAATGTTAGGTTATACTTTGCGCGTGTCAGAAATGGCTTAGGCTTGCAAAATAAAAGTATTGTATAAATCATAAACACCACTAATAAGACATGATTTATTACACTAGTAAATACAATACAAACACTTTAATACTTTACAAGTACAATTCACTTAGCTTTACCTCATTTTCATAAGCAATCGAAACAACTTTCTGAAAAACCAATTATCAAGCTGAAAAGAACAGATATTAACACTTTGATTTTAGCCAAAAGGCTTAGAAGCGTTTAAACCAATAAAATACTTTAAATACTTAACTTATAACGATCTTTGTTCGAAGTACTCAGAGCCAATTCACATTGACAGGAGGCAGAGTGACAAGGCTTACGGCAAGAGAGAGAGTGAGCCACCTCCATCAGACAACCCGCCTAATATACAATCCCAATGACGTGTCACTCCGCCCCGCGTCTGACTACCCAGGATTTGCATCTAATATCATAAACACAATGATTTGTAGTTACAATCATCCTGAAAATCATCATAAATCAAGTATTCAAATATTAGATTTTAAATTAAATAATTTACTTTTTGTAACAAAAGTATCATAACTGGAAAGCTTAATTAATATTGTCTGTTTAAAGATAAAATGTTATAATATTATATATTTTGTCGTCCAAATATCATTAATTTATTAAATAATGACCATTGTGACCATAAATAATTATTTCTTTTAAGACTATTATTGAAATAATAGCCATTCATATTCATAAATATGTTCAAAAACGGATAATATCTCACACGCGCGATAAACAAATTTTGGCGCAACGGAGTTGCGGGCGTCATCTAGTTTCAAAAAAATTGAAATTGCTGACTATTATTATAAAGCGGAAGAGTTTGTTCTTTCGTTTGTTTGAACGTGCTAATCTCAGGAACTACTGGTCCGATTTGAAAAAAAAATTCAGTGTTAGATAGCCTATTTATCGAGGAGGGATATAGACGATATTTTATTACGCTAAGACTAATAAGAGCGAAGAAATAGAGAAAAATGTGTAAAAACGGGGGGAAATTATTTGAAAGGGCTTATTTCAACGCGCTAATCTCAGAAACTACTGGTCCGATTTGAAAAAAATGTTTAGTGTTAGATAGCTTATTTATCGGGGAAGGATATAGACAATATTTTATCACGCTAAGACTAATAGGGGCGAAGAAATAGATGAAAATGTGGAAAAAACGGGGAAAATTATTTGAAAGGGCTTATCTCACGAACCACTGGAGCAATTTTTCTGTTATTTGGCACAGATAAGAAGTAGACTACGATAAAGATCATAGGCTATTTTTTGTGGATTAATTTGTCTGTGAAAAATCTAATTTACGCGAGCGAAGCCGCGCGGAACGTCTAGTTTAAGTATAACTTGTACATACAGGGTATAAAATAAGTAAGTGGTCACATTAAGAAGTAACGTTAGCATGAAACTTAGTACAATAGTTCAGGAGAAATAAACAACGTAATATACAGACATTTTGTGTAAAGTTTAGATATTATATGGGACTAGGGCTGCCATTATTACACACTGAAGTTAGTAAATAATTGTCAGAGTAGGGTCTCTCAGATGTACCTAATGAATTTAGTATATTGTTTAAGTTCTAACATAATTGATACAAATGCGCAACCATCAACATGGTACCGAGTACGATAATTATAATAGCCTAAATTTGTCCATATTAATATTATAATGCGAAGGTTTTGTCCGTCTCTTACGCTTAAACTGTGACGTAAATGGTCAATAATAATAATGCAATAGTTAAGCAGGCAGTGTACATCACGTGTCTAATCCCATTGGTAATGATATTTATTTTGAGATCTGGAAAAGGACAAAGAATAAAATTTTGGACAACATCTAGTCTTAGATAATATAACCAAGACGTTAACAAATATTGCAAAATATAATAATTAAAATTCCTGCTTAACCACTTGGTATAAAACGTTTGCTATGATTTGTGTGTTGTTAACAGTAAACAGACCTACAAGGATCTTATGACACTTGGGTACCAAATGACAAAACTCAAAATGATACCAGTTAGTTGTCATTTCAGAAAATTAAAAATTAAAAATACCTTTAAGCTGATCGCACATTTGTCAGCACTGTACACACGAAATGCGGCGCGTACGGTGCAAACGAATTTGCGAGGTTTCACGTCATTTCATAGTGTCTAAACTCTGCACTAGGCTGAATTACGCCGCGTTTACGCCGCGTTTCAAACTCATACAAAATACGGGCGGAACGCGAGAGACGACACACTATTCCATCGCGTATTTGTATGCTTTTGACATTTGCGACGAAATTTACGCCGGCGTAATTCAGCCTAGTGTGTTTAGACACACACCGAATCATAGAATTAGAACGTATTTTGATATCGTTGCACCGAATTCCAAAAATGCGGCGCGTTCGGCGCGTGCGATGTGCGATCACCTTTTATGATGGTGGTGGTTTCAGATCAAATCGATATTGGCCACGTGCCGAAACATCCTTTTACGGCTGCAGTGAAGTTTCAAATTGTATTTTATTTTAGGTTTCTTAACCTCCGACAAAAAAGTGTACTGTTAAAAGTTTTCATATTTTGTATTGAAGAATATAAAAAAACAGTATTGAATCGGGAGTTGTTCTCTTTGTTAGTTTAACATTATTTTTATTTTGAAAACATAATTTACGTTTATAAATATATAATAACGAGCTTATGCCCGCGGCTTCGCTCGCGTTAAGAAGTATTATTATATACAAACTTTCATCCCCTATTTGAACCCCAAGGGGGTTGGAATTTATCAAAATCCTTTCTAAGCGAATGCCTACGTTATAACATCTACCTGCATGCCAAATTTCAGCCCGATCCGTCCAGTGGTTTGGGCTGTGCGTAGATAGATCACTATGTCAATCAGTCAGTCACCTTTGAGTTTTATATATAGAGATTATGTATATTGTATAGTGTTGTGATCGATATAGAATTCAGTGAGTTGTATTAATTCATAAACGCTAGTAAATAGAGTGAATAGAATGTAAAATTGAATCCATACAATCAACTGGATTGAGTGCCTATTAGTTAAAATATATATTCAAACAATTTAATAATAGCAATATGATCAGAAAGTTGTCAAAAATAATAATAATATTATCTCGAATCGCGCCAATCGAAGTTTCTGAGAGAACATGAAATATTAAGGTGCTCCCTACCTACAGATGGGTAATGGAAAAATTTCCGAAAGAAAAGAAAAGAAAAAAGAAAAAATTTCTAAAATATTTTTCCAATTTTTCAAATATGTTTCCGAATTGAAATGTCAACCAAGATTAGAAAATAAAATAAGATAACTACGGGATAACGTTTTAAGGCTTTTATTTACTCTTTTTCTTGAAAACTGCTATGATTTGTTGCATAAGCCGGCCCTTAGCCCTCAAATTCAAAAACTCTACCAAATCCGACGGGTGTGTTAGCCGCCATAAATTGATAAGAATGTTGCAAAGCTTGTAGAGAATTAATTCTCTACAAGTTTGATTCTCAAGTCAATGTATAATTTCGCCTGTATGACCTGTATCTCGATTATTATCAAAAGAAAAAAAAAATACAAAATCATTATCATTCAATTTCCTCCAACTTTGATTCTTATGAGTTTTTTCAGTAATCAATATTTAAGTTATAGATCTGAGTAGCGCCTTCTTCATTATAATTTATAACTCTGGAAGTTCGAATTTTTTTTCGCAAGAGCGACCTACAATTTTGACAAATAACAGAAACTTTTAAATAAAATAAATATTTAGGGGGATTTTGTTAGTGTTAGTGAGAGGTCGTTAGACCTCTGGGACTTGGGAGGAACGGTTACAAGTATCGCTGGTAAGCATCATCCGGATAGAGGCACTCAGGCCACTATTTAAAGAGTGGGTGAACCAGAAACACGGTGCATTCTCCTTCCTTCTGACACAGATGCTCACCGGGCACGGCTGCTTCGGTCAGTATTTGTGTCAGATAGCTAGGAGAGAAAGCGACGTAAGGTGACACATTGCATTGACGAAAGGGACACGGCCGAGCACACAATGACGACGTGCCCTTTCTGGATGGAGCAACATACGGCCCTTACGGCCGTCATTAGAGTGGACCTCTCGCTGCCAGCGATAATCCGGGCAATGCTGAGCAGTGAGATCGCATGGCAGGCAGTAAATGACTTTGCCCAGGAAGACATCACCGCAAAAGAGGAGGCCGAGCGCAGGAGAGAACGGGAGGCGCTCGACCCTTTGAGACGGCCGAGGAGAAGACGCACGCGACGGAGTGGCCGCGGCGACTTACATTAGCCGGGTACTCGGGGCGGTGGTGTGGGGACACCGCCGTCCTTTGCACCGAGTCCAGTGATGCGCAAGGTGTTCCTGCGCATCGCGGCCTCCTGAGTAGCGGGGTGGTGTCGGGTCTGAAAAATGTAGATGATCGCTGGTAGAATTGCGATAGGTTCTATCCATAAAGTTAACATACCTAGCGGAATAGAGCAACAATCTCGAGCTCTCAAACGAAACCGAAATTGGTTTCATCTGTATGTAAAAATAATATGTGTACGTATACACCTACACAAGCATGATTGAACATGATTTCTATGAGATTAAATTGTCAACGTGCAGCACGTGCCGACTGGACGTCAAAAAAAGAGTGCTGTGAGTGCTGCTGACATGTATCACACGTCTCTTTTTACCACGCAGTGTAAATTGATAGTGACATCTCGCTTGCTCAGGCCTTTGTTTCTCTATTCCGCTAGGTACTTATAATATTAACTTTATGGTTCTATCGTACGCGCAACTCTGCCTTTAGCGATGAGTGGAGCACCATGGGATTTTAGTGGGTAGACTACAGGAGTCCCACATACCCCGGCCGATATCCCTAATTTGCCGGGGATGCGTAAAGCATTTTCCCATGTTACAAAAAAAGGGGATTTTGTTAGCTCCCATACAAAAAACACTTGCCTATCTTTGCTTTATAACGGAACCCTTCTTGAGCGAGTCCGACTCGCACTTGGCCAGTTTTTAATAATAATAATAATTATTATTATTGTAGGGTCTAATCCATGATCAGAAATATCCAGTTTTATAATCGCCTGGGTCCCGGACTCCCGGTATATAATTTACCATAGGCGTAGAAAAAATCATAAGGATCAAATTTGTTTTGTTTCTTCAATTATTTGCGCTAAATTTGATTTTAATTATTTAGATACAGGCGAAATTATACTTTGACTTGTTTTTTGCACTTATTTCCCTAAATACTGATTTTACAATGAAAATTATAAGGACTAAAGTTGTAGAAAATCAAATTTGCGACAGCTTTAGTCCTTACCATTTTCGTAAAAAATAAAAAATAATGGAGATATTATGGCTAAAAAAAATTTGTTTTTTTTAACAACAAAACAACACCTAAAGTCATTCAAGCCTTTGAATTTCAACTTAATATGAACCATATTTGATATTTCATTTCATTTTTTACTATTTACTACTTTATTTAAACTAATAATTTCAATAAAAAATATTTTACCATTATTTTTCCAATTTTTCAATTTTTCAGAAAAATAAACTGAAAAATTTCCGAGCTTTGAAATTTTTCGGAAAATTACCCATCACTATCCCTACCGGGAGCATTCGCTTGCAATGTAACGTTACAGAGTCGAGCATTAAATCAGTGAGGGAGGGGAGCCGAGCATTACAATGCGCACCTTGTAATGATACAAATCCGAGTATTACAATGCGCACCTTGAAATGATACAAATCTGAGCATTACAAATTACAATGCGCACCTTATGGTGATGGTGTAATATCTTGATAAGTACAAATTGTAACATCAACTAGCTATGGAATGGTCAAAGTCAAAATATATTACATAACACGCGAATGCTGGTGAGTCATGGAGGTAGTATTGTAATGTAATGTTCAAAGTCGAATCTTCAATGTCACATTATACGTGAACGCTCACGACGATAGCTAACTAACTGCTAACTTCTCGGTCCTCAACGCTCAAGCATTCATTTTATGTCTACAATTTATTATAATATAAAAGTAACTCCAACATGAACACGGAACCTCATTTTTGGTGAAATTAAAACTGGAAGAGCTTTTTGCGAATTTATAAGCCAAAATTCTAATCGAAGACAAGATATTACCAAAGAACCCTAATAAAACCTTATCTGCTCGTTATAAAATACTTAAAATACCTCCGAATTTGTAAGTTAAAAATAATGGCCGCCCATCAATTGTCCAATCTACAATCAGGTCGACCGCAGTAAGATAAGACGCCGCGGGCAGGATAATTTGAATGTGGTTTAGCCATTGATTTATTTTATTAAACGCCTACGTGGTCCAATAGTTTAGAGCGTGGCTCTCGATGGAGGTCGTGGGTTCGATTCCGGCGTTGGAAACATGTTATTTCCAAGTTTGGTTATGACAATGCAGGCTGATCACCTGATTGTCTGACAAGTTAAATGATCCATACGTCGGATGGGCATTAGGCATGTAAGAAGTCGGTCCAACGCCTGATCTCGCAAGTCGAATCGGTCGTCTGTCCTATTGGGTTAGTATGACTTATGAGAATAAAGGAAGAGAGAGTCATCTAGTGTACTACGCACACACTTGGGCACTGTGAAATTACTCTGAAATTATTCCTGCGCAACTGGTCTGGTTTCATTGAAACCGGCCACCGTCACCGAAACCGTGACGGTGGCCGGCTTCAATTTAATATAAAAAACCGTTTTATACGTGGGAGAGCCCTGCTTCGGCACGAATGGGCCGGCTCGATCGGAGAAATGCCACGTTCTCACAGAAAACCGGCGTGAAACAGCGCTTGCGCTGTGTTTCGCCGAGTGAGTGAGTTTACCGGAGGCCCAATTCCCTTCCCTATCCTCCCCTATTCCCCTTCCTTCCCTCCCTACCCTTCCCTATTACCCTATTCCCTCTTAAAAGGCTGGCAACGCACCTGCAGCTCTTCTGATGCTGCGAGTGTCCGTGGGCGACGGAAGTTGCTTTCCATCAGGTGACCCGTTTGCTCGTTTGCCCCCTTCTTTCATAAAAAAACCGTTGTTGGAGGAACTTTTCATTGATTTATTTTATCGCTAAATCCTTGAGGAAAACAATTACTTTTTACCCAACTGCGCTAAGTAAATGTGCTATTGTCGGAGCAATAAGGAAAACAAGGATTTTAGTCGCAGTATGTTGCCAGACGTTTTTTTGTTTTTTACTATCGAATGAAATGAGTCGCAATCGAATAATATAACATTATGCTTGTTCAGTACAGTATGTTATATTATGTCTTTATTATTTGTTCTTGCATAATATTGTATACAATATTATATGACTCGGTGAACTCCGTATCACTTTTCTCTAGTTTTTCTCTTAAGCATTCGGTGCACTTCCGCGAATATTTCAAAACTAAAATTAGCCAAATCAAAATTCAATTAAACTGTTAGCTATCTTTCAAGTTGCATCAAATTGCACGCCTTGTACAAATTAAAATTTAAATCGTTTCAGTAATTTAAAAGTCCATCGTGGATAAACAATGTGACACGTAATTTTTATATAAGTAATATAAAGATTAGGTATATGAAGATTATATGAAGATGTGGTGCATTGCATCTATAAAGATACTAGTTGTCCCGGCAAGCGTTTCTTTGCCATACAAAGTATTTCGCCCGTATTATTGTATGTAGTATGTCACATGGCAACGTCCATCGCTATCCCGTCGCACAAACAATGGTCGCCGTCAGCGGTGCCATAAATAGTCTTTTTTGCGCCCTGTGCGAGCTTATATGTAACTGCACCTTTGTTTTTTAACCGACTTCCAAAAAGGAGGAGGTTATTTTTTCGGCTTTGGATATTTTTTTACTACATTGGGAACCATCTCTGGGGCGCAGCGGGAACTTATCGGGAGTAATTCGAAAAATAAGGATCTGTCTAGTCAGGCCATTCTTGCGCCCCCCAGAGTCTACGCCCTGTGCCTGGGCACCGGTGGCACCGCCCTATTTACGGCACTGGCCGTCAGTCTCGAGTTGTAATAATTGACTATTATTTATTTAATAAATGCACTTATCAATATATAAAGTACCCAGAAGCCGATTCTCAGACCCACTGAATATGCATATAAAATTCGGTTAAAATCAGTAAAGCCGTTTCGGAGGAGTACGCGGCCTAACATTGTGACACGAGAATTTTATATATAAGAAAAAACTTTATTCAATTTACTACACAAAAAGACTGTTCCAATTTCATGGCTCATTTAAAATTGCGACCTTGTAACGCAATGTGAATTGACCCTAAGTGAATAATATAAACGGTTCTTTATTTTCTTTACAGAACCTTCGTCCTTTTAAACTTTCGTGACGTCACGGTAAAATTAAATTCAAAGCAAACAGGGCTTACCACTTAAAAAATTAAGAAAAAACACACGACACAGCTTCTCACTTCAAAACTGCCCGGGGGTCGAGCGTCTCGGAAAAGTAGGAAAAACATTCAAACTTACTGACGAAAACAAAATTATGCTTACACCATAATTTTGTTTTCGTCAGTAAGTTTTTGAAGTGGTATTCCGTCAGTACCAGGCCTTAGCTATATAAATACTATTGAAAAATCTTTTCTAAAAAAAGGAAATATGTTTTTTTTTTGTACACACACACATATTATAGTAAATGTTTGAATTATTTTGCGCGCTAGCTTGGAGGAACCAATGTCGGGACCGGGTGTTGGGCTCTATACTGTACTCGGCGAAACATGGCGGTAGCGGTCATTGACTCCCTGTCAAAAACTTGTCATTTTCTATACAAAGCCCAATCATGGCTTCGTATAGAAAATGACAGGAAGTCAACATAGCACTACAATGGTACAGATGCGTGAAAACTGTCGTTTAAAATAAAATAAGCAATTTTACAGGCAAGATCATTCACGTGCAAAAAGATTTTCCTTTTTCATAAAGGTGCCGGTTGGCAGCGGACGACATGAAGTAACCGCAGACGTGTTGTCGCGACACTGTTTATATAATGTATATCTATGAAATACCCTGCGCGGTTAACGAGTAGCGACACGAAGCTTGCGACACTTATAGAGGTGCATAGAAACAGTAGTGTCGCGACGACACGTCGTCTGCAGTGTTCAAACTTGCATTGATGCAGTCGCAAATGGTCCACCTTTGTCCTTTACACACTTGCGCTACTTTAAGCAACGATACAGTACCGATGCTGTCGCGATGCAGAAGCAAAATCAATGCAAAAATCTATGGTGTCACGCGTATGACGTATCGATGCTAACGCGCAACTTTATCGATACTAACGCGCGACAGCATCGATACAAAAATTGAATAAGAATAAGAATAAGAAAAAAATATTTTGCACATCACACAACACAATATAAATTACAAAGGACGAAAGAACCAGGATACAGTACAATACTTAATTACATTATATTGTGTGATCTCACAAAAATGGACCCCAGCTCAGCATGAGCAGCAAGTTGCTGCACTGATTTTCTGCTGGGACCAATGAGTGACCTCACAATAATATAGTTTGAACAATACAATTAGGAACTAAGAGCATACTAAATTAATAAATTAAGAAACTTAAATACTAAATAAATTAATAAAGAAAATAAGAGCTAAAAGAAAATAAATAATAAACCATGTACATAACATTGGGAGAAAAAAAAAACTGTCAATTGTCTATGACGTTTGACGTCTCGAACACTGAAACAAGATTTTAATTTTTAATTTTTATGCATACCTTATTCTGTGAAAATAAAACTGTAACGTGGTTTCATACGTGGCATAACCTATTAAAATATGATGTCACTGCTTAATATTATAACAATAAAAAATTAAACCTAAATTGCTAGTGTCGCGATGCTATCGCGCGTTTCAAAAACGCGCGACTGCATCGCTGTTAAAATTCGCAGTGTGTAAGAGGCCGTAATTCATCCTTGTGGAGCTGTATGACCCTGGAAATGCACAAATCCATGGAGCTAGTGCCAAAGCATTAATTTAAATGGTGGCGTTACCAGGAAAGCTTAGTTCTGACCGCAAGTCTGACGGTCCTCTGAATCGATCCGACCGCAAAGCGACGGTTATAGTCAAGGATAGATTTAGATTAAGCATTAGAAAATAAATAAAATCTGACCAAGACAAGACCTTTTCTGTATCGCTTCTTTATAGAATCGCCGATCAAAATTTATGGAATTTACATAAGAGTTCGTTAATATGACGTTGACGTTCGACTCGTCTAATGTCAATTCCATACATTTTGATCGACGATTCTATAAAGAAGCGATAAAGAAAGGACATGGTTACAGGCTCAGTATCTATATAGGTATAATTTTTCAAAAAAATAGGTATATTAATACGCAAGCGAAATACTTTGTTTCCCTTTTGACGAAAAATGCTGAAACGTAGGTGGATGAAATTTTGCACAGTTATAGTTTATATGGTAAAGGAGTGCAGGAGTGCAGTGGTGAAGGTGATATTATTTTGAAATTATGTTTTTATCATACATTTTTTTAACAAATAAAACATTACACACACTACAACACACACACATGAGAAATGACAGATTTTTGAGTGACAAGCCTATACATACGAATTATACTCTTTTATTTATGGTTGAAGTCTGTTGACAACAAGGTGACAAATTGAAAATGGATTATAGTTTTTTTTATTGAATCTTAAATACTATTAGACAATGCTTACACGGCTAGTCTGAGATCGGCTGAGTCCCAGAGACGAGAGTTGAAAAAAAATGTGATAAAGTCAATAATTTTTTGCAAATTAAACGTAGTAGTCCTAATGCCGTTGAAGCTAAGGTCGAATTTCGACTATTGGGCGATCTCTAGTTTGATAATAATTAGTGCCGCACCTACCTGGCGCACTCAGAGACCGAAATTAACTGCAATTAAAAGGAGATTTTTATAACATAAGCCCTACGAATAATAAAAACTAAGGAAACCTAACTCCGTCAAAAAACATGCTCCACAATACTTGTCAAAAAAGTGTACCTTAGGTACACATTTCAATCCAAGGAAGAGGCCGAGCGCGTGAGAGAAAGGGCGGCGCGTCTTGGTTCACTTCGCTCGAGAAGGCCTAGGCGAAGACGGGCGATCAACCATGATGACCGCTATGTTCCGCCTTAGGAGGGGAGCTCGGGGTGGCGGCGTGGGGATGCCGTTACCCATGGAACCGAGTCCCCGAGTTGGTCGCGATGCACAACGTACTCCTGTGCATCGCAACGTAAGCCATAAATGGCTCATGCAAGCCCATTGGGGCCTCTCTTGGCCTCGGCGGGGCAAAAAGCCCCAACAGAGAAGAGCCTGCGCAGCAGCAGGCGCTCGCCGGCGGAGTCGTGGTGTAGGCTCACGCGATCCCGCGGCCCGCCCAAGGTGCATAGTGGAGTACCGCCGAGTTTTTAGTGGGTAGGGGCTGCGTCCACCACCATCTTAGGTACACATTTCAATACATTTGCAATATTTAGGTGGCCTTGAGCGGTACTAGGCTGACGTTACATGACAGATCAAAAGGAACCAAATTTAAAACGGTAATAGTATGGGAGTTACGATTCCTTAGTTTTAATTATTCGTAGCATGAGCCCTATAAATTATTGTCTGTCAAACTCTTTATTAAATTGAAGTTTAATCATCAACCACTTTAATAGTGGCTTCCGAATATTATACCGGTAAAAATTCAAATAAAATGCTACTATATGACATACACTACTGATATCATTTTCTACTGACATTTGTGTGGCGACCCACGCTAAAAGTGGCATTTTTTTTTAATTTTTGTCGGTCGCGGTCACTCGCGGCAAAGATCCGAAAGCCCCAATGTCTCTGAGAGCGGCCGTTAAACATAAAAAGTAAGTTATTTTACATTTCAATGGGTGCTCTGTGTTTATTACAAGTTGGGAATTTTAGTGTAAATACAGGCCAATTATAAATATACCGCTTTAATATGGATGCTCCTTTAGACTCGTCAATTTCCGTTCAAAATCGTTTACAGAAGGAGGAAATTGAATCCCGAATTTTGTTGGTAACATGTGGGATGAAAAATGACTAAAAATGTTAACTTGATCAATATTCGTACGTGAAATTACTTTTTAATTGAGGTTATAATTAAAAACACGTGGTTGTTTCAAATTAAAATTGTCTACGTAGTACGTGATTAAATTCTACTATTTCTAATACTAATATCCCAATAGGTATCATAAATGCGAAATGTGTGCATCTGTAATCTCTTTAGACAATAACCGTTGAAATGATTAAAAGGATACACCAGGGGCTAGAGAAATGAAAAAAAAGAACGTGTAATATCTATAGCTGTCTCCCTTACCTCAAGCCTATACCGCAGAACGCGATAGAGACAACTGCAGAAAATCCAGAAAATCAACGATTCGTTGTCCCCTGATTCCTTCTCCAAAACTTAACTGATTTAAGTACTTTTTTCACTAAAGATTAAAAAAAGGCTTGAGCTGTGTTCCTATGTTTTGCTTTTTTTTGTATAATCTAGCCAAATCTGTTTTCTGGATGTTTGAGACACAGCGGAAAATCTGGCCATTTTTTTGAGTTTTTGAACGTTCATATCTTATTTAATAATTAAATTATGAAAAAAAAGAAAACATAGGGACATTGTATTAGTGGCCGTAGATATTCAGGAAAAAAAATTATAACTCTACTAGCATTATCCAGGGAAGAAACAGGGGACAACGTTTGTATGGAAAAAAGGGCGGTGTGGACTCCTCTTAAGAGGAAAATTATTGTGGATATAAATTGTAATTTGCATTTGCAAAAAAAATTATTGGAGTGCACTTCAATCAGGTAGGAAAAACTACTTTACTGTCTTAAAGATTTATCTTTTAATTTGGTAGGGATTATAGTTTGTGGCGACACAACTAGCGCCACAATCCTTCATCGCGATATCGAAATTTCTGAGATCGGCAACATATATCAAGACATCTCACCGAGCGCGTCGCTCGATCTCATATCCCATTTAGAAATAGTCTGATCTATGCAATACAGGAACATTCTTTGATCTCTTGTTTATCTATCCCAATCCTGAACAGGCTGATTTTCCTGTCACTCTGACCACACACTGACGGTCGGCGCTGATGGGTCAATACATACATATGTAGTTATAAGTAGTGTCTTCGAGTCGCGCAGATCGGGTCCTTCCCGTTTCATACCACTTATTTTTCATACCGCGGTACGAAACAGCGAAGTACTGTTTTTGAATTGCCTGTTTCGTACCGCGGTGCTTGGAGTGATATGAAACGACGAATTCTTTTTTGGTATGGGTGGATTCGTACCATGAATTTTATTAAATATTTTTAGTCTAATCACTTATTTATACTGGCGTATAGAAAAGAGGTAATAAGAAGAAATAAAAAAATATTTTGTATAAAGAAATGTCATTTCTTTCAAAATCAAAAAATATATTATATACTTCTAACAATAGAATCACAGCTTGATTACACATAGAACTTTAAAATTAACCTAACACTATATAATTAATTTTAAATTATCAAAAAGAATATAAATGTACTTATGGTCCGGGATCTGTCAATCTCAAAAGTGCCCTCATAGTGTGCATTGATTTTTTTTATTAAAATATATAGTTTAGAAAATACAAATAGAATAACCGGCCAAGTGCGTGTCGGGCCACGCGCAATATAGGTAGGGTTCCGTAGTACCGCTAGTTTTTTTTAATTTTTGTATGGTTGTGACGTGGAGGGCCATGCTTCGGCACGAATGGGCGGGCTCAATCGAAGAAATACCACGGGCTCACAGAAAACCGGCGTGAAACAGAGCTTGCGCTGTATTTCGCCGAGTGAGTGAGTTTACCGGAGGCCCACCGCCCAATCCCCTACCCTATTCTCTTCTCTACTCTCCCCTGCCCTACTCTATTACCCATTAGACGACCTCTGTGGCTCAGTGGTGAGCGCGTTGGTAGCTCAAGCCGGGGGTCGCGGGTTCGAATCCCGCCGACGGAACAAACAGTTTTCGAAGTTCCTGGGTCATGGATGTGTATTAAATATGTGTATCATATAATAAAATCTTAAATGTATGTATAGTATAAAAGTATTAAATATATTTCCGTCGTCTGGTACCCGTAACACAAGTCCTTCAGGTACTTACCACGGGGCCAGACTGACGTGGTGTGAAGCGTCCATAGATATTATTATTATTATTATTGTTATTATTATTACCCTATTCCCTCTTTATATATATCTCTATATACATATTATATAAATTATAAAATAATAAATTATTTAATTTTATTTTATTATTTATTATTATTATTTATTACATATTATTATTTTATTTGATTTTTTAAATTAAATAAATTCATCTCAGAGAAACCAAATACATATTGGGCAATTTATTGATGGTATATACGAAAAGACTCCCAAGTATTATTGTGCTTTATTAAAAAAACCTGATGTTGTAAAAAATTCAAAAAGACCAACACATTCAATTGAAATAAATCAAAGAATATGAAACGAGCAAACGGGTCACCTGATGAAAAGCAACTTCCGTCGCCCATGGACACTCGCAGCATCAGAAGAGCTGCAGGTAAGTTGCCGGCATTTTAAGGGGGAATACGGTAATAGGGGAGGGAGGGTATACGGGAGGGTAGGGAAGGAAATAGGGGAGGGTAGGGGAGGGAAAAGGGTAGGGGATTGGGCCTCCGGTAAACTCACTCACTCGGCAAAACACAGCGTAAACGCTGTTTCACGCCGGTTTTCTGTGAGCCCGTGGTATTTCTCCGGTCGACCCGGCCTATTCATGCCGAAGCATGGCTTTCCCACGTCAACGTCACGTTTGAGTTATATATAATTATTAAGATTGATTATTAATACCTCGATCGTGGGAAAACCAGACACAATGCTATTCAATTGTTATCGAGTTGAAGCGTTAATTAATTATTTAATTATTTAGATTTTTATGGGGCTGGTCACTAATTATATTCTTCTATTCTTCCACCAATTAACTTGACAGATCAAGTAAGGGGAATCTGTCAAAAAAGTTGTGAATAGCCTATTAGCCACTTTATCAGGAAGTGGTGAAACAGGCCCTTTTTATTGTATTTTTAAGACTTCTGAAAATAGAATTACTTTTGTTTTTACCGAAATGTTTTCCGACTTTGTCCCGAAAAATAATTAATTGAGGAATTTCCTTGCCATCGTGAAAACATTTGAAAAATTTTCATTAACAAATTCCAGATGAAGACAAAAAAGGTGCTGAACAATAAGACATTTTTAGATTTCTACGAATGTAACAATCAATGTTCAGCATAGTGCCTATGTTAAATATCAGCGATTGGTTATCCATACTAATATTATAAATAAGAAAGTGTGTCTGTCTGTCTGTTACATCTCCGCGCCCAAACCGCTCAACCGATTTTGCTGAAAGTTCACCGTTCAGCGGGTAACGCGCGAATAGATAACAGATAGACAAACTTTATCATAATATTCTAAAAATCGGTCAAGTGCGAGTCGGACTCGCGCACGATGGATTCCGTACTTCTAAAAGCAAAAATAGGCAAAAAATTGTATTTTTGTATCGGATCCCCCCTTAAATATTTATTTTATTTTTATTTTTGATTATTTAAGTCCTCATACTACTTGGTATTTTGTGAATATTTCAAGTGCTGTCAAAAATGGCTGTACGTAACAGCCATTTTTGATATAAAGCAAAAAATGCCAAAAAATTCAAGTTTGTTGTACGGAATTTTAGAAAAAAATTAATTATTTATTTTTATTTCGTTTTTAGTATTTGTTGTTATAGCAACAACATAACAACAAATACAAAAAATCTGTGAAATTTTCAAATCTCTAGCTATCACTATTCTTGAGATACAGCCTGGAGACAGACATACGGACAGACAGACGGACAGACAGTTTTTACCCTTTTATGGTACGGTACGGAACCCTAAAAACGAGAATGACGACGGCACCCCGTTGCGCCAAAATCGGTTCAGCGGTTTGTTCGTTATGAGGTACCAGACAGACAGATACATTTACGCGTTTATTATATTGGTTTCAATTCAATTCAAATATTCTTTACTGTGCACACAATACAGAGAGAATACAAACAATTAATAAAAACAAGATATTACATAGGTGTCACAATGGCGGCCTTATTACTAGGTAGCAATCTCTTCCAGGCAACCACGAAGAAAGCACCAGCGAAGGTAATATTGTGGAAGAGATAGGTAAGTGTGCATGCGCAGACAAAAGAATACAGATATTATATTGTTATAAATATATGAATAAATATGCATATTATTATATTTACAATAATACTATACATAAATACCAAATATATATAATATATATATCACAAAATAATACTATAAGTACATTATTTATATAATTACTAGACGACGCCCGCAACTCCGTTGCGCCAAAATTCGTTTATCGCGCGGGAACCGTACACTTGTCCGGGATGAAAAGTATCCTATGTCCTTTCCCGGGACTCAAAGTATCTCCATACCAAATTTCAGTAAAATCGGTTCAGTGGTTTGGGCGTGAGGAGGTAACAGACAGACAGACAGACAGACAGACACACTTTCGCATTTATAATATTAGTAAGGATAGTAAGGAAGTAAGGATATTATTAAGGAATAATGACTTATGACATACAACACGGACATACCATGAACTTGAAACATAAACATATTAAATTATTTACAAAATATCTTTAAATAGTGTAGCTTGACCAGATTTTTAAATGATGAAATAGGTATGGATGTTCTGTGCAAAAATATTGCCGGCAATATCTCATATCATCATCATCATCATATCAGCCTATAGTCGTCCACTGCTGGACATAGGCCTCTCTCAATGAACGCCAAGATGACCGATCTCCTGCTACTCGCATCCAACATGGGCCGGAGATCGTCGTCCCACCTAGTTGGAGGTCGACCTACACCCCGATTTCCCAGCCTTGGTCTCCATTCCAATATCAGGCAATATCTAGCTTGTATAATATTCGCTCAACTTTTTCAGTTTTCACTTACAGACTTCCTTCCCCACTAGCTTCTTGTTTTCATACTTTGATCACCTACCCTCAGGATATTTGCGAGAGAAAAATGTCGCATTTCCTTATAAATTACGCGCGAAACCGAAGCATGTACCTCACTTCAATTTTCGCTTCAAAATTTCGAAATTAATATCGAACACGAAGGTTAGGCCTCCTCTTCGAATGAAAATGCTTTAGGTTATATATGCGAGTTTCTTACGCCGGTTCTTTTCGCCGGGCTAGTTCCCGAACCAGTGGTAGGCACCAGTACCTAGTAACGACGTGCTGAAAGTATTTGTTTCAAATCTATTCTAAAATTAATCAAGTTTTATTTATTTATAGCAATTCGTATTCAAATATACGTGGGAGAGCCATGCTTCGGCACGATTGGGCCGGCTCGACCGGAGAAATACCGGCGTGAAACAGCGCCTGCGCTACTTTTCGCCGAGTGAGTGAGTTTACTGGAGGCCCAATCCCCTACCCTATTCCCTTCCCTACCCTACCCTATTCCCTTCTCTTCCCTACCCTCCCCTATTCCCTCTTAAAAGGCCGGCAACGCACCTGCAGCTCTTCTGATGTGCGAGTGTCCATGGGCGACGAAAGTTGGTTTCCATCAGGTGACACGTTTGCTCGTTTGCCCCCTTATTTCATAAAAAAAATCAATGATGGACACTTCACACCACGTCAGACTGGCCCCGTGGACTGACCTGAAGGACTTGTATTACAGGAAAATTCGTAAGAAAGTAGAAAAAAAGGGATATCCTCCTTGTGCGAAAACTGCCGGTCCTGCTCTTTCGTTTTCACCTTTGCCAGTACGCGGGATGATTTATGCAACAGCCCTACTAGACAAGACGTGGTAAGCGATTATCGTAAACACCAACAAAATGTATGCGATTTGACATAAGTCATCGCTTTGCTAGCGAAATGTCAAATCCCATACATTTTGTTGGCGTTTACGATAATCGCTTGACACTTGTCTCTAGGCCCAGGTAAACTTTGTACAATACATACAAAAACTGTTTTACTGCGCTATCAAATAAGATAGATCTACTCAAAGGAATTTGAACAGTAAAAACATTTGTAAAATAACCAAGAATATTATGGTAGATAGTGAGGAAAAATTTCACGAAGGAGCAGAAAATCCGGGCAATTCCACCACGTCGTATCCCAAGGCGGTACTGAGACCAAATTGTGTCCGCTTAATATTTTAAACCTAATCATCTTCACTTTGTATTACAAAATTTTATTTGCTTTATATTTTGTATTCGATTTCAGATTGCATAATATTTTTCTATTTTATTATGTTACTATACTGTACTCGGCGAAACATGGCGGTAGCGATCATTGGCTCCCTGACAAAAAACTTATCATTTTCTATAATGTAAACCGCGATTAATTGAAATGTCAGCTGTTCGTAGTCCATTGTCAATGTTTATATAGAAAATGACAAGTTTTTGACAGGGAGTCAATGACCGTTACCGCCATGTTTCGCCGAGGACAGTATAGATGCTGGTCGCAACTTAGCTACGCTGAAGTTCGTATTATCGCGTAGGAACGGAATATTTTATGTATAAAAAAAATGGTCAAGTACGAGTCGAACTCGCGCACGAAAGGTTCCGTATCATTATAGAGACTAAAGTGGACAAAAATTGTTTATTATTCCTTTGATTTTTTTTTTAAATTTTCTTATTAATTATTAAAGTACACATAATATAATCGAGGATTTTGTGAATATTCAAGTGCCTACCTGTTGCCATTATTGATGCCAAGCAAAAAATGACGAAAAAATCACTTTTGTTGTATGGGAGCCCCCCTTAAATATATTAAATATTTAAGGGGGGCTCCCATTATTATATTTTGTTTTTAGTGTTTGTTGTTATAGCGGCAACAGAAATAATTTGTGAAAATTTCAACAATCTAGCTATTATCATTCTTGATGTACAGACTGGAGACAGACATACGGACAGACACCGAAGTCTTAGTCTTAGTTATCCCGTTTTTACTCGTTGGGTACGGAACCCTTAAAACACATATTATATTTCTATTGTATAATAATGAAATATATTTTATTAACTCTACTATAAATCACTGATTCACCAGTGATGCGTTATCGGTTACTGGTTTATTGAAATCAGTTATTTATTATGCTCATTAATAAAACGAATCATTAACAATTAATCAAGTTACTGGTAAACCGATATTATTATAATTAATGCCCAAATAGCGGTTACACCGAATTCCGTTAATTAACCGTAATGATAGCATAATTTACTGTTCGGTTAAAAAAAAGGTTAAATGACAAGGAATGACTTCAGTCAATATTGTGTGACACTGACCTCTGGCACACTGAACAAAAGCCAGAGAAAAACATAAAATGGTTGCCATTTTACAACCGTGAGAAAGAGGAAAAATTTGAGAACTGATTTGTCGATAAAGTATGCTATTTATCATTCCATTAAAGGATCGGACACCGGTGTCGGAACACATTGTATAATCCGACCAAAATTCGATATGTTGCACTCGTCATATCAGACGACCTCTGTGGCTCAGTTGGTGGGCTGTAATTGGTAGCTCAAGCCGGGGGTTGCGGGTTTGAATCCCGCCGACGGAACAAAAAGTTTTCAAAGTTCCTGGGTTAGGGGTGTGTATTAAATATGTGTATCACATAATAAAACTCTTAAATATATTATGTATAGTATAAAAGTAATAAATATATTTCCGTTGTCAGGTACCCGTAAGCGTTACACAAGTCCTTCAGGTACGTAGCACGGGGCCAAACTGACGTGGTGTGAAGCGTCCATAGATATTATTATTATTATTGACAGAAACGTTTTCAAACATCGAAAACAACTTTTTGCTAAGAGCGCACCTGACCCTAACTTGACTACGTACTTAAACCTAGATCTCAAAATCTGTAAGGTCTAGAAAACTGATTTTTTGACACAAGTAACTTCAGTTCATGAAGATTAAATGCTCAAGACGACAACACGATTACTGAATAAATGCTCGATAGTTTCTTTTTTACAAAAAACCTTGTTTTAGACACATTTTTGCTTAGATCTTCGAAGTTTGCTGTCTTTCCTTTAATATTTTTTAATATCTAAAAAGGCATTGATAAAACCTAAATTTGCTCAAAACACTTTTTTCATAATCATTGTAGTTTGTCTTTTATTCAAGTAAAACTAACTTGGCGATGAATCCGCGTCGTCCTTTTTCACCTGGCATATGAAAGACGGGCGTGAGTGTGAAGAGAGAAGGACAATGTTTGATTTTTTGAGTCAGGAGCGCTCTTAACTGTCTGTGCTGGTGGAGTCCCTAGCGTGACAACCACCATTGCATTATCTTTCTCTCTATCGTGTTTCAAACTTTTTTTTTGACCAAACAGGCGGCATTGCCAGTAACAAATTAATCTTGTTCAAAGCTTCTCAAAGCTTACTGATAATTTTTTCGAGATTAAAATTATTAACAAAAGCAAATTGTAGAAAGTTGAACCTTAACGCTGCTAGCAATTAAACTTTATAAAGATTTCCCCGAAATCTTTATTGAGAGCTTACATAAATAATAAGATACATTTCACGAACCGAAATATTCTAAAGTTTCTATAAATAAGTGTCTTGCGATAGAATTTAATTAATCGATCATTTCGGTGCGTTGTTCAATCAAAAGTTTATAAAATGTAATTATTTTAGTAACTTTTGATTTATTTATGTATAACCTATTAAATCTACTATCAGAGAAATTTATTCAAATTTCAAGGCAGAAAGTTGACCTACGTTATTTTATCATGTTCAATCTAGATTTATATTCTGTCGGTTAGGCTTATTACACGACTAAGTAACATAAGTTTGCCATCTTGGTATCAATTTATTCCTTATTAATGATAAGTTTACAATTAATTGACTCACATATTATTAAATCTTAAAAAATATCAACAATTCTTTTATATTTCATATTTTTGTAGCTAATAAGACATGACATCAAAAAACATAATAGTACGGGAGCCCTAGAACATTGTTTTTATTACATCAAGCTAATTTTATGTGAGTAGCTTCATTTTGATAAGACGAACAACATTTTTATCTGCGAAAAATCTTGAAAGTGACTTGATGGTCCTAAAATATGGATTGTTATATTTGTAGTCAGACAATGTTACTCTTAAATTACATAACTATTAACCTATCAATATAAAAAAAAAATCAACTAGTTAGAGTTGCGTTTTAGGGTTCAGTAGTCAATTAAGTTTTGTTGATTACCTTTAACGGAACCCGGAATATTGATAGATTAATAGTCATATAACTTAAGAGTAACATTGTCGTACAAATAAAACAGTCCATATTTTGGGACCATCAATTCAAAATATGAAATCCTTTCTATCTCTGTTAGCTACCACTTTCGCGATTTTTTGCAAATAAAAATGTTGTTATTTTTATAAAAATGAAGCTACTCACAAAAAATTAGCTTGATAGTAATAGAAAAACTGTTCTAGGGCTCCCGTAATATAATGACGTTTAAGTTCTAACACCGCGTTCTAACACATTTTGGCTATTTTAACGTTTTGATGCCATTCACTAGATAATCGGAGGACGCGTGTATCGTATCAGCCAATTAGGAACACGTATTGAACAAAAACTCCTAAAATAGTTAGAACGTAAACCTTCTTTAGTATAGTTTATTATAATATACAAAATAATGCAATTGTTTTATCTCTCCTGAAAAGTTGCTATTTTTTGACTTACGCGGGTTTAGAACTCAAACAACCTCTCAGCGCAGTCGGTTTCGAGGAATTCCAATAATAACGTTACATTATAAATATCAACCCTCAGGCATATTGTATGACACTTCAAACCATAGTGTGTAACAAAAAGGCCCTTCCAGGGGCCGATTAAATTTCTCGCCTGCTAATGGGGCCGATTTGACCCCGTATTGATGAAGGGTCAAGAGGCCACAGTTCGCCTTCAACATCTGTTAATTTGAAGTTACGCTTAGGCCCAATTTCACCAACGTCTGTTAGTGTTAACAGCTTGTTAAAATATCATGTCTTCTCTTTCATTCATATGAAAAGCGAAAGAGGTAACGTGATACTAATTCGATCATTAACTTTAACAGACGTTGGTGAAATTTAATGTTAAAAATTAGGGTTAATGGTAGTTGCAATCGGTTTAATTCGAACATCATATATTTTTTTAATTTACTATATTACTAGCTGTCCCGGCAAACGTTTCTTTGCCGTATAAAGTATTTCGCCCGTATTATTTTATTGAAGTGACTAAATAAGTATGACACCATGGCAACGTCCATCGCTATCCCGTCGCACAATGGTCGCCGTCAGTCTCGAGTTATAATAATTTACTATTATATTTATTGAACGAATTCACTTATCAATATAACAAGTACCCAGTAGCCGATTCTCAGACCTACTGAATATGCGTATAAATTTGGTAAAAATCAGTAAAGCCGTTTCGGAGGAGTACGGTAACTAACATTGTGACACGAGAATGTTATATATAAGATTATTTTGGATAGGTATTCCGCGAAATAAACCTGTAAGTAAATGAGTGAGTGTACGTGGCATGCGTTACAGCACCTCCCCTCCTTTTCCCCACTGCCTATGCGTACACTCGCATGCAAGAACGTGCAAACATCACTAAATAACTATACAAGCAGTAATGTTAACAAATTCATGCAAGGCCTCGCACCACTATGCATCGCATGCCTATGCGTACTCTCACTCATTTACTTACAGGTTGAGTCGGTAGGTCGGTCTGGTATATTGAAACAAAAAATCATGAAAATTGGCTTTTATTAATCTGACTGAAAATATATTTAGTGTCCAACACTTCGTTTTGCGCAGAGTAGGTAACACGTTTCTAATTCCCATTTGCCACAAAATTGACGTTTTTTTTATCTTTCAGGGGGGGCAGCCCCCACCCCTGGGTACGCCCATAGATTACTCAGCCTTAGAACTATAAAAAAACCGGAAAGAAGAAAATAAGATGCGGCTAAATCTAGTTCATCTTAATAGTCTTTGTGTTCATAACGCAGTGCAGTTATTGAAAACAGAAGGCTATCCCGGGCTCATGGATGCGCCATTTGCAGAATTAACTGGGATATCAGTTAGATTTTAGAGCTGGACTAGAATCCAGATCATTTCGGGAATCCATTTTGAGGATTTGATTATATGACCGACCGCGGCATGAACATTTAGGGCCCTAGCATATGTCGACTTTTTGAAGCGATGCATGCGCGTTTATAGCAACGCAAACGTGCGTCAGTAGCGATACTCGTACAAACGCGTTTTAGTAACGGCACAAAAAGACCGAGAAGTGACAGCGGGGAAAAATCAGTTTCTCTGATTTCTTCCCGCTGTCGCAAACCCCTGATACGATCGCGCGTTTGCATCGCTAAAGATGCGCGTTTGTATCGCTACAGTCGCGGATTTGCAACAGACGCGATTGCATGGCTACTAAGTAACACTTGTTCGTCGCGTTCGTTACGCCTGAGCAAGAGAGACGTCACTATCAGTAACACTGTGTGGTAAAAAGAGACGTGTGATATATGACAGCAGTACCCCATTTTTTGACGTCCAATCGGCCGCACGTTGACAATTTAATCTCATAGAATTCATATTTGATCATACTTTTAATACGTACACATATTTTTCACACAGATGAAAACCAATTTCGGTTTCGTTTGACAGCTCGAGATTGTTGCTCTATTCCGCTAGGTATATTAACTTTATGGTCTCGCCACTATCTCGCCACTCTTCTTGGTAGGTGTAACAAGGCCCTAACAAATAATCTTTGCGTCCCACTGGTTTGTATCAAATTGAAAAAAATCAATTCAAAAGCCAGTGTGACATAAACGCAAATCTTTTTTTCTTTCTACCCTCATTTACGTTAAGTGAGGAAAGTCGATGTTGTAGCGATTTTCAGCCTCATTAATTGTACTGTAAAATTCTACGCCCCGCGACTAAACTTGGTAGAATAGGCGTTTGAACATGACAAGATAGCTAAAGATTAAGATTTCTTGTTAAGAATTTAGGTTTTTTTAGGTCTTAATAATTTTATATTATTTGCTATATCCCCTATTTGCCAGAAAAGAACTAGTTAGTCGAGCGTAGAACAAAACGTTACTGCCGATGTGGCAAGAGTTGAAAAATTAAAACTTGAAATTTTCTGATGACATACAAAATAATAATGTAATAATTATAATCATAAAACTTTTAAAACCTGGTAACGTACTTGTAACTTTTTGTAATTGCGGGTGTCCACGGGCGGCGTATTTGCATTCAATCAAGTGACCCGTTTGCTCGTTTGCAATAATTTTCTATCTCCAAAATTACGCACTAATCTTGTCTCACCGGCCTTCGTATTCGTCGGAAGTAAAAAAGTTGTAACATTAGATCTAGTATCAAAATTAGAACATATTCCACCAACAAAAGCCTTTACAATCTTTTTCATTTTCATACAAACCAGGATGTGACGACAAAAATATTGCAGAGTGGGCATGATCAGGAATATGTCGAAAATGCTTTACATTTTAATAAAGCGTCACATGACACAGTTAGCGCCTGTTTCGTGCGTTTACACGGCAAGTAGACTTGCATGTGTTGTTTTTGGTGTAAAGAGTTTTTGCATGAGAACGTATTAGGGACATGATTTGAAATAAATAATAATTAAAGACATGTTGGATTTTGATCGGCTTATTTACTGTGTGTGCTAGTAGTGCGCTCTGCTCCGATCTTTACGTTATAATTTCCCTATTTATGTAAATAATCCGACCAAAATCCGATATGATGCACACGTCATATCAGATTATTGACAGAAACGTTGTCAAACGACGAACAATACTGTCTATGTTAGTGCTGCCTCTGGCATGAAAACATTGCAGTAATATATCCTACTACGACAACAGAATGACAGAAATAAGAAATGGCGGCATGATCGCTTGCTCACTTTCTAGCGAGGGTAAGTTTTATTGTAGAAATGTTATAGCTAAGTCATTTTCTCTAAAGCTCGACTTTTGACCTTTTTGACAGCAGTTTATCTATTCAACAGCGCTGTTGATTGGTTTATGTAGCGCCAGTCAAAGTAACTAAAAAATAGTTAAACTCGTTTTAAACGATGATTGACTATGATTTCAGCAAAATGTTTGCCTTGACACACCATCAGAAGAGCTGCAGGTGCGTTGCCGGCTTTTAATAATAATAATAATAATATCTATGGACGCATCACACCACGTCAGTCTGGCCCCGTGCTAAGTAAGTCTGTCCGTGGGGAGCCATCCTTCGGCACGAATGGGCCGGCTCGACCGGAGAAATACCACGGCCTCACAGAAAACCGGTGTGAAACAGCGCTTGCGCTGTGTTTCGCCGAGTGAGTGAGTTTACCGGAGGCCCAATCCCCTACCCCTAGAAATGCCGCAGTTGAAAAACAATTTGTTACCCCAGGAGGGTACCAACTGCGTTGGAGAATCCCTCTCTGGACGTCCATGCTCAGGAACTCCTGAAACTGAACGTGGACGTCCAAGCTGCCCCTCGTATTCTGGGGAGGGCAAAACTGCGCTCCAATCTGCTTGGGGCAAGAGCAAACACACAAAGGCACCCCCTCGATATTAAACATGGTTTTTTGTAATATCAGGGGATTACACTCCAACCTTAATGCCGTCCATTACCACCTTGAGACGGCAAAGCCGGCTTTGCTCTTTTTAACCGAGACGCAGATATCATCTCCGAGTGACACATCATACCTTTCCCACCCAGGGTATCACCTCGAGCACTCCTTTCTACCCAAAGCTGGAGTGTGTGTGTATATCAGAGATGATATCAGCTCTCGCCACCTCAGCAATCTTGAGGTCATGGACCTATCAAACTTATGGCTCCGCAAAGATTGTGACGACCACCCTCGCGTCTATGCGTGCCTATTTAGGTCCCATAGTGGTGACCCCGAGACGGACCGACTCTTGGAACACCTGCAAGCTGCTTCAGATTTTGTGCAGCAGCAGATCCCATCCGCAGAGATCATAATACTTGGCGACTTTAATGCCCACCACGCCGACTGGCTCAATTCCAGTAAAACTGATCATGCAGGGAGATCTGTCTGCAACTTTGCCCTTGCGAACGACTTGACACAACTGGTTACTACGCCTACGCGAATCCCAGATGTGGATGGTCAGAATCCTTCCTTGTTGGACCTCCTACTGACTTCAAATCCTGACGGCTACCAAATATCCGTAACCGCACCACTTGGTTCATCGGATCATTTCTGTGCCACTTACGACGGTGTTAAGACAGCGCGCTGTTAAATACCGTCGTGTGTAGCACTACAAGTCAGCAGACTGGGATGGGATGCGGTCGTTTTTTGCATCCTATCCTTGGGGGCACGTGTGCTTCTCGCCGGATGATCCCGACAACACTGCCAACTCTGTTGCCGATGTGGTGATGCAGGGGATGGAACTTTTCATTCCGACCTCTGTAGTGCCAACTGGCGACAGATTTCGTCCCTGGTTTGGTTCATCCCCCAAAAAAGCTTCTCGCCGGAAGCAGGAGGCTTACCAATCCTGGGTCAACGCAGTGTCTGCTCGGGATTTAAATACCAGCACATATAAAAAGGAGTACAACCTTGCCTCTAGGTCCCTCAAGAAAGAGATTACTCGGGCAAAGCAACAGCATGTCAATAGAATTGGCAAGAGACTTGAGTGCCTCCCCTCGGGAACCCGTGCATTCTGGTCTCTGGCCAAAGCTATTGAAGGAAATTCCTGGAAGCCAACCCTACCATCCCTACACATAGGAAATGGATCGTTGGCCCAGGACGCAAAGGACAAAGCCGATCTTCTGGGCAAGCTCTTTGCGTCAAACTCGACCCTGGATGACGGGGGGCAGAAACCGCCGACCATACCGCGATGCACGAGCATCATGTCGGATATTCGGTTTCATCAGCGCTCAGTGCGAAAAGCCCTCTGTTCCCTTGATATCCAAAAGTCGAGTGGGCCTGACGGAATCCCGCCTATTGTGTTGAAAAAGTGTACTCCAGAGTTGGCTCCGGTCTTGACGCGTCTTTTTCGGCTCTCCTATTCCAATGGCATCGTCCCGGCTTCCTGGAAGACAGCCTTGGTGCACCCGATCCCCAAAAAAGGTGACCGCTCAAATCCTTCCAACTACAGACCAATCGCTATAACCTCTCTCTTCTCGAAGATAATGGAATCCATTATCAATAGCCAGCTTCTTCGATACTTGGACGGCCAGGGATTGCTAAGCGACAAACAATACGGGTTCCGTAAGGGTCGCTCGGCTGGTGATCTCTTGGCATACCTGACTCATCGTTGGGCTCAGGCAATTGAGTCGAAGGGAGAGGCATTGGCTGTTAGTTTGGACATTGCGAAGGCCTTTGATCGGGTTTGGCATAAAGCGCTGCTATCAAAGCTTCCATCATACGGGCTGCCCGAGAAATTATGTAACTAGTTTCTTAGCAGACAGAAGCATAAAGGTCGTAATTGACGGCGAATGCTCGGAAACTCAGTCTGTTAATGCTGGTGTCCCTCAGGGCTGTGTGCTATCGCCTACTCTATTCATACTGCATATCAATGACATGTTGCAAACCAACGGCATTCATTGCTATGCGGATGATAGTACAGGTAATGCCGTATATACCGGCTCCCCTAATATTTCTCGGCAAAATGTCACTGAGAGTCGAAACGAACTTGTGTCTAAGGTGGAGAATTCATTGGAGAAGGTCTCTGAATGGGGTAGACGTAACTTAGTCCAATTCAATCCCACCAAGACACAAGTCTGCGCGTTCACCACTAAAAAGTCACCAATGGTCGTTTATCCTCGTTTCGAGGGCACATCTTTAACCATCTCCCCTAGCATTGAGATACTTGGTGTTAACATATCGAGCGAAGTCCAGTTCCAATATCATCTTGAGGGTAAGGCCAAATTAGCCTCGAAGAAGCTTGGTGTTCTTAACAGAGCGAGACAGTACTTCAGTCCGGACCAACGCCTACAACTCTACAAGGCGCAGGTTCGGCCTCATATGGAATATTGTTCTTATCTCTGGGCAGGGGCGCCAAAATACCAACTGCTCCCTCTGGATCGTATCCAACAAAGGGCTGCTCGAATTGTTGACTGCCATAGTGTTTCAAACAGCTTGGACCCCCTGGAAATACGCCGAGATGTAGCTTCACTCTGCATCCTCTATCGGTTGTATCACGGGGAGTGCTCTGAGGAATTGTTCGGAATCATACCACCTGCAACTTTTCGCTATCGTCCCACGCGAAAAACATACCATCCCCATCACCTTGATGAGTGGCAGTCTTCCACAGTGCGTTTTTCGCGTAACTTTCTGCCGCGCACTGTAAAACTCTGGAATGAACTGTCACCAGCAGTATTTCCGGACCGATACGACCTGCAAACCTTCAAGAAAAGAGCGTATTCCCTCTTAAAAGGCCGGCAACGCACCTGCAGCTCTTCTGATGTTGCGAGTGTCCATGGGCGACGGTAGTTGCTTACCATCAGGTGACCCGTTTGCTCGTTTGCCCCCTTATTTAATAAAAAAAAAAAAGTACCTAAAGGACTTGTGTTACAGGTACCAGACAACGGAAATATATTTAATACTATTATACTATACATATATTTAAGATTTTTATTATATCATACACATATTTAATACACATCCAGACCCGGGAACATTGAAAATTTTGTTCAGTCGACGGGATTCGAACCCGCGACCCCCGGCTTGAGCTACCGACGCGCTCACCACTGAGCCACAGAGGTCGTCGTTAAGAGGGAAAAGGGTAATAGGGGAGGATAGGGGAAGGGAATAGGGTAGGGGATTGGGCCTCCGGTAAGCTCACTCACTCGGTAAAACACAGCGCAAGCGCTGTTTCACGCTTGTTTTCTGTGACAACGTGGTATTTCTCCGGTCGAGCCGGCCCATTCATGCCGAAGCATGGCTCTCCTACGTCTTACACACGTTTTTCGTATTCGATATCCGAACTCGTTTCCGTATTCGGAAACCCGAATGCATGGAATTGGGAGAAAATACTTTAACTGGTGCACACGTTAGATTTTTCCAAACGGAACGAATTCCACACGTACGTTTCAAATGCAAGCCGACGTGTTCGCGCGTGATTAAAACGAACGTTGAGCTAGTCTCACGAAATTCTAAATTGTAATTTTCCTGATAAGGAAATCGCTTACGGAAACGCATGTATGCGGCCAGCTTTAAATACGTCTATTGTTTTCGACGCAGTTAATTGTTTTGTGTATATTCCCTATGATTTAAACAGCCTTTCGAATAAGCCTGTAAAAATCCATTGTTTATTTATGGCATATTATAAACGCTTAATTTAAACGCGGCACCGCTTATGTTCCCCGAATAATTTAATAATTCACAGTGCGAGGGGACTGTGACCCTTATTCACAGGGCCTTAGGGGCTATATTCCGCGATATAATTGGTCGTTCACGGCATGATATGTTATTAAATACATGGGCGTTTGTTATCATTTTTGTGACAATTGCTTTAATATTTCAGTTTGACTTGAGAATAGAATTTCTACCATGTAATATATTCAAATCTTGTATTATGTAATTCTCGTATGGACATGTGTTTCTCTATACTCCAGAGGACCGATATTGATGAAATGTTCTCATCGGGTAGAGCAAAACGACGGATACCAGGTTCAATTCGTTATAACTGATAATAATTTTCATTTTCCACAACGTAGACTAGTTCACTAACTTATAATAAATGATAGGTCTACCAGGATCTGATGGCAAAAAGTGAGAAAAGAAATTGACTCTAGCAATATCTGGGGTAAATGTAATAAATCATTTTGATCCTTTTTTTCCTTATAGCGGCTGATTATGTGTGTAAAACATGCAAACATAAAAAATTATCCATTAATCAAGGATATTTTTTAAAATCTGCCATCAAAATTTGCCAATCCTGGTAGTTTATAACTAAATAAATTTTCTTACTATGCAACAAAATAATTTCTTAAACATAATACAAATTATACTTGTTAGATAATAATTCAAAATCAAGGTAATTTATTACAAAAAATTACTACAACATTATCAAATCATTATTAAACAGAAATATAATCGAAAAAATTACTTAGCGCGACTAATTTATGAATTATTCATTTTCATATTTTCCGCACAAAAAATTAGGTTATCTTGAATCTTATGACAATCTCACGCGAAAATATACCCTATGTTATGTTGGCCAAAGTTACCTTTGCATTGAGGCGGCTTTGTTATTTTTTCTCCACATTTTAAAGGCAGCACAAATTTTTGTACCTTTTTCTATACACTACGCTTAAAATTACACTTGGCTGTCCCAAACTTGTTGTGAATATAAAAGCAGAGATAGAGAAGGTTTCGTCACATTTCTGAAAACGCTGTTAGCATTACTAAAGTGAAAAGAAGCGTTTGATAATGATGCTATCTAAGCTGTTAGTAAGTATTTAATGTTTACAATGCAAGTGTAACCTAATTAGCTGAAAGACTAAATTTTTTGTTACTTTTGTACGGGAAAATCCAATAACTAAAAATTGCAATTTTGTGCGTCTCACGGTTTTGGACTACAATTATAATTCATTTTTAGTCATTTGTATGGAGCGCCAAACGTCATGGATTTTTTCATACACAAGTAACAAAAAAGTTAGTCTTTCAGCGCTGCTACTTTTACAGCGAATTCCTTTAAGGGACTCGTACACACCCTTAAGTATTATCACTTAGTTTTGTTACGCCCTGTATAATATATATCTCACCAGTACAAAGATCTACTATATTTTATTTAAGTTATTTTGTTTGAATGACATTCTAAGAAATTCCCTCACAACGCCACTTGATTTTCCGCGTTCCAAACATGATGTTTCATACTGAAGTTACAATAAATTTTCCTTTGATGAACAATACATGAAAATTCTCAGAGGAGGCTTGTCTACACATTTACAAATTGAAATTGAAACAAACAGCTCTGTCTCTCATATAATTATTATAGCTTTTGAATTCGTTATGTTTTAGGGTTGCCAACGATATTATAAAGCACAAATAAATCTTTGATTATAATATTATGATATCTGTTGAGTTAAGAAATACGAAGACTTGTAACATTATAGATAATCCATATCATATAATATGCAAAAGTGCGTCTGTCGGACTGTCTATCTGACCAACTAACTACATAAAACGCCTCCGTTTTCTAGTGGTATAGAGCGCGGCTCTTGACTCGGAGGTCGTGGGTTCGATTCCCGCGCTGGAAACATGTTATTTCCAAGTTTGGTTAGGACAATGCAGGCTGATCACCTGATTGTCTGACAAGTAAGATGATCCATGCGTCAGATGGGCATGTAAAAAGTCGGTCCTGCGCTTGATCTCACGCCAGTCGTGTCGGTCTTCCATCCCACTGGGTTATGAGAGTAAAGGAATAGAGAGTGCTCTTGTGTACTGAGCACACACTTGGGCACTATAAAATTACTCCTGCGTAGCTGGCCTGGTTTCAATGAAATTGGCCACCGTCACTGAAACCGGTGTGGGAGCTATTATTATCTGACTAACTAAAAGTCTTAGAAATTTTGAGGACTTTCCTCGATTACTTACGGATGCTTTCATCGGCCTCTGGGGAGCGACGCTGGGCGACCGCCTCAGGGCGCCTTAGGCAAACAAGAAGGGGTGCCAATTTTTCAGCACTACCAGCACCCTGGGCGCCGAAGAATTTACGCCCAGGGCGTTGGTAGCACAAAAACCGGCACTAAGTGCCATATAATCATAATATTATTTTGTTGTTATAGTATAACTAGACGGCGGCTTGCTGATGATGAAATCGAAACACGGGTACTCCCATTTCGCGACTAATTTGTTAGGTTATATTCGGGGCCGATGTCTATAAAACGAGAACTCGACGAAATTTTATTAAAATTTTTGTAAATCGCCCGACGCGGATACGACGAGAACTCGGGAAAAATACTTTGAGTCCCGGGAAAGGATAAGAATACTTTTTATTCCGGTTTTTTTTTTTTGCATATTAAAAACAGTTTTTTTAATGATTCCTATAAGAGTTTAAAAAGCCAATTAACCAAATATAATACTCAAACTACTGTTTTCGAAAATTAAAACTACTTATACGTGGGAGAGCCATGCTTCGGCACGAATGGGCCGGCTCGACCGGATAAATACCACGTTCTCACAGAAAACCGGCGTGAAACAGCGCTTGCGCTGTGTTTCGCCGAGTGAGTGAGTTTACCGGAGGCCCAATCCCCTAACCCCTACCCTATTCCCTTCCCTAACCTCAACTATTTCCTTCCCTTCCCTTCCCTACCCTCCCCTATTACCCTATTCCCTCTTAAAAGGCTGGCAACGCACTTGCAGCTCTTCTGATGCTGCGAGTGTCCATGGGCGACGGAAGTTGCTTTCCATCAGGTGACCCGTTTGCTCGTTTGCCCCTTATTTCATTTAAAAAAAAAAACTTTGTCATCATAATTATATTTAAGAAATAATATCTACTGTCCTTAATGAATGCTGTACACGCCTATATGGCTTACACATAAGTGCATGTTTTAGTTTAAGCAAGTATATTTAAATGTATTTCTGAGTTTTGCTGTTGGCGAGTCTAATAAATAAATAAATAAAAAGTCCCGCGCGATAAACTTTTGGCGCAACAGAGTTGCGGGCGTCGTTTAATTATTGATACAGTACTATATGGACGCTGTTAAGCATTCGTGCACTAACCCACACAAAAATTACATATTGAGTTATGAATGCAGTTATGTTCTGTAGATGATGTAGAACAAGACTGCATTCAAAATTTAACAACAAAAAAAAATTGTGGGTTAGAACACTAATGCTTAACAGCGACCATATAGTATAATTATAATACATACATATTAAATTGTACGCTAAAACTCGTCTTGAGCAAAACTAATGTTTTTCGTTATGTAAGTAATAATATGACGTGTCTTTTACAAGGATTCAAATAACTTATATAAATATTAAATATTAAATATAAACAAACAAAAATTAGAAAAACTCCTCTGTGCGCGATTTCGCGTCTTTAGAGTAACCCTACACGATTACTACTTTTTTAATGGCCAAAAAACACAAGCAATCTAGCCTACGTCAAGCTTCTCTTCACACGCTTTAAAAGATAACAATTATCATAGCTGTTTTATCGAAATGTCTAGATGTTTCGGGCAATTCTGGAAAACCACTTTTATTTGCAGTTGCCCTCTAGTTTCACTGTTTACGAGTGGTGAGATCGGCGAACAAAAATGCTGAAACATTTTGTATGTCGGTTGCTCATAGGATGTATTTCGGAGAGTACAATTCTATTTTGTTTCTAAATACCTATCGTATTTCGTTCCAAAATACAATACAAATTAAATACAGATTATGTTACAGAAATGTTTTTTTTTTTATGAAATAAGGGGGCAAACGAGCAAACGGGTCACCTGATGGAAAGCAACTTCCGTCGCCCATGGACGAATAGGGTAATAGGGGAGGGTAGGGATGGGAAGGGAAGGGAATAGGGGAGGGTAGGAAAGGGAATAGGGTAGGGGATTGGGCCTCCGGTAAACTCACTCACTCACTGAAACACAGCGCAAGCGCTGTTTCACGCCGGTTTTCTGTGAGAACGTGGTATTTCTCCGGTCGAGCCGGCCCATTCGTGCCATAGCATGGCTCTCCCACGTATAAAATTGTGTTTGATAAAATATGTAGTTTTTTGTCACACTATAAATGAATTTTTTGTTACTGCAAAGCGTAGCTCAGTAGTCCCAGATGATTATTTGATTAGGTAACAAGAAACATAATGGGCTTGCTATTCGATCTTTCATATTGAAATGTAAACTAACTTTAATATTCTTCAAGGTTTTTATATTGGATACCTATAATACCCTAGAATTAAGATGATTACAGCCACGCCGCAGTCTATAGTATGTAATATTGAAGAAATGATGTCAATTAAGAATAATATGAATAAGAATCATTTATTAAAACATAACAAAAAACACTACCATTATAAAATACACAGAAAAATAATAAATAATTCAATATTAGTTGTGATCTGTTGGCTAATTTTGATATAACGCAATCAAATTATGAAGGTCTGTAATCTGCCTATCATTGAATTTCTCCGACGAGAATGAGCAATTAAAAACCAATAAATCTACACGTCCCTAATCGCCCGTATTTGTCATGGCGAACGTGAAGAGGGTGCATTAAGCTGAAACTTAAAATGAAACGTCTCCAGCTATTAAGTAAAGTGCAATAAAAATATCGCGTGTAAGTTTAGAGGCACAAATGGAGTCCACACTCACAGTGAGTATTTGTGGACTAAAAGCGTCTGTGTACCCACACGAGGACATAATATTACATCTTTACTAAAATTTTATGTTAGTAAATAAGTGAGGGTTTACGATTCAAAATATTATAAGTGTTAAAATAGTTATATACTTTATATAACAGACGCTGATCCGGTGCTATTTGTATCACTTCCATCAGCTATGGCCACACTATGCGCTTTCGTCTTCAATTTATACGTGGGAGACCCATGCTTCGGCACGAATGGGCCGGCTTGACCGGAAAAATACCACGTTCTCGCAGAAAACCGGCGTGAAACAGCACTTGCGCTGTGTTTCGCCGAGTGAGTGAGTTTACCGGAGGCCCAATTCCCTTCCCTATCCTCCCCTTTTCCCTCCCTTTCCCATCCCTACGCTCCCCTATAATTATTCTATTCCCTTTTAAAGGCCGGCTACGCACCTTCAGCTCTTCTGATGCTGCGAGTGTCCATGGGCGACGGAAGTTGCTTTCCATCAGGTGACCCGTTTGCTCGTTTGCCCCCTTATTTCATAAAAAAAAATAAAAAAATTTCGTCATCTTCTTTCATTCAACTTTCGTTTTGGCGCATTCAATAATTGAATGCGTCAACGAACGCAACGCCAACTGTCATTTTTAATAACGAAGCGAAAGTGTTGGATACGGTCAGAGGGCATGCGTCGCGAGCATGCCTCACGTTCGTTGTTGACTGCGCTATAACGCATGCCCTTGACGAACAGAAAAAGGCACAGTGTGGACAAAGCTATCGTATTATAAACCTCTACTGAACTACTATTTTTAATCCCGATACGTTTCCCACGAAACTAATTTTGACGCAACGGAATTGCTCGCGTCATCTACTTACTAATGTGACGGCCACGCATATTCCCACATTGGTTTTCGGGGGGGAGTGAGGCGGTATCCACAATTCGCCTAACAATCCTGCATCGCGCTATCGAAGTTTTGGAGAAAAGCAAGATATATACAACGTCTGCAATGACGTCAGTGGGCTTCGGCCTGACCGAGCATGCTATCTCGCTCGGTCGGAAGTTCTTCCTTTTCGGCCACCACCAACAACGTTAAACTAATATTCTCCAAAGTCGTGTAGTTACAATTCTGCACGTATTTGTCTCATGCATGAAGCAGTACTTGGCTGGCTATTGTAGCGAGTTGTACAATACACATTGTCTGTAACTATTCCATATTTATCAGTTTACAGAAACACAATACTGTGTGGTCCATTTCAGATGAAAATACAGTTCAAAACGTGTCGAGATTTTTTTTGTTGTTTCTATCTTTATTCCTGTATTTTTATTTGTTATTCTTTTTGTGTTTTTATTATGTGATGGTAGATTCTGTGTTTTTAGTGGCTGAAAATAAGATAATACTTACACCATAATATTACGCCGCCGAAGCACAACTGTAGCTACGCCGTATCAAATAGTACCGTAGCGCTACGCCGTAGCTTAGTAGCACCGGAGAGCTACGCCGTAGCAAATAGTACCGTAGCGCTACGCCGTAGCACAGTAGCACCGGAGAGCTACGCCGTAGCAAATAGTACCGTAGCGCTACGCCGTAGCACAGTAGCACCGGAGAGCTACGCCGTAGCAAATAGTACCGTAGCGCTACGCCGTAGCTTAGTAGCACCGGAGAGCTACGCCGTAGCAAATAGTACCGTAGCGCTACGCCGTAGCACAGTAGCACCGGAGAGCTACGCCGTAGCAAATAGTACCGTAGCGCTACGCCGTAGCACAGTAGCACCGGAGAGCTACGCCGTAGCACAATAGCACCAAAGCGTAGCGCTACGACGCGATGCACCGCGCCATAGAAAAGTGGCACCGTAGCGCTACGCCGTATAATTGAGCTGTTGTTCTACGCTGTAGTAGCATAATGGCGCCGTTGCTCTACGACATGGTTACCGCTACTATAATGTGGCACTGCACTGTAGCGCTTAGATTAGTAATACTCATAGCGCTTCGCTGTAATCATGACAGATTTATCGACGTTTCCGACGAACGCCGCAACAAGAGAATTTTATATTTTAGACATGCAGACATATTTTATGTATATACAGTGTAACAAAAGTAAGTGATAATACTTTACGGTGTGTACGTGTTCCTTGTAGAGAGTTCACTGTGAAAATAGCAGCTCTGAAAGACGAAACATTTTTTCATTTGTATGGGCAAATGTCCGAGCGTCTCGAGTTTCCCCATACAAAAGTGAAAAAAAATTTTTGGTCTTTCAGCGCTGCTACTTTCACAGTGAACTCTCTACAAGGAACACGTACACACCCTAAAATATTATCACTTATTTTTGTTACACCCTGTATAAGACATTTATGTTCATCACTTGGGTCGCAAACGGGCTGCAGTGTCACCTTTTGTGAAGTGCAGTCGGCGCCAGACCAATAGTAATTATAGCTGCCGGCCTTTGTCGACTACATACTAATTGTGCCTTCGCCTCTCATTATATACTTAGCTTGTGTACAGCATTTACAGTAATAGAAATTGAATACTTTCTCTTGATTCGTATTTTATATTGTTATACTGCCGATCCGGCAAACGTTGTTCTGTCATAAACGTCGTGGGGGATATGCTTGAATCCATCTTTCTCATTTCAGATGCTGTATAATATGTCACATTTATTTTATACAATTTGATAGGCGTGATTTAGAACTATAATATGTTACGACGTTTATTCAGGATTTCAGGAACGTGGAATAGTAGTTAGCTGATTCTTAGATCATAAAAATTTAATATATTAATTACAACATAAGCACACCGAAATTCATCAACGTAAGTCCAGCCACAGAAAAGTTTGGCAACAAACGTGGCGACACGAATTTTATAATATAAATATTATTATTTATGATAACACGGATTGATTTGAGTCTAAAGTGTTTTATTTTTCCATTACATAAAGTAAAACGTTACGGCCTGTCCAAGCCACAATGTCATAAAAGCTATCTTGGAATATTAGTCACGTTTTGAATTAATGCAGTTCATCTCTGGGGGCCGAAGTTTTAACTACCGTGATATATTCTTGATGTTACATCGAGTTGGGTCCACACGGACCGGATTATTATGACCCAAATTTAGAATTGCTAAAATATAAAGTTGGGAAGAGTTGAGCCCTGTGGGAGGACGAATGGCAACCCTTCAAGAGTTTGTCGAATGGAGTTTGAGCACCCAAAATAATGTCAAGGTTTATAATTACCACTGTAATTTCGCACTTTTGATGATGATTGAAGATTGTGATTGAAGATGACGGTGAAAATACCAGTTACACTTCCATAAACCTTTATTAACATCGAATAGTACAAGCTCTATCACTTCCAAATCACATCTGACCTAATGACAGCATCTGTGATCTACTTAGTCTATAACTAGATTCTACATACCGCCCACCATGAATGTATGAAATAAATACATTCGTAACTTAGATAAAACCGCCCACCGTGAAACAGTACCGAGGGCCGGTGACATAACAGTGCTAATAACAATCATTATAATATATTATAACAATTTTCAAACAAATCTCTCCCTGCACAAACACTGAAATAAACTGTTATCCTTTCATAATATAATATCTAACGTAAAATACACAACTTCACAAGTACAAATCAAATGTAATTGCCCTAAGTAAAATAATGCAACTATCGCCATTCTCTTTAATAAAATATGTTCTCCGAAATCAACTTATAAATAACATTAATCTATCCTACCTTAAATTCTTTCGACATTACTGGGACCCTACCAGATAATATCCATCCGAAATGAGTATTTTGCGCCGTTAAATTGTATGATGTATCCCGAAGAATACCAAGTCTTAAAATACGTCCATAAATTTCAGCACCTAATATAACATCTATTTTACCAGGCTTGTCAAAACGAGGATCTGCTAATTTTAAGGATGATAACTCTGGCCAATCAACGATGTGTGTAACTTCCACCGCGGGGGTTGACGGTATACTAAATTCTACCATTTCTTTGATAACCACGTTCTGATCCTCTCCCCCCACACCAGTTACAGCTCCTTCTACCGGTATCATTTGAAGACTTAAAATTTCTGCCATTCTCTCGGTGACAAATGAAGCTTGAGAGCCCTGATCGAGTAATGCTTTCAAAGTGGTACTGGAATTCTCAGTGTTCACCTTAACTAGGGCTGTGGGCAACATAACCTGGGGCATTCGTCGGTTTTTGACCTCGTCATTGTTATAATAATTACTCTCTCCGTGAACCTCATCCAAAGGCCATATAAAAACAGTGGTAAACCACACCTGGCAATCGTCTCTCGGTGTAATAATGTGTGGTGTCGACCATTACAACGCTGATATGCCCTAAGCCGTCTGCATGATGATGCTTTATGATACGTGCTAAAGCAATTAAAGCATAAATTATTATTTCTTATAAATTGTGTCAAAATCTTCTTTATAAAACGATGTACACTGGTCCAACATATGGTTCCTCTTACAATATGAACATATCATAATCACGGCAGTGGTGGCAAAGGCGTGTGTCTTTTGTCTCTGATTTACAATTGTTTTTCGCTCTCTCAGCTCTAAAAATTCTAAGGCTCTAAATCTGTTTTCCAAAAATGTATAAAATTCATCTAAAGTAGGTAAATTCTCTAAATCATTACTAATTTTGTGCTCCCATAGTCTTCTAGACTCTCCGTCCAACTTCTGTGTTACTATAATAACTAATAGATCCCATGACGAAATATCTACTTCTAAGTTAGAGAGAGCAGTTAAACACTCATTCGTGGTATCTAGTAATCGTTTTATTTCGCAGCTCTCCTCTGAATTTAAATTCTTTTCACCAAACAGGCGATTCAGTGTATGATTTGCTATGAACCTTTTATTGCTATATCTCTTTCTCATTAATTTCCAACAATATTCGTAACTAGCTTCTGTGATTGGTACATGACGTAACAATTGCTCAGCTTCACCGGTGCTTACCTTTAAATAGTAAAGTTTCTCAATATTATGTAAATTTGGATTTTTGTGTTTTAATATCTCAAATAAATTACGAAAAGATGGCCATTCCGTATACCTTCCAGAAAACATTGGTAAGTCAATGCTAGGCAGTTTAATTGACAGTGTGTCTCTTACCTTAGTCGAAGAAACGGTGGGGTCAATATTTTCCTTTAAAAGAATATCCTCTAGTTCTCCTTTATATTCATAGTACACTTCTTTGATTTTATCAAATTCCTTGCCTGTTAGATACTCAGAATTGTGTGGCAATTCCCCCATTTCTATCAACTCGTAATGATTGTCTTGGAAACGAGTCCATGCCTTCTTTTTTCCACGCAAACTTTCCAGCCTCACTTTAATATAAGATCGTGTAACTTTACCTTTAATAGATCTTTGGAAATTTTCATTATCATTCAAAATTTGAATTTGAATATGTTTTTGTACTCAAATTATTCCTTCCATTGCATAAAAATATTATCTTCTACTTTATTCAATAATTTTCAGTCTTGCTTACTTGTTGCCAAGGTAAACAGGCAAATATTTTCTTAAATTATTTATTACTCATGTAACTCCGCTTACAATATTTCCATAGCATATGCCAGCTCATCTATTATCCGGCTCCTGATGGACTATGAAGAAAATACCAGTTACACTTCCATAAACCTTTATTAACATCCAATAGTACAAGCTCTATCACTTCCAAATTACATCTGACCATTAGGTCAGTTGTGATTTGGAAGTGGAAGTTATAGACTAAGTAGATGACAGATGCTGTCATTAGACAGCATCTGTCATCTACTTAGTCTATAACTAGATTCTACAGTGATGACGGAGTAACGTGCTCGTTACTAAGCTATATGAGGGTACATAATTATTCTACTTCGTATAGTTTAAGCCACTTTATTTTAAATTTAGAACAAGTACTAAGTACTGGACAAAGAGTGACATGATAATAATTAGTTGCGTTTGTGTGCCAAAGCTTATTATAAGGTCAATGATTTCATAAAAGATGGCACATCTTGGGAGTAGAATGGCTTCTTGCAAGGCTATACTTCTACATTATTATATTATGACTTACAATTATGAATGTTGACATTTTATTTATAATATTGACTTACAAAATTATAAACTTTATTTTAAAACGAACAATTTTTCTTTTTAAAGTCTCGCCGGGGTAGTAGTTCTCCCGAACCGGTGGTAGGCATCAGGTAGACATTCCGAAAAAATTTATATAAAATTTACTTAGAAATAAAACATTTTTTTTTTATTCCCTCATCGGTTTTAGTGTCAGTGGCCGGTAACCGGTTTCATTGAGTAATTTTATAGTGCCTAAGTATGTGCAGTACACAAGAGATTTCTCTCTTCCTCTACTCTCATAACCCAGTAGGACAGACAACCGACACGTCTGGCGAGAACTCAGGCTTACTTTTTACCTGCCCACCCGGCATAAAGTTAGACCCATTATTTATTTTCTTTTACTTTTATGTACTACCAGAAAAGTTGATTCCTAGGCAGAAACCTCTGACAACCTCTGTGGCTCAGTGGTGAGCGCGTCGGTAGCTCAAGTCGGGGGTCGCGGGTTCAAATCCCGCCGACGGAACAAAAAGTTTTCAATGTTCCCGGGTCTGGATGTGTATTAAATATGTGTATGATATAATAAAAATCTTAAATATATGTATAGTATAAAAGTATTAAATATATTTCCGTTGTCTGGTACCTGTAACGCAAGTCCTTTAGGTACTTAGCTCGGGGCCAGACTGACGTGGTGTGAAGTGTCCATAGATATTATTAAAAAAAAAAGAAAGCGGACCTAAATAATTTGGTCACGTAACGTCAAACCCATTCGACTGATCACAGCTAACATTGAATTGACATAAGCTGACTAAATTACGTAGATCCATCAACTGCCTGAGAATCATTTTCCTCGATGGTACATTTAAATTTTTTAACCTTCATAAAGAAAACAGAGGATATATTCATTCCATTGTTATGTTTTTCAGTTGTTATTATTGCTTTATGCATGTAAGTGCACACGAACAAAACCGCAAGCCGTAGAATGTAATATAAAAGTGCCACGTCATACGTCTCGTATATTGGAACGTCCGCCGATCGGTTTCGGAATCTCGCGACAGATATATTGGCGTTTCGAATGTAACGGAATATTGCATTTTTATATTCCTCGTACGATTTGATTTAATATTTCATGAGATTTTAAACTATTAAATTTATGGGAACAAAGAATTAATATCCATACTAATATTAAAAATAAGACAGTGTGTATCTATCAGTCTGTTACCTCTACACGCCCAAATTTCTGAACTGTTTTTGATTAAATTTTATATGGATAATGGAGACTCTTTGAGTTCCAGAAAAGTACATACATCCGCGCGAAGCGACGCAAACGCGAGCAGTTTAGCCGCTACCAATAATATGAAACCATTTATATAACATATAACAGCGCGACCGCATGATGTTTAATGCGGTCGCGCTGTCAAAAGACGCGTCTGGGCTAATGCATCTCGAGTTATTCATTTAATTTAATTGAACAAAAACCCAATGTAATAAAAAAAAGGAGTTGAATTTTATATTTGCTGTATCGCGAGCATATCGATGTGGCGATGAAAAGTATATAAATTTCTCTAACAGACTCTCAATAGAACGATATGTATCCGGCGTAACGTTAATCGATGAGACCGGCTGCTTTCGAAACAAAACAAACTGCCACAAAGACTGAAATAAAGGAACTTGTACAATGATTTATTGAGGAATGAATTAAAACCTGAAAATATTTTAGGCGGCATTGGGATAATAAACTTAAAAAGCCTTGAAAACAAATACGTTAAAAATGTAATAACAATAACCATATTTTTCTTATCACACTAGTTTAACTAATGCAATGTTTGTGATTGTCTATGTTTGTTACTTTTTACGCAAAAATAAACTAAACAGTAAACAGATTTTGATCTTTAGCACGGTATTCATGATAGGTTCTATATTAATACAGTTTTTTCATGAGTACTTACTATAAAATGTAACATGCTGCTAAATGTAGTTTCTGTAAAAACTACATACTTAGATAATTATAAATAAGATAAAAATAAAAAGTAGATCTAAAAAAAGACAATTATTACGCGATTCATTTAACCCTCGGTTGGTCGCGCTTTTAAAATAACGCCGTTGGTCACCTGGGGTCTTTGATAGCCCGAAAATTAAGTGACATAAAAATGGCATAAATTTATATATTTCTTAACTTTTTTCTGTAAATTATTGTTATTAAATTAAATGTTAATCAGATTTAATCAAAAGATTAATTATATTTTGAATACTTATAACCAAAAGTTACAAATTAAAAATAGAAGTCAAAAAATTTCAAGTGGAAACCGTGAGTTGGGATAGTTAAAAAAAAACAACATTATTTTAAAATTGTGGTAAAACGTGTAGGTAACTGAAATAACAGTTAAATTTCCTATAACTAAAATTGAAATTTAAAAAGCTAAGTCCAAATAACATATAAACTATTGAATGTTAAACATTGACAAATTTTTAGCAACAAAAGCTTATATAATTTGTACATTTTCCTGTTCTAATACTTTAAATGTATGGTAGATATACCGACAATTAGTTTCTAATCATCACCAAAAAATAATGATCATCATTTTGGTCTACATAGCAAAATATGCTTTTCTGGAAAAGTGCGTCTAAAACTTCTTATATGCAATATAAAACAATAAGAATTAACACACCAACATTTTAATTGATTTATTATTAAAATACAAGGAAAATCACAAAAGAAACCCATTTCGATGTGAAAACTGTATGAAAATATCTAATCGAATTTAGTTACACGGTTGGTCACCTGGGGTCTTTAAAGACCCCAGCGTGAATAAACGCATCTGCAACACATAATACATGGACACGAGCTCAGATTGGTGGCTATTATATCGAAATATAATTCATTTTAGGAAGCTACCTAAAGAGCGGAGTTGCTACGATTAATTTAAATATAGTTTTTTCTCGATTTCGCAAACTCCGGGCTTTTAAAGACCCCACGCGACCAACCGAGGGTTAAAAACGATAACTACGTAAATACGATACCTAGTCAAGCATAAAATAATTCTGTAAGATTCTGCGGCAGAATATAAATCATTTCAACGGGCGACATATTAAAATTTAGTGGCCGAGTAGTAACTCTATATTCTTATCCGCGGCTTGAATATTATCTCAAATTATTAAACTGAATTTTATACCACTATTTTTAAACAAAATGGAAACTTTGTTAGTTTTTATAAGATCTTAAGCGTCCCACCGTCGAGAAAGCTACAGAATTAATTTTATTTTCAATCAAATTACTTAATGTCATCCCCTGAGCAAACATTTTTGTTGGGTTTAGCTAGTTAAAGATATATTTTGTATTATTAGCTCCCCTCTTTAATTGGTCCCTCAATAAATAATTTATAAGCACCTATTGCACGCATATGAATGATTTATTCTTATTATTGTTTTTGTTACAATTATTAACAAAGATATATTTAATCAAAATAAGTATGATAATATTATATTCATCTCCTTCCCGTGAAGTCATTTCATCGCCACTCACCAGTGTGAAAACCTCCCAACAATTCCAACATATCATTCGTTATCTCAACAAATGTTAAGGAAGCGGGAATCAGGGACAATTGCTGAAGCCGTGGACAATCGGGGACACAATCGGGGACATTAGGGGACACGGGAACAGTCCAAAGGCGTTCATTACCGGGGACAATGGAGTAACAAGATATTTTATTGTGCCCGGCAAATGGAAACGAAATGGCGGATGTGTTACTCAATTTAATTAAAAACCTCCGTTTTTGTTTTTCTTCAGACAATATGTAAAAAGTTAATTTACTAGCGTTCCTTAAATTTGTTTTGTGACACTTTTAAAAATAGTGTTTGCAGTTTAGACTTTAGAATGTTAAAGTCCATATTGAATTTCAAAAATCGGCCAAGTGCGAGTTGGCTCGCGCATGAAGAGTTCCGCTGTCTTCACCATAATAGAGCAAAAATAGGCATCTTTATAATTAAATTATCATTACAAATAAGTATTTTATGAACATTTCAAGTGCCTACTTGTTGCTATTATTGAGATCGAGGGAAAAAAAGCAAAAAAAAAAAACACGTTTGTTTTATGGGACCCTTTAATATTACATTTATTTTATTTTTAGTATTTTTGTTATAGCGGCAACAGATATACACAATCTGTGAAAATTTCAGAAGTCTAGCTATAGCTAGACACTACCGCTATAGCGGTTCTTGAGATACAGCCTGGAGATAGACAGACAGACAGACGGGCAGACGAACAGACATCGAAGTCAGGGTCCCGTTTTTACCCTTTGGGTATGGAAGTCAGTATCTAAGTAAGCATATAATATTATGCAGTATATTTTACAGCTTATTAATAGCAGTAAGTAAGTAAATTCGCTATAAAACTAAGGATGTTTATTCATAGTTTTAATAACAGTATTTATTTTCCTACAGCTACTACTACTTATCGGTAAATGAATGAATGAAATGAAACAATGAACGAACGTTGAAGCCACAAATAATATTAAGTTGTTATTATTAATCTAGTCACAATATTAATTCCTCGTTAGCTTGTATCGCATTAAACTATAATTAATTACTAATAATTAAGTTGAAATATGGGAATTAAGGCAATCAATCATTTAGGACAATATCTTCAAAGGCTTGTTATAAATGTTGACGCCTTTGACTTTAAGTCACAATGACTTAAGATAACCACATAACTAAGGGTCTACACAGACGGACCGCATTTCAACTGCGATCCAACCGCAAATTTCAGTTCAAGTGCAGTTTGAATGCAGTTGACACGACTGCAATAGAACTGCAAACCAAACGCGCAGTTGGATTGCAGTTCAGTTGCAGTCGGCGTGCAGTCGTGTGCACTGTTTAGTTTGCAGTTCTATTGCAGTCGTGTCAACTGCATTCAAACTGCACTTGAACTGCAATTTTCGGTTGGATTGCAGTTGAAATGCGGTCCGTCTGTGTAGACCCTAACCACAACAATGAGTTAGATTAAGGCTATACCGAAGTGGGCTTAAGAAATCGAATATTAAACATCAGATGACGCACGCAACTCCGTTGCGCCAAAACTCGTTTATTTTTTCCGAGATTAAAAGTACATGCATACTAAATTTTAACCAGATCAGTTCTGTGGTTTGGGCGTGAAGAGGTAACAGAAAGACATATAGACAGAGAAAGACAAACAGACACACTTTTGAATTTATATAATGAGTATAGAATGATATATATAATGAGTATGATATATAGAAGAGATAGCATAATATTTTGACGGCAATTGTTTTAACCCAGTCCTTAAGCCCTTTTACCTAGCCGGTAATGTTTTGAGAAGGTCCCAACCTTGACACAAAGGGCTCGTGCATCTGTTCTCGCATGAAAGTTCGCGTGTCCCTTACCAACTATAAACAAACTAAAAGGGTGGATAAATTATGCCATTTCACTGCTAAATATATTGATGTTTTATTAAAACTAGACAAACTAATATTAACATTAATAAATTTTTTAGTATTGATTAATTGGTCGCTGTTAAGCATTAGTGTCCTAACCCACAATTTTTTTTGTTGTTAAATTTTGAATGCAGTCTTGTTCTAAATCATCTACAGAACATAACTGCATTCATAACTCAATACGTAATTTTTGTATGGGTTAGTACACGAATGCTTAACAGCGTCCAATTATAAACAAAAATATTTAAATAACTATCTGTCCCGGTGAACCTCGTGTCACTTAAAAACCTTCCCTAGATTATTTTAAGACTAAAATTAGCAGAGTCGGTATAGCCGTTATCGAGTTACAGCGTTACTAACACAATTGGAAATCCATTTATATATATATAGGAGTACTTAATAATTAACGAATAGAATATAATAATATATGAAACTTAAAATATTTAAAACAGTTAAGGACGCTATCACATTTTTTCACAAATATCAGCAATTTTCAGGTACCATTTTAAAGAATTAGGAGCCACACTGCAAGAATATTTTGATTTCAAATGAAAGATAATATATTCATCTCCACGTCTACACTATAAAAATGTTATAGCCGCATACAAAATTTTCACATAAATACGTTTTAACCATCACAATAATCGCAAAATATTAAAAAATGGGGTTTGATTAGGTACCATTATAGCTAAATACACTGAACTAAGGAAAATAAATATACAAAAAAATTGTTGCTTATTTAGTCCCCTATACGAATAGCTAAAATATATTTTAAATAAAACTAAATAACATTTCCATTTATAAGAAAAATAAGAAACGCTCTCAAATTTCTTCATACATTTTCGCCCTATCAAGAAAGCGGCGAGCGTCCTAACCGCCACTGTACAAGGCGCGCTGATATTGAAATGTTTATTTTAATGTCCTTAACGTCGATATTCATACTGACCTGCCAAAATTTGTCATAATTTTTGTGATAGCTTCCTTAAGAAATCAATTTTAAAATACGTATTTTATTACAACTTTTATTTCATTTACGGAATTCCTAATACGATTCATTTATACAACAGTTTTAACTTGACCATTTTAATAACGTTCTTCATCGGTTATGGTAACTATTTAAAACAGTAATTAAATAATGAATAAATTATCCAATTCCTTAAAAGTTTGCAAAGCAATTTTAACTAACATAAAACATGTTGGTTAAAATTTTATATAGTTATTAACCGTGAGTTTTCCGAATTTCTAAAAATAAAATAAATCTAGATATTGATCTAGATTTACACATCTATCATGTAACTGGGGCCGATTTATAGTTTTATGATGTTATCATAATTTAATATTCGTTAATAATAACTTTACTGTACAAACCTTGAGGTAACCTTGCCAAAATGGATAGCTAATCTAGCTAGCTGATTTCTAATCTTTAGGTATTCTAACTACTGCCTATACTGCATGACTGGTGAGAAATTTGCAATACTTAAAGAGTGTATTCGGTACTCGATTCTCATTAAAATTATGTTATAAAATTAGGTACTTAATTTTTTACCAAATTTCCCTTTAAATAATTGAATCATGGATCCTGAGTGAATTACGCGGCTAGACAAGTAGGTATACTATGCGGCCGGCGCGGCGGCGTGCGCCATCAAAGAAACACCGCGCCGCTACCCTTCCCACGCGCGGTGTCCATGCGTTGGGTAAATAATTATTTAACTTTAAGCTACATTTAATCAGTAATCAATTAGTAATATTTTTTTTATCTATTTTTTTTTTATGAAATAAGGGGGCAAACGAGCAAACGGGTCAACTGATGGAAAGCAACCTCCGTTGCCCATGGACACTCGCAGCATCAAAAGAGCTGCAGGTGCGTTGCCGGCCTTTTAAGAGGGAATAGGGTATTAGGGCCTCCAGTAAACTCACTCACTCGGCGAAACACAGCGTAAGCGCTGTTTCACGCCGGTTTTCTGTGAGAACGTGGTATTTCTTCGGTCGAGCTGGCCCATTCGTGCCGAAGCATGGCTCTCCCACGTATAGCCAAATATCATGTCGTCGAGTATTAAAAATATCTCACCAGTCATGTTGTATACATAATATTATAATCCGGGAGTTATAAAATATGTTGATATATGAAAAAAAAATAATATTTATAATTGATTACTGAGTAAATGTAGCTTAAAGTTAAATAATTTATTATAATAGGTAACACATTATTTGAGTACATTGGCTTTTTACAACAAACAAAATTACATACTTATAGTGAAATTACAAGTTTTTTTTAGACTATACTGTCCCACTGCTGGGCAAAGGCCTCCCCCAAGATCTTCCATTGTTCTCTCTCCTGCGCCACCGATATTACACAAATCATTCCTATATTTTCAACACGATGTATATAGCAATTTTCAATAATCAATTTTATATTTTTTCAATAAACAGCTTTACGTTCACGTCATCTCATTTTTTGAAAGCCCCCATAAGCCTTCGCGAATTGTCTTTGATAGAACTATTTTTTCATCTATGAGACATCAATTCTTCAGATCCGTGACACCGGACTTAGGGAGGGACTCGTATAATAACCATCCGTCAATCGAAGTATTAATACTTGGATGTACGCTGAAGAACATTTAGATAAACTCGTGGCAATATTGCAAAAAAATATAGATTTTTTTTGTAGATAGTTCAACATATCGAAGACAATTAATAATAATTAAGATGTATTAAGGAAATAGTTCTGAGTGGAAGTCTAATTTACCTTTTAACGAAAATAATAAAATGATATCAATTTTGTAGCACTTTTGTTATAGTGCACACGTTGCTACGTATACGTACACAAATTGCTACATTCGTAGCACACCGCTACGAATCCTACATTCATAGCACACCGCTACCAACTGCTACATTCGTACTTTGTAGCACACCGCTACGAACTGCTACATTCATAGCACACCACTATGAACTGCTACATTCATAGCACACCACTACGAACTGCTACATTCATAGCACACCACTACGAACTGCTACATTCGTAGCACACCGCTACGAACTGCTACATTCGTAGCATACCGCTACGAACTGCTACATTCATAGCACACCGCTACGAACTTCTACATTTGTAGCGCACCGCTACGAACTGCTACATTCGTAGCGCGCCGCTACGAACTGCTACATTCATAGCACACCGCTACCAACTGCTACATTCATAGCACACCGCTACGAACTTCTACATTCGTAGCATACCGCTACGAACTGCTACATTCATAGCACACCGCTACGAACTTCTACATTTGTAGCGCACCGCTACGAACTGCTACATACGTAGCGCGCCGCTACGAACAGCTACATTCGTAGCGCACCGCTACGAACTGCTACATTCGTAGCACATCGCTACTATTTTACATTCGGAATATTCGGCTGATATAACATAACGTAAGTGATGAACTTACTAATCAAAATGAGATGCCGCTACACCTCTAGACTCTAGTGCATCAAATATTGCTCAATCTTGAATCAGGCTATCGAAGTTTGTGAGATCGGCAAGACATAATAATATTATGTCTTGCCGATCTCAGAAATTTCGATAGCCGTGTCTTTTCTGTTATCATTTAAGTCCTAATATAATATTATATTAAGACTTTAATGACGACAGACTCCGGCCTAACCGACGAGCCATACCACCTTGCTCGGTAGGGCATCTTCCTTTGCGACTTTGACGCATTTCTTTGAACAAATATAATAAAATAATATTTTAATATTCAAAATAGTTATTTTAAATACACTTTTTGAACGTCAAAGCTATCGTAAATTTACCGTTCACAACTTGTATATAACCTTACCTAACCTACCCTTTTCTACATTAGTAAGAAGATAAGACTAATTCCAATGCCATATCTACCCAACCTAACCCTCTATCAGAGGCCAATAAATTATGTCATCGGAAACAGTAACAACTGGGCTCAGAGCCTCATGGCCGACCGTCGTCACACACTACTTACACTGAGCCGAACATGTTATTGGGTGATTTGCGACCTGATACACTCTTAACCCTGGACTTGGTACAAAATGATTGTTTAAATAATAAAATTGATCGTACGGTTTTATTCGACACTAACTTTATAGCATACCTTTAGAGGTATAATTTTTAAAAAATCAATTTAATGGTTGCCCGCATATTTTATTTTTTTATTATGTACTTTAATGAAGCAAAAGTAGCTTAAAATGCCGTGGAAAAAAGTGTCTGACTGTGTTGGAGGCGGTTTACCAGCAGCGAACGTCGATAGGCTGCAGATGATGCCGAGACATGGAAAGGTACTATCAGAGAATTTATTCATAGGCAGATGATTACTACGTAATTTGTTCACGTTATGTTAAACCATAAAGTTAATATACCTAGCGTAATAGAGCAACAATCTCGAGCTGTCAAACGAAACCGAAATTGGTTTCATCTGTGTGTAAAAATATGTGTACGTATAGGTATACACTTGCACAAGCATGATTGAACATGAATTCTATGAGATTAAAATATTGTCAACGTGCGGCACGTGCCGACTGGACGTCAAAAAAAGAGTGCTACTGTCATGTATCACACGTCTCTTTTTACCACGCAGTGTTACTGATAGTGACATCTCTCTTGCTCAGGCCTTTTTTTTCTCTATTCCGCTAGGTATATTAACTTTATGTGTTAAGCCCATCTGACGAATAACAGTTAATATTGAGTAGATGTAGTCCGACCAAATGACGTAGGTCCGTCAGCTGCCTATGAACCAATTTCTTCGATGGTACATCAGCATAACTAACATTAATTGAGCTGTGCTAAAAACTGGTATTCATATGTGCAGGGAACCTATTATAAAAGAACTTACGAATATGTCCAATATTTCTTGGCACGTGTTTGTATTTTTGTAGCTTTAAACCTGCTACGCATGTTCCGATAAAACTGCACAGTTCTGTCACTAAACACACATACATTTTGAATAAGTTGGTGTTCGCTGTTTGGAGTTTATTTTACTAGAGACAAATGTCAAGGATTAATCAAACCATCAAAGTGCGAGTCTAACTCGGTCACAAAATATGATTCTATATCTGTCATTTTAGAACTGCAGGTGTTTTTTTATACTAAGCCATATTTTTGTAATATGGCATTGTTTATAATATAATATAACAGAAATACGTTACCTGTGAGCATTTAAAGTACCTATCTTAAGTTGTTCGCGAGATATGAATCTGCTGACAGACAGACAGCGTAGTTTCAGTAATAGAGCCCAATTTTATAACCATGTTCTGTATACATCCTATTGCGATGGAACTGTGCAGTTATGTCATTGCAGTCTGTAGCGGACTTAATATATTCCGCGCGTGTCAAATAACCGTTTAGTTCCTGCTGCTTATTCTCAAGAAATAAGGCCCTCACACGAAAATATAACGTTGAATTTTATAAGTTTTCTTGGTGCTTTCCTGGAATGATTTTAATTGTTTGTGTAGGTTTTATATTGATTTGTTTTCATAAAAACACTATTCTGCTGGGGCCAAATTGAAATAAATTGGTTGGTGTTGCTATGACAATAAAATGAGTATTCTCTCATGAGTTCAACTTTCTTAGGGCTGATTTTCGTCTTACACCGAAAGCATGGGCCGAGATGTATGAAATTGTTAGGAGCGTTTTTAACGCGCAGTAGTCTGCGCTGATTTTTCGGCGCCGACGATCAGAATGCGTTCAGTGTGACAGTAATCAGGCAGACATAATAATGGGCACTGTCCAAAAAAAATCACATGTACTTTTTATATTTTTTTTCGTTAAAATAGTGTATTTTCAGAATATAAATTAAATAATTTTGAAATTCATTGGCTAGTTTTTTCTCAATAAATTTTTAAAGTTTCGTTCTGACGTCATCATCGGCGGCCAATTGACCTCTGCAATATGTTTTAAATTTCCTTTTAATCTTATTTGTAATGGCTGGTTCGTCAAATGCAAGTTCTCAAAGTCGAAGTCAAAGTCAAAAAAATTTATTCAGAATAAGTTTTTTCAAACGTTTTCCGAACGTTGTTGCTACTGGGGCCTACCACCGGTTCGGGAACTAACCCGGCGAGAAAAACCGGCGTAAGAAACTCGCACGTGGCCATCTTTTACCAAAAAGATGTAAAATTACAATGTCATTATGACTAAATAAGAAATAAAAAAACTAAATACAACCAGTGTACAATATTACAATAAAATAATATACAGAAACAGCTCTGCAGGGGGCGACCTTATTCCCACGGTGTACTATCATTCATGAAATCAGTAACCTTATAGTATGCTTTGGTACACAAACGTCCTTTAACAACTTTTTTAATTTATTAATTGACAAATTTTGAACGTTTTCTGGGATTTTATTATAAAGGCGTATACATTGACCTTTAAAAGAATTTTTGACTTTAGTAAGTCTAGTAACCGGAATTTCAAGCTTATGTTTATTACGAGTATTTCTCCCATGGGTTCATTTTTTCTTGAATTCATATATTTTTTTTAACATATAATACATTTGATAGGACATATTGAGAAGCAACAGTTAAGATTTCAGTTTCCTTAATTTTTTCTCTAAGTGAAGTATTACGGGCTAGCTTATAGATTGCCCGAACAGCTCGCTTCTGCAGCACAAAAATTGTATCTATATCTGCAGCATTGCCCCACAGCAAAATTCCGTAGGACATAATACTATGAAAGTAACTAAAATACACTAGACGTGCTGTTGTTTCATCAGAAAATTGTCTTATCTTACTGCATATGCTGCTGAACTGAGTCTGTCGGCCAACCCAGCAATATGAGGGCCTTATACCTAAAAATACAGCTGTATCCACTAGATCCATAGTATCGCCATTTAAAAGCACATTGGTTTCCGTTTGCCTTACATTGGGCAGTGTGAATTTAATACATTTGGTTTTTTTACTATTGAGTAAAAGATTATTAACGCTGAACCAATGTACAATCTTTGAGAGAGCATTATTTACTTCGTCATAACACGCATTAAGCCGTTTGATATTGAATGTAAGCGATGTATCTTCAGCAAATAATACTATCCCATGTTTATCTTTGATTAAGAATGGCAGGTCATTTATATAAATAAGAAATAGGAAGGGTCCTAAAATAGACCCCTATGGGACCCCCATTTCAATTTTAGCACCAGCAGATTTTTTACCATTTATCTCAACCCTCTGAGTTCTGTTTGACAAGTACGATTTTAGGAGGGCGAGTGCTGTGCCTTTTATGCCATAGTGACAGAGTTTCCTGACCAATGTTTTGTGTTGCACGCAGTCAAAAGCCTTTGAGAGATCGCAAAAAACTCCTAGAGCATCCTGCGACGTCTCCCAGGCATTAAAAATACTACTGATCAATTCAACGCCTGCGTCTGTAGTAGACCGTCCCTTTGTAAATCCAAATTGCTTATTATGTAAAATATTATTTATATTAAAGTGCGTTATTAATTGATTCAGTATTATCTTTTCATTAATTTTACTCAATGTGGGTAAGATAGATATAGGTCGGAAATAAGATGGGTCCGACTTACTACCAGATTTAAAAAGAGGTAAAACTTTACTGTGTTTCATTAGATCAGGAAATATGCCACTTTTTATACAATCATTAAAACTTTCATTGATAGGGCCCCACAAGTCGGTAGTGTTCTTAATATTTAATAAATTAAAAGTTTTTATAATGTCTTGAGGACCTACTTCTTTAAATCTAAAATCGATATCACATTCATTTACATTTTCTTTAAGTAACAATAGAGCATCATCAGGTGAGTCCTTTAAGTTTCTTGTAATCGAAACTGGAATGTCAGCAAAAAAATTCTCAAAAGCAGTCGCAACATCATTGTCGGAAGTTATATTTTTGCTATCTATATTTAATTTAAAATCTGAGTTGTGTCTGGCGACTCTTCCAGTTTCACTTGCTATTATTTGCCATGTTGTCTTTACTTTATTTTTTGAATTCTTAATTTTATTTGCTACAAACTTGCTTAAATATTTTAGAATATAATCTTACATAGTTTTTAAAGTGTTCACTTTGATTTACAGTTCTTTCATTATAAAGATCATACAATTTTAATCTGCTTTTCATAATACCTGGTGTAGCCCATTCACTAAATTTACTCTTATTATTTTTGCCAACTGTTTTAGAGGTGAAGGTTGTATCAAAATTGTGCTTAATTAATTTGAAAAGTTTACCAAATATCATATCTGGGCTACTATGATATTCTAAATTTCCAATCTTAGATATAATTTCACCCCTAAACTTCTCAATACGTTTATTATTAATTGGGATACAAGTATGTTTGTTTTTACATACTTTTTTGAAATTTTTATTCATGGGGAAAATAGCTCGCTGTCCACAGTGATCAGAGCTTAGTATGTTTATCACTTCTTTATTTAAGGTAATAATATTTTTACCAATTTAGACCAAATTGGTAAAAATATTATCAATGTTTGGAGATCATTGAAATGATAGGCAGATATTTCTATAAATGAAACTACCAGATCTTCAAAGCTCACTGAAATATAATATTTAAAAAATGCGTGTTCACAAAATCAACATCTAGCTTGTCGCTAGCCATAATAATTTTTTACAATTTGTCAACCAACTGTCTTCTGTACATTTTTTCCCTCTCCAGCCTTAAAATAATAAGCAATAGTGTCATAGACTACAAACTAAAATTATCAGATTTAAATAACGATCATTAATATTAATTAAAATTAAGCTCGCAGGTGCGACAGAGACGCCACACCACCCCCCCACGGAGAAAGCAAACCCCGGGGGCAAACTAATCAAACAATCTGAACCTCACTCGTCTGCCAGACCTTGTTGTGTAAGGTTCTTTGGGCAGATCAGTAGAAGGTGAAGGCTGAGGAGATGAAGTAACTGTGGACGAAGGAATGACAGGGTCAGGAAAAGGTAGATTTGGAGCTACAGAGGAGGGAGCATCATCCAGAACTATGTACGCTGGTTTTATTCGGTCGACACTAACATTGACTGATTTTCCCTTGATAGAGACCGTAAAGGTCTTACCGTCGGCAGATCTATCCAGAATTTTAAATGGTCCGCTATACGGGCTGAAGGGGTCGACGAACAGCATCATCTCTTAAGTAGATATGCGAGGCTGAAGCTAGATCCTTGAAAATAAAATTGGATTTATTCCCGTGACGAGAAGCAGGTGTCGGTCGAATTGAAGACATATGCTGGCAAAGGCGCGTCACGAAATCAACAGGATCACTGGAGACAACAGGATGAAGAGGGGGAACTACTAATTCGCCCGGAAGACGCAGAGTTTCACCATAAAGCATCTCCGCAGCAGATGATCCAATCTCCTCCTTAAAAGCAGAACGCATGCCCAACAGTGCCAGGGGCAGGGCTGTAACCCAGTCGCCACCGTGACACATGATGGAAGCCTTTAACTGTCGATGAAATCTCTCGATCATTCCATTCGCTTGTGGATGATAAGCGGTGGTTCTGATGCGCTTAGTGGCAAAACTCTGCATCAACCTACGAAACAAGTCCGACTCAAATTGAGTACCTTGGTCAGTCGTAATGGTCGATGGTACACCGAAACGCGAGACCCACTCACGAACAAAAGTTTCCGCTACTTCCTCAGCTGTTATACCTTGCATTGGCCAGACTTCGGGCCATCTAGATACCCGATCAATGGCAGTTAGGCAATAACGAAAGCCTTTGCAAGGAGGAAGTGGACCGACAATGTCGATATTCACATGCATAAATCGACCAGTCGGAGTGTCGAATTGACCAAGTGGAGACGAATTGTGTCTCGACACTTTACTGCGTTGACACGCATCGCATGTACGAGCCCACTGCCGGCAATCTTTGTTAAGAGACGGCCAGACATAGCGATCAGCTATGAGGCGAGCCGAACACTTTATGCCAGGGTGGCTCAAATTGTGCATTTTATTAAATACTAAGCGACGTAGATCCAAGGGAACATAAGGACGAGGCTTGCCAGTCGAGAAATCACAGAATAAAGAGAAATCAGTACCTGGTACGCTTACTTTTGTAAGCTTTAAACTGGAATTTTTCAGAAGTTGGGACAACTCTTTGTCTGTCTCCTGTGACTTGGCAAGTGCCTCATATTCCTGTTCCAGGGATATTGCGTCGATACGTGACATAGCGTCTGCAACAATGTTGTCCTCCCCACGAATGTATCTAATATCAGTCGTGAATTGACTGATAAATGACAACTGGTTCAACTGTGGTGGAGGGAGCTTTTCGCGACGTTGTACGAAAGCGTACAGCAATGGCTTGTGGTCCGTGAAAACAGTCACGTGTTGAACCTCAACGATGTGCCGAAAGTGCTGTACACTTTCGTACACAGCCAAAAGTTCGCGATAGTACGCTGGCCACTCACACTGACGAGGGGTCAGTTTTTTACTGAAAAATGCCAGCGGTAACCATTGCCCATCGATATGTTGCTGTAAGCAAGCGCCGATATGCACACTGGACGCGTCGGTAAATAAACCGAGAGGTGCATTGGCGACGGGATGGTGGAGCATTGTTGCAGCCGAGAGGGTCTTCTTACACTCCTCGAAATTTTTAAGAAGTTCTGGTGACCAAGGAAATGGCTTCGAGCCTTTACTTTTGGTAGCAACCAGGGCGTTAATGAGAGGCGCCTGAAACTTAGCAGCTTGGGGAATAAAACGCCTATAAAAGTTAAGCATGCCTAGGAAACGGCGCATCCCCTGGACATTCTCAGGGGGCTTAAAATCCAAAAGTGCTTGGACACGTTCCTGTGGAGGACGAGTGCCATCGGCACTGATGTGATATCCTAGGAACTTTACCTCGCTGACACCCAGGATGCACTTGGAGGGGTTTAACACGACACCATACTCCTGGAGACGCAAAAATAGAGTGCGCAAGTGCTCTTTGTGAGTACCCTCGTCTGGTGAAAAGATCAGAATGTCATCCACATAAGGGAAACAGAAATCAAGACCTCGAGTGACCTCATCGATAAAACGCTGGAAAGTTTGACCAGCGTTGCGCAAACCGAAGGTCATAAAAGGAAATTCGAAGAGGCCAAACGGAGTCGTGATGGCTGTCTTCGAAATATGGTCCTTGAAGACCGGGATCTGATGGTATGCTTTCACCAGGTCGAGGGTACTGAACACCTTGGCTCCAGCGAGGTTGTGAGTAAAGTCATTAATGTGCCTCACGGGGTACTTATCGGGAATGGTCCTAGCGTTCAGGGCGCGGTAGTCGCCACAAGGACGCCAGGAATTGTCCTTTTTTACGGTCATATGCAAGGGAGACGACCAGGCGCTCTTAGAAGGTCTGGCAATGCCACTACGTACCATGTCCTCGAATTCTTTTTTAGCAGGAATCAATTTCTGAGGCGCTAACCGACGAGGGCGGCAAGAAACTGGGGGACCATCAGTAGTCTGTATGTGATGCACAGTATTGTGCTTAATGACTCTGGGCAAACCAGGCGGCCGGGTGATATCCGGAAATTCGGCGAGTACTGACACAAAGTTGGAATTACCGGCGACGATGGCTTTGACGCTGGGCTGCTCGACGGATGCGCAGGATGCAGGGCAAGATAAGCCGGTGATACCATCTATCAATGTCTTACTGCGACAATCAGGTAACAGGCGGTAATGTGCTAGAAAGTCCGCACCTATTATCGCCCGCTGTACGTCAGCAACGACAAATAGCCACTCAAAGTCCCGACGTAAACCTAAATTGAGCCGGAGGTTGATTGTACCAAAAGTTTTGACATTACTTCCGTTTGCAGCTGTTAACACGTAGTCAGGCGATTCTGCCCGTCTAGGAAGCCAGCTATAGGGGAAGCAGCATAAATCCGATCCGGTGTCAATTAAAAATTGGCGTTTAGTTACCTGGTCAGTAACGAAGAGACGGCGGCTAACTGATGAACAATCAGTCTCCGCCACTACTGATTGCCTCTGGAGTTTTCCGGGGGCTCGGTCCAGGTGCACGGCTTTATGCATTTGGCACCTTTAACCCCGAAATGCCGGTGGTACCAGCAAAGTGTACTTGGAGCTGGTGAGTTCGCACGAAAGTTCCTAGACCTTGACCTGTTCCGGTTGCGGACACGGGGTCGGTCACGTAAGGAGAGAGCGTTGACCTGTTTGCTAAGTTCCTCAACTTTACCCATCAAAGTGACCAAAAGATCCTGGGAAGGAGGAAGAGAGGGTAAAACGCTGGCTGATGGCGCAGCTGTGGAGAAAACTGCCGAAGGTACTAGATTAGCTAACTGTTGTGACAAATCCGGCTGAAATGTGTCACCTTCACCCTCACTGTCTGCCATATTGAGAAAAAGGAATAACCAAAACCGCGAGAAAAGAAAAAAAAAAAATTGTGCACCAAATATGTCCCAAGTTAATGTACAAATGGTAACTTAAAAACTAATATCTTATTAATAAAAATGAAAATTAAGTTTTTCACAAACTAATATTTACAAAGGAAAGGTTATTATCCAAAAACAGCATTCAAACACACAAAGAGATGCTAAAATGAAAAGAAATGTTAAACTAAAGGCAATAATGTTGTAAAAATAAAAGTTAGTTTGTTAAAATTAACATTCAGACTTTACAGGCAAAAACACATGAAATTAGTGCAAAAAAACCTTAATTGCGTAAAACTAATGTAGTGCCTGGCGTGAATTGACAATATTACTATTAGTTTTTAGCAAAATAGCATAATATATGCATAAAGTTAAGTTTAAACCGGTAAGAAAACAAAATTAGTCTATGTTAATGCAATGTCCCAAAAATGTTAGTTAATTGCAAACAAAACGTGCCAAACATTTACCAATATACGTTTATACACATTATAACTACGTACTAACTAAATTGTCCTTTGAAGAAAACCTAACTAACTTACTGTTAAAAGTTCGAAGAAAACGACATAAAAACTCTTTTCCCGTTATAACCAAAGTTTGTTTACGTTTTTCTTACTTGACAGATATTGACGTACCACAAACGACAAAAGACCGTTCCTAGCATAGATAATAATACCATATGTTCCGAGGTGTAAAAGTCACAGTCAAAAATTCGGAAACGTATGACAAAATATTATGTCACTAGTAAGTACGGCCAACACTATAAACGAATGAAGTGAAAGCGGAAGTAGACAACTGTAGGGCCACACCACCGAATTGATCGCCACGGAAAAGTCCCGATTCTCGACAATATAATATGGCGAATGGCTTGATCGAAGCTTCTCAAGGGAGATTTTCTCTTGATGGAGTCTTCTTTCAATGCCGGAAAACGGAATGGTTGAATTACAGCTAGGAGTATGCCGATATAAGTTGATTTCCACCCGAAATCCAGCGAAAATCTAGTCGCGGAACGGCGGCCGGGTCGTTAAAAGGAAAACAGATTTGTACTTGGTAGCGGCGAAGATGACGGCCGAGATAAAAAACCTCAAGGCAGCCAGCGCAGGAACCAGGAACGTGACGGTGGGGACTGTAGTCCTCGTCTCCGACGTCCTATGGCATGAGTCGTACACGGCCGCAGCACACAATGTTCACCCCCGACAATGGAAATCCAACTAGAACGTACGGCGTCACCACTTTGGAGATCATTGAAATGATAGGCAGATATTTCTATAAATGAAACTACCAGATCTTCAAAGCTCACTGAAATATAATATTTAAAAAATGCGTGTTCACAAAATCAACATCTAGCTTGTCGCTAGACATAATAATTTTTTACAATTTGTCAACCAACTGTCTTCTGTACATTTTTTCCCTCTCCAGCCTTAAAATATAATATAAGCAATAGTGTCATAGACTACAAACTAAAATTATCAGATTTAAATAACGATCATTAATATTAATTAAAATTAAGCTCGCAGGTGCGACAGAGACGCCACAAATGCATGTAGCAGAGTTGCCACGGATCCTTGTGGGTTTAAAAAACAAGTATGTCAAATTATATGATTTTAACAAAGAAATAAATCTAACAGTGGTCGAATTATTGTCTAAAATATTTATATTAAAATCACCACAAAGTAAAATTTGTTTGTTAGATGCACTTATTTTTGTAAATAAAATCTCCATGTCCTTTTCAAATATATCATATAACCCTAATGGAGGCCTGTATACGCATATAATAATAAAGTTTCCCACCTCTATGCAGGCTATTTCTGTTGTTCGTTCTGTAGAGAGGCTCACTATGTCTTTACGTTGCTTATATTTTAAATTCTTGTTGATTAGTATGAGTGAACCACCTCTTATGGTTTTTTCTCTGCAGAAAGAACTAGCCAGCTGGTGCATACTAAAATTAAACATTATTTCATTTATTTTGAACCAATGTTCAGTAATACATAAAATATCTACATTATTGTTATTTAAAAATAAATCAATTTCTAGTTCCTTATTTGACATTCCTTGTATATTTTGATGCACCAGCGTAAGTGAACTAAGTTTATTTTGAATTGAATCTACAGTGCTAGAGACTTCCTCTGTTGTCTTATAGTCTAATTTAAATTATTTTTATTTGGAACATATTCCAAGCTGTCATTAGATGTCATATCATTATGACCAAACTGCTCAATAGAAGCAGCTGTCGTCCTACTAGCCAAGTTCTTGGCTGAATTTAAAGATAAAAAATTAAATAGCGTACTTGCTATAAGTCGTGTAAAATAAAATGATAGAAAATATCTATCTAATGTCAACTTACATTTATAGTTAAGAATATTATTAATATCAATAATGCTTATCTTATTATCAGATTCATTCAATAATATACAATTATTATTAACAGCCTTATACAATTGGCTATTAAGTTTATATATTAATTTATTTTCCCATGGCAACCGTTTTATATAGGGAAATGTAAATAAGATAACTTTACTTACATTATGAAGTAAACTTAGTGAATCTATATTTTTTTCCAATTGATCTTTATTGACATTTCCCCGTCTCGCTGACAATATTATTATTGTAGTATTCGGGCAGTGAGTAATGCTTAAAACTTTATTTGTTATTTGATCAAATGTAGCAGTATTTACAGCATCGCTGTAAATACTGATTGAGCCCGGTCTTGAGGCCAGTGGTGCATCTAAGTTTTCTATATTATAGGGTTTGGAATCAGTCTCCATATCCATAGTGAAATTAATGATGTCCGATGAACAGTTTACTTTACATTGGCAAGAAGAGTTTATTAATAGTGACTTAAGTCTTTCTTCATTATAATGGGACTACTCAAGTAAAGTGTTCAACGCTGATATATGACTGGATATTTCTAGTTGTGTCAGTTCATATTTTTTGGTAACTGATTGGAGGGAGGCATGTAAATCTGTAATTTCTGACTGGAGACTGCATACCTCTGCCTCATATGAACATATTGTACTTTCCAATTCCTTGGTACAAGTTAAATATTTGTTTTCTATAATGATTTTATTTTTTGCAGCTTTTGATAGTTTTCAAACATATTTCTTATTTTTTAATAATAATTTTCGGGTTTTTTTAATGTATTTATTAAGTTTGATATATTTTTTTCGTTTATTTCTGCTTCCACATGGTAGTATTGCTCAGAGCCGTGTTACCGTCCAATTGCTATTATTTCCGTTTTCTCAAAAATTATAGAAAAAATTATAAATAAAACTTTGTATTCATATTTTGAAAAATTTAATCTATTTTCTGAAGAACAGAAGGGATTTAGAAAGGATTTATCTATTAATTTAGCTATTTACAATTTTTTAAACAAAATAGTCTTAAATATTGACAAATCTATACCGGTGACAGCTCTATTTATGGATATCTCTAAAGCCTTTGACTGCGTTAGACATGATATTCTAATAGAAAAATTGAATATATATGGGGTAAGAGGAAGTATCCTTAATTTGATAAAATCCTTTCTTACAAATAGGACCCAAATTACTCAAATTACAAGAATATGTGCGAAAACAAAAACAGAGCTTACATACTCTTCAAAACGTCGAAAATTAGAATATGGCGTGCCCCAGGGCAGTGTTCTGGGGCCTCTTTTATTTCTAATATACTTAAACGATTTCCCTCGCTGCATAAAGTACCCCATGACTCTATTCGTGGACGACAGTACTGTCGTGTTTACCTGTTATGATCTTGGTAGTTACGAAAATGACATAAATGAAAGTTTAATTGACATTATAAATTGGTTGACATCTAATAATTTACTCATAAATCTAAAGAAAACACAAATAATGAAATTCCAGCAAAGAAAGCCTCTATTAAAAACATTAGATATCAAATATAATGGGGATAAAATTGAAGATATTGGAGTTACAAAATTTCTAGGTATATACATCGAAAAAGATCTTAAATGGGTAAAATATTTAGAACATGTCTGTAGAAAAATAAATCAATTTTCCTATGCTTTATATACTACCTCTAAAGTGGTTAATGAAAAAGGTTTGTTAATGGCCTACAATGGTTTCGTAGTTTCTACCCTTCGTTATGGTATCATATTCTGGGGCAACTCTACTATGCGTGAATATATATTTAAGGCGCAAAAGAAATGTATCAGAATTATAGCCAATATACGTACAACTGAGAGTTGTCAGCCGTATTTTAAAAAATATAAACTTCTTACCTTTCCGTGTTTGTACATATACGAAGTAGCATTATTTGTGCGATCAAACCTACATTTGTTTGAGCGTTTCAACACAAAAAGACTAGCCGACAAATTATGTTGTGTTGAATCAAAAACCACCCTAATTAGAAAAAATGTTTTTGGTATGACAACTAAAATATACAATAAACTACCGCAGAGTCTTAGAGAAATAGACAGCATTCAAAGATTTAAAAATGAATTAAAAAAGTATTTGGTTGATAAATGCTTCTATACTATCGAAGATCTCTTTCGTGAATGTAAATTTTAAACATAATATGTATCTAATTTATTGCCGACTTCTAATAAACTTAAAAATTAATTTACTATTGTTATAATAATATTATTCTAAATGAATAACGTACTATGACATGTTTTAAATATTTTTATGGAGAAATTACTACATACCTATTTACATTGACATTTTAATTTAATAATGACATTTTTATACATAATAATTTAGAATAATATTAATGAATTCATTTTACTACATTATATTAATTATTGTTGACTGTATAATTCTTTTATGACCTGTTTTAGACTGTAATAATTCTCTATTGTTAATTTTGCATGCCAACAAAGGCCTATGTGTTGAACCTAATATCAAATATAAGACCTAAATTATTGTAACACACATACGCAAAAATAAATGAATTTGAATTTGAATTTGAGCCTCCTCGTACTCATCCCTACACTGGTCGAAGCTGTCCACAATGCCTTGTAGTTGAATGTTTTTATGACACAATTCCTCATAATTTATATTTAACTTTTTCAGTTCATTTTTAAGGTCACTATTTTTTTAATAATCTTTAACATTTCTTTTTCATGATCATCGCGTTCAGAAAGCAATATTTCATTTTGATTTTTGCACTCCTTGAGTTCCAGAAGCGTCAGACGGAGTTGCTCCTCAGTCTGACGAGCCAGGTTTCCTCTAGTCATCATGATGTGAAAGCTGATACGAGAAGCTTACCAAAAGTTCGAAACGTAATATTGGTGGAATTTATTGCTAATTTAACGCCATTGAAGGTCAAACAAACGTTAAACATATTTGTTCAAAAATATAAGTAACTAATGGGTATTTTTTTCGTATACAGAAAAACGATCACTGACCTTATTCCTCGAAATGTTTTTGTAATGAGCAAAATTAAAAAAAAATGGACAATCCCCATTGACAAAAGACTGAACGAAAAGGAAACATAAGGATATTAGGTAATCAGTATGGAGAAACTACCGCAATTATGAGTTAATAGAGAGCTGTTGCATACTTTGGGACTCTCACTACGTCGGGAAAATATTGTCACCCTGGGGTGACAATATTTTGGCACTGCTGCTATGAGATCCTGTAAGATACCTTCGGATCTTGGAAAAAGGCCCTGTCCTTTAAAACTATCCTGTAGTTTTTGTTTCCTGAAAAATACAGCTTCCGCGTAATGACCGAATTTCGGTGAATCAAAGTAAAATATTTTAAAGTGTTTCCAAAATTTTCAGTATTTCCCGAATCATACCCGAGTTAGAAATGTAAATCCCGTCGAAATAAAACTACCTGCACAAAAAAACCTTCCTTTGGCAAAAACTAGAAAGTAACTTTTCGCCTAACGACAAAAACAATCATCGAGCCCGCTAATATTTCCGCGCTCACTCGGAAAATAGTTCAAATAGCCTGAGTGGAATATACAATTTTTCACGTAAAACCGTATCCCCTGTGTACACCATTAGCGCGCCTCAACTGTCAAAATACGTAATATAATCACGTAAAAAGCGGTACTGAGTCTGTGAGAAATCAACAGTTTTGCGCGCGCCAGTACCCACACCAGTCTCGCCCCGTCCACCGAGAGGTACGCTCGTGCGGACAAGCGTATAGAACGGAGGCAAATTTGAATTTTGAACTTTTTTTTCGCAAACTTTTCTGACGATAGAATTTGCGGTGAGCCCGTATGATGTGGAGTGTAGATGTAGGTTAGTGGATGCGATGACACCCAGATTTTGAACGTGTAACTGCCAGGTAATATCAATTTGTTATTTTATATCTATTGCATTATAAAATTATATGTTTATAGTTTATAGTAGTATTTGCTAATGGATTTTAAGGCACGTTGTAAAAAATTGTGGAAAAAATATACGAGCAGATTATAGCGAATCTCAATTTTAATTAAAAACAAACACGCGCTTCACATCGCCACGTTACTTTAATTTTTTTTTATATTTTATACAACATAAAATATTTCATAACACATAGCTACTGATCTAAAATCATACGCTTAGATTATTTTTAACCGACTTCAAAACAGGAAGCTATCAATTCGACGCGTATGTATGTAATATTTCCAGAACTGTCCAGTTTTTGTATGCTTCTGAACAAATGTGCCAAATCTCAAAAGTGTATGTATGTATTTATGTATGTATGTATGTTTTTATGTTTGTGCACGTATATCTCCGGAACTGCAAGTCCGATTTGAGTGATTCTTTTTTTGTTGTACTAGGTATTGTTCAACTTTAGTCTTTTTTTAGTTTTTGTTTAATCAAAATCGGTTCAGTCTTTTTTGAGATAGGATTCCCTATCAATCTATTTAGTTCTTAATTACGTACAATTTGAAGTCGGTTTTATCTTTTTAAAATATTATTGTTTACGCGTTTTATTTATTTTTTTTATGTCGTTATTGTAATTATTTTAACACCTCAAGAGCTGACTAGAGTTAGAAATATTTAAATAACATTACACCACACAGTATTACTTTAGACATTTTAACTAGACTAATCTAGTTAATAGAATCAGGCGTTACTTTGCGGAAATCCATAGCTTAAAATTTAGTTTGTTATTATTTTTAGCAATACTCGTATTCCGCGAAATAATCTTTTCATCGGTCATCGGTCTATTCATCATCAGTTCTCGAGCTTTGGCAAGACTAGCAAGATATATATTATAAGTATTATAAAGACAAAAGCTTGTGAGTGTATGTATGTTTGTTATTTCTTCACGTGAAGCGATTTTAATAGGCATGGAGTTAGCTGATACCATGAATTAACACATTAGCGTTTTACTGCGGGAAAATTTCACAATTTATTATCCCTAATAAATCACAGGCAATACCGCGGGGCACTGCTAGTTGATAAAGTGTAATAAGTAATAATAATCTATGGACGCTTCACACCACGTCAGTCTGGCCCTGTGCTAAGTAGGTACCTGAAGGACTTGTATTATGGGTACCAGACAACGGAAATATATTTAATACTTTTATGCTATACATATATTTAAGATTTTAGTATATAATACACATATTTAATAGACATCCATGGCCCAGGAACTTTGAATTTTTTTTGTTCCGTCGGCGGGATTCGAACCCGCGACCCCCGGCTTGAGCTGCCCGCCAACTGAGCCACATAGGTCGTCAAAGTGAAAGAAAAGTATAGACTATCGTGTTGAGAATAATATCATTGCCACTATGCAACTAATTTCAAGATCTCCGCACAATGTTCCGGAATCGATAGTCACTTATCTATATCCTGTATGTTATGGCTCCTGTAACATCTATACATACATATAAATAAAATTTGAGTGTCTGTTTGTAATATTGAAAGAACCGTTTTTTACTAAATGCATAAGAATGTATATAGGGTACAGCACCAAAACAATATTTTTTACAATTTTTGTCTGTATGTCTTTTTGTTCCGGCTAATCTCTGAAATGGCAGGAGCGATTTTGACGGGACTTTTTTAGGCACATAGCTGATGTAGTAAGGAATAACTTAGGCTACTTTTTAACCGACTTCCAAAAAGGAGGAGGATATATTTCACTTTTTTTTTATAAAGGAACCTTCAAAAGGGGACTTTTTTTCTTTTTTTTATTATCTTTGTTATCACATTTTGCTGACGCGGACGAAGTCGTGGGCAACAGCTAGTACTGGATATATAGATAAGTGATATCGAGTAACAAGTAATCTTGGGTGTCGGGACACCTAATAGGTATCAAACTTTACAATAATATTACCGAGGCGTGTCAGGACACGGCTCATGAAAGGGTCCCGTAGATATTTTACGTTTTTGTATATGCTCAGCGTGTTATTGCATGTTCTAAAATACGTTTACCCTTATTTTATTTAATTAAAGCGATATCTACTAGCAAATATAGTATTTACGGTAATTTTATTATTTGTATTTATTATTTAACTAGCGATTCGCCCCGGCTTCGCATGGGGTATAAAACATAATATAGCCAGTAGCCCCTGAAAAAAATTATTAAAATCGATAGCCTCAAATATTATATGAGGATGATAATATTATACTATGTATGATTTACACTGTGACTCACGTAGTCTACTTCTTATCTGTGCCAAATAACATAAAAATTGCTCCAGTAGTTCGCGAGATAAGCCCTTTCAAATAATTTCCCCCCGTTTTTTCCACATTCTCCTATTAGTCTTAGCATGATAAAATATAGCCTATATATAGCCTTCCTCGATAAATGGACTATCTAACACTGAAAGAATTTTTCAAATCGGACCAGTAGTTCCTGAGATTAGCGCGTTCAAGTTAGCCCTTTCAAATATTTTTCCCCGTTTTTTTCCATATTCTCCTCTATTTCTTCGCTCCTATTAATATTAGCGTGATAAAATATAGCCTAAATATAGCCTTCCTCGCTAAATGGGCTAACACTGAAATAATTATCAAAATCCGTTGCATAGTTTTAAAGATTAAAGGGAACAAAGGGATATGAGGGAAAAAGGGGACTTTGTTTATATAAGTCATGTATAGTGATGTATAAGTCAACAAATGTTAGTTTGATGTTCTTCAAAAAAGATCTATCCGAATATACAATTTTAAGTGTTTAATTTATATTTAAAATGACGATGGTCCACTAACTGCTTGTAAAACATCATATTCTGTACTAAACACAGTACATTCTCACTACTAACTCATTTTATATGGTGCCTCTTAATCAAACACAAGTTACTTAGACTAATTCATCAAATTATAAACATACACTCCCGAAATATAACTCGAAGTCGGGTAGATATTGTATTGTCTTCACCGTCTGTGATTGGGCTTGACTAACTATTGTATTGTAGCAACAGTCTGTGCACAATACAAACATACGCGGTAGCGTAACTCAGTTCTGTTCTTCAAATCAAAAATTGTGCACAATTGTGAGAATTTTTACGCACACGCCACGTTTAAACAAATTCTGCTCTCGGAAGTTATCTTGGCTTTCCAGTATAATGCCGTCAGCGCAGTTAGAAAAAAAAAAAAAAATATTTATTCACACCAAGTGATACCAACTTGTTGTGTGTAAAAGTGTAATCTTTAAACCAAAGTAAGATGGCGCTTGCAATAATTTATTATTTTTCTGTAATTTTGTTACCTGTGTTTTTAATCTCATTTAACATAGAGCGCTAAAATCACGCTTACAATATTATGTGCACCAGACTCGAGCACGGTAATATTATTATATGAGGCTGGGCCGGCTCGACCGGAGAAATACCACGTTCTCACAGAGTGAGTTTACCGGAGGCCCAATCCCCTACCCTATTCCCTTCCCTATCCTCCTCTGTTCCCTTCCTTTCCCATCCCTACTCTTCCCTATTACCTCTTAAAAGGCCGGCAACGCACCTGCAGCTCTTCTGATGCTGCGAGAGTCCATGGGCGACGGAAGTTGATTTCCATCAGGTGACCCGTTTGCTTGTTTGCCCCCTTATTTCATAAAAAAAGAAAAAAACAGGATGATAATATTATACTATGTATGATTTACACTGTGCCCCGCGTGATAGCTGGGACAAGTTAGTGACAATGTTATGGTTAGCTAGTGATACGTGTTAACATAACAGTTATGTTAAATGTTAATGTTCCAAATGCGAATTTGAATATGTTTCTCGTGTAAGCTACTGTATAACAACCTTTAACGACTGTAAAACGAGACACAAATTAGAATATTTTCAGAAAAAGATAATATTTTTATGTAAGTAGTAATAAAAATCGGCCAAGTGCGAGTTGGACTCGCGCACGCAGGGTTCCGTACCAATATAGAGCAAAAATAGGTAAAAAATATATATTTTTGTATGGGAGCCCCCTTAATTATTTCTTTTAATTAAATTTTATTTATTAATATTCAAGCATCAGTACAACTAAGTATTTTGTGAACATTAATTCAAGTGCCTATATATTGCCATTATTGATATCGAGAATAAAATAGCATAAAAATGACGTTTGTTGTATGGGAGCCCCCCTAAAATAATATATTTATTTTGTTTTTAGTATTTGTTGTTATAGCGGCAATAAATATACACAACCTGTGAAAATTTCAGAAGTCTAGCTATAGTGATTCTTGAGATACAGCCTGGAGACAGACAGACGGATAACGGACGGACGGTTTTTACCCTTTGGGTACGGAACCCTAAAAACTATTTTTAAATATACTTACAGGGTTAACTTTTAATATTAAAATAACCAAAAAAGGTACAGATAACGTTTAAAAAGTAGTTGACGGCTTGATTTTGTTACTTGAAGCTAATGATGTTTTAGAGTCAATTCAATAAAATCATTGTTATAGGAAAACTAGCCGTTCCGGCAAACGTTTCTTTGCCATATAAAGTATTTCGCCCGTATTATTTTATTGAAGTGACTAAATAAGTATGTCACCATGAGAACGTCCATCGCTATTTCGTCGCACAAACAATGGACGCCGTCAGTCTCGAGTTGTAATAATTTACTATCAATATAAAAAGTACCCAGTAGCCAATTCTCAGACCTACTGAATATGCATATAAAATTTGGTAAAAATCATTGAAGCCGTATCGGAGGAGTACGGTGACTAACATGGTGACACGAGAATTTTATATATATAAGATAAGATAATGAATTCTTAATGTTGCACTTGCAAATTGCTGCACGCTTAAAACTGATAATATTCCCTATATTATTTTCTACTGCATAATCCCCTACTCCGCACTGGCGGTCTCCCCCTCCGTCTTACGAATTTTCGATCAGGTAACGTGTTCTGCCACGAGTAAAATGTTCTGCCCATCTCAAAAACAACGCTTTTCCTTCAAAAGCATATCAAAAACAACCCCTGAAATTAAATATCAGGATTTTTTTACTTTCCATCTATAACCGCAATTTTAACATTGTAAAAATATATTATTAACTAGATGATGTCCGCAACTCTGTTGCGCCAAAACTCGTTTATCGCGCGGGAGCCGTACATTTTTCGAAACAAAAAGTAGCCTATGTCCTTTCCCGGAACTCAAAGTATCTCCATGCCAAATTTCAGCAAAATCGGTTCAGCGGTTTGGGCGTGAAGAGGTAACAGACAAAACGCTTTCGCATTTATAATATTAACTATGGATTTTGTTTAACACTCCCACACCACAAACTCAGTTTAGTTTCTATCAGCGATTGAACTTAGAAAAATAAACCTTACTAGTCATTTTGTCGTTCGGCGAATGTTTATATTAGATTTACTGGGTCTATTGACTGTCCGCTTTACATTCATGAGTTTACATCGACAACATTAGCGTTGTAAGGAATTCACTTTTTAAAACACGATGTCAAGAGGAAACTTTTTGATTTTATAGTGATTGTGAAAACTCATATGGGTGTATCTATACTATATAATATTATAAAGCGGAAGTTTGTTTGTTTAAAAATTATTTCAGTGTTAGATAGACTATTTATCGAGGAAGGCTATAGGCTATATTTTATGACGCTAAGACTAATAGGAGCGAAGAAATAGAGGAAAATATGAAAAAACGGGGGAAATTATTTGAAAGGGCTTATCTCACGAACTACTGGAGCAATTTTTCTGTTATTTGGCACATGTAAGAAACGTAGACCACGTGTAGGATCATAGGCTATTTTTGTGGACTAATTTATCTGTGAAATATCTACGCGGGCGAAGACTATAGTTGCAAAACTTCTGAAAAATTCCGAATAATTCCGGAATACTTCTGGGAAAGTTTCTTTAAATTTGAATTATTCAAAATGAATTTAATAAAAAAAAATATGAATTTTTATTTATGCTGAAAAATCATATTTTGCATCAATCATCGATCGCCGCCGCGCATAGAGCGTCGCCCGCCGGCCGCTATCACCGCTTCGCACGCGCCGACTGCCACGGCGAAATATTCGACGGAAACATTCGATTGCGGGGTACGAATCTTTCCGCGGGGTGAGGGAAAACTTCTCCGGGGAGCATCTCCCTTCCGCACCGCCGTCGCCCGCTCGTACGGGCGAGTGAGTCGTGCGAGCGGGCGACGGCGGCGCGGAAGGGAGATGCTCCCCGGAGAAGTTTTCCCTCACCCCGCGGAAAGATTCATACCCCGCATTCGAATGTTTCCGTGGAATATTTCGCCGGAATAATTCAATGGAAATATACGTGTTTGTTTGTGGTTTGTGGTGGTTGAGTGAATTATTTGTTCAGTGGCACATTACGTACTTAAGTAAAATATAAATTGTTTATCTATACCTACTTCTAGGTTTAATATTATAAATGCGAAAGTGCGTCTGTTTGCCTGTCTGTCTGTTACCTCTTCACGCTCGAACCGCTGAACCGATTTGGCTGAAAATTGACATGGAAATACTTTGAGTTCCGTGAAAGGACATAGGATAGTTTTTATCCCGGAAAAATGTACGGTTCCGGCGCGATAAACGAATTTTGGCGCAACAGAGTTGCGGGCGTCATCTAGTTTTATCATAAATTAGTAATGGCCAATGGGATTGATTTATCTATACTTACCTACTTATTACTTACTTATATCCATACTATCCATACTAATATATCCTATTGTAAGTAAATCAGAATAAAAACCATAAAAAATAAACGAACTTATATGATTAGGTATTATCAAAGAAAAGTAACAAGCCGTTACCAGCCGCTATTTATCGCTAGTAATGATAATAAGCCAAAAAAGCCGTTTCTCGCCGCTTGGCTAATAATGTTAGTAACCGGCATCACATATTCTTAGATACACAACTAAAGATAAATAGTTTACAACTTCCAAGCGCAATTTTCCTCGTTATTTTTGACAGTTGAAATATTCCCAAAGTTTCGGAATATTTCGGAATACTTCCGAAGTATTCGACGGGAATAATTCGGAATCTTTCCCGCCAGCATCTATAGCGAAGACGCGCGGAACGTCTAGTGCTTATATAACTCGAGCTTCATTTTCACTAATTTAGACTTTACTTTAGGGATCCCCTTGGAAGTGCCTAGACTAACAATTAAATTACGTCATGACTTCTAAAAATTTTACGAACTGTAAATTCTTCCGCGATATCTACCCCGTGACTCAAAGTATAAAATGCTATTATATTACACTAAAACTCATGCAACGATTTAAATCGTAAAGAGGCTAAGCGGTAACAGATAGTTACAGAAATAAATTAATACTTTCACTTAAATACAAAGTATAAATTCTGGAAACCCCTATTTTTCTTACATTTAAAATAATCAAGTCACGGTGTTTGTTACCAAAACCGAAAAGATTGGAGGAAGGTTTACGAAAATTAAGCTTATCAGGCAAGTTTGAGAATCGGCCAACAAATTCATACCTAACTAAAAAAACGTAATTTTCCGGATCAGTTATATTTTGCATAGTTTGTTTTCAAGTTTCGTAAAAATGTTGTTTTACAATTCAGTGAGTACACGAAGCATGAGGCGCATAATGGTCTTCAAAGTTGACTCCAGCCTACTCGGATATATTTCGCTTGGGACTCAAACGGAATACCTAATGATCCCGAAAGAGACAGCATGATCGATTTGTACTCCTCAGATGTGACAAGAACGTGAAGAAAAGTGAAACGTGGTTTTTGTTGACTAAAACTTTTAGAAAATATTATTGGAACTATTTTAAAATTGTTCAAATAATATTTTCTAATAGTCCATCCTTAAGGACAGACTATTAGAAAATTTTATGTTTTTTTTATGCAATAAATTTTTATGCAATTTTATGCAAACGAGCAAACGGGTCACCTGATGGAAAGCAACTTCCGTCACCCATGGACACTCGCAGCATCAGAAGAGCTGCAGGTGCCTTTAAAGAGGGAATAGGGTAACAGGGGAGGGTAAGGAAGGAGGATGAAGAAATATATTTAATCCTTTTATACTATACATATATTTAAGATTTTTATTATATCATACACATATTTAATACACATCCAGACCCGGGAACATTGAAAACTTTTTGTTCCGTCGGCGGGATTCGAACCCGGGACCCCCGGCTTGAGCTACCAACGCGCTCACCACTGAGTCACAGAGGTCGTCAACGTCGTCAAGTATGGATTGAATGGTGTAATTTCCGGTTTCTGACAGTTTTTACAGGAAATTTTAAGTGCCTAAAACATTACACCGGATTTCTATTAACGCTTGGAAATAGCTTTAGAGATGCGTTAAAGCTTTTTCAGATAAGAAGCCTCTTTGACACGACTTTTCCGGAGTTCCCGCTTTGTAAGGGTCATACCTAAACGTGACGTAACGTGACGATGCATAATAGCGATACACACAATTGAAATATCAAATGGTGTCCATGCTGGCTATATATTTGAGATTTTATGTTATGCATCGTCAAGTCTCGCTACGGTTCGTTTCGATGTGATTTTTTCTCGCATGAAAGAGTTTTTTGAAGTCGCGCCGATTCACAACAACTATACACGTTTGTAATGTCAAGGGTATCATACTATTTGACATTACAATTTTATATTTCTTTTATGTGACTTCTCAAAGCATAATATATATTATCTGTGATGGTCGATGAGCCAACTATTTACCTTTATTATAAAGGTAATAACGAAGGAATATTTGTAATCAATCAGGGTTCTTAAGCTCGTAACATATGACAACTGTTTGGCACGAAAGTTGACACAATTTAAAGCAATATGTGCTACATATTGCTTTAAATTGTGTGTGTGTTTACACGTGGGAGAGCCATGCTTCGGCACGAATGGGCCGGCTCGACCGGAGAAATACCACGTTCTCACAGAAAACCGGCGTGAAACAGCGCTTGCGTTGTGTTTCGCCGAGTGAGTGAGTTTACCGGAGGCCCAATCCCCTACCCTATTCCCTTCTCTACCGTCCCCTATTCCCTACCCTTTCCATCCCTACCCTCCCCTACTACCCTATTTCCTCTTAAAAGGCCGGCAACGCACTTGCAGCTCTTCTGATGCTGCGAGTGTCCATGGGCGACGGAAGTTGCTTTCCATCAGGTGACCCATTTGCTCGTTTGCCCCTTATTTAATAAAAAAAAAAAAAACATAGTTCTGCCTGGTGGCAAGTAGATTGGAAAGTTTAGAGAAATCCTTATTAACAGGTTTGAAAACATTAGTCCAGCAGGTGATGTTTTGTGACACTAGGGTCTGCCGCCTAGTTGCAAACCTCACAAGCCCCAAGCGGTCGCATGCGACCGCGATAACAGTAGAATAGATTTCAAGGAATCCGCGATCGAGGGATTAAATACCAAAAACCCTCATTGTCCATGATTAACGAATACTGTAGACAAAATACACAATCAGCATCACGAGATGTAACTTCATGACGCATAAATTCTTATGGTAATTTGTGCATCGTACACTCGCGTCTCGTTTCCCACCAGTGTGACCTGACCCTAATTCGGATAAGAAGCCTCTTTGACACGACTTCGAAGTTCCCGTTCTGTAACTTTCATTTTAATTACTTTTGTCACCACTTATAAGTTGAAGGCTTTTTTGCACTGCGAACACCTGTCTTAATCAAAACTTCGCTGCAATTTGTTATTCTTGCAGTTGTTCAGGTTTCATAATGGGGAAAATCTTGTGCTCAAGATAAAAGCGTTTATTAGACGATTTATCGTTTATCTTAGCATAGTAATTTTAGACTTATGATAATTATTATAATATTTAAAAAAAAAATTTTTTTTCTTGAAATCTTTGCTCCCGCGCGGCGACGAAAAACTATTTTTGGCTTCTCATTTTACTAAACTCCAAAGTATACGACATTTATAAGTTTTAACATACATCAGATTTAAATACTGTATAAATATAATCAATTGAACGTTATCTTACAAATTAAATATTCCTTTCTACAGTACGTTTAGATTATGTTGTAGCATAATGTACTATTAGAGAAGTTGATTCCTAGGCAGATAACGGGCCTTGGGGGGCAACTAAACGCCCCCACATAGATGTGTTTGCCAACGACCAGGCAGACGCCCGCTGATAGAACTGCGGTGGCCCCACATTTCCCGTGGATCTGTCAGTAGCGGCGCAGAAAGGAACACGGTCGGGTTTTAGTGGGTAGAGCTGCGGCCACTACCATCCATCGGTCGCAGCGAGTCCCACATACCCCGGTTGTCCTCCCCAGCACTGCCGGGGATGCATAATGGCATATCCCGACCCAAAAAAAAAAAAAAAAAGGCAGATAACGGGCCTACGTAATTTGGTCGCGTTGTATCAAACTCAGCCGACTAACATTGAATTGACGGGGTCCGTCATCTACATCTCATATAAAAATTCTCGTGTCACAATCTTAGGCCGCGTACTCCTCCAAAACGGCTTTACTGATTTTAACCAAATTTTATATGCATATTTAGTGGGTCTGAGAATCGGCTAGTGGGTACTTATTATATTGATAAGTGCATTTGTTGAATAAATAATAGGAAATTATTACAAATCGAGACTGACGGTGACCATTGTTTGTGCGACGGGATAGCGATGGACGTTGCCACGGTGACATAAATAATACGAAATACTTTTTATGGCAAAGAAACGTTTGCCGGGACAGCTTCAATGGTACATTTAGCTTAAAAAGTAATGTAAAAGCAATAATCATTGTCAAAACGAATCGTAATCAAATTATCACACTTAGCGCTACGTTCGGAAATGCTCCATTTATTAGAAATTTCCCAGCTATTCTACGTCAGGTCGAACAAAGAAAAAAAGAGTCGAATGAAAAAAGAAAAAAAAAGCAGAATATCGAATCACCGTGCCACCGTGATTGCATATTATCACGGACTTGGATTTTTTTTTGAAATGTTGGAAAATTGATTGCGAGCGTGGACAAGTTCGTTTTGTGAGATATTAGAAAAGTGGTTGACCTCGCCAGTGTTTGCTGGTATTTTGCTTGGCACGAATGGACTCGCTTCATCAGAAGTTGCTATCTAGTTGAATTGGCCCACTATGAGAACAATTAGAAATATTTGACGTAGCCATAAATATTTCCAATTGTTCTAATGGTACAACATAATATTTTAATCGCGTGGCAGAATACTTTTCTGGTTTGGTTTTTGATCCCCATCATGGACGCGTTCACGTTACGGTCACAGTGATCTTGACTTCTAGACACATAGTTAAAAACAATAGTAGTAGTAGTAGGAAAAACGCCATGGCCTCACGCAGCCTAGGTTATTTCTTTGGGGATAATATTTGAGACTTCATTTTGGCATTGGCACACCACTCTTCTGAATCGCCAAGATCGACAGTGCGAAGCTACGCAAAACGCTGAGATGAGATGAGGGAACCCGAGGGACATGCTAAAACTGTTATTTCTCGACGGTTCTATAGAAAATATGACGCACTTAGATTAATATCGTGCGTCACATTTTCTACCGTTACCTTTACGGTAGTATATACCCATCCTTCAAAATATTCTTAACGGTAGGAGAACCACCATGGCTCCGTAATTCCGGCATCTCTGGTCTGGCCATAAATTGGGAACCAATTAAAGAAGACCCCTCATCGTCGCACATAGGGTCATTAATTTAAGTAATTAAAGATCAGCACACGATAGACGACGCTATTACTTCGATGCATTGATGTACCATATTCAGAAACATCGCATTTTTAATAACATTTAGAAAAATGTCTCAAACATGTCTCAAAATATATGTTTTATTCAGATAACTCAGATCCATATGATTGTTAGTAAAAACTGATCACTATGTTAGTATTCTAAAAATACATTTAGCTATTTATTATAAAGTTGATCAGAGGATAATCCCCGCTGTCGACTATCTCCCTCAGAACACTGTGGATGCTGCCGCGGACCCTGGCCAATAGCGATGCAGTCCTTTTGCGGAGTATAGCCTCAAAACTATCTACATCCGCAGGCGCAAACATTGTTGAGGCACTACTGAGACGATAAACGTGAAAATATTTTGTTGAAGTTCACAAAATACTATATTTTCTTTCACTTGAATATAATATAACTCAGTAAACACCTACGAGACCTACCTTGAAGACCTACGAGGGAGGGAAGCCAGTCTCGCCAAGTTGGTCTAATTTGGCGCCATTAAGATGTTTCTTAAACAATGGAGGAACTTAGCAAGTTAACCGAACAGTAGTCCGACCTCAGAACATTACTTCTATAATCTGTGTAAAGTAAGGAATTTTACGTTTAAATATTATAATAAAAACAACAGCATGCCAAAAATCCTGATAACTTTTTAACGCTGTGTAAGGGCTCCGAGTTCCTTAGTTGGGACATCGATGTGAGGGCAATTTAAAGGGAGCCATTTTTAACGTCACGCTAAAATAACCATGGACGGACATTTTTAATTCAGAGGTCACTTGTCCGTGTCAGCTCGTAATTAAACTTTTGTTTATTAGCTGACTTTAATGGTTTACATTTAAAACGGTTTTCGCCTCGGTGGATTAAATGGTGAAAATTGGTAAAGTTGGATAGCGGTTCTTGGTGTCAATTAGATACCTATCTAATTCATCTGACAAGGATAATTTTTCATAAAACCTTACCAAAAGGCGTCAGTTCAAATGTTTTAAGTCAAATGTTATCTCATATTGTGTGCTTATTACTTGAGCTAAATGCCACAATGTTTAATTGTATATTTCGCATTATATTTCTCATAATTAAAATCACTATGGTAAGGACAATTTAAGGTGGCACCAGCGGTCATTGACCTTTCTAGTCTAGGAGCTATGTTAAAAATACTCGCACAGCATTCTGTTGACTTAAAAATAAAATTGTATTCTTGTTAAGAGACAGACTATTATAGTTTCATCGGAAAATGTCTTGGTAACCTCTTCGTATGATAATGTTCAACTATTTATGAGTTTGAACTTTGAAGTAATATAATTCATATTGTGTTCACACCGTGCATGCAAAATACGATATCACTCTTAGACTAGAAACATAACTCACTTCATTGTCAATCGCGATTTGTGTAGAAAATGACAAGTTTTTTGACATGACCGCTACAGACAGAATTCTGCGATTTAAGATTAACTCCTTTATAATATTATGCTTTTAACAATGATAATATTATTTATTTTAATCTTGTAAACTTATTAAGTGTAATCATAAATAATAATATTATTTACGATTACAATATTGAATTAATCCGCTTGGTATCAGATATACTTATGAATTGAAATTCTAAAAGACAAAGCATTTTGATCATCAAAATGCTTTGTGTCAAATAATTATCACATTTTCTGTTAATATTATTAACTACGAATATTTCAAGCGTCTTCTTATAATATTAACGGTTATTATCTATTATTAAATTATTTAATGGATCTGATAGTAGTTGTCCTGAACACACGACTAAAATTGAAAACTTTCGAAATAAGGTGTTACAATCTGGACTATTATATTAACAAAAAAGCTACTTAAATAGATGTTGACGAAAGTAGTAGTAAAATCTAGTCAGTTATACCAAAATCATTTCCAGTCGTTTAGGAAGAGTATATTATTAACACTTTGAGGCCAATTACGTGTATAGACGTGATAATAATAATAATAATATCTATGGACGCTTCACACCACGTCAGTCTGGCCCCGTGCTAAGTAACTGAAGGACTTGTGTTACGGGCACCAGACAACGGAAATATAATATTTAATATTTTATACTATACATATATTTAAGATTTTAAGTATATGATACACATATTTAATACACATCCATGACCCAGAAACATTGAAAACTTTTTTGTTCCGTCTTCGGATTTCGGGATTCGAACCCACGAAGCATGAGCGTTGCCAACACGCCCAACGACTGAGCCTCGGAGGTCGTCGATGATGACCTCCGTGGCTCTTTTTAATTGATGTTAAATACTAATAATATTTAACATCAATCAAAAATATGTTTTCATTCGCCGATCACGTCATGCCGCGTGATCCGATTTCCGTATTGTTTATATGGACTATCACGTGTCTTGCCGTGTTTGGACTTTATTGAATAGAAAACCACATACCTACGTTAGGAACACACATGCAAAATTAGTTTAACAACCTTTTTTGGCGTCCTATTGTTCCCTATTCATTAACATTTAAAAATAATAATCACTAACACACTTACGAGGCATTGCTTTTATGTTTAAATAATTTGGAACCAATTAAGTACAATAATCTTTTGCAGTAAAAGGAAGTGTTAAAATTGTTACACCATTCCGTTAATATTTTTGGTTTGGTTTCTGGTTTTCTAACTGTAAACAAGTTTTGTTACGAGCTCCTATCTTTAAATAAAATTATATGCTTAAAACTGAAGAAATAGTTACTTACTTAGTGTAAAATTGTGGTTATAACTGAAGCTTAAGTGTTAAGTGTAGAAATTATACTTTACCGACTGTAAAAGTCGTACATTTCACTGAAAAGGTACGTGATCACAACGTTATTTTACAACATTTTTGAATTCCTTTACAAAGAATCAAACCAATTAAATTAAAATTGCAATAACGGAGAACGCAATCGCACAAGCCATTGGTTGAACAACTGATTTTGACAAGTGACAATTAGCCGTCAAAGCGTTACGTCAAGAGCATAACTGAGCAAAGACTATTGTCTTTGCTCAATAATGCTCAAAAATATTATTATTTTTTACGTCAAGAGATTTAGAACAAAGAAATACGCATATATCCTTTATAAATTATTCTGTACAATGGATCCAAAAATTAAAACATGTGCTGGATGTAAGGCCAAAATTGTGCAAGATTTTATTCATTGCCGAAAATGTAACAAATCATATGATCTTGAATGCGCCGGTATTTCCAGTAAGATGCTTCGTGGCAAGAATAAGGAAAGCTTAAACTGGATATGTCACGAATGCATTAGTAAACAACCAAAGTCGGGTAATGTTAATACACCTGTACGCAATGTTAAAGACACTACATCTGCATCGCCTACCTCTCCGACCTCACAAGCTACTATTAAAGATACCACCGATTCTGATGACATGAATATCACCTTCAGAAGCAATAATAAGAAGGTGACGAAACAAAATGACCTTACTTTATCCGCCACGATGGACAATATGAATATAAATCTTGTTGCTGCAATCAGAGATGAAGTACTTAAGGCATTGAAACTTGAATTGCCAGTAATGCTGAAACAAGTCATAAAATCTGAAATAACTGTTTTCAAAGAGGAACTTCAAGAGCTGCGTAATTCTGTTGACTTTATAAGCGCTAAACACGATGAACTAACACAAACCACAAATGCTTTAATAGAGGATAATAAAACATTGAAAAACGAAAATCTTACATTAAAATCCACCGTTAATGATCTAACAGAGTGAATAACCTGGAACAGCATTTACGAGAAAATAATCTTGAAATTCACGGCATACCTGAACATCGTGGAGAGATATTATCAAACATAATACAGCAGTATTCTAATGTCATTGGCCACAAGTTGAATGATGGTGATCTGCTTTTCTGCACCAGAGTAGCCAGACAGAATAAGGAGAGCAAACTACCCAGAACGATAATAGCCAAATTCAGGAATATAAAATGTCGCGATGGTTTTTACTCTGCAGTTTACAAATTCAATAAGGCGAATGCAAATGACAAACTGAATACTGCTATTTTAGGACTTGGCGGAGAACGCAAACCAGTCTATATATCGGAACATCTTTCACCTGCCAACAAAGCACTTCATGCAGCCGCCCGCCTCAAAGTCAAAGCATGTTCCTATAAATACATTTGGGTTCGAAATGGACGGATCTACGTTAAAAAAAAATGAGAACTCCTCAATAATAGTAATTAAGAATAATGACAGCCTTGAATTGATCCGCTGATGCCTTTGATCAGCTTAATTATTATTGTAAAAGTTATTACTTAATTAAATATTACAAATGGCGTTATCAATTTACTATGTACTTTATAAAATGTTAGAGGGTAAAAGACAAAGATTGTTGATGTATATAATGAAATAATATCAAATAATTATGACATAATCAGTTTTTGTGAAACTTGGTTAGACGATACTGTTTTCTCACCTGAGCTAATTGATGATAGATATTATGTTATACGCGGGGATGGGGATAGAATTTTTTTAAATCATTATAAAAAACATCATGGTGGCGAAATTTTAATTGCTGCACTTAAAAGTCTAGACGTGGTTGTTCGTAAAGATTGGCAATCAGTTCTACTTGAGGATCTCTGGATTCAAATCAAATTAAACAAAAATAGTACATTTAATCTGTGCGTCGTTTACATTCCTGATTACATACCTTCTGATATTGTAGCAAAGTTTGCTGATACCTGCACGAATGTTTCTAACACTTATACTCTAAACACATGTATTATAGGGGATTTTAATCTACGTGATATAACTTGGGTAAAAGAATCTGGTTGTCCATCAAATTATTCTTGTGAGAAATCTAATTCTATTTACAATCTCATTCATAACACATCTCTTCGTCAAATAAATTATATACCCAATGCGAACAATAGGTTACTTGATTTAGTTATCACTAATAGTGAACTGATTGAACTATCATCAGCAATTCCCATCTCTTGCCAGGATAAACATCACCCGCCCTTAGATCTCAATTGGAAAACATGTATATCCAAGCCGTTGATGTTAAATCCATCCTTCGAAAGGTTTTGTTTCCGCAAAACAAACTATGTGGAATGCAATAATGATCTTCTTCAAATTGACTGGAAACAAATGTCACTCTCTCTTAGTTGTGATGAGTACACCCATTTTTTCTATGACACTCTATACTCATTGATTGAAAAGCACACCCCTAAGGCCAGGGCCATTCAAGGCAATAAGTACCCTCATTGGTTTTCTAAAGGCCTTAGAAGATTTTTAAAAGCTAAAAATAAGTATCACCAACGGTTTAAAAATTTGGGAACCACGCGATTATGATACGTTTTCTATGTTAAGAACTAGAGTTAAGAATATGATAAATGAATGTTTTAAATTGTATATCGAACAAATTGAAAATGAACTGACAACAAATATTAAAACTTTTTGGCGCTACACCAAATCAAAGAGGGCAACTGATCACATTCCGTGTAAAATGTTCTATGAGGATCGAATAGCTGATAAGGGTGAAGACATTGTGAACTTGTTTGCTGACTACTTTTCCTCAGTTTATGATGCAAGTACTGCTAATAACTATAAAACGTCCACTTTGTCCTCTTACACTTCGATAATTGACTTTCAAGTACAAACTTCTGACGTACTTAAAAAATTGAAAAAAATTGACTTATCTAAGGGAGCCGGCCCTGATGGAATACCACCTATTTTATAAGATTTTGCGCCTCAACTCTAGCATTACCTTTATCAATAATTTACAATAAATCTTTAAGTGAAGGCTGCTTTCCTTCCTTGTGGAAAATAGCACGTATCACACCAATTTATAAGGACGGTGGTCTGATGTCAAAAATTATTGACCGATTAGCATACTCAGTTGGTTTTCCAGGGTTTTTGAAAGTTTTGTACATGAACATATCTATAACTCTATTAAGAGTAGTCTCAATCCCAGACAACATGGATTTGTTTCCAATAAATCTACTAATACAAATTTACTTACATACACTACATTTATCTGTAATTCCTTCAATGAAAGCACGCAGACCGATTCAATTTATATTGACTTTTCAAAAGCCTTTGATAGAGTTAATCATGATATACTGCTTGAAAAGGCTCAACATTTGGGTATTCATGGTAATCTCCTCCGTTGGTTGTCATCTTATATTCGCAATAGAACGCAATTGGTGGCCTTAAGAGGTTTTGACTCGATACCTATTGCAGTGACATCTGGAGTACCTCAAGGATCCAATCTGTTGTTTCTTTTGTTTATTGATGATTTGCTTTTTATTATAGTGAGTGAATGTTTAGCATATGCAGATGATATAAAAATTTATCGACGCATCAAATGTATAAATGATTGTCTGACTTTACAGAAAGATATCAACTCTGTCGTACAATGGTGTAAAAAGAATCACATGTCGCTTAATATTAAAAAATACAATGTTATATCATTTACCAAGAGCAAAAAGGCTTTATTACATAATTATACAATTGATGACATCACAATAACTCGTACTAAAGTAGTGCGCGACTTAGGGGTCATGTTTGATTCAGATTTGTCCTTTAGACACCATTACGATGTCATATGCAGCATAGCAAGTAAAATGCTATCATTTATTATTCGAACTGCTAGACCATTCAAAAGTACTAAAACATGGATTGTACTCTATTCTGCCTTGGTAAGATCAATCTTAGAATATTGCTCATCAGTGTGGTCCCCAATATATCACATACACATTGACAGGATCGAGTCTATACAGCGTCGTTTTTTAAGATCACTGTGTACTAGATATGGGATCAGACGGAAGATCCCGTTATATGAGGACAGACTTAATAAATTCTCTTTAAAGAGTCTTGAAGGCCGCAGACAGATGTTTGACTTATGTAATTTACACAAAATAATTAACGGAACCGTGGACATAGAGATCTTGAATCAGATATCGGTTAAAATTCCTACCCGATCCTAACATCCCTAAGTATAAAAACAATGTAGCTAAGAATAATCCTGTTCAAAGAATGTGCTCTCTTTACAATAGTATTTGCTCAGATTTTGACATATTCCATAGTAATATATACTCATTCAAAAAAGACATATTAAAATATAACTTAAAATCCTAATCAATAATATAGTGACATATCTATGACAATAATAATCATTAATAATTAATTATATTATCTATTCATGTTTATAATAATTATCTATTTGACATCTATTAAATTACTTATTAAGATTTTGTTTTTGTGTGTACACATTATAATTCTGACTTTTTGCTATATTCCATTGACATGTTTAATCTTAATATAATTTAATTTGCAATAATATCTCAATGTAATAAAATAAAATAATTATTATGTAATAATAGTTATCATAGTTTTATGTTATACTCAGAAATTTTGTTGCTAATGTAATAATGTAGGTAGGTACTTTGCTTGAAAATTATTGTTAGTTAACAATCACACAATATATAATTCATTTAAGTAATTGTTCTTCAGTTTAGTAGTTAATAATTTCATAATTTCATATTGTATTTTGTGGAGTTTTGATTATAAATGCCGTGTCACCTGCTAAGGTACATGAATAGAAAAAATTATAATAATTAATATGCTTATTTTAATGATATTTCGATGTATGTGCTGTTTGGTGTCCTGATTAAATAAATAAATAAATTTCGTTAAACGTTCATTTATATACAATGTATGCGGCGCAGTTTATTAACCCAAAGAGATGGGCGTTTAAGCGATTTAAGGGTAATCTCGTGTGATATTAAAGTGCTGGCATATACCACAACATTATTATTTTCCCTCCTTGATAATGCACGGTAAAGATTGGTTTAAATGTATCTCTATTCTCAAGTTTCCTTACTTAAGGCTAGCCTGTTTCCTTATCCATACTAATACAATAAATGCGAAAGTGGTCTGTCTATCTGTCTGTATTTTACCTTTTACTCGAAACTCGCGAAACACAGCGCAAGCGCTGTTTTAACGCCAGTTTACACTTAAGAAATTCTATTTCTTCATATTTTAGATGTCTAAAGTGTCAAAAATCTGATATCAGTTTTTGGAATAAGGCTGCTGGTATGAAAGTTTGAGTCCCGGGAGAAGACATGGGATACTTTTTATCTCGAAAAATGTACAGTTCCCGATAAATTGTTTTGAAGCAACAAAGCTGCGGGCGTCATCTAGTAGTAATCAATATTTAAGAGTTATTAAGATTGAAGTTATTTAACGATTACGTCTTATTACATTATATTATGACGACCTCAGTGGCTCAGTTGGTGGGATGTTGGTAGCTCAAGCCGGGGGTCGCGGGTTCGAATCCCGCCGACGGAACAAAAAGTTTTTAAAGTTCCTGGTTCATGGATGTGTATTAAATATGTGTATAATATAATAAAAATCTTAAATATATGTATAGTATAAAAGTATTAAATATATTCCGTTGTCTGGTATCCGTAAGACAAGTCCTTCAGGTACTTACCACGGGGCCAGACTGACGTGGTGTGAAGTGTCCATAGATATTATTATTATTATTAAATAGCCATCAAAAATATTGATCGACAATTAATGTGTGCGAAGTTTTCAGGGAAATACTAAAGAAAATATTGGCTGAGCTTGAGTTTAAGCAACTAAGTACAAAAAGTTAACAATTCAAAGTTAACTTATGATTGTGTATCTGAAAACTGCAATGTGATATCGTATCGTAAGTGTCTAAACACACTAGGCCGAAAATACGCGGCCGAAGTTCGGCAGGATTACGCCAGCAATGCGCTACGCATACAATAATATTATAACGCGACGTAATTTCGGCATGGTGTGTCATCGGGTATATAAAATACCGAATCATACCGAACTTCGGCCGCATTTTTTCGCCCTAGTGTGTTTAGAGACTTAAACCTTAACTGACATCAATACCGGATTGGATGAAGTAAAAATCCCACCCAGATCGCCGGATAAGCTGCTATTTGTACAGTTCTTTTGTTCTTTCGTTGGTTTTTCGGTTAAATAAATGGACTAAGCGAAAGCAAACATTTCCTATTTACTGTAGAGAACGTTTAAATTATACGCCGAAATTGAGTGGGTCACTTTGAGGAAGTAATTGTATTCACTTAGCTCTGCTTTTCACGTGGGCGGTTTCATTACTAAACCTTATATACCTATATAACACTGAAAATTCTCATGTCACGATGTTACAGAATTAAGGGTCAATTCAGACCGCAACGCGACGCATTTCTAAAGTATGGATTTGACAGATTTGCGAGACGTCTCACCCAATTGAAGTCTGTCAATTCAGTACAAATTTAGAAATGCATCTACGCGTCGCGTTGCGGTTTAAATTGACCCTAAGGTTCGATTTGTATGCGACCGCCCGAACGCGCGGTTCAGCGGCAACACCGCCAGATCACAAGCTATTGTATGTACTCGTAAATGACAGCGCGGACGCGCCGCTACCGTACTTAAATAAATCGTTACTAATTGGTTGTCATCTCCGTTGTCATCATGTTCCGTTGGCGGGATTCAAACACGCGACCCCTGGCTTAACCATTGATTGAGCCATAGAGGTCGTCGTGTTATATATATGTACATAAGAGGACATAATATTATTACATAAGATATGATCCGAGTGTGGGTCGTTAGCGTAATGTTACGGCTTGTATTTATTAAACGACATAATATTACTGATATAATTAGATTCTTACGTAGGCGTGAAATGATAATAATCTTGCTTACAAAATATATAATTTGTAGGCTCAAGGAGGAGGAAAAAAACGGTTGTTACATAATCTTATATATCAAATTCTCGTGTCACAATGTTAGTTACCGTACTCCTCCTAAACGGCTTTACTGATTTTTACCAAATTTTATATGCATATTCAGTAGGTCTGAGAATTGGCTACTGGCTACTTTTTATATCGTTAGTTATTTATAAGTAATTAATATTTATGTTGCTAGTTGTAAATATAATAACCTTCCTGCTATTTCTACTAATGGCTCAAGTTCGATTTATTAAAGTGATTCTCAAATGATTCTCAATCTAAATATCTAAATTCTGCAAGAACCATTCGTCCCGTATCTACATGAAGTTTAACTTCAAAATCAATAAGGCTTTTTATGATGCAATGACCAAGGAAGAACGGATTAATTTATATGTATTTGAATATTATCCCTATCGCATCGACAATCCGGATTCCGGACGCGATTAATTAATATTATATATAACAATTATTATTACATCAAGCATTACAATGTTTGAAGGTTTAGCTAAAATTCTATCATGCTCGTTCTCACATAATATTTAAACCTGATTAAAATCTCGTCTCTGGAGGCTGCGCGCGACACAATGTAAATCTTCATGCACCCGTGCATGCATGTGAAACGGCCATGTGAATTTTACATGAAGAAATTGTACGTGTAGATACGCCAACCCGTTTGTCAAAGGTACAAATGCGATTAGTAACATAGAATATCATTGTGCGAAAGTAAAAAGTTTAAATGCGATAGTATGTCTCTTACCTCTTAACCCATCAATTCCCAAGCGGCAGCCAGCTGCCGCATAGCAATTGAAAATTTATTGTGTCTGCGATACCCACGTTGGAGTTGTTAATGCCCAAACCCCTGAACCGATTTTGCTAAAATTTGTTAATGAGATACTTACGGAGTCGAAGGAAAAGACAAAGGATACTTTTTCACCCGGAGAAATGTCTAATTTTTTTATTGAATCTTAAATACTGCATTAGACAATTATTACACGGCCAGTCTGTCATCATTTGACTTTAAGCCCGGTCGCACATTGTCCGAATTCTGATCAGAAACAGTTGAATTTCGCCGGACCGCCACCCCGCACACTATCCGAAATATCCTTCCGGCGAGTTCGAGCTCACTCGGCTCAGTACAAAATGTAAGAGACAGCGCGGACGTTCAACTGTTTCTGATCAGAAATTTCGGACAATGTGCGGCCGGGCTAAATCTGAGCCTGTCGCAGGAATTATGTCTAAAAATAATAAAGTCAATATTTTGACAACTAAATATCGATAAAAAAGCTTTGAAAGAAACTTATATACCTAATTTAATTTTTTATTTGAGGTCGGATTTCAACCATTGGGTGATCTCTAGTACAATAATAATTATTCTATATTATGATAAATAGTTTTCTACTCAGCCATGACTGGAGTTTCGTGATCACTTAACTTTAATTTAATGAATATTTTGACAAAAAAATATTGTCAAAAGAGAAGTGACTAGAAGTGTATTTAAGAATTCAGCACACAGTATAAAAATTTAGTGAGCATAGCTGTTATAGCAGTCGTAACTGTTTTGTTTTTTGTACACCATGTTTACCCTTAGAGGTTGAAAAGCTAAATCATTTGTGGCTATTTTTTATCATCGGTGCCTTTTTACTATCAATATTGGACAATGGACATGTTTGTTCTATGTGTTTTTCTGACCTAGGCTGGACAAAACAGAAAACACTGTATCATACACATTACAACAAAGGTGCAAAAATATTGGTTATCTATTCTGTCTATCTTCTATAAAATTGAATTTTTAATTTGCTAGTGTAGCCAAAGCTCGATAACTTAATCGATTTAGCTAATAAATAATCTTGAAATATTCATAGAAGTCCAAGGAAGGTTTATATTGCCTATATAATAATAATAATATATTATATGCGGATATTATACGCGATACGAAGTTTGCCGGGTCATGAAGTACACAATGAGTAATAATTATAACCCCCACACCGGTTTCGGTGACGGTGGCCGCCGTTTCATTGAAATCAGGCCAGTTACGAGTTGACGTACGTAGTACGAGGAGAAATTTTATAGGACCCAAGTGTGTGCGCAATACACAAGAGCACTCGCTATTCCTTTTACTCTCATATACCCAGTAGGACGGAAGACCGACACGACCGGCGAGAGGTCAGGCGCAGGACCGACTTTTTACATGCCCATCCGACGCATGGATCATCCTACTTGTCAGACAATCAGGTGATCAGCCTGCATTGTCCTAACCGAACTTGGAAATAAAATGTTTCCAACGCAGGAATCGAACCCACCCTCCGAGTCAAGAGCCATGCTCTGAACCACTGGACCACGGAGGCGTTAATGAATGAGTAATATGTAGGAGTAGAAGGACTATTAAAACGGCTTTTATTCGGCCTCAAAGAAAATATGCGTAAAAAAACTCTCTAAAACTCACTTTGCAAATTGATAAAATACACAAAACGCGAGAAGTATCTGTCCCGAAAGGGCAAAGTTTAGTAACTCGAGTTTACAATATTCCATTAAACATCAAAGACGGAATCGCAGAAAATATTTCCATTTCCAAAGATTATCCGAGCGAATAATTAATTTAACTGGCCGGTATAGGTTCGTCCCCGATGGCATAGATACTAACCCAAGAGCCAGCGGCAGCCAGACTTGTCATTTTATAAAAGCTAAAAGTTTACCTGTTTATGACCCAGTATAATAGAGGTAAAAACAACAAGCTATGGAGTCTTAGTCGCGGTTACTTTAGGAGGTATCCAGTTCTGAAGGTCTAACTGACCATCGATAAAGAGTTAAGCTCAATTTTTATCTTATTTTCTTCTACGTCACTTTAGGAGTCTCGTCTTTTATGACAGTTGCTTCCCACCGCCACGTCAAAGTCTAATAAAAGGAACTTTAAGAGTGTCTGGCTGTCGCTGGCTCTTGGATTATACCGTGCGAAAGGAGGGGCTTATTTATAGCGGTCTTACAAATGGGTGAATTGCATGACGCTCGTGGATTTATGGATGGCTTGTGATTGAAAAATGTTAAGTTACATACCTTTTGTCTGCGACGGAAATGCGTCCTGTAGAATTCGAACTTGACTTTAATACATTTGTATTATGTACGTTTTCGCGCGGAGATAAGAATGTGTGCCTTTATTGGTGATCTGTATTGTTATATCTTTGATTAGTAATTTATTATTATTAAATTTAAGTTTTGAAATATTTTAACAAAAATATAATATGATTCCTATTTTATTTTCTAACTATTATTTTTTATGCAATATAAACGTTGTTCCTTTTATTATTATTCTTCTGCAAGAAAATGTTTAAATCTTGTAAACATTTACAAATCTTAATATATTATCACTATAATGTTGCACATAAAATGCATTATGCTACCGCTAAAGCGCATTTCACAAAAACCTTATACTTTACATAAAGTGAATAGCAATTTCATAACAAAGCAGTTTTAGCATTATAATAGAGTTTCATACTTGAAAAGCATCGGTTTTGCGTACAAATATTATTTTGTGCTTACAAATGACAAAGAAAAGCGTGGTAAGATTTTTTCGCACAAGTTTTCGGGCGGATTATAATAATAGGATGTGAACATAAAATATGATCAAGATAATACCCGCTGTTTTGTTTCAAGACCGAATTATGAGCATTATTAGGATTAATGTTGCTATAAATTCTAATCTTTGCCACCGAGTGTGTAAATTCGGTTACATTTTTCCCACACGCGTGCTAACTTTCAATATACAAATACAAATCTTTATTACCATAATCTTAGTTTACAATTTCAAAAGTGGCGGTCCCCCAAACTAGGCGCAGCCTGTGCTATGGGGGAATTTTTAACGAATTACAATAAAAAGAGTGCCAAAAAAAAAAACAGAAAATTAAATTTAAATTAACAAAAATATTCTAGGAATTTAAATTATTATATTTAATAACCGTAATGAAGTGCATTATAGGTGTGTATAAAACTGGGTATGTAATAGTGTGTGTGTGTGTGTGAGTATGAAGTAGAGTATGTCATATGAGGTTGAGTTATTTGTACACTTTAATTAAATTTTCTGTTTCAATGTATGACCAGGTTAGTATGGATTTTTTTAGCCTTTTGTACTGAATACTGTTTTAAATTAAATAAATTTATTAGTTTATTGTAAATAAAGGAATATAAAAATGTTCCGAATCTATAGGCAAATGATGTGTTAACGGGAGTACTGGGTATTCTGAAAATTCGTCTGCGTAACATTTGTTTATAAGTATTTTCGGATTTTGTAATGGATTTGTGTACTGATTCAATGACCCTAACATAATATAGTTTTCTAACACTTAAAACCCTTGTCTCCTCATAAAGTTTGTTCGTGCTTGTTTCTTCTTAGGTTTCTCCAACGCTACCTTTAATACGCCTCTTTACGCTCGCTCGAGCGGAATAAGAGTTGCTGAAGAACACCCTCCCCAAGCCAAGTAATTGATAAGGCACTGACATAATGAGAAATAGATGAGTTTTAATATATTACCATCGACCGCATTGCGTATATTTCGCATTACACTCATGAGCTTCCGTACTCGTTTGGACATTTCTTCAATATGGAATCTGAAAGTAATTTTGTCATCTAACGTAATTCCGAGATAGCGTATGATTGAATTTAACGCCTCCGTGGTCTAGTGGTTAGAGCGTCGCTCTCGACTCCGGAGGTCGTGGGTTCGAATCCCGCGTTGGAAACATGTTATTTCCAAGTTTGGTTAGGACAATGCAGGCTGATCACCTGATTGTCTGACAAGTAAGATGATCCATGCGTCGGATGGGCATGTAAAAAGTCGGTCCTGCGCCTGATCTCTCGCCAGTCGTGTCGGTCTTCCGTCCCACTGGGTTATGAGAGTAAAAGGAATAGAGAGTGCTCTTGTGTACTGCGCACACACTTGGGCACTATAAAATTACTCCTGCGTACCTGGCCTGGTTTCAATGAAACCGGCGACCGTCACCGAAACCGGTGTGGGGAGTATTATTATTTAACGCCTCCGTGGTCTAGTGGTTAGAGCGTCGCTCTCGACTCCGGAGGTCGTGGGTTCGAATCCCGCGTTGGAAACATGTTATTTCCAAGTTTGGTTAGGACAATGCAGGCTGATCACCTGATTGTCTGACAAGTAAGATGATCCATGCGTCGGATGGGCATGTAAAAAAGTCGGTCCTGCGCCTGATCTCTCGCCAGTCGTGTCGGTCTTCCGTCCCACTGGGTTATGAGAGTAAAAGGAATAGAGAGTGCTCTTGTGTACTGCACACACACTTGGGCACTATAAAATTACTCCTGCGTACCTGGCCTGGTTTCAATGAAACCGGCCACCGTCACCGAAACCGGTGTGGGGAGTATTATTATTATTATTATTATGATTGAATATCGTAGCATAGACGGACAGCTACAAAGAGTATTGTGTGATAAACAGTTCAAAGAGTGAATTTTTACGTTATTTAGAGAAGAAGGGGCCGAAGACGCAGTTTTGTGGAAGCAAAGAAATTTGGTTTTAGTAGTATTTAGGGAAAGGAGGTTATAACTTAACCAATTTAATATAATGGACATTCCGTCCTCAGCTCTTTTGCAGGTTCGTTCCCAAGTAGAGTCATGAAATATGATGGCTGTATCATCCGCATAGCATTGGAGGTCCGCATTTTTCAGTTTTAGAGCTGCAATGCCATTTATATAAAGGAGGAAGAGGGATGGACCAAGAATGCTGCCTTGTGGTATACCGTAAGTCACAGGACTCATATTACTTTTCAGACCAGCTATTCTAATATATTGGGTTCTATCGGATAAATAACTACAAAACCATTCTAATTGAGTCCCTCTTATGCCGTAGGCTTCTAGCTTTTTCAAAAGAATTGGTATAGAAATACTATTGAATGCCTTCGCTAGATCTAGAAATATGCCAATGCATTTCTGTCCCTTGTCTAAATATGAAGCTACTGAATTTGTGAGGAGTGTGACAGCATCCTCGGTGGATTTCCCATGCCGGAAACCGAATTGTTTGTCAGATATTATATTATTGTCCTCTAAGTACGAGACAAGTCTTATATTTACTACTCGTTCGAGTAGTTTTGATATGCTGGATAGTAAAGAGATTAGACGATAATTATTTGGATTTGATTTTGAGCCAGCCTTGTATACAGGCACTACAGCTGCTTGTTTCCATATTTTTGGAAAAGTGCCTGATTCAATGCTTAGATTAAAAATAAAAAAAGGCAAGAGGTTCGACTATATGTTGAGCTAGAATTTTCAACAGTTTGTTGTCTATATCGTCAAGTCCTGGTGATTTATTTGGATGCAGATTTTTTATTATATTTAGAATCTCTTTTGGATCAGTTGGTGTAAAGAAGAAAGAATTTGGAAGTGATGGAATTAAAGTAGACTTAACAGTTATGGAGTCGTGACTGTCGTGAGTTTCATTAAGGTTGACAAAAATATTATGAGCCAGTGTCTATATCACCATAATAATATTATATTTTGATTGCGAATCGAAAAGAAAATTTTCGTGATAATTTTATTCAATTTATAACCAATGACAATATGGAAAATATTAGAATACGCTCAGAAAATAATGGCACTTTAATTTTTAATGGTATATATTTAAAAATGAAAATGGTTTAAGAGCATTACAAATAAACGTAACTATAGCTCTACCAGGATCTGATGGCAAATTTGGATGGCAGATTTTCAAAAAATATCCTTGATTATTGGATACATTTTTATATTTGCATGTTTCACACAGAATCAGACTATATAAGGAAAAAAGGATCAAAATGTTTTATTTTAATCACCCCGGTATTGCCAGAGTCAATATTTACTCACTTTTTGCTATCAGATCCTGGTAGACTTATATTTATTACAATAACGATTTTATATTAAAACATACAGCAACCGCAGAAACAAATTCTAAATAAAAATAAAACCAGAAAAAAACTTTGTCTAATCTCGAAAACTAAACAATGTACTCTTTCCGATTTCGTTAAACAAGGAAAACTGTTGAGAAGCTTTCAATATACATCTGTAATATCCTCTTTCCTATCCTGTAACGATTAATATGTAGATTTCACTTACAGCGGCTTAAAATAGAGTCACGTACAACTTAAGTTAACACTGAGACATTACTGATTACAACAAGTCGCATTAAAATAGAGGCTTAAGTATAAAGACCTAATTTATAGTATGGATTTTTTAATATTAAGAGCTCACCTGACTCTAAAAATCAAACATCGTCCTTCTCTCTTCACACTCACGCCCGTCTTTCATATGCCAGGTGAAAAAGGACGGCGCGGAATCATCGCCGAGTTAGTTTTACTTGAATAAAAGACGAACTATAATGATTATGAAAAAAGTGTTTTGAGCAAATTTAGGTTTTATCAATACCTTTTTAGATATTAAAAAATATTAAAGAAAAGACAGCAAACTTCGAAGATCCAAGCAAAAATGTGTCTAAAACAAGGTTTTTTGTAAAAAAGAAACTATCGAGCATTTTTTGAGTAATCGTGTTTTCGTCTTGAGCATCTAATCTTTATGAACTGAAGTTACTTGTGTCAAAAAATCAGTTTTCTAGACCTTACAGATTTTGAGATCTACGTTAAAGTATGTAGTCAAGTTAGGGTCATATGGGCTCTTAAATATCTTCAATGTTGCATTCAAATCGGTAGATTTGAATGCAACATTGAACATATTTTGAGACAGGTCTTAAATATCAATAATAATCTTAGCTTATTTGAGAATCGAGACTGAGTACATAATAAACATTAAGTATTTTCGAGTATTGGAGATTTTTTATTGGCTAGCAGGTGAACCATAAATATTATGAAGGCGAAAGATTATATACAATAATATGTTACTTCCCCATAAAGTCTGAACTCAAACTCTGGCACATAAGTATTTGTGAATAGCCCGGTGAACTCCGTATCATTTCCCTCCTATTATAAACCTTGCCTAAACTTCCACGAAAAATTAAAATATTAAGACTAAATTTAGCCAAACTAGTTCAGCCGTTCTCGAGTTTAAGCGAGTTTAAGGGGTATGAAGATTTTTGTATGGAGCCTGGCCGACTTACTGTCCGCTACATGTGTTTTTTCGCGTTCATGAATTTTTTTTTCAAAAATGGATAGCTAACATCAATACAAACAAAAATAATCTTGGACAAATCCGCGTAAGGTAAGTAGGTAAGTAAGTAAGTTGCAATATCTTAAATTGGTAAAACTTTAGCAGCTCATATCTTCGAAATGTGACTCTTTACGTGGTTTTGTCTAAGATTATTTTTGTTTGTATTGATGTTAGCTATCCATTAAAAAATAATCGTGAACGCGAAAAACACATTTAGCGAAAGTAGGTCGGCCAGAATCTTCATACCCCTTTTCAAATTTATTTTAATTTGTATATAAGATAGATCTTGTCTTATCACCGCTATCTTAGTGTAACAAACGCTTAATATATTCACGTTTAAGTTTATTCTGCGTTACACTAAGTAAAGCCCTTCTGATTACATGCCAGTAATGCCTGTTTAACATGCCCCATGTAGATGAGGCTTAATTGATTCAGTAACTTTAATCGGCAACATCGAATAATTCACAGTCAATTTACTCGATAAATTAACATCAGATAAATATTATATCAACAACGAATTTGTGCAATATCCAGAATGAAGATTATTTATTTTAAAATAATATTATTACACTTTGATATTTTGTATAACTAATATTTAAAAGGTGGTGTGGGTGCTTTATGGTGTGTTTAGACCATAAAGTTAATATACCTAGCGGAATAGAGCAACAACCTCGAGCTGTCAAACGAGACCGAAATTGATTTTCATCTGTGTGAAAAATATGTGTACGTATGTCGTATACACTTACAGAAGCATGATTGAACATTAATTCTATGAGATTAAATTGTCAACGTGCGGCACGTGCCGACTGGACGTCAAAAAAAGAGTGCTGCTGTCCTGTATCACACATCTCTTTTTACCACCCAGTGTTACTGATAGTGACATCTCGCTTGCTCTGAACTTTGTTTCTCTATTCCGCTAGGTATATATATTAACTTTACAGTTTAGACTCAAAGTCTGTAGAAACACAACGTCATATAAACCCAGGCTCTAATTTCTAAACTACGCCATCATCACATCCTTTCACTAAACACCTAACCCCTATTATCTGTTATCTGGCATAACCCTGGGCATTTGTGCCAGTAATTAATCAAGGATACTCCGAAGATTGATTTGGGCCGTTAAGATAAACTCGTCTCAGCTTAATTGTTATTACTTGGACGTTTCGTGTACGAGAATGGTGTTTAAACTGTAAAATATTATGATTAATGAATAAATCCATACTTATAATATATTATATAAAATATAATTTTATATAACACGTCTTACTTGCTAGGATGTAAGTAGTTATAATAATATTATAAATGAAAGTGTTTATGTCTCTGTTTATCTGCCTTTTCGAATGCTAACCTCTTAATCTATTTTGATAAAATTCGGAGAGGAAAATTTTTTAAATCTCTGGAAATTGGATGTTCACATTGCCCCAAAATATTATATTTTCATCTCTTTGCATTTTGTGATAGTTAATACGATAGATACTTTTACTAGCTAAGTAATTCTATTAATTATAATTATCCAGGAGGCTACAGGAAAGTATAGTAAAGTAAATTAGAAAGTCATATTATATCAGAGCTTTGGCTCTGGAATTATCAAAGCATGCTAATCTCCTGTAGTTCCCGTATCTTTGTCGAGCCAGTCAACTGTGAAGCTTTTTGTTAACTTTGACGTGGATTATTTTTAACTTAAAATAGTTTAAAATACATATCTTATTTAGGTTGTAGAATATGTATTTTTACTGAAAGATTATTTATATAACAAACGAGCTTGTGCCCGCGGCTTCGCTCGCGTTAAGAAGTATTATTATATACAAACTTTCATCCCCTATTCGAACCCCTTGGAGTTGGAATTTATCAAAATCCTTTCTAAGCGGATGCCTACGTTATAACATCTACCTGCACGCCAAATTTCAGCCCGATCCGTCCAGTGGTTTGGGCTGTGCGTTGATAGATCACTATGTCAATCAGTCAGTCACCTTTGAGTTTTATATATATAGATATATTAATGCTTATAAAGTACTATTAGAGAAGTTGATTCCTATGCAAATCGGGGACCTAAGTAGTTTAATTGTGTTACGTCAAACCAAGCTCATCAAGACAAGACAGATCACAATTAACATTGAATTGACATATTCGACCAAATAACGTTGGTCTGTCAATTGCATAGGAATCAACTTCCTCGATGGTATATAGCGCAGCTTATTCTTAGGTTTTGATGAAAGTAAACAATTATTACACTGTGGAAGTGTTCGGTGACCAACACGACTGGCCAGCGATCAGGTGCAGTGCCGCCCATTTGACGCATGGAGCATATTCTTAGTAAATCAGGTGATTAGCCTGTATCCATCTAAACAAATATTTTATACAAAGGAATCGAACACACGACCCCCGAATCAAAAACATCGCTCTTATCCACTGAACGCTGAACGAGTATTCGAATTATAAAAAGTTGATAAAAATGCTATGCAATTTGCCCCGGCAGTCCCCGAGTGCCCACGTATTAAAAACCCAATAAGCATTAGGCTATCGGAAAGTTAAGGATAAAAACGGCCAAGTTTAGCTCAAGCCGGCTGAAGTTTAGGGCTCGGTATTAAAATAGATCCACCGGCAGTCTGCCAAACTCCGACATAAGGCTGCATAAATTAAATGTTTGGCAGAGGTTTTATTTGGATTATAGTTGGACTTAAAGTTTTGAGACTTATAGGCCATGACTTGACAGATATTAATATAAATTGGTGTGACATTGTTTTTGTTACAACAATATGACGAAAATAAAGTAAACTATTTAAAAAGACAAGCAACTGATGCTTTGACTTTGCTGATTGTATTAAATCTGTAGACGGAATCATAAGGCGAGGCAGAAAACATGTCTGGAGACATATTTATCTAAATATTTAAATTATTTCGAGAACTAAAAGTGGATGTGGGCTTTTTCTTAGAGCAAAAAGATGAGCATACAAAATATAAAAATAATTCGACCAGTTGTTTTTGAGGTTAAACGTTTACAGGGCGCTCAAAGCGAGAAAGATCAAAGGGGTTTGGGTAATATTGGCGTCATTTTCAAATCTCGCGGCCACTCACCAAACCGGCATATTATGAAAGAACATATCAAGGGGAGTAAACTTTATTATGGGGGACTTACAGCTAAACTAAAGGAGCCAAGATATTAGGCATTTTAAGTTCGTATTTTCAACTAAACGTAAATTCAATCATAACCTGAATATTCAGGAAAATACAAGAAAAACGGCGTTATTTATTAGCTTAAAGCCTTCCTCGACAAATGAGTTATCCAACACAAAAAGATTTTTTCAAATCGAACAAGCAGTTCCTGAGATTAGCACTTTCAATCACACAAACACTTCAGCTTCATAAAATTAGTATATAGGGTATAACAATACTAAGTGATAATACTTTAGGGTGTGTACTGTGTATGAGTCCCAGGTATAGAGTTTACTGTAAAAGTAGTAGCGCTGAAAGAAAACATATTTTTTGTCACTTTCGTATGGGGAAACTCTTTACGCCAGGGCGCTTGCCCATGCAGAAAGGAACACGGTCGGGTTTTATTGGGTAGAGCCGATTTCCCGACCCAAAAAAAAAAATTCAGAGTGAACTCAATACAAGGAACACATAAATCATAATATTATACACTTACCCTAACTAAAGTATTATCACTTATGTTACAACCTGTAGATATATACTTACAAGAAAAATTAATTATTCATTTCATCATTTACTTTTAATTTTAGTTATTCGTACATTTTAGAGAATGACTTAACCATTTAACATACAATGAGATTTTTAACTATTTATTTTGCTTTTGCAAAAAAATGCAAATCCATTTTTTCTCGAATTTCTTAAAGAGGACCTTTTTGATTTTTTTATATTTTTGTGTAAGTACATAGTTAATCTTCTTATATTATAAAAATGCATTTTCAAATGTGTTAGCCGCGCTAAAACTCGAAAACGGCTGAACGGATTCGGCTGATTTTAGTCTTAAAATATATTCGTAGAAGTCCAGGGAAGGTTTTAAAGTGACACGAAGTTCACTGGGACAGCTAGTATTCTATAAAACATTCTTATAGTTGTACTTCTATAATGAGTCGGGAAGTAGATTAAAAGCTGGACAAAAAATTCTGCCGAAAGCTGGTGGCGTCGGGCATCATACTACTTTGCATACAGCAAAATTCGCTAAATTGTGGAAATAATCGACATAATATTATAAGAACAACACCCTAGAGTCATTTTACCCACAACACATTAATACACAAGAACAATAATTATATTTGCCTAATATTGCATCCGGCCCTTTGAAAACCACTGTCTAATGAAATATAGTCTCAAGTCTGGCTATATTTTAGTCGGACGAGTGTTAAACTCAGTGTGAAAATATGTATGAAAAATTATTCATATTTGACGCGGACGAAGTCGTGGGTAATAGTTAGTGAGAAATATATATCCAACAGATTAATTTACCCTTTCTACGCCTGTTTGTTAAGGTTAGCTCCATAAAGTAACGTTAATTACTATTGATTTTGTGAACATAAGGTGCAAAAATAAATATACTAAAATAATCGTAGCTCAGCTCCGATATTACTTAGAACAATTTTTATTACTAATATATGTTTCTCTAATGTAGTGCTACAAAATAATTATGGTTTTATCCCTGGCCGCTGGAAAAAAAATGACGCCACAGGTCCATACAAAGTTACCCAATGCCCTTTGTTTGACAAACTTCAAACAAAGCTGCACACTATCAAATTGTTTGACAAACACGTAAAATTTGACAAACAATTTGATCGTTCAGGGTACTATAGCTTTGTCCATACTGTGCCTTTTTCTGTTCGTCAAGGGCATGCGTTATAGCGCAGTCAAAAACGAACGTGAGCCATGCTCGCGACGCATGCTCTCTGACGGTGTCCGAATCTTTCGCTTTGTTATTAAAAATGACAGTTGGCGTTACGTTCGTCGAAACATTCAATTATTGAATGCGCCAAAACGAATGTTGATTGAAAGAAAATGACGAAAATTGAAGACGAAAGCGCATAGTGTGGACATAGCTATTAGACAACAAAGATCACAACACGACATTTTTTTATTTTGCATCGCCACGTATCCTTTTTGCGTGAACTGATATCAAAACCCTCGTGACGTCAACGTCTTATCATTTTTGTCATACAGCCTTGATCCGAAATATGATATTCCAAATAGAATGGAATCCTTAAGGTTACCTTTAAATAAATCAAATATCGAATCCCGGAGGCCTCAAACGGTTTGACTTGCACATGTTGCGAGGGTCGGAGGTCTCACTTCATACATAATTCAGCAAATGAGATCCCCCGCTCTAATATATTGAGATATATTAACGTTGGATGTTGAGATAAAGAGAAAATTAAAGTGTGTAATGAAATATGTATTTCGCCGCAAATTGTTTTTTTTTAAACAGCTATTACCAGTTATTAGATGATCGGTATGCTTATAGTCTACTGCATCTCTATATGAAATGTTATTATGATCCTAAGAGATTTTCCCGAATCGATAGTAGGCATCAATATTGATTAAAGTTCAAAAAAATATTGCAAAATGTAAATTTCAAAAGAAAATAATAAAAAAAAAAACTTTTAATAATATTTATAAAAGTCTATTAAAAGTTTTACAAAAATACGATTTTGTAACTTATTTGAAATTAATTTTAAAAATAAACACAATAATTTTATTTAACTACTTGTAGATTTCCACAGTATGGCGTAGCAAGTTTACGCGTGTAGAGTTTGCTACGGCGTAGACTAGTTCGTAGACGTGCTACGCCGTAGCTTAGCAATGCTTCAGCGTAGCACATCTATGAAACCGTCTAAGGGTCAATTCAGACCGCAACGCGACGCTTAGATGCATTTCTTTTATATGGATTTGACAGATTGGCAAGACGTCTCTCGCAATTGAAATCTAAGGAAGCGCTTACACGCGCAATTATTACGTTAATAATTGCTCGGCGACACGAATGGAGCGATCTGGAGCAATTAGTGGAGCAATATAGAGCAATATCGCTAAATATCATATCGATCAAATATTCGATGGCCATGTGGCGTTTTTGTATGGAGCAGCGCGGCTGCCGCGCGGCTTGCGACCGCAACGTGACGAGAGGCGGGGCGCGACGCGACTAATATTTATATGGATTTGTTATGGTGCTCTTATACGGGCAACTAAAATTGCTCAACTCCTCTCAATCAATTCTCGTCAACTTTGACGTCATCGTTACAATGTTGAGTGACATCACTCAACATTGTATTGCGCAATATTGCTGCTTGTTGCCGCAAATTGCTTGATGTAGTCGTGACGTCAAAGTTGACGAGAATTGATTGAGAGGAGTTGAGCAATTTTAGTTGCCCGTATAAGAGCACCATAACAAATCCATAGAAATATTAGTCGCGTCGCGCCTTGCCTCTCGTCACGTTGCGGTCGCAAGCCGCGCGGCAGCCGCGCTGCTCCATACAAAAACGAGTCTCGCGGCAGCCGCGCGGCTCGTTTTAGTATAGAAGTCGCGCGGCTGCCGCGCCTGCACTACTCGCGACAATGTGACAGCAGATTGCTACGGTACACTAGTTCGTAGGCGCGGTACGCCGTAGCAATACTGTTACGAAGCCAATCCACATACGGTAACAATAGTTACTTTTGTAAACGTAGAGGCTTTATTTTATTAGAAAAGAAAATACTACGCATATTTTGTACTATCTGTATCTGAAGCAGATTTTAAATTATACATAAAAAAAATACAACCAAACTATGAAAAAAACTTAGAAAAGATTGTACAAATTTACAGTCATAATAATTAGTATAAGTCCTTGTTATTACAAGGCAAAGCAAGCAAAGTTTATATCTAGATTATTATCTAAACATAAACTTCGTTTTTTTGTGTTATCTATCACTTTAGAAATAAATGTTTCTTGCAAATAAAATAATAACCTTCGAGCATTATTATATCAGTGATAGGGGCAAATGCTCATGGCTCCTTTGTATCGTCCCTCAAAGCCTTCCAGAAGGCTCTATGATGCCTTGTTATACCGTTAGCTGTCACGCGTTTAATATACACTTCAAAGCAATCTTTTGATGTATATATGCTGAAAATATTTTTGGCTTACATATTTTTTTATTTGGTATTTTTATAAATTAAAAAAGGTATAATATTTAAGTCTGTAATCAATAAATCTAAGGGCCATCGCCCACGGGAATTTTTGTAGTGATTGCGCGTTTCGTAAGCGTTTGATAGCATTACTGTAAACGCCCGTGAGTTGCAATAATTACAACGCGAATGAAGCAATATCAACGCGATACTAACGCGCTATAGCACCGTGACTGCTATGTGAACGCGCGAAAGCTTTGTTATACTAAATTGCTGCAAGAAGTCGCCATATGTCATTGTAAATAATAGTGGGAGTTGTGACAAAATAATTACCTACAAATTAAAACACATTGTTATACAAGATGTTAGCGTAAACACCGCTATCCTTGAAACCATCAAATGAGCCGCTCAAAATGAACAACTTTTTCTATGCGAACAATAATGGGAACTAAAAAAAATCCGTCTTCATACCCATATAAATTGACGATTCGGGCATCCGTATGGGTATGAAGATGGCATTTTTTTTGAATTCCCAGCATTGTTCTCATAGAAAAAGTTGTTCATTTTGACGGGCTCATTTGATGGTTTCAAGGATAGGTGTTTACACTAACACACTGTATACATGTCTCACCAGTCATCCTATCCTACTAATATTATAATGGCGAAAGTTTGTTTGGATGTATGGATGTGTGGATTTATGGATGTATGGATGTTTGTTACTCTTTCACGCAAAAATTACTGAACGGATTTGAATGAAACTTTACAATAATATATCTTATACATCAGAATAACACATAGGCTACAATTTCAACTGACTTTCGAAATAGAGGAGATGTTATGTTCGTTTTTTTATCTTCAACGATTACTCCGCCGTTTGTGAACCGACTTTCAAATTTTTTCTTTTGGTGTACGTATAGTTTATCATTCGAATTTGGTACCATATTCATAAAAGCGGTGACCGGTATACTACTATGCAAATTACCTTCATCTTAATCATCATCACTATTGTAAACCGTTATAGAACCATGTGTCGTCCCGTTTTGACCCTATTATTGGTACTTTTCATAGTCTTTTATGATATATCACTTAAACCGCGGGTAGCACCGCGGGGCACAGCTAGTGTTGTATAAAAACGTGTCTCACGATTAAACAATTTTACACTCAAGGAAAACTTTTTTAGACAAAATAGAACAGTGTTTCTTTGAGCTGAGATATTTTGAAAAAAATAAGAAGCGTGAAAGCAAAAATCTTCAACATTCCTTTGTTCTGAGTGAAGGTACTTAAAAATTTCTTTGCCGACTCAAACGTCTAAGTGGTGCGGTGGAGCGAAACGAAAAAAATAGTTTTTTTGCTGCAGACGAGACACGAAAAAGTTTTTATTTCATTACGATACAAACGATAGTTTGTAGTTTTGTGAAAGACGAGATGACGCTCGCAACTCCGTTGCGCCTAAATTCAAAAATTGCGCGGGAACCAAAGTATCCTATGTCCTGTCCCGGGACTAAAAGTCTCTCTATACTAAAGGTTAGCAAAATCAGTTCAGCGGTGTAGGCGTGAAGAGATAACAAACAGACAGACACACTTTCACGTTTATATTATACGAGCTTTTGCCCGCGGCTTCGCTCGCGTTAAGAAGTAAACTTTCATCCCCTGTTTTAACCCCTTGGAGGTGGAATTGATCAAAATCCTTTCTTAGCGGATGCCAACGTCATAATATCTACCTGCATGCCAAATTTCAGCCCGATCGGTCCAGTGGTTTGGGCTGTGCGTTGATAGATCACCATGTCAGTCAGTCACCTTTGAGTTATATATATATATATATATATATAAGTATAGATTACTGATATGACACATCAAAAACAGTTGATGATACTAGGCTAATGGGTTCTGTATTCGCGAGGTGAAACCGGTAATATATTCATTAAGGTAATCAAACGTACGCATTGATCAATTGACTCCTAATTAATTTGCATATTTCACAATAAACCAACAGCTATAATTTACATAAGATCTGTAGATGGTAAGAACTTGATATGGCATAAGGGTTTTCAATGTTGTATTTGCCTTTAGGAGATAGACTCGACTCACACACCAGTAGAGCTAGCATGCGCACAACAAAAAAAAATTATCTACATGTTTTCTCGATGTTAACTGATTTATCTCTTCATCTCTATTGACCCTAACATGACATACTTTTTTTCTCATGTCTGTCGTCAAAATTAGAGATAATTGGGTTTTTTAATGTGTTCTATTTTTGTCTACGGACCCTAATATGTCAATACATTTTATCGAGTTTTGTTGAGATTTTGACATTATGAGAAGAGTAGTATGTCGTCTACGGTTTGGGAGGTAAAAAAACACGCTTACAATGTCTGTCCCTTATTTAAATAAAAATATATATCTCAAATGGCATCATCGACATATCTTATCGAGCAAGTTAGGCTACGAACGAGAAATTTATCTCTCAACGAACGTATGATAGGGAAAAAGAGATATATTATTATGTTGATATTGACAATATAACTACGCTCGAGAGTGAGATATTTCGTTGTACGCATACTAAGCCTACTGGTGGACATGAGTCCAGAAACTGTCTATTCGAATGTTCAATTTTTGCAAAAATATTTTGAAAAAAAAAATAAGCATGAATGTAAAAATAGCGGTGTAACCTGCCACTAGGCAGCACTGGGTAGCAATAGGGTATTTCGTCATTTGTCAATTGTCAATAATTGTCAAACAGCTGTTATACAGTCAAACAGCTGTTTTACAGTTATCTCCTACGAATAATAAAAACTAAGGAAAAGTAACTCCGTCAAAAAACATGCTCCACAATACTTACTTGTCAAAAAAATGTACCTTAGGTACACATTTCAATACATTTGCAAAGGTGACCTTGAGCGGTACTAGGCTGACGTTACATGACAGATCAAAAGGAACCAAATTTAAAACGGTAATAGTATGGGACTTACGATTCCTTAGTTTTTATTATTCGTAGGTTATCTCGATATAAGGTGATTTTGGATTGGTGTTGCTCATTCGAATGAATATAATTTAACGAGTGAAAACAAACGCAATGAAAAACACTTAAATAAAGCAAAAATTGTCTCTTACTAAAATATCAAATAATAACGTAAATTTATTATTTTATTGCTCGGTAAATGCTATATCTATTATATAAAAATGAATCTTTATTTCACTTAGTCACGGCATCACGCACAAATAGATTGACCGATTTCAATTTTTGGCACTGATATTATAGAATATAACCACAAGGAGTTTTGTGGGATATGATTTTACGGAGTCGCGGGGAAATGTTTGTAAATGCTACATATTTTTTGTTAATTTCTCTGATGGAGAATCATAGAAATTAACAAAAATATGAAGAGCTCTATTTATATTTTTAATCGCATTAAATCAAAACAGAGTAATAGCCCAATGGCAACAGCTCGCCAAATCTACCTACCACTGAATCACCTGTGTCACCAGTCAGGATATACAATAAATAAACTTTATTATAAAGGTACAAGTTGGAAGCCGACTCATGTAGTTGCAGCAGCTATGTATTTCTATGAATGTGTCGCTAGCTACGAAAAGTATTTCATAGAAATATATATAAGAACCAATAGTGTCGTTGCGACATGTCGTCTACTGCAACTTCATGTCGTCCGCTGCCAACCGGCACCTTAACACTAGATAACACCCGCAAATTTGTTTATCGCACGGAAACCGTACATTTTTGGGGGATAAAAACTATCCTATATCCTTTTTCAAGACTCAAAGTATCGCCATACCAAATTTCAGCAAAATCGGTTCAGCGGTTTGGGCGTGAAGAGGTAACAGACAGACACACTTTCGCGTTTATAATTTACTAGCTGTCCCGGCAAATGTCGCTTTGCCGTTTAAAGTATTTCGCCCATATTATTTTACTGAAGTGACTAAACCATCGCTATTCCGTCGCACAAACAATGGTCGCCGTCAGTCTCGAGTTGTAATAATTTACTATTATTTATCCAACAAATGCACTTATCAATATAAAAAGTACCCAGTAGCCGATTCTCAGACCTACTGAATATGCATATAAAATTTGGTAAGAATCAGTAAAAGCTGTTTCGGAGGAGTACGGTAACTATCATTGTGACACGAGAATTTTATTTATAAGAAGAAGAAGTATGATCTCAGGAAGCCCCCGGAGCAAATAAAGAAACCGGAAGAAAATACAAAAAGTGTTCCAATTTTGATGACCTCTGTGGCTCAGTTGGTGGGCTATTGGTAGCTCAAGCCGGGGGTCGCGGGTTCGAATCCCGCCGACGGAACTAAAAAAAATTCAAAGTTCCTGGATCATGGATGTGTATTAAATATGTGTATCATATAATAAAAATCTTAAATATATTATGTAAAGTATAAAAGTATTAAATAAATTTCCGTTGTCTGGTAACCGTGACACAAGTCCTTCAGGTACTTACCACGGGGCCAGACTGACGTGGTGTGAAGCGTCATAGTCTATCTTAATATATATATTTCTTGTGTGCGTGTGTATGTGACTGAACTCCTCCTAAACGACTGGACCAATTTTGATGAAATTTTTTGTGTGTGTTCGTGGAGATTCGAGAATGGTTTAGATTTACAGTTTGGTCTACTGGAAAATGTTTTTTCAATTAATTTCTTATTTATAAGGAGTTGTTGATTTTGGAATGTTTTACATTAGATCCGGCGGACGGCGCTATCATCGCATTCAATATTATTCTATTTCAATTTTAGTTTGTCCTGACAGATGGTGCTACGATTAATTTGAAAAAAATTTTGTTATTCAATTCATGTGCTGATTAAAATATTAAATAAATAACACATAGGCTACAATTTTAACCGACTTTCAAAATGGGGGAGGTGTTATGTTCGTTTTCTTATATTCAACGATTACTCCGCCGTTTGTTAACCGATTTTCAAAATTTTTCTTTTGGTATATAGGGTATCATCCCAATTTGGTATTATATTCAGAAAAGTGGTGATCTGATGAAGGATCCATAAGTAATCGAGGGAACTCCTCAAAACTTATAGGGAAACATATGGTGACTTCGGTTTCGTGAGAAGTATTCTAAGCATATGCTACCAACAAGTAAGATTTTGCACCGAGATATACCTGGTATACCGTGGTTCGGAAGGTGCTGAGAGAATTCCTGATTCTTTATAGATACAAGTTTGGGAGTTTCGGCGTTGTTTTAAGAACAGAAAGCATATGCTACTATGCAAATTACATTCTTCATCATCATCATCATCACTACCATATTATACCATTTCATAGTCTTTTAGATCGAGACTCGAGTTTGTCAAGCGATAATTAAAAAAAATCTATATCTACCTAATATTATAAACCTGAAGAGTATGTTTGCTTGAACGCGTCAATCTCAGAAACTACAGGTCCGATTTAAAAAGTTATCTCAGTGTTAGATAGATCATTTATCGAGTAAGACTCATCATTTATCGAGAAGGTTATATTATATTATTACTCTAAGACTAATACGACAGAAGAAACTCAGGAAAATGTGGGAAAAACGGGGGAAATATTTTTTATGGGAAAATGTACCTACGGATTCTGTAAAATTTCTAATTTACGCGGGCGAAGCCGCGCGGGACATCTAGTATTATTATATTATTTTAATGTTTATCCAATATTCTACAACGCCTGATTTTGTTTTGCAGCAAAATTATGAACTTACTATGTTATGTGGTTTTAAAATTTAACGTGGGTGTAACCGGGGGTTTCTTGTTTTTTACTTTCGCAATAAGTACATTCGCCAAAATAAAACGGACCGTAAATATTTATTAGCCTTGTTAACCCGGTGCCGTGGTGCGATCGTAAAAATTTGTTACGAGGAAGTATACGAAACGAAGTAAATATATAGTAATATATAATAATATACGGCTAATATACTTAACATGTTGTTTTGTTCTGTAACAGGATCAATTAATCACAAAAATGTATATGTGTACGTTTGTTACTTTTTACGAAAAACTGCTGAACGGCGAAACTGCTAAACTGCCTATACTTCAGGCCCTGGATGGTAAAGTATGGTAAAAGCTAAATAAACTTAAGTAAATACAAATTTATTATAATATATACGACCGCTATGAGATATAAATAGTTCTTTATTTTCGAGATATTATTGACTAGCATTTTCTAAGTTGATTTAAAGTTAAAATATTAACCATTTTGAAATCAACAACGGTTTCAAAAATAAAAAGATCATAATAAGCGACTGCTAATTTACTAATGACTCCGAGGGGTCGTAACACATAATTCATCTCTTTATCCATCTGTATATATATCAACCGTGAATAACAACTACTAGATCAGTTGTGTCTGAGGTCACTGAAGCTATAAATGTCAACACAGAGGTCGGCCGTGGCCAGCCGTGTGTGAGCCCTTTAACCGCTGGCATAAACAATTTAAATTTAGAACACAGGTTTTTGTCGGACGAAAATATGGTCATAAAAATCGGTGGCGTCCATTGTGACGTCTGTTTTTGACAGGGGTACTTTTTAAGTTGAGTTATATTTAAAAGCCATGACTTTTTATAAACGTGTTTTTAAGTGTACAAGTGCAAAGTGGTTTTGGTCTTCCACATAGCTCTAGCACGGAACCTCGTCTGAGATGGACCTAACTATAGAAGAACCAAGTAGGCTATTCTTTTGATTACCTCCTGACACATTCCATTAAAAAAGTAGCTAATGACATGTAAGCAATTAATCATGTAACAATAAACAACACACGAATCTACAAATGCGACCTTACCCACATAATGCACATAACAAGTCCGGTTAAATCTGCCAGTCCAATCGCAACGATCGGCCTTCCCGTATGGCCTTTAGAGCTTTAGATAATGTCCAACATGATGATGCTAGCAGTAATAAATGACAGTAAATGGTGCCATTACAAAATTTTATCACGTTTGAGAGCTCATTAAGTTCGTGATCAACGACTTCTTAAGCTCAATTTATGACGATATGGGAATATAGGTTAAAGGCCGCCCCTTAATTACTTTATATTTTTGTCTTTTGTCATAATTGGTAATGATCCAAAATGGACCTTTTAGTAGGCATTTTGTTTGGATTACAATTCAAATATAGAATGGTAGAAGTAAACGCAGATTTTTTTTTTTACTTTTTTTATAAAGCTTCATTTTAATGGTCACTAATTTGCGATTGGTGGTTATTCCATTGTGCCATCGATCATTTTTTTCTATTGTTTCATCACAATTTAAACGATAATAATTATAGTAAAAAAATTAACGTACCTTCAATGAACTACTCGTATTTAAGCATGAGAAGAATAATATTATGTCAGAGTTACTCTACTACACATAATTATTTACTAGCTATTTGACCGAGCTTTGCTCAGTATTCGATAAAACACGACTAAAATGGCATTTTCTAAAAATGCCCCCGAAACCGAACATGAAATTTAGTATATAGGGTGCAATTAAACCTTCCTGCCAAATTTTTTCCAGGGCAGGTATCACTAGGAGAGTCCATTTAACCAAAAAAATTGGGTTTTTTTTTCAATGACATATTTTATCCTATTTAAAATCGTTGCAGGACGGTCACTCGCGGCGCGGGGAATGAGAGGAGGTAACGCGAGGAAAGGCGCGCGCGCGGGGTCACATCACGCGCGGGCGACGCGTCGTGTCCATTAATTATTGTAGTGTTTTTTAGGATAACTTTCGGAAGCTATTTCTCAACATTTTTTTATTTTTTCTTTTATAATCTCTCAGTGCTAAAAGTACTGAGTGATTATAAAAGATAAATACGTGTATTTTTATTTTTAACAAGGATCAATATATCAAAATTTGGCAGGAAGGTTTAATTGCACCCTGTATACTAAATTTCATGAAAATCGTTGGAGCCGATTCCGAGATTCCAATTATAAATATATATACAAGAATTGCTCGTTTAAAGATATAAGATATTGTGCCTGGAATTCCACGCATATTCGTTCTCATCAACCTGTCTGTCTGATTGTCTTTCCCAAAAGTGTATGAGTATTGTTATGAAAATAGCTAGCTGGGGTGTACTAAACATTTTGTCTGAGTTTTTCCGACGTCTCATGTTACCTGTCACGTTATTGGTTCAAAATGTTCTCCCGCTAACTTGATATATCAAGTACATTTTCAATATTGAGAATATTAAATAAACTAGATGGCGCCCGCAACTCCGTTGCTCCAAAAATCGTTTCGGCCTGTCCACATCTCCACGTCACGACGGCGTCAACGTGGAACGGTACGGTGACGTGGCACGGTACGTTGACGTGACGAGAAAATTTACGGCGCAGCCATTCTATTGGATCTTAAAAACACATTCCTCACAACACACCAGCTCTGTTGGAAAGAACAGCCTTAAGCGGGGAGTGGAGCACCATGGGGTTTTAGTATGTAGACTGTACGCCAGGGGAATCCCACATACCCCAGCCGATGTCCCTAATCAACCGGGAATTCCCATGTAAACAAAAGGTAACGAAATAGATTGATTTTATCGTGACAAAATGCATGGTTCCAGTAGGATTTGCTTTTAGATTATACTGGTAGCATCTATTTAGGTATTTTCTTAGAAACATACGGAATCCCCATCGAAAAACGTTTTTGTTTGGTAAAGTATTTTCGGAACGGAAATGTTTTTGGGTTTCCTTCTGATGTGAAGTTATACATAATTTATTGCTTCGGCCTATTTCCTCATACTACAAGTGTAACAAATTGTTAATAGGGTAAATACCCTGGAAGGTCAAATGTTAATTTCAATTTTTAGGTTAGAAATATTCTTGAACTACCTAAAACAAATGCTTGAAAACTGTTTTTTTTTTTATGATTTATAATATATCATGTAACTGTTTCAAAAATTTATTCATTACAAAAAAGGTTTTTTGTCCGTCTGTTATATTTCTGACGGCTGAACCAATTTGGATAACGTTTGTTGTAATTTGTTACGTAAAATCTCGGTTCTAAGTTCCCGACACTTTCCTTTGATTTTTGTACCAACATCCATACTAACATTATAAATGCGAAAGTGTGTCTGTCTGTCTGTTTGTCTGTCTGTCTGTTACCTCTTCACGCTCAAACCACGGAACCGATTTTGCTGAAATTTGGCATGGAGATACTTTGAGGCCCGGGAAAGGACATAAGATACTTTTTATCCCGAAAAATGTACGGTTCCCGCGCGATAAACTAATTTTGGCGCAACGGAGTTGCGGGCGTCATCTAGTATAATATTATAAACTACAAAAATTCTATTTATAAAAATGTAAAATAGACTTCATTTACAATGTCCATTTCAATTATTATAGTCTGGCCAGTCTAAACGCGACCCTCGTAGCAAACTCTTAGTATGCTATGAGGGTCGCGCTTAAACTGGCCTTTATAAAATATCTATTATACTAAAACTACTGATTGTGCGGTTATTGTGGTCTAAAATGCTGAATGCTAAATACTAGATTTGCATTTTAAATTAGATGTAACACGTGTTGTAATCATTATCATTAAACCATGTTAGTAATGATTGATGCTTATAAAATAAATAAAATAAATTTTTAGTTTAAATGAAAAATTTATGTAAACAGTGAAATCTGCGTAAAATTATAAAAATTAAAGCTTTATTATTTATTGCATCAAGGTAGCTTTTAATTCTTCCACTTTTTTTTTTTTGAGGAGGGGAAATGCATTACGCATCCCCCGCCCCCTCGGAGGAAGGGGCAGGGGTATGTCGGACTCCCTCAGCAGAGGTTTTAATTCTTCCACTAGGTCAACTATTTGCTCGTTTGCTCCTTAGGGTCAATTCAGACCGCAACGCGACGAGGCGAGGCGAGGCGCGGTGTGGCATAAATTTGTATAGATTTGAGAGATTTCAATTGCGTGAGACGTCTAAGGGTCAATGAGACTGCAACGCGACGAGGCGAGGCGAGGCATGGCGCGGCATAAATTTGTATGGATTTGAGAGATTTGAATGAATGAATGAAAATCCTTTATTGTACCAAAACAACCATGACATACAGAACTTAGAACTATTGAGTAAAAAGTACAAAAGGCGGTCTTATCGCTACAAGCGATTTCTTCCAGACAACCTATATAACTATAATATAGTAACAGTAGTAATAGATGTACCGTGACTACATACGGCCGTTCCCAATATTTGATCTATCTCTGGTTTTGCCCTACTAGAGATAGGAATAGCTCACAATTGACATAAAATATATGTCTCTAATGTCTAGTCTGAGCTATTCCTATCTCTAGTAGGGCAAAACCAGAGATAGATCAAATATTGGGAACGGCCGTTAGACAGCTAAGAGATTTCAATTGCGTGAGATGTCTAAGGGTCAATTCAGACCGCAACGCGACGAGGCGAGGCGAGGCGCAGCGTGGCATAAATTAGTATGGATTTGACAGATTTCGTGAGCGTGAGACGTCTTGCGAATCTGTCAAATCCATATAAATTTAGAAATGCATCTACGCGTCGCGTTGCGGTCTGAATCAACCCTTATCCTGTGAAAAAGTGACGTGAACTAAAATAGATTGCACGACGCGAGCTTTCGTGGAAGCTGTTTCAACAGCGCTCGACTTCGACGAGAAAAGCTGTAACGCTTTTCAAATAAGCTCTAAAAAGCACAATTCCAACACGTTTTGCTAAGCTTTAAGCGCCTATTGCTAAATGGAAGCTAAGTGGATACTTTAGTCTAGATTGCTAAGTCTGTGGAATAAAAAAAAAAAATGTGAAAAGATGCCATGCTTTGCAATTCAACAACGCATTAAGGGTGTTGTTGGGTCTGCCTTGGCGCTGCAGCGCGTCAGGGATGTTCGCTGAGGCACGAGTAGACTGCTTTTATGCAACCATGCGAAAAAGATGCGCGTCCTTGGTGCGACAGGTGAGGGGCAGTACCAACAGCATACTGAGGATGTTTGCAGAAAGGTTGGACTGTCCTTATGTTAATCGATGTGGAGCTGTGTCACATAGATTAGCAAAATAGTTGACAACTTGTTAATATTATACTAGCTGTTAGCGACTATTTTGTTAAATCTATATATTAATACGTGAGAGAAAAACTTTGTAACCCTTTTTACGAAAAATGGGGAAACTTAGGTGCATGAAATTTCGCACAGTTATAGTTTATATGGTGAAGGAGTGCATCGAGCTAATATTATTTTAAAATTATGCTTTTATCATTTATATTTTTAACAAATAAAATGTTACACACACTACGACACTACTACTAGGAAAAATGACAGATTTTTGAGTGACAAGCCTATACATACGAATTATACTCTTTTATATATGGTTGAAGTCTGTTGATAACAAGTTGGTTAATTGAAAATGGATTATTGTTTTTTTAGGGTTCCGTACCTCAAAAGGAAAAAACGGAACCCTTATAGGATCACTTTGTTGTCCGTCTGTCCGTCCGTCCGTCTGTCAAGACCCTTTTTCTCAGGAACGCGTGGAGGTATGAAGCTGAAATTTATATCAATTACTCAGGTCTACTGTCCCTTGAAGCTGTGAAAAAATCAAACTTCTAAGCCAACGCAATCAAAAGATACAGCCGTTTATGCCGCAAATTTTCGACACTTGCAAGGGAATCAAAACCTACAGGGTGCTTCCCGTGAACTCAGAATCTTGAAATTTGGTACGAAGCAACGTCTTATAGCATAGATAAAGGAAAAATTACGAAAACCATAAATTTTTAGTTACATCACATAATTTTTTTTTTTTAATAATTTTAAACTTACTACCCATTTCCTCATAAACGCGTAGAGGTATTAAATTGAAATTCATACCAAATACTCAGGTCTATAATACCTTTAAGCTGTAACAAAATCAAACTTCTATGTCAACGCAATCAAAAGAAACAGCAATTTAAGCTGCATATTTTGAAACTCGCAAGTACTCGCAAGGGAATCAAAACCTAAAGGGTACTTCCAGTCGACCTAGAATCTTGAAATTTGGCATGAAGCAACGTTTTATAGCACACATAAAGGAAAAATTCCGAAAACCTTAAATTTTTAGTTACATTACAAAATATATTTTTTTTAATAAATATAAACTTAATACTTTTTTCCTCATGAACGCGTAGAGCTATCAAGTTGAAATTCATATCAAATACTTAGATCTTTGTACGGAACCCTCGGTGCGCGAGTCCGACTCGCACTTGGCCGGTTTTTTTTTTATTTAATTTTAGATAATAATTAGACAATGCTTAAACGGCCAGTCTGAGATCAGCTGAGTCCCAGAGACAAGAATTGAAAAAAACTATGATGAAGTCAATATTTTTTTACAAAATATAGGTAGTAGTCCTATGTCGTTGCAAGTAAGGTCGAATTTCAGCCAGTCTTCCACAGTGCGTTTTTCGCGTAACTTTCTGCCGCGCACTGTAAAACTCTGGAATGAACTGTCACCAGCAGTATTTCCGGACCGATACGACCTGCAAACCTTCAAGAAAAGAGCGTATTCCCTCTTAAAAGGCCGGCAACGCACCTGCAGCTCCTCTGATGTTGCGAGTGTCCATGGGTGACGGTAGTTGCTTACCATCAGGTGACCCGTTTGCTCGTTTACCCCCTTATTTAATTTTAAAAAAAAATTCGACCATCGGGCGATCTCTAGTTAAATTAAATCTTTATAATTTTAAATACTAACATTAGCTTTTAAGAATAAAGTTTTACTAACAATTGGGCCAAATGTAGTCTGAAAATAACATTTATTATTATTATTATTTGCTAGCGATGAAATTCAATTTATCGCGGTAACCGTACCGATACGGCTGTGAAGTGGATACACATAATATAACAGCTATAATTTTATCACGCCTCCGTGGTCTAGTGGTATAGAGCGCGGCTCTTGACTCGAAGGTCGCGGGTTCGAATCCCTCGTTGGAAACATGTTATTTCCAAGTTTGGTTAGGACAATGCAGGCTGATCACCTGATTGTTTTTTTTTTTTTTATATGAAATAAGGGGGCAAACGAGCAAACGGGTCACCTGATGGAAAGCAACTTCCGTTGCCCATGGACACTCGCAGCATCAGAAGAGCTGCAAGTGCGTTGCCGGCCTTTTAAGAGAATAGGGTAATAGGGGAGGGTAGGGAAGGAAGGGAAGGGAATAGTTGAGGGTAGGGAAGAAAATAGGGTAGGGGTTAGGGGATTGGGCCTCCGGTAAACTCACTCACTCGGCGAAACAAAGCGCAAGCGCTGTTTCACGCCGGTTTTCTGTGACACATGTGTCATTGTCTGACAAGTAAGATGATCCATGCGTCGGATGGGCATGTAAAAAGTCGGTCCTGCGCCTGATCTCTCGCCGGTCGTGTCGGTCTTCCATTCCACTGGGTTATGAGTTATGACTTATGAGAGTAAAGGAATAGTGAGTGCTCTTGTGTACTGCGGACACACTTGGACACTATAAAATAACTCCTGCGTAGCTGGCCTGGTTTCAATAAAACCGGCCACCGTCACCGGAACCGGTGTGGGAGCTGCTATAATGTTCTACCAAAAACGTTTAAGCTATTTTAGTGAGAATAGACAGACAGACAATCTTACACAATATTAGCTACGAAAGAATATAGGTTACGTAACTAGGATGTACCAAACGATTAAAGAATTATTTAAAATAAATATATTTTCTTTTTTATTTATTTTTTATTAGAAATAGTCTACATTTATGTTAGCAAAAATTATATTGAATGTTTATAATTTGTAAATAATCATTAAGATTCTAAAAAACAGTTTATTTCAAAAATAGTGATTTATTGTTAGTACATATTTTCAGAAGCACGTAAACAATATTTCCTAGTACCGAAATATGTCAACAGTTTGCGTTAAGACGAATTTTTATTATAAACAAAGGGATTTCCAGAGTTTCTCGGAACCTGTATTTTTACACAAAGGCATATTTTAGGAGCTATGATTTTGTCTCTTAAAGGCACCACTCGTCTCACAAAGGTTAAAGGAGTATTATTTATTAAAACCTCTATTATTATGTCCGTTTATTCCAAGAAAACGAAGTAAATATTGTACCTTTTGTGAAGCTAATTAATACAAGATGTTTACAGGGCTTTGGGTCTAGGCTTAAGGGGTTCGGTCTACCTTGGTACTCTCTCAGTGCTCAGGTCATGATTTGTATTTGGAAATAATTATGCTTGTATGTTAAGGTAATAAGTAATAACTAATAATGTTTTGTCTACTCAAAGCTTCCTATAATAAAAAACTACACAATCGTTGTAGTTTCGAAATGTTTTGTCCTTCAAGCGATAGAATTAAAAGTCACTTGACAGATTAGGGCATACACATTAGGGTCAATTCAGACCGCAACTATGCGTCGCGTTGCGGTCTGAATCAATCCTTACACACAAAGCAAAAATTATATCACATATACGGGAAAATTCTCCCAATGCAAGCCCATAATATTATGAAAGATTTTTGATTGTGAAGTTATTTACCTGTCGAATAATACAGGATCGATTTTATGTAATTCGGTGCAAATATAGACAACGGGTAAAATATAACGTCCTGTACATCTAGTCTGAGCATATTATACACAATGGAGATAATTTTACACCTTATAATATAAAGTTTGTAATGTCTCCTAAGTGCCCTTAAGTGCCTACATGACGCACTTTCGAGACACTTTTCTTTTTAAACCTTTTCGATACACCCATGAATAGAATGTTTAATACCCAACATTAACCTTAGGACCTTCAGCGACCTTTGTCCTTTGACATCTGATCTTTGGCATTAAGTCATATTAAGACTGTGGTTATTATCTTGGGCCTCAATAATCTTTAACCGCATTGGGAATTAGGCGCTCAGAAAATGTTACTTGTAAATGTCACGCTCAACTTCCTTATAAGATCGGGCTTTGAGTGGAAATGATGATTCTCAATAGAATCATCATTATCGCTCCAATCGTTTCCTCACTTCAATAATAATTATTATTACGCACTAATAAAGCTCTTTAATTATGTGCATTGACGGTCCATCCATCCATATTTGACATTCTATTTTGTTACAGTCGTTGCAATTGTGCTGAAATATTATAAATCATTCAGCGAATGATTTAATCATATTTATAACATAATATTGTTAACTATGCAGTGTAAAAATAATATTTCAGCACAATTGCTAGGACAAACAGGAATGTTAAAAATGGATGCATGGACGTTATGACAATGCACACTATATAAGTTCGTTAATAATAATCATGCCTATCAGTTTTTTTTTGTTTCCGAAGATGAATGCTGAAAAATGTATGTTATGTAATTTCGTTACGCTTTCACGTAAAAAGTACAAATTTCTTTACCGATCACACTTACTCATTATTTTTTAAGAAAAAAAACAGAATACTGGAAAAGAAAACCGTAAATTTTTACAAGGAAAAAATAAATGGGTCTCGCGCAATAAACTAATTTTAGCGCAACGGAATTGCGATCGTACTAATATGAACTAATACTCTACATAGCTGTAAAGCTTAATATGACGCGGGACAGATACCACGGGCTCACAGAAAACCAGCTGTTTCGCTGAGTGAGTGAGTTCACCGGAGGCCCAATCCTCTATACTTTTCCCTTCCCTACCCTCTCCTATTTCCTTCCCTACCCTCCCCTATTCCCTTCCCTACCCTCCCCTATTACCCTATTCCCTCTTAAATGGCCGGCAACGCACCTGCAGCTCTTCGGATGCTGCGAGTGTCCATGGGCAACGGAAGTTCCTTTCCATCAGGTGACCTGTTCGCTCGTTTGCCCCCTTATCTTTAAAAAAAAATATATGAACCCGCTAATTTTAACCAATCTACTTATTTGTTCTACCATAGAATCTTAAGAATATTTTCTCGAAGGTTACGCAATTTATTATTAATTGCGAAGGTTTTATAGCTGTTAATTATAACGTTATTAGTATTTTGTAATTAAGCCATTACGTTCGCATTTGAATAGGCCCGGGTTAAATTGTAAGAAACATTAGCGGACTCCGCGCTCTGATTACAGAGGGGTGAATTAAAATTTTGTTATTTAGTTTCTAGCCTACGTTCAAGTTAAAAAGAAAATGAAATATAATGTCGGCACTACATATAGGCGAACGCGTTGGCCGACGCGTTGGCCGGCGCGCTGGCCCAATGTGTAGAACGGGCGTTCGCGCATTGGCGGTAGGTATTCCGCCCGTTCTGTACATTGGGCCAACGCGTTCGCCTATTTGTAGTGCTGACTTAAGTCGTATTAGTATCTTTTATGTCAAAATCATGGCATGGCATTGCCACAAACAAGTTGTTTATATTTGGTGCGAACACGACTATATTTTACCATACTTAAAGACAGTATCACTAGGCAACCGTGTATTATCCTGCGTAAATAGTATCAAATTGTGCAATGATATTCTATGTTACTAACGTAACTAGATTGGAAGTTTACGGTAGCAACGCGTTGCCACTTCGAAGATGCCTGCAGGCATATCTCACATACATAATGACATAACGACGAATATATGACTTGACAGTGTCTTTTGAACAAAAAAGTGGTTACGCATTTCTGAGAATCTTTTGTAAGACATTGCTACTCTAGTATTTTAGAAACTCATTGAAATTGTGACTGAATTTGGCATATTATGTATAGATCAGGAGAAATATATATCACACGTGGTCTATAAGTGTATAACTGTGAAACATTACAATAGTTCGTATAACAATTATTTCGGAGTTTATTAGTGCAACGTAACAAACCTTTAAAAGTAAGTAATATACTTATTAGTAAGAAATGAACGCTTTCGGAATAGTACATAATACCTACCACCAGAGTAACATTGTCATACAAATAAAACAGTCCATATTTTAGGACCATCTATTCAAGTATGAAATCCTTTCTATCTCTGTCAGGTACCACTTTCGAGATTTTTCGCAAATAATAATTATGTTTTGTTGTTAATCTTATCAAAATGAAGCTACTCACAAAAAATTAGCTTGATAGTAATAAAAAAAATGTTCGGCTCCCGTACTATTTTATTGCTGGCACTGGAGATTAAACTACTCTCAATTTTTAATTCAAAGGGTATCACGGCTAGTTAAAGGCTTCGTTATAAAAGCACTGACAAAATTCCACACAACAATTTTCAGATATTTCCAATTTCGCTACTGTGCCTAAACAAATATATAACAACACCCGAACTTAATCCGCAAGCACTTGTGCATACAAATTAAATTGGCAAACAATGAATAATCGCCCTTATCCTTATAACCACAAGAATTAATGTGCCAATCCTATTAATATCAAACTATCTCTTCCTTCATCGTGGCATCTCTTTCTACGTATGTTACAACTCAGCTTTTTATATAAGCCTCGTCATATTATTTAAGATTTATTGTTATTTCTTTATAAGCGTTTTCAAGCATTCCGGCGAGTGTGGCGATGCTCTTTTTAGGCCGGCCCCATACACACATTTTTATAGGCGATTCTCGAATTCATTTTCCGTATTCGGTATTTCGTCAGACTAGCGCAAACGTTCGTTTTTTTCACGAGCGAACGCGCTCGCACTTGAAACGTACAATACGCGTCGTTCGAAATTCGTTCAGTTCAAAAAAAAACAACCGTGTGCGCCAGTGCTAAATTTCAGGTGACAACAAATACAGATTCCGTGCACATAATTAACTGCTTACATAAAGGCTTTTAGGCAGAAAAATCATTGTCGTACTTAAGGAAAGACTTATCTCATTTATGACTATGATTAACGCAAGCTCGCCCATAATGGAGGATCTTTTTTTACTGTGTCGTTATTAAAGCTAGAGCGTTGGCCTAGACCTATAATTTGCACTCGAGAGGGTAAGGTTCGATCCCTGGTGGAAGCATTTAGCAATGAGACATTTTCAGATCTCAAGTATGCATTCAAGCATCCGTATGATGCTTGAACGGTGAAGGAAAATATCTTAAGGAAACCCGTTCATGGTTGGTGAATGGTGCCGGACGTATTGAGCTATTCATTCCTCTGGACTAGACAGACTAGGTTTCAGGAATGCCGTATGCGCTGCGGCATCTGGTCTTAATCTTCAACTTGGTCCCATTCACTACAGATTTAGGGTCAATTCAGACCACAACGCGACGAGGCCAGGCGAGGCGCAATTCGTAAGACGTCTCACGCAATTGAAATCTGTCAAATCTATGCAAATTTATGCCGCGCCGCGCCTCGCCTCGCCTCGTCACGTTGCGGTCTGAATTGACCCTTAGAAGGGTACGGTAGTTACTTCGCTCGAAAATCTATACATATTATAAAACAAAGTCGCTTTTTTTTCCCTCATGTCCCTTTGTTCCCTTTAATCTTTGAACCTACGCAATGGATTTTGATTATTCTTTCAGTGTTAGATAGCCTATTTATCTAGGAAGGGTATAGGCTATATTTTATCACGCTAAGACTAGCACGCGAAGAAATAGAGAAAAATGTGGGAAAACTATTTGAAAGGGCTAACTTGAACGCGCTAATCTCAGGAACTACTGGTCCGAATTGAAAAATTATTTCAGTGTTAGAATATAGCCCATTTATTGAGGAAGTTTATAGGCTATATTTTATCACGCTAAGACTAATAGGAGAATGTGGAAAAAATGGGGGGAATTATTTGAAAGGGCTTATCTCGCGAACTACTGGAGCAATTTTAAGTTATTTGGCACAGATAAGCAGTAGACCACGTGAAGGATCATAGGCTATCGATTCTAAACATTTTTTCAGTGGCTATATATTTTATACCCATGCGATGCCGGGGATGCAAAGTCCTAAGTAGATTTTAAGCTATTGCATAGCTTTTGGCGCGGGCTTTGAGCGCGGCGACCGAAAAAACCTAACACCTTACACCCTCACTCCAGACAGGCCTCCAGGACAGACAGGTATAGCGTTGCCAGACTTCGGCACGGTGTTTGTGTGCGTGCGACTAGACGTATGCAAATTATAATTGCATAAGTTAAGGAAAATGCTATCCAATAGCTTTACCAACCCGAGTAGTATAGTCCCCCGTATTTTTTACTCAACAATCATACACAAAATTTCAGTACCTAGGTGATTTTCAACACCTTTTTATACAGGTTCCATCCATAAAATGAGATTAAATCAAAGTAGGTTTTGCAATAGAGATAGAAATTGCACTAATGATAGCAATTAAACGGCTAGTGCGGGTTTCTGGGTCACATCATAATAACCTTTTGTCTCCTACAACCTTTGTCTCCCGTCAAATGAACTTAGAAATTTCCATTAAAAGTATGTGCAATGTGCATATAATATTATGAGGTGTGATTTGATTAAACAGCAAGGAAATAAATAAATAAATAAATAAAAAACTCTTTATTCAAACAAACAAAACAGATCAATTTACACACGTTACAAAAACAGAAATAGTTTGAATTGGCGGCCTTACTGCTGGAAGCAGTCTCTACCAGGCAACCATAAAATATAACTAAAAATATTTAAAATAAAAATAAGATAAGATACTATTAGTATATAAATAAATAAATATAATACACAAATAAATATAATAGATACTTTATACCGAATAAAATAAATACATATAAGTAATATAATAATATGAATCGAAGAAGAGGATAAATCGTAAGGGTTTAAGAGTTTGCAGCTAAATCTAAGTAATATTGTTTGAGTCTTTCTTTAAAATTATCAATAGATTTGGACTTATGTATGCTTTCGGGTAAAGAATTCCACAGACGAATAGCAGAGACGGTGAAGGAAGAGTCATAGAAGTTAGTGTTGGGGGAAGGGAAGGCAAGAGTTAATTTATTGGCTGAGCGAAGTGTAGGATGCTTGTGTCCAAGAAAGGTAAAGTTTTGTTTGAGGTAAGCAGGAGTTTTGGGATTAAATAGAATATTAAAAAGAAGATGAAGAATATGTGTATTCCGACGCAACTTAACAGGTAGCCACTTTAGCTCTGTCCGGTAGTTAGATATGTGATCGTATTTTCTCAGACCAAAGATGAATCGGATGCAAAGATTTTGCAGGCGTTCAAGGGAAGAAAGAAGTTGATCATTTAGATCACTGTAGCAGACATCTGCGTAATCTAGGATGGGAAAGAGTAGAGCGTGAACTAATGAGATTTTGGTTGATACAGGAAGGAAGTAACTGAGGCGTCTGAGAGAAGCAGTGGCAGCGAGGAGCTTCTTGCGGAGTTCTTGAGTTTGGGTGTTCCATGAAAGAGTGCGGTCAAAGTATATACCGAGGTTGCGAACGGAGGAGCTATAGGGGATGATAGCCCCGTCAAGAATTATTTCTGGTAAGTTAGCCCAGTCGACTTTAGCAATCAGCTGCCTGCTACCAATGATGATGCACTGGGTTTTTTTCGGGTTGAGATTAAGACCGTAATAATTGCTCCACTTTAGTATTTCTGACAAGTCAGTATTAAGTTGAGCAATCACGTTAGAAAGTGAGGAAAGTAAGGCCTGTCTATAGATTTGTAAGTCGTCTGCATACATATGGTAGAAAGAAGAAATTATTTGTGAAACAGAGTTTATGAAAATGGAAAATAGAAGAGGAGATAACACGCTACCTTGGGGCACGCCTGCAAATACATCACACCATGAGGAAATTTTATTGTCAATTTTAACACGCTGCCGGCGTCCTTGTAGGAAGCTGCGGAACCAGTTGACGGCCTCAGGAGATAGATTGAGCGATCTAAGGAGTAATAAAATGTCATGGTCTACTGTATTGAAAGCATTGCTAAAGTCCAAAAGGATGAGAATAGTTAGATTTTGGTTATCCATGCCATGACGAATGTCATCAGTAATTTTAACTAAGGCTGTAGAAGTACTATGGCCGGGGCGAAAACCTGATTGCAGAGGATTTAATATATTATTTAAATTAAGGAAAGAGCATAGTTGTTGCTGTACTAAACGTTCAAGGATTTTCGAGAGGAAAGGAAGTATTGAAATTGGGCGGTAATCTCAGAGAAAGATAGGGGACTAGATTTCTTGGGCAGAGGAATTATGTAAGAATCTTTCCAAGAGCTAGGAAAAGCAGAGGTTTTGAGGGAAAAATTAAGGATATGGACGAGGACTGGTGATAATGTGTCAAGCAATGGAACTATCATGTTACGCCCAATGTTGTCACTACCCACAGCCTTAGATGAAATTGACAGAACAGCCTTTTTAACATCACTGATAGATAAATCCTTAAATGAAAATGGGGGGTAATCTGGTATAGGTAAGTTAGATATAGTATGACTTGTGTGAGCTTTTTTGTGAGTATCGTAGACATGTGCGGGGTTAGCAAAATGACTATTTAAGAGATCTAAATCAATGCTGGACGAAATTGAGGTTTTAGGATCTTTGCCAACTCCAAGTGACTTTAAAAACCTCCATACTTTAGCTTGGTCACCATTTTCGACACACGATTGAATGTGACGTTTTTGCGCATCTCTGCACATTGTGTTGCAGCGATTGCGGAGTTTATTATAGGCTAATTTGTCGACATCAGAATGTGTTTGGCGTAATTTAGCTTTTGCACGATTTTTTTTATTTATTAAGGATTTAATATCGTCTGTTAGCCATGGCGCTGGAAGGTGCTTTATTTTAACAGGGCGTAACGGTGCATGTTTATCAAAGAGTTCGATGATTCTACTCTCAAATATAAAAGTTTTTTCGTCAATCGAATCAGCATTGGTTATCTCTTCCCAGTCCACATTTTCAGCATCCTCGCGGAGACTGTCTATGTCGATATTTTTAAAGGACCGATGCAAGACAACTTTGGGCTTGGTTTTAGCTAGACGAAATTTGTATGAGAGGAATATGCAGTCATGGTAAGAAAATCCTTGCGCTGGACATTGGCCGTAAGAGTCTACAAGGTGAAGTGAAGAAACAAACATAAGATCAAGAAGTGATGGTGTGGAATGAGGATAGTGATGCGTGGCTTGCAGAGGAAGAGTATTTAGATTAAATGAGTTAATGATAGAGATAAGTTTTTTAGAACGATAATCGTCTTTTAGGAGACAAGTGTTAAAATCTCCCATCAAAATAATGTGCTCATAAGAAGGAATAAATTCATCGAGCAATTTTTCGAAGGCAGTAAAATAATTGACGGAGAGATTAGGACTGTAGAATACCCCAAGCAATATTTTAGACACGCCATTTGCTATTTCTAAAATAAGGTGTTCAGTATCATCGGCTGAAGGAGGTTGTGCTGATGATCTCAAAATTTTATATTTAATATTAGATTTAAGGTAGATTGCAACCCCACCGCCTGGTCTACCTATACGGTCATTTCTAATGAGATGGTAACCGGGTAAAGAGTAAGAAGTGGAAGGTAGACAGGGTTTGAACCAAGATTCGGAAATAAGGATAGCGTCAATGAATGATTGAGAGTCAAATGAGTTAAGAAGTTCGGAAAAGTGCGCCGGAATACTTTGAGCGTTCAAGTGTATAATATTAAAATTCTTTAAGTTGTTAGAGAAGTGAGAACTAAGTGTAGAAAGTAAATGATCAGAACAAGTACTGTGAAAGCTATCGTCACTGCAACTCGAGGAGCCCGAAATAGATATAAAACTATCATCTAGAGATTCAAACATTGATAAAAAAAAAAAATAACAATATAATATTATATATAAATATAATATATACAATAACGTTATCTATATAATAATAAAATATAAATATGTATATGTATTTCTTCTTATATAATTACTTGTAACACACCAACCGACTTCACAATTTTATAAATTTAAAGAATATTTTCAAAATTAACAGAATAAATCTGTATATAATTCAATATAGTAGCTGCTGCTGCCTGCTATTATTCGTTATAAGAAAACAAGGCTTTATCACTTTTTCTTTTAACATAAAAAAAAGAACAAGAAACAAAGAAGAAGAAGAACCACAGAAATAAGCAAATTTGACAGCCACAAACTATTGGTATTGACAGCTGACATTTGACAGGATACATGTTCACAGTTCACACTTCACTGTAATTCTTAAATAATAATAAAGTTTGTTACAAATTAACAATCAATGTAACAAAATAAATAACAATAACAATGTTTTAGACTTGTGAGTAGCAATTATTTTGCAGCTTGTATAAGTACACAACAAAGCTAGCACATTAAAAATTATGATCTAAATATTATGCATTACAATTTTAACCTTGTGAATAACAATTATTTTACAGCATGTTTATGTTTATAACATATTAAAGTTAGCACATTAAAAACTTATGACCTAAATTAGACTAAAACAAAAATCCACTAATATATATACATTATTATTGTGACCTGTGACATCACAAACCACAGTAATATATTTTGTGGGTTAAAATTTACATAATATAAAACACTAAGTAAAGTACATACTAGCTATTAACTCACAATACAGTATTAGAATGTGTTTGTTCCTTTTAATCCATATTAAGTATACTATAAATCACTTTAGACTTTAGACATAAATATGTGAATAATTAATAGAAATGTAGACTAGGCAACACAGTGAAAATATAATATAATTAAACAAGAGAATAACAGTATTTGCTGTAAATTAAAGGCTATAGAATATAAATATAATGAACTACTAACCAAGCTGCTTAGTTTTTAGGATTCTTTTGGGTCTTTTGCTGACATCGGCTACAGCTGGGGGAGTGTTATTGGACATGCTAACATTAGATTGTTGCTGGACACTTGTTTTTTCCGAATTGGCATGAGGAATTGCTTGTAGTTCTTGGAGAGATGTTATTTTGTGACGTGAGCCATCCGGAGTTGATATTATAATAATACCGTTTCTAGTCCAACAGTTTGAAATTCCAAAAATTTCTCTTGCAGCAATAAAAGTTTCGTGTCTGCTTTTGTTGAGGAATTCTGACATTGTTGTGCCTGAGCCCTTTAAGTTTGTTTTAGCGAACCAGATGGAGTCTCTAACTTGGATTTCTTGGAGCTTAACCAGAATAGGTCTGGGCACACCTTCCTTGGCCCTTCCAATCCGTTGGCTTCGTTTGATACAAGAGGAGTCAAGAGACTTTAAGTTTAATTTCATAGAGATAGTTGCCATAACAACTGCTGAAGTGTCCTCTCTGCTGTCCTCTGGGATTCCATGAAAAAGGAGCATCTTTCTTCTGCTACGCATTTGCTCCTGGTCATGAAATCTACTTAGCAATGCCACCTGGGACTGAAGATTCTGTAGAGCGGACAGAATAAAAGTCCTAAAGCACTCAAATTCTGAGGCTATGCGCGGAGTGGAGATTGTATCAGTTGTTGAAGTGGTAGCCCGGGCAAGTTCTTGTTGGAAACCCTCCATACTAGATTTGAAGACTTTGGCCAGATCATCTATGGTCTTTTGCAGACTTTCCATTTTGAAGTGAAATAAGTAGGATTTGAGTGAGTATTTTAGAGGTTATAAATTGTGAAAAAACTGTTAGGAAACTGAGGTCGGTGGTATTAGGTATTTACGCACTCATAATGTTGTAATTATTGCGGTTTTGTTAATAAACAAGAAGTAAGTGCAAAAAATTTAGCAAAAATATTTTCACACACAAAATGGCGCGTTGCGCGTTGTGTTCGGTAGGCGTCCTTTTTCACTTTCACTTAAAAAGTTATATACACTATTGCTCATGTAAGTCTAACACTGTAATTTATTAAGAGATTATATAAATTTGTAATTTAACACAAAACGAAAGTCAATTAACTACTGTAGGTATTTAGAATTATTTTTATAACGGGAGACAACAAAAGTACGTGTTGCGCGGCCGCCGATTCAGGCGCGAACTCAGGAAATAATTATGCTTTGATTTTTATTAAATGATTAAAAAAAAGAGGGAGTCCTAAGGCTGTGTTTTTTGTATTTTTAACGATGACTTCGACGTTTGTAAACTGGGGCCGTGCCACGAAAATATCGTTTTGAGACTTAAACAATCGTACGAAAATACCGCATCCTACTCTAACAATTGTGACATGACGTTGTTAGAGCAGGACGCGGCATTCTCGTCCAATTGTTTGAGTCTCAAAACGGTTTCGTGGTAGGCCTACAGATTGTTATTACTCTAAAAAAACTTTTATAGTGAGGAGACCATGTTGAAGCAAAAAACATAGTAGTTTTATCCATACATTTTGCTATCCATTTGGTAGCCCTTTAGCCCAAATTTCTGATAATAATATAACTTAAATTATAATACTATCTTTTGTGAAAAGATAATATTTTAATAATGAAAAGTAAAGTGCTCCCCGACAAAAACCATAAGTGGTTAAAACTACAAAACAAACATTCTTAATTTACAGTAATCCTTCATCATATCATCATATCAGCCTATAGTCGTCCACTGCTGGACATAGGCCTCTCTCAATGAACGCCAAGATGACCGATCTCCTGCTACTCGCATCCAACATGGGCCTGCAACTAAGCGGAGATCGTCGTCCCACCTAGTTGGAGGTCGACCTACACCCCGATTTCCCAGCCTTGGTCTCCATTCCAGAGTAAGTTTACTCCAGCGATCGTCTGTTCTTCGAGCTACGTGACCAGCCCAGTTCCACTTCGGCGTACTGATTCTCTGCACTATGTCGATGACTTTAGTTCTTTGACGAATTGTTTCATTTCGAAGCTTATCCGCCAAAGAAACTCCGAGCATAGCGCGTTCCATAGCACGCTGAGCGACGAAAAACTTACGAGCTAGCCCTGCTGTAAAAGGCCAGGTTTCCGCCCCGTAGGTCATAACGGGAAGCACGCATTGATCGAAGACTTTCGTCTTCAAGCTCTGCGGAATATGCGACGTGAGAATGTGGCTTAGCTTCCTGAATGCTGCCCAACCCAACTGTATCCTCCTATCGGTTTCTCTCTCGATGTTATGTCTACCTACCTGCAGTATGTGCCCCAAATAGACATATTCCGTTACGACTTCGAGAAAGACACCGTTAACTGCAACCGGTCTCGGGAGAACATGTTCGTTGAACATCGTCTTGTCCAAGTTCATCCCGAGACCGATCCGCCGGGAAGATTCATTTAGGTCGTTCAACATTTCCTGCAAGTCCTCCAACGATTCTGCCAATATGACGATATCGTCAGCGAAACGAAGGTGTGAGAGGTACTTGCCATTAACGTTTATGCCACGTCCTTTCCAGTTTAGGGTCTTGAAGGCGTCCTCTAACGCATTTGTGAACAGTTTCGGGGAAATAATATCCCCCTGCCTCACTCCTCGATGCAAATAGATTGGCCTTGTTGTGGCCCCCTGTACTCGGACGGACATAGACGCGGCATTATATAGACCTTTCAAAACTTCGACGTAACGCCAATCGACTTGACATCGTTGCAGGGCTTCCAGAACAGCCCAGGTCTCAACAGAGTCAAAAGCCTTCTCATAGTCCACAAAGGCAAGGCACAATGGCTGCCTGTACTCATGTGACTTTTGTACAACTTGCCTTAAGGTGTGAATATGGTCTATGGTGCTAAAGCCTCTGCGAAACCCAGCCTGCTCCGGTGGCTGGCATTCGTCAAGTTTATTGGATAGGCGATTCGTAATGATCCTAGAAAACAACTTATATATGTGACTCAAAAGCGAGATGGGTCTATAATTTTTAAGAAGGGTGTTATCGCCCTTCTTAAAAAAGAGAACCAACTCGCTTTTAAGCCACTCTTCGGGGGAAACTCCCCGTTGAAGGACACAATTAAAGACTTTACGAAGCTCTCTCAAGACGGGTTCGCCTCCCGCTCTGAGAAGTTCGATCGTAATTCCGTCCCTCCTCGGGGCCTTTCCTCCTTTAAGTTGTTTCAGAGCCAATCCGATTTCGCCTATACTGACGTCAGGAAGCTCGCCAGAAAGATGCCGGGTGAGTTTGGCACGCGGGTCGTCATCACGAGGATCAGGTTGCGAAGCATGTGAAGCATACAAGCGGCTATAGAAATCCTCGATCTCGGACAGAACCCCCCCAGAACAGTAGAAGTTTGAGTGTCTCATCCGAAAGTTTGGATTTCCTGCCCGCATGCTTGGGCCTGCAAAACCTTTCACCTTCGACCCGTATGCTCTCCGCATTTAAAGCCTCGTCAACTTCCATTGTAGTTTCCGAGATGTTAAGAGCGTCGAACCTATTTCTCAGTTGTAACTGAAATTTCTGGGTGTCAGCGACGGATTGTTGGGAGTTGGGTCGGAGAGTAGACCTCAGCATATGGGCTCTTTCGAGTTTGAAGCATACACTCAAGGATCCTCGCAGTAGTCGGTGATCGCTAATAATCGCCAGTAATCCTTGTTAAAATATTATGTCAAGACTATAGTCTAAGAGCCTTAGATCTTGTTTGATTATAGTCCCTAGGGGACAAAGTTGAACAAGTTTCTTAACGCTATTGGTCCCCAAACTCCAAAGTCTTGTAGTCGATAAAAAATTAGTCTTTTGTAACTATACGAGCACAATCCGTACTTTTGATACCCTATATATTTATCGTGTTGCGGTGTTTGTTGCCGAACTGACTGGCTGGAGGAATTTTGATGAAATTTCGTGTATTTTTTGTTTAAAGAATATTGGTACTTTTATAGCAATGAGCCCACCTGCTTCATACTTTTTGTGGGACAGATAGGGAATTATTGCAATTTCACAATATTATTGTTTCCAACCGTCTTTTCATATGTCACTTGCAAATACTATTACAAACAGTATGTTTTATTTGTCTCTAAGGCAGACCGCACATTAGAGACACGACAGTTTTTAGACAATCTTGTTTCACATAGACGAGTCAGCTTTAAGATTAAAGAGAAACAGTTGTTTTTACCACGCGGCGCATACCAAGACGAAACTGTTTTGTCTACGACGACGCAATGCATACCTTCATCAGACTAGGTACACCGCTAGACAGTTTTGTCGTTGATGTGCGCGCTCGCATACACTTCAAAGGGAAGCCGACAGTCGTTAGTCAGACTTGTCGCCGTGCAGTTCTTGTACGCATTACACATCTTTGTCTATGAGACGTTTTGACTAGTACGTACGCGCATTGTTGGCGACGCGACCGCCACCGTACTGCACCTTTAAGAAATGTAAAAAAAAGAAACGAAGTTATGTTTTGTCTATGGCGAAGCGACGCCTCGAAATTCAACGGTTTTTTCGTGGTATGATATAAAAGAGAATTGTCGGCGGATTTTGTGGGCAGTCTATTTTAGTTTTTTCTGAAGTGTACTTATATGTGTTCTTCCGTTAATATACCGTGACTTTACTCGTACATCCAGAATTTTATTTTAAATTCCTCCTCCCGTAGCCTACACGCATAATAAAAAATATTATGCGATAGTCTGTCTAAAAACTGTCGTGTCTCTAATATGCGTTGGCACTTAAAAACAGATGTGTATTTTTTTCCGCCCATGTGGGCGCCCATCCTAAAATATGCAATATCGAAGGAATTCATTAATAAGCAGATGAGGGACCTACGTCATTTTGTCTAGCTATTTCAATTTAATAATAATTGTGATCTGTTAGTTGGGCTTCAAATAAAGCGACCAAATTACGTAGCCCTATGAATAAAAATCTCTGATAGTTCATAGTAACCTATAAAATATATTGTTTACGCTCATAAATTACTAGCAACATAACATCACAATCAACATGATGATCAACAATTCGACTGTACAATTCTGGGGTCGCACACAATACAAGCGATACACACAATAAGCTCCACGTCCTCCCAAATTCTATTTCCATATCGAAACGTGCGAACATATATCCTTTGTTTTAGCTAAAACAATTGTATTTTTGTAGGCAATTCTTTGTTGTAAAAGATACTTTTGTATTCTAGTAACGCGTAGAAAGTTTGAAACATGAAAACTGTTTTTTTTATCGACGCAGATAGTTTTTTTGATCCTTTGAATTCTTAGTTATACGTGGGAGAGCCATGCTTCGGCACGAATGAGCTGGCTCGACCGGATAAATACCACGTTCTCACAGAATACCGCCGTGAAACAGCGCTTGCGCTGTGTTTCGCCGAGTGAGTGAGTTCACCGGAGGCCCAATCCCCTAACCCCTACCCTGTTCCTTTCCCTACCCTCAACTATTCCCTTCCCTTCCCTACTCTCCCCTATTACCCTATTCCCTCTTAAAAGGCCGGCAACGCACTTGCAGCTCTTCTGATGCTGCGAGTGTCCATGGGCAACGGAAGTTGCTTTCCATCAGGTGACCCGTTTGCTCGTTTGCCCCCCTTATTTCATTAAAAAAAAAAGTAACATTATAAACCCGAAAGTGTGTCCTTCTGTCTATATAATATTATTACCTCTCCATAGTTAGTATGAGGACAATTTGAGTCCCAAAAAAGGCCATAGGATACTTTTTATTCCGGAAAATGTACGGTTCCCGTGTGATAAACAAATTTTGGTGCAACAGAGTTGCAGGCGTTATCTACTAAAATACCTACTATTATCCTGACTGGATTTTCTGTGCATTTCCATGTACTTGTATGTTTCCATTTCGACCTGCGATCAGCCTTCTTAGCCCAGTAGGGTTAGTTTAGCCTTGTATGGGAATCTGAAATTAATTATAGTCAGAAATTTTTTTGCACCAGTGTTTAGAGGAAGTAACAAATAGCTTAAATTCGAAAACTCGACCAGCTACGACGTGTGCGTTAGCCGCCATATTGGTTTGAAGGTCCAATCTTTTTTTAGCTATATTATCTCCTTTATTTTATATTTTTTTACGAAAATGATAATAACTAAATTTCTTGTAAATTTAATTTCCTACATTTTAAGTTCTGACAATTTTCATTGTAAAATCAATATTTACGGAGATAAATGCAAAAAACAAGTCAAAGTATAATTTCGCTTGTATGTCAATTATTATCGAGTTTAGCGAAAATAATTGTAGAAACAAAGTTGTAGGTGATAGATCATTAAATTTCCTACAAATTTGATCCTTATGAATTTTTTTAGAAATCAATATTAAAGCTCCTACACCTATGGTAAATGTACCGGGACCCAAGCGATTGTATAAAACTGAATATTTCTGATCATGAATTAGACCTTTTAACAATGAATATTTCTGATCATGAATTAGACCTTTTAACAATTATTACGGCACAACCTACACCTGAATAATTATTAAAAAATGGCCAAGTGCGAGTCGGACTCGCTCATGGCGGTTCCGTACCATTATAAGGCAAAGATAGACAAAAATTTGTTATTTTGTGTGGGAGCCCCCCCTAAATATTTATTTTATTTTAATTTTATTATTAATTATTATTAAAATACAAATACAATTAAATATTTTATGCATATTTAAATTGTCTTAGTGCTGCTATTTTTGATAAAAAGCAAAAAAGGCGACTAAAATCCTGTTTGTTATATGGGAGCCCCATCAAATAATAAATATAACATGTTTTTAGTATTTGTTGTTATAGAGGGAAACAAAATACATAATATCTGTAAATTTCAAGTCTCTACCTATCACCGTTCTTGAAGCTTGGAGACAGACACACGGACAGACAGCGAATTCTTAATTTTAATTATAGTTAATGTAAAGAGCTACAAGTTTGTTTCTGGTTTCTTTTTCTGTATTTGACAATAATCGCGATACAGGTCGAACAGGTCGAAATTATACTTTGACTTGTTTTTTGCACTTATTTCCTTAAATATTGATTTTACAATAAAAATTATAAGGACTAAAGTTGTAGAAAAACAAATTTTCGACAAATTTGATCCTTATCATTTTCTTGAAAAAATAAAAAATAAAGGAGATATAGCTAAAAAAAGATTGGACCTTCAAACCAATATGGCGGCTAACGCACATGTCGTGGCTGGTCGAGTTTTCGAATTTAACTTATTTGTGGCCTCCTCTAAATACTGGTGCAAAAAAAATTCTGACTATAATTAATTTAAAAAAAATCTAACCCTTCTGGGGTATCTCTATTATGACGGTATAAAATATGATTGAATGAAAAACATCCTTATCGGGATATCTTATCACAAAGACAATTTGGTTGGATTATGTCAAACCCATATCAGAGTAGACAGAACTAAGGGTCAATTCAGACCGCAACGCGACGAGGGTAGGCGAGGCGCAGCGCGGCATAAATTGACAGTATGGATTTGACAAATTTCAATTGCGTGAGACGTCCATACAAATTTAGAAATGCATCTACGCGTCATGTTGCGGTCTGAATCAACCCTGGGCCTGTAGACAAGTGGCAAAACGCTAAAGCTAACGCTAGCGCTACAAAATGTATGCGATTTGACTTAAGTCATCGCTTCGCTAGCGAATACTAATGTCAAATCCATACATTTTGTAGCGCTAACGTTAGCGTTAGCATTTTGCCACTTGTCTACGGGGGCTGGAGTACCTCGACTTCAAACAAACGGGCGAATATACGCGTGTTGGGCGCAAATGTCACTTTCAACATGTTTCACAATGCTTAGTAACGTGTACTTTCATCTTAGTAACTGTGCACTTTCATCTTCAATTTTCGTCATCAACTTTCATATTGGCGCATTCAATAATTGAATGCGCCAAGGAACGCAACGCCAATATTGTCATTTTTGAAGTTTTGGATACGGTCAGAGGGCATGCGTCGCGGGCATGCCCTCTGACCGTACACGTTCGCTGTTGACTGCGCTATAACGCATGCCTTTGACGAACAGAAAAAGGAACAGAGTGGACAAAGCTATAAGTACCTATAACAGTTGTGCCTACACAGTGCGCCAGCCGAATTCTGTCTACTCTGCTACAGTTGTGTTTGTGGTTGTGTCTACAGCGTGCGCCAGCCGATATGACATACCACGTCAAACGTATCGAGATCTCTTCTGAGTTCTTGAGTCGGTCTACTCGTTAGTTCTGTTTACTCTGCCCATACAACTGATCACGACTGACGACGACATTGACATTGTAATTTTTCATATTTTTGGTAAAAGATGGCCCCGTGCGAGTTTCTTACGCCGGTTCTTCTCGCCCGGTTAGTTCCCGAACCTGTGGTAGGCCCCAGTAGTATCAACGTTCAGAAAGTGTTTTAAAAAAACTTATTCTGAATAAAAAAATTGAATTTGACTTTGACTAACATGGACTTGACATAAATCGTCCAAATAATACTAATATCTGCCTACGAATAAATTTATTACCTAACTTTTATCAATTTGTTGCAATAACACAGGGGACTGTATTATCTGACAATCAATGAAACACAGTCCCCTGCGGCGCTTGTGATTTTTCAATTTCCTAACAATTATCGTGAGTGCTCCATCTTAGGTGAATAAGCGTCAGTCCTCTGCCTCGAGGGAGGAGGGGGGACTGGCAATCCCATCACGTGTCTTCTACTTCGCTGCGTATATTTTACGATACGAATAAGAAATTCGGAATCGAAAATCGCACATGACAGACTGATTTATTAATGTATCTAAGGTACCAATACAATTAAATGTTGCGAAACTTTTTGGAAATGCAAAAGGACACGATATCGTTTTGTATACATCTGCTGGTATATACCTATGGAAATATTTTTTTTACTATAACATAAAATATGCTATACTTTTTACGATTCAAATGCGTTCTTTGAAAACCTAATATTATTTTTTAATTTATTTTTTAAATGTTAAAAAATGTAAATTATTTGCTATACCTAGTACTAAAATGTGGCATTGGTTCGCACTTACAACCAGGAAGTAATTTACACAATTAATAACCAGGTTGAACGTAGCTTTTAGGATAATAATAAATAATCAGTAGTAACTTACACAAAAAACGAATTTAGAAGTAGAACATTTTTATAAAACTCAAATAGTGTTGAGTCATGTCGATAAAAACTTTCGATAACAAACAAAGCTTTATCGTGAATACCTCGTTAGCGCATTTCGGCTAACGTTAGGCCGTTTGTCCACCGCCACCGTCAACGGAACGTCACCGACAAAATTTTAGATAAAATGCCACTTTATAACCCAGGCTATAGGTTTCATTTTGCTCTACGTCACTACAAAACAGCGGTCCATGGGTCGCTAGACAAATATAGTAGAAAATGAAAAATATAGCCTAGAATCTAGATCATAAAGGGGAATTGTAGCTAATCGCTCATTATTAGTCAGTAACAATACAACGCACCGCATAGTACACGAAATGCGGCGCGTACGGTGCGGACGAATGTGCGAGGTTTCACATCATTTCTGTTGATGTTCTGGTAAATACGCGATCACCTTAACACTTTTACAGTCCACCATACAAAAGCAAAATCTAGTCCCTCGAGTCCACTCCAATATTCATTGTAAAGTATTTATTTATAATGGATTATAAGGATTAATATTATGTTAAGTATTTTTTATATGCTTTTCTTCATTATTTTATTCTCTAGGGCCGGTATAAATAGTTAGTACTCAAGATGCGTCTCGGTCTCAAGACACGGTTCAGGCTCTGTGATTGCTTGGCTGTCAAAATTTGGACCAATAACAGAGCCGAACCGCGTTTTGAGACCGGGTCGCATCTTAAGTACTGACTATTTATACTGGCCTAGAATTCAGTGCCAATGCATCCTTTTGGATACATGTGGACTCCACATATATTTGGTATTCGTTTGGATACCGTGGACTGTAAAAGTGTTTTCAAATTTTTGATGGTGACGTCCCGTTGACGGTGGCCGTGGACAAACGGCCTTGGTATTAATTATCACGATATCTCGCTCGTTATTCCACGCTTTCGGGGATTTGGTTTCGTTTACAGACAGGACAGAACGATTTATAGATGTTATTTATACGTTATTGGATCATCAATGATTAATAAGTATGATTGTTATTGTTATAGAAGATATTGTGATATTAATAAATACATGTATAAAGAGGAAAACGTTAGTATCGACAGGAACACGAAACAGTAGGTGATTCAAATTTTCTTCGAATGACTGGCAGAAATTTTCCCTTCGTCTTAAGGGTTTTCGATCAGTTCACACCTGACTTAACTTTAATATTTTTAACCATCCGAGTTTGCATCTCAAGATAAAGGTAAGATATTCTCAAGTGCTATTAAAATGATTTTATTTGCATCATAAACACTATTAGTCTCTTCTTAATACCAAAGAATCACATAATATGCTTCCCCAACGGCATGCAGTATTTTTAGAAAAACATACACTTTTATTATCTAATAATACTCCTGAAATACGATATTCCAATATGGATTTACTTTCGTTTACGGATATATATTTCAAGATGGAATCCCAAGGTGTCTTACGCCATCGACTACATTATACCTAAATGGTTTTGTTTTCCACTTCCATTTTCTTTACTTTGTCTATACACAGGAGAATTTTCGGAAAATGTGCCAAATTTATCCTGACATTTTATTAATTACGATAATGCTGTTTAATATTATAATCAATATTTCAGACTAGATGACGCCCGCAACCGTTGCGCCAAAACTCGTTTATCGCGCGGGAACCGTACCTTTTTCCGGGACAAAAAGTATCTTATGTCCTTTCCCGGGACTCAAAGTATCTCCATGCCAAATTTAAGCAAAATCGGTTCAGCGGTTTGGGCGTGAAGAGGTAACAGACAGACAGACAGACACACTTTCGCATTTATAATATTAGTATGGATTTAGATCAAAATGTTTGTGCGTAATACAAAGAACAAATTATGATTAATAACATTTTTATTTTAAAATATTACTAAAACAATTAACGCTCGAGTGACTACAAAAATAGCACCCTCCCCTCCTCTACTATTATAACATAATATTTACGCGTCGTCCGCACCGCATAGTACACGAAATGCGGCGCGTACGGTGCGGACGAATGTGCGAGGTTTCACGTCATTTCATACAACAAATTCTAAAATGCGGCGCGTTCGGCGCATGCGTGCTGATAAATGTGCAATTACCTTAAATGTTTACGGTATAAGAAGTCTGCAAGTTCTTTTAATTTTTTTAACAGCATCACAAATCTTATATCTTTAAACGAACAATTCTTGTATATATATAATTGGAATCTCGGAATCGGCTCCAACGATTTTCATAAAATTTAGTATATAGGGGTTTTCGGGGGCGATAAATCGATCTAGCTAGGAATGATTAAATTAGAAAATGTCATTTTATTCGTGTTTTATCGAATACCGAGCAAAGCTCGGTCAAATAACTAGTGTCTATTATACAAAATAATATACACATTTGTAATTTATAGAGAACGTGCAGAAACTACAGATGGCAACACAATATATTATAAATAATAATACAGCACATGTTACATTTTAGACTTCCTTTTTAGGGTTCCGTAGCCGAATGGCAAAAAACGGAACCCTTATACTAGATTCGTCATGTCTATCTGTCCGTCCGTATGCCACAGCCTTTTGAAACTATAAGAGCTATATAACTATTGAAACTTTTCGCATTAATATTTTGATACCAAAATGGAAAAATTATTTAAAAATTTTAGTGGTCCCCAACTGAAACAAAAAAAAAAATCATCTAACCTATGCGTGTGGGGTTTCTATGGATAGGTCTTCAAAAATCATATTGAGGTTTCTAATATTTTTTTTTCTAACCTAAATAGTTTGCGAGAGAGACTCTTCCAAAGTGGTAAAATATGTGCCCCCCCCCTCCCTCTAACTTTTAAAGTATGATAAGTCTAAAAAAATATCTGATGTACATTACTATAAAAACTACCAACGAAAATTGGTTTGAACGAGAGTTTTTTTTATACGTCATAAATGGTAAACCTTAATTTAACTTTCATTTAATCAACTGAAGTATAAAAATTCAAAAACCCTTCATGGGCGAGTCCAACTCGCACTTGGCAGATTTTTTTGTATAGAAAAGATTTTTTATAGAACATGAAGAAACTATGGGCAAGCGCATCTCAACTAAATAATGAGCACATGTTTCTGATTGTTTTTTTTATCCTTCCGGTCTATTTCACAGCATCCCCTTGCGCGTGTTCCTATAAAATGGCGTCGAATTAAATTCCTTAAACATACAAAATAAGTCAAGTTAATGATGTATCGCCCGAAGTTTCGGGTTTCGGAATAAATGGCAGCTAATTTAGCTCACAATTTGATAATAAATCACAATTGGAGCATCACAATACCTGGCACTCCACACACAGGCGCGCGAATCAAATTAATGGCCAACCATTATTCCCGGTTCCAATGAAACCTCGCTAACTTATTGCATGGTTTATCGATATATCGCATCACCAGTACTGACTTTGAAGCGCGTATCTATCGTCAGGGATGTAAATTGTACAAACGATGGATGTTGCACTTTTTATCGATATCGATAGTGTTTATGCAACTAATGCAATGATAAAATATGGCTGCACTTTTATCGATAGTGTTTAATGCAACAATCTATCGATTTCTCTGATAATTGAACTAGTATTTGAGGAATTTCTATTAACACCTCCATCGTGGGTAACGCAGACACAATAGATTTTCAATTGTTATGTAGCCTGTCGCTTGGAGATTGATGGGTTAAGGTGAAATTTCACTGTTTAAATGTTATACTTACACGTTACACTAGAGCTGACTTTCACCAATACACAAATTGAAATTATAAGTATTTTTTCATAATATACCATAGTGCATTAATTAGTTGAATAAATATACAAATATAATAATTAGTTGAATATAAAAATATAAGATATGTGCCTGATAAATTAGTTAAGTAATTTATTACACTAAGGGCCGGTTTCACCACTTTCTGATGAAGTGCCTAATAGGCTATTCACAACTTTTTGACAGATTCTCCATACTTGATCTGTCAAGTTAATTGGTGGATAGCCCTATCAGGAAGTGGTGAAACAGGCCCTTTATTTAGAAACATTATATTGGCACTTGGCAGCAATTTATGTGACTCACTCACAAGACACTTTGTCTCGCAACACTTACTTTTAGAGAAAATATTCTGTGCCTTACTAAAAATTGTCTGCAAAATTTTCAAGTTTCTTTTTACAAATTTTTATACTTTTGTGTGTGTTTTATTATAAATATTTAGTTTATTGTATGTTTAATGTTGTAAATATTTGTATGTAATTCTTTGTTAATCGAATCGACGAAATTATCGATAAAAACCGCGCATCCCTAGCATGTTGTCTGTACGGAGAATTGCGCAATTTATAGATACCCGCGAATCACTAGTACTTTTTCGAGCAATTCGTTACATTCAATTACACACTTTTATTTATTACTCTCCGAATAGATCTTTATCTTTTTCTATTTGAATATAGTGCGCAATATTTCTCGCAGGGCTCACTATAATTGCGGCCTCTGTAAGTTGACCTACGTAGGACCAATTTTACAAATACGAACGTGTAGGGGCATATTCGTATATGATTGCCCATCGACGTCGCCAACATACAAGGTGTAAGGGCCGGGACACATAAACACGATACGACGTCGTGTCGTACTACGATGCGACGTCGCGTCGTGAAATCTATGACGAGCATCGTAAAAAACTACGTCACTACATCGTTACGTGCCACGATACACGGCACGACGTCGCGTCGTAGAAACTCACGATGCGTCATCTTTGAATTTTGAATAACAACTGTGGCACTGACACAGGAACGCATCGTGAGTTTCTACGACGCGACGTCATGCCGTGTATCGTGGCACGTTACGATGTCGCAACGTAGTTTTTTACGATGCTCGTCGTATCGTGAATCGACGCCGCATCGTGTTTATGTGTCCCGGCCCTAACAAAGTTTTGTTTTACTTTTGTATGGGAAAATGAATGACGATGGGGCGCTTGCCCCACACAAAAAAATCTTTCAGCGCTGTTACTTTCACAGTGAATTCTATATATGGAACACATACACGCCCTAAAGTATTATCATTTATCACCAAGTTTTGTTACACCTTGTATACACAGCATCATATAAGGTGGCAATCATTGTGACAATAATGGTTATAAACAATGTAACGATGTAAAGATTTTGGTTTTAGATGACAATTAAGGACACTGGACTAAAACATGTTTGAAACAGTGCTGAATAATAAAACTTATTAAGGCTACTTTACATTAATAGATTGGCTAGTTTACACAGTATTAATGTAACCTAGTACATGTTTCGACGATGAAATAATAAATTAATTCTTTACGAACTCCGAAAGCAAATATTCCCCATTTTATTTCGTCGCAAAACTACTCTGCCAGTAAGTGCCGATACGTCTGGAATATAAAACGACGAATAAACTAAGCTATAAAGTATAAAATGTAGTTTTACTACACTTTAATATTGTGAAGAATCTGTGACAATATTGCGCGGGGGAGTTTAGAAAAGACTTTTGGAACTATCGTACAGAATCGCACTTCGAAGTGCACCATCATAATGTTATTTACCACGTTATGATCGGATCTGATGCCGCCCGCGCCATCTTGTACAGTGTCACGTTAGTAAAGCGGGATCCACACTCGCGGCGCGAATTGCGGCCGCGATTCACGGGCGCTACGCGCCATGAACACGACGCGATCGTACACTCGCAATCTTTGAATGTACACTCGCACATTTGAGTAAAATAGACGTTGAAATCATTGTTGCTGCTACTCTGAGATAGTGTGCTTATCAAAATATCGCGGGCCAAAAAACTGACACCGGATGGGGAAAGCCGCGAAGACCGAACGCGAAGCCGTGAAACCCTCCACACTCGCGGCCTTCGCGGGCTTTCGCGCCACTTTTTCCTCAAAGTAATAACTGAGATGTCTATGACATTAGGAATAAACACTCTATGATAAATAATATTAAACACAGTCATGTTAATACTATGAACTTTAAATATCACTTAGTTATTATCTGACTTCTAAAAAGGGGAAAATTATATGCACTGACTTACAAAAAGGGGAAGTTCGTCTGTCGTTCCGGTCGGTCGTTGGTCGGTACCGTCAAGTTCTACGTCAAGGATCTTAGTTCTGAGCTGATACCGACTTCAAAAGAATGAAAATTATTGGTTGCAGAAATAGTTGAGGCTTAGTCGAATTTTGAAAAAGGCACTAATGAAGAATAAGAGTTATTTCATATGTTTGGATCATTTTAAAAATATAGTTTTCACCTTATCGGGTTAAATTTTTTGTTAAATGATGATGTAATAAATTCCGAATTCTTTCATCAAATCTTTTGAACTCCAACTCACACTTATAATTTTTGACATTGGAGTCCGTGGCAACCTTAGGAAATGGCGAAGAAATAAAAAAAAATATTTTTGGTTTTTTTTTGATGGGTTTTTTCTTTGATATTTGGAGCAAATAGCTGTTTACAGTTTCGGGGTTCCATCTTTTATCCTTCTGCCATGGTTATTTCAAACATCCTGAATAAAAATAAAAATCTAAGAATAAATACAGCTATATAAATCAAAATTTGTTTATTTCACTTAATTGATATGTTGACGATTCGGCGAAATTCCGCTTTGAGCAAAACCGAACCGGCTCTTTGTTTGACAAGCAATTAATTGATGTTAGTTATTATAGATTTCAAATGTAAGCGTTTTGTATTTAATTGATACAAAAACTAGTTCTAACTCAAATGTTTCAATATTGCTGATTTACATTGTTGGAGTATAATTTAACCGTGCATTTTTTTTATATGGCTAGAAATTGTTGAACTGGCTTGAGGTCACGAGATATTATTGAAACCTCCTAAGATTTTTTTTTTACGAAATAAGGGGGCAAACGAGCAAACGGGTCACCTGATGGAAAGCAACTTCCGTCGCCCATGGACACTCGCAGCATCAGAAGAGCTGCAAGTGCGTTGCCGGCCTTTTAAGAGGGAATAGGATAATAGGGGAGGGTAGGGAAGGGAAGGGAAGGGAAGGGAATAGTTGAGGGTAGGGAAGGGAATAGGGTAGGGGTTAGGGGATTGGGCCTCCGGTAAACTCACTCATTAGGCGAAACACAGCGCAAGCGCTGTTTCACGCCGGTTTTCTGTGAGAACGTGGTATTTATCCGGTCGAGCCGGCCCATTCGTGCCGAAGCATGGCTCTCCCACGTATAATGGCGACGATGACGAGAGAGCAGACTATTGGCGTGGCGCCGGAAGTATTATATTTTTATATATAAAAGTATAAGGGGGTAAACGAGCAAACGGGTCACCTGATAGAAAGCAACTACCCATGGACACTCGCAAAAAAATTATAAAAACTGCAGGTGCGTTGGCGGCCTTTTACGAGGAAATACGCTCTCTTCTTGGGTTTTGCAGGTCGTATTGGTCCGGATTCCGGAAATACTGCTGGTGACAGTAATTCGTTCCAGAGTTTTACAGTGCGCGGCATGAAGTTACACGAAAACCGCACAGTGGAAAACTTAATTATCTTTCTACTTACGCTGAGATTATTTTCCATGACAGTCGTCAGTGTTCCATAAGATCTGTTTTATTAAACCACTTATTAAAGGCAAACTGGAATATAAATTACCAGATTTTGCCCGCGGCTTCGCTCGCATTAACAAGTATTTATATTAATTAGGTATCAATATCAGCCTGATCGGTTTAAAATTGACAGAGTTTCATACACACTTTCATCCCCTATTTTATCCCCTTGAAGTAGAATGGAGGCAGAATTGAATAAAATCCTTTCTTAGCGGATGCCTACGTCATAACATCTACCTGCATGCCAAATTTTAGCCCGATCCGTCCAGTCGTTTGAGCTGTGCATTGATAGATCACTATGTCAGTCAGTCAGTCACCTTTGAGCAAAGTAAAAAATTAAAAAAAAAATCTCCACAGCCGAACATAATATAACCTCCTCCTTTTTGGAAGTCGGTTAAAAAGTAACGCCTCCATGGTCTAGTGGTATGGCTCTTGACTCGGAGGTCGTGTGTGAGTGTCGTGGCGTTTCCAAGTTTGTTTAGGACAATGCAGGCTGATCACCTGATTGTCTGACAAGTAAGATGATCCATGCGTCGGATGGGCATGTAAAAATGTCGGTCCTGCACCTGATCTCTCGCCAGTCGTGTCGGTCTTCCGTCCCACTGGGTTATGAGAGTGAAAGGAATAGAAAGTGCTCTTGTGTACTGCGCACACACTTGGGCACTATAAAATTACTCCTGCGTAGCTGGCTTGGTTTCAATGAAACCGGGCACCGTCACCGAAACCGGTGTGGGAGCTATTACATATTATTACTAGCTGTTGCCCGCGACTTCATCCGCGTCAGCAAAATGTGATAAATAAAGAACAAAAAAGAATGTTTCCCCTTCCTTACCCAAATAGTAACGCCAATACTGTATAGAAAATCTTAAGGATAACGAATAAGAGTAAAATTATTATTTTTAAACAAAAATTGAAAACGACTTCCAAGGTAAAGACAATAGTAATTTTCTTAAATGAACTAAAAAGTATTAATTAATAATTCATATTCTGTAGGTACTTAGTATTTCTGTTCTCAATCTTAATAATATAAAGTCGGTACCAGTCATATATTGCAGTTATATTTTGTCATGGAACTGGTGATTAGGTTAGCCGGTAGTTAATACCGACTTCAAAATAAGGAAGACTGAGAACAGAAATACTGAGTACCGAATATGAATTATTTAATATTTTTTAGTTCATTTTTAAGTTTAGTTAGCTGCTACGGAGTAAAAAATTATGAAGATTGAATACAGAAAGAGTTGACGCGTCTATGTGTGTCCCAAAAAATATCCAGGAGTTCCCTCTATATCTCACGAATTTCAGTATCAGATCACCACTTTCGTAATCATTGTACCAAATTCGGGTTATTGTACCTCTATAAACAGTAAACACTAAATGGGAGAGCCATGCTTTGGCACGAATGGGCCGGCTCGACCGGAGGAATACCACGTTCTCACAGAAAACCGGCGTGAAACAGCGCTTGCGCTGTGTTTCGTCGAGTGAGTGAGTTTACCGGAGGCCCAATCCCCTACCCTACCCTTCCCTACCGTCCCCTTTTCCCTTCCCTTCCCATCCCTACCCTCCCCTATTACGCTATTCCCTTTTAAAAGGCTGGCAACGCACCTGCAGCTCTTCTGATGCTGCGAGTGTCCATGGGCGATGGAAGTTGCTTTCCATCAGGTGACCCGTTTGCTCGTTTGCCCCCTTATTTCATAAAAAAAATAGCAAGAAAAGAGTTTTGAAAATCAGTCAACAAACGGTGGAACAATAATATAATCAATCAAAGGCAAGATTTTTGATAATAATATAATGATTCATGGCATAATTATAGTGATGATGATGATTAGTATTATTGACACATTGACATAATAATATGCTTTTAGTTGCTGAAACAAGTTGTTTCAGCAACGCCAAAATTGCCGAACATTTATCTATAAGGATTCAAGAGTTCTCTACAGCATCTTCGGAACCAGGGTGTACTTCAGCGCAAATTCTTATTTTTTGGTAGTTTAAGCTTAAAATCCTCTTGAAAAACGTAAAATCACTATATGTTTCCATATCCAATTTTAAGCAGTCCTGTCGATTTCTCATGGATTGCATCATCAGATCACCACTTTTGTGATCATGTTACCAAATTCGGGCTACATCTCATACAACAACAAAATAATTTTGGAAATCGGTTTACAAACGACAAAGTTGTCCGCGGACCAATATAAAAAAAGTGAAATATATCCTCCTTCTTTTCGGAAGTCGGTTAAAAAGTAGCCTAAGTTATGCCTTACTACATCAGCTATGTGCCAAAAAAAGTCCCGTCAAAATCGCTCCAGCCATTTACGAGATTAGCCGGAACAAACAGACAGACAGACAGACATACAGACAAAAATTGTAAAAAAATGTTGTTTTGGTGTATGTACCCCTATATACATTCATATGCATCTAGTTAAAAACGGTTCTTTTAATATTATTTATATGTATATATGTATATATGTATATGTATATGTATGTATGTATGTATGTATGTATGTATGTATGTATGTATGTTTTATGTTTATATGTATGTATGTATAGATTATATTTGAGTAAACATTAGGTATTTCAGTCCAGTAATACAATCCAGTGCAGATTTGGATGACTGGATTGGAATAACGGCAATTACGGTGCACATTCAAAGAACACATTAATTCGGCAGGATTTAATGTTTTGGTCTAATAATTGCACAGAGCGAAGTTTTAACAGAACTAATATCATTTGAGCGGCGGAACCGCTTGTTTTTAATTAAAACTTTTATCGCAGAGATACGGTGGAGTGCATTTCAGGTGGAATGATTTACATTACGTACCTTGCACAAATATTTGAAGTTTGTTGCCCGTCCACAAGCGTTTTATGATACGAGGCATACTGAAATATTTAGACGTGGGAGAGCCATGCTTCGGCACTAATGGGCCGGCTGGACCGGAGAAATACCACGTTCTCACAGAAAACCGGCGTGAAACAGCGCTTGCGCTGTGTTTCGCCGAGCCAGTGAGTTTCCCATCCCTATCCTCCCCTAGGGTAGGTATAGGGTAACCCCTATTCCCTCTTAAAAGGCCGGCAATGCACATGCAGCTCCCGTTTTCTCGTTTGCCCCCTTATTTCATAAAAAAAAGGCAATATACAAACATTAACTTAAGTTGTAGTATAATTAGACTCGATTTATATTATGCGTCCGCGCTAACGAGCGGTCGCGAGGTCATAAGCAATTAATTTTATTATTGTATGCAAATAACAGACACTAGAATTGGTTATGATCTGGCGGTGTTGCGGGCAAACCACGCTTTTGAACACATATTACTTACCTAATATTATTATAAATGCGAAAGTATGTCTATCTGTATGTTACCTCTTCAAGCCCAAACCGCTGAACCGATTTTGCTAAAATTAGGTATAGAGATACTTTGAGTCCCGGGAAAGGAGACATTCCATCCTGGAAAAATATACGGTTACGGTTCCCGCGCGATCGACGAATTTTGGTGCAACGGAGTTGCAGGCGTCAATCTAGTAAATTATAAATCAAGCCTCAAACACAACACGTGTTTATTGCCAAACTCTTTTAAAAAGGCTGCACCGATTATATTGTTTATGTGCTTATCACGTCAGTTTACATTACTTATTTAGATGATATTCTATTTCTTTAATCATTGTTTGTTTTATTCAATGAGCATTAAAAATGTATGTATTCTAAGTTTTAACCATTGTGTTATCAACTCCTGATTTAGTAACGGCAAATAAACATTTGCCGGCTCAACTACTTTTTTGTAAAGACATTCTTAAGAGGATACACCAGGGGCTAGAGAAATGAAAAAAAAGTACGTGTAATATCTATAGCTGTCTCCCTTACCTCAAGCCTATACCGCAGAACGCGATAGAGACAACTGCAGAAAATCCAGAAAATCAACGATTCGTTGTCCCCTGATTCCTTCTCCAAAACTTAACCGATTTAAGTTTTTTTTTTCATTAAAGATTAAAAAAAGGCTTGAGCTGTGTTCCTATGTTTTGCTTTTTTTTGTAAAATCTAGCCAAATCTGTTTTCTGGACGTTTGAACACAGCAGAAAATCTGGTCATTTTTTTGGGTTTTTGAACGTTCATATCTTATTTAATAATTAAATTATGAAAAAAAAAGAAAACATAGGGACATTGTATTAGTGGCCGAAGATATTCAGGAAAAAAATTATAACTCTACTAGCATTATCCAGGGAGGAAACAGGGGACAACGTTTGTATGGTAAAAAGGGCGGTGTGGACTCCTCTTAAACCACGTTTAGAATGGGATCCCCAGTTTTTCCTTAACGTGTTTTAACTTTCAAAATAACGTTTTATCAATTTTACTATATCTTTTCATTTCAAATATGAAAGTTTATATTACGCTTATTGCCGCCAGTACGTATAATATTTGGCGTAAACTGAGTTTATATGGCGCTTACAATTAAATTTCCTTATGTAATGAGATGTAAAATCCAATGAACCCAAACAATTAATTATGATAAGCGCTGAATGAAACTCGAAAATAATACGAATGCGTTTGTTAAAATACATTTGCGTTTTGTGGACATTTCTTTTTTTCTGCGAATCGTCTCTGGGGTTTTGGAATTGGGATAATTTGAACGCTAGAATGCAGCACCGGCATAAACAGCAAACAAAAAGTTTTGTTCGATGTTTGACAACGTTTCTGTTAATATTTTCATAATAATATGACTTAGGGTTGATACTAGAACATATTAGGGTTGATTCAGACCGCAACGCGATGCATAGATGCATTTCTAAATTTGTACTGAATTCACAGATTGGCATGTCTCCTCGCGCAATTGAAATCTGTCAAATCCATACAAATCTGTGCCGCGCCGCGCCTCGCCTCGCCTCGTCGCGTTGCAGTCTGAATTGACCCTTATACAACATGTCATGTTTTGGTCGTATTATTTACTGTTAGGGTCAATTCAGACCGCAACGCGAGGCGGCGAGGCGTGGCGCGGCGCGGCATAAATTTGTATGGATTTGACATATTTCAATTGCGTCAGACGTCTTGCAAATCTGTCAAATCCATACTAATTTAAAAATGCATCTACGCGTCGCATTGCGGTCTGAATCAACCCTAATATCATGTTCTAGTAGCGCCCTCTGCTCTGTCCCTATTCAAAGAAATTAAAGAAAAACCATGGCATATTAATAACACGTGACTTATCAGACTTACGTTTGATTGTTTATCTGTTTGTTACAGGAGGACGAGCGACAGGACCCAACATGAACACATCATACACAACACCATTCTGGAATGACTCGCTCGGTAAGTGTACCGTATGAGGCACGCGTAAAGAAATAATCGGCCTCTCGACTCCGGAGGTCGTGGGTTCGAATCCCGCATTGGAAACATATTGTAATTTCCAAGTTTGGTTAGGACAATGCAGGCTGATCACCTGATGGTCTGACAAGTAAGATGATCCATGCGTCGGATGGGCATGTAAAAAATCGGTCCTGCGCCTGATCTCTTGCCAGTCGTGTCGGTCGTCCGTCCCACTAGGTTAGGAGAGTGAAAGGAATAGAAAGTGCTCCGTGTACTGCGCACACACTTTGGCACTATAAAACTACTCCTGCGTGACAGGCTAGTTTCAATGAAACTGGCCACCGTCACCGAAATCGGTGTGGCAGTATTATTATTATTAATGGTATAAAGGGAGGGCGAGGGCGCTATTATCCGGGTGTAATGAATTTTCAATAGTCGCAATAGCGAATTAATATAAACATTTTTACCCAACACAAAAATTAACAAAACACCTACAAAGAAGTTTTGATATTGAAGAGTTTTGGTCGGTGATCAGTGGATAACCACTGATCACCGACCATAACAAAGTTTTGGGTTATTTTCCCAAATCGGAATCTACTCTCCAGCGGTTTAAATTTAAATATACGGCGTCGATAAATAAAAGTTTTTGTCGTCGATCCAATTTTTGCATATTAAATCTCGATTCCATTGTTTTAAGTTAAATATAGGTCACCATATTTGTGCCTTATTTTGTACGCAGCTTAAGTGGTTTTGCAGTGCAATCGGCATGAATACTGCTGCCAAAATCTAAGATTTATGAGTTTGTTTCATTCGATGCGAGAATCGTAAGCGTAAGCAGCTACCTTTAATTTATAACTTCAATTAATATTCATAGCTACATACTCACAATAATTATTGCCTGATAATAATCTAAATCTATATATATATAACTCAAAGGTGACTGACTGATTGACATAGTGATCTATCAACGCACATCCCAAACCACTGGACGGATCGGGCTAAAATTTGGCATGCAGGTAGATGTTATGACGTAGGCATCCGCTAAGAAAGGATTTTGATAAATTTCAACCCCCAGGGGTTCAAATAGGGGATGAAAGTTTGTGTATAATAATACTTCTTAACGCGAGCGAAGCCGCGGGCAAAAGCTCATCTGTATATAAAATTTTTATGAAATAAGGGGGCAAACGAGCAAACGTGTCACCTGAGGTTAAGCAACTTCCGTCGCCCATGGACACTCGCAGCATCAAGAGCTGCAAGTGCGTTGCCGGCCTTTTAAGAGGGAATAGGGTAATAGGGGAGGGTAGGGAAGGGAAGGGAAGGGAATAGTTGAGGGTAGGGAAGGGAATAGGGTAGGGGTTAGGGGATTGGGCCTCCGGTAAACTCACTCACTCGGCGAAACACAGCGCAAGCGCTGTTTCACGCCGGTTTTCTGTGAGAACGTGGTATTTATCCGGTCGAGCCAGCCCATTCGTGCCAAAGCATGGCTCTCCCACGTGTATATATATATATAATATATAATAATACTTTTTATATTGTATATAATAATACTTCTTAACGCGAGCGAAGCCGCGGGCAAAAGTTCGTCTTATATAAATAAAACTCAAAGGTGACTGACTGACTGATTGACATAGTGATCTATCAACGCACAGCCCAAACCACTGGACGGACCGGGCTGAAATTTGGCATGCAGGTAGATGTCATGACGAGGGCATCCGCTAAGAAAGGATTTTGATCAATTCTACCCCCAAGGGGATATAATAGGGGCTGAAAGTTTGTATGAATTTTTGTAAATTTTAAACTGATCGGGCTGAGACTTTGAAATCTAATTAAAAATAATACTTCTTAACGCGAGCGAAGCCGCGAGTAAAAGCTAGTCCATCATAAATGCGAAAGAGTTCCAGTCTGTCTGTCTGTCTGTTACCTCTTTACGCTGGAACCGCTAAGCCGATTTCGCTGAAATTTTGTATGGTGATACTTTGAGTCTCGGAAAAAAAGGATACTTTGATTCCGCAAAATTTACGTTTTCTGCGCGATAATTGAATTTTGGCGCAACGAAGTTGCGGGCGTCCTTTAGTTAAAATATAAACCTACGTAAGTACTCTGTTTAAATAGGCGTTTAAAACGAACAAACAACTTTTAACATTTAATAGGAATACCACTTAATACTCGTATGAGAATACCATGAAGACAATACGATGCGTTAACTCATTATGACTGTAATCATTATAATTGGGGTTCTGGTTTAGACGAGTCTGTTTATTCAACTTTATTCAAACCATTGGGACAATGCTCTAAGTGCCATTAAAAATTATGTTTAGTAATTCTGGCCACTCCGCGTTGAGTAAAATATCAACCAGTTAATTTTGGCAATTTGCTTTGAGTCTGGGTCTGGAACAAAAACAATATCCAACACGAACTTAATTGCTTTATAACTTTAGATTGACATTTTAAACTGTGCCTTTTTCTGTTCGTCAAGGGCATGCGTTATAGCGCAGTCAACAGCGAACGTGAGGCATGCCCGCGACGCAAGCCCTCTGACCGTATCCAAAACTTTCGCTTTGTTATTAAAAATGACAGTTGGCGTTGCGTTCGTTGACGCATTCAATTATTGTATGTGCCAAAACGAAAATTGAATGAAAGGAGATGACGAAAATTAAAGACGAAGGCGCATAGTGTGAACATAGCTATTAGGCTATCTCTAGTTATTATAAAATCTCCGAAAAGGTTTTTAAGCCGATGTAGGCATTAAAAGGCACATTTTTCAACGTGCTTTCTAACAGTCGTACTTCAATAAACGCGTTTCGCAGAAACGTGAATAGAGGCGAATTTGTCTCGTATTTTTGTTCCTTTTCGGTTTCCATTTCTCACTGCAGCTCTGATTGGGTATTTCCATTTTATTTATGCGATTAGATCTTTTATTTATGACTTAAGTGTAAATATTTATGTTACCGTTAGCTAAGCAATTACTTTATCGCGCAGGAGCCATTTACGGAAATAGTTATATCGTATGGCCTTTTTCGGTGCTCAAAATATCTCTATACCAATTTTTTTCTAATTCTATTAAGCCTTTTGAGCTAGAACAAGAAACAGAAAATATGACTTTTGCATGTAATAAAATTAATTGTATTATGTGGATTTTAAATGTCAATTGTGTAAAAAAGCGTATAAAATACAAACAAAATTGTTGCCTAGATTCAAGATTTTTTGTGTACTATTTCTCTAAGCCGGATAGGCAATCCACCACTTAACTTGACGGATAAAGTATGGAAAATCTGTCAAATAAGTCGTGGATAGACTATCCGGCACTTTATATTTTTCTTTTTCTACGTGGGGGTGCCATGCTTCGGTACGAATGGGCCGGCTCGACCGGAGAAATACTACGGGCTCACAGAAAACCCGCGTGAAACAGCGCTTGCGCTGTGTTTCGACAAGTGAGTGAGTTTACCGGAGGCCCAATCCCGTACCCTTTTCCCTTCCCTACCCTCCCCTATAACCCTATTCTCTCTTTAAAGACCGGCAACGCACCTGCAGCTCTTCTGATGCTGTGTCCATGGGCGACGGATGTTGCTTTCCATCAGGTAACCTGTTTGCTCGTTTGCCCCCTTATTATATAAAGAAAGTGATGAAACAGGCTCTAAGTCTTATAAAGATATAAAGCCTTAGCTTTTCCTCGATAACTGATAGATAGGTTAGTTAATTCATCAAGTCGTCGAGCCTTTTTGAGGACTTCAAACACGCTTGAGGCTATAAAGCGGGTATGTCGGTCAAGTTGCCCACTTCATTATCTCGTAGAGTTTCTTAGCTTCGATAGTTTAGCACGTTTTAGCTTCATCATGTGAGTAAGTGAACTTTTAGTCCTTTTGAAACTTATAACCGTGGTGAAATCTATGTAAAGTTAATATGAAACTGATCGTAAAATATGTGATACGAAGTTCGCTGGGTGGGTTATCTAGTCTATCTTTTGTCTGTTAAATTAAAAATAAATTTTAAATTTTATAAGTCTTGCTGTAACTCGAGAACGGCTGAATAGTCTTGGCTAATTTTAGTTTTGAAATATTCATTGAATACGAGGAAAAGTTTATATTATCAGGAAAGCGATACAAAGTTCACCGGGTCACCTAGTCTATACATCTATACATATAAATATAATTGGAGTGTCTGTTTGTAATATAAAAAAAACCGTTTTTTACTAGATGCATATGAATGTATATAGGGTACATACACCAAAACAACATTTTTTACAATTTTTGTCTGTCAGTCTGTCTGTCTGTCTGTTTGTTCCGGCTAATCTCTGAAATGGCTGGAGCGATTTTGACGGGACTTTTTTTGGCACATAGCTGATGTAGTGAGGCATAACTTAGGCTACTTTTTAACCGACTTCCGAAAAGGAGGAGGACATATTTCACTTTATTATATTGGTTCGCGGACAACTCCGTCGTTCGAAGACCGATTTCCAAAATAATTTTGTTGTTGTATGAGATGTACTTAGCCCGAATTTAGTAACATGATCACAAAATTGATGATCTGAAGATACAATCCATAAGAAATCAACAGGACTCCTTAAAATTTATATGGAAACATATAGTGATTTTACGTTTTTCTGAAGGATTTTAAGCTTAAACTACCAAAAAATAAGAATTTGCGCTGAAGTACACCCTGGTTCCGAAGATGCTGTGTAGAACTCTTGCATCCTTATAGATAAATGTTCGGCAATTTTGGCGTTCTTTCAGCAACTAAAAGCATATTATTATGTCAATGTGTCAATAATACTAATCATCATCATCACTATAATGCCTTTGATTATATTATTGTTCCACCGTTTGTTGGCTGATTTTTAGGGTTCCGTAGCCAAATGGCAAAAAACGGAACCCTTATAGATTCGTCATGTCTGTCTGTCTGTCTGTCCGTCCGTATGTCACAGCCGCTTTTCTCCGAAACTATAAGAGCTATACTATTGAAACTTGGTAAGTAGATGTAATGTGTGAACCGCATTAAGATTTTGATACAAAAATACAAAAATTATTAAAAATTTTCGGGGTCCCCATTGGTACAACTGAAAAAAAACTTTTTTTTCATCTAATCTATGCGTGTGGGATGTCTATGGATAGGTCTTAAAAAATCATAATATTGAGGTTATTAATATAATTTTTTTCTAACCTGAATAGTTTGCGAGGGAGACTCTTCCAAAGTGGTAAAATGTTAAAGCCCCCTCTAACTTCCAAAGTAGGGACATGATAATTCTAAAAAAAGTATATGATGTACATTACTATAAAAACTACCAACGAAAATTGGTTTGAACGAGATCTAGCCGGTAGTTTTTTATACGTCAATATAAATGGTAAATGGTAAACCTTAATTTTCTTTCATTAAATCAACTGAAATATAAAAATAAATCAAAAACCTTTTAATTTCATAGAAATAAACCTTATAGCTGCTGCGAAACCCTTCATGGGCGAGTCCAACTCGCACTTGGCCAGTTTTTACTATTTGGGTAAGGAAGGGGAAAATTTTTCTCTTTTTAAAAGCTTTTATTTAACTTGCTCTGTATGTATGTAAGTATGTATGTTACGGTGGAATTTTTGAACTCAATTTTAAGGTAGATATTTCATTTTCTTTTTTATCGCATTTTGCTGACGCGGACGAAGTCGCGGGCAACAGCTAGTATTATATAAAACTCAAAAGTGACTGACTGACATGGTGATCTATCAACGCACAGCCCAAACCACTGGACCGATCGGGCTGAAATTTGGCATGCAGGTAGATATTATGACGTAGGCATCCGCTAAGAAAGGATTTTAATCAATTCTACATCCAAGGGGTTAAAATAGGGGATGAAAGTTTGTATATAATCATACTTCACATGTGAGTGAAGCCGCGGGCAGAAGCTCGTTAAAATATAAGCGTCAATTTGTACGCATCGTCAAGTTGCGAACAAATGTTGCGACGTAAAAGAATCCCACATAAACAAAACGTACCTTTTTGTTTTATTACTATTAAAGATGAACACTCTCTCTTATTGGTGAAGACAAACAACGCATTTACATATCAGACGGTGTTTACGATTTAGGCTCACCATCCACAGAAACATCAAATTAACCTGCTGTGGCTCAGATAAATGTTATCATATTACTAAAACTCTTATATTTGTAATTTAATATTGTGTTTATTTTTGTTTTTATTATGTATTATTTATTATTATTTAATTAATGTATATATTATTATTAAAGTATTTTATTAATATACATTAACAAATATATATGTACTAGTATTTTTAATTATAATATTATAAAGTATGATATTTTAAATAATTTATATATAATATTTTATTATTATATTAGTAGAGTAGTCTTGCTTTATTAAGTGAAATGCCTGCTGATGACCTTAGTTATATTCAGATTTTAGATTGCTCTTTATTTTATTTTTTTTATTTTTTTTACATCCTCTCGCACTACACAATTTTCTTTCTGAACACCTAAAGGTTGACTGGTAGAGAATGCCATTTGGCATTAAGTCCGCCTATGTACCAACATTGTGCAAAAAGTATAAATAAATAAATAAATAAAACACCCAGATCATGATACTTACCGCTAAGGTTTAGTAGCGCCTTTACGTTCTGCCTCGATATCGTTGAGCCCCTGCGTTCTGTCTGAATTTCGTAGACTCTATATTTCCTAGAACGTCTACGAACGGTCCCAATTTCGTAGAGCCTCTACGAGCGGCCTCTATTTCGTAGAGCCTCTACGAGTGTCGAGCGGTCTCAATTTCGTAGATCCTCTACGAGTTGCCCCTATTTCGTAGAGCCTCTACGAGCTGCCACTATTTCGTAGAGCCTCTACGAGGCTGTCTCGATTTCATAGAACAGCGGACTAATTCATCAGTACTTGAGAGTATAGGTCCAATTTCAATTTTGTATATTCGTATCTTCGTACTTCTACTTAGAATCTTGGACACTGAGGCCCGTATAAATAGTCAGTACTTAAGATGCGACCCGGTCTCAAGACGCGGTTTGGCTCTGTGATTGGTCCAAATTTTGACAGTCACTCACAGAGCCTGAACCATGTCTTGAGACCGAGATGCATCTTGAGTACTGACTATTTATACGGGCCTAAAATTTTATGTAGCGCCGCACTACATCAAAGTGCACTTAAGATTCGGATGTCGATCTCATCTACTCTTGAATTTGTGTCTGTTACAGTGCAACCTAGGTACTATCAGGAAGTTGATTTCTAGGCGGATGGCGGACCTAAGTAATTTGGTCGCGATATTTTAAACCCAGTACAGCCGACCGATCACAGCTAACATTGAATTGACACAAGCCGACCACATGACGTAGCGCCGTCAACTGCCTAGCAATCTATTTCTCGATGGTACTTTAACTAGTTTGACATAACCCTAAACCCATCTCCTCTCATCTTGCAGGTGATCTGTCGACGCCGGAGTGGCTGGGCAACTGCTCGTGGGGCTGCAACGCCACCAACACCACCGGCGACGTCGCGTCGCTCGTCCTCATGGCCGCCCGCTCCGTCATCTTGGCACTGCTCATCCTGGCCACCATCGTCGGTGAGTACCACCAGATATACAAATACTTTTCCGGCCTCTAATGCAAGTATTTTGCGGTAAAGAATAAACAAACACAGACTTTATTAATTTCCAACGTAAAATGGGAAATTTGATTCATGGATCAAGTCAATTTTTCCAATTTTTCCAACGCGGGAATCGAACCCACGACTTCCAGTCAAGAGCCACGCTCCAAGCCACTGGACCACGGGGGCTCTTCAAATACAACACAAAATATGGGAAAGCGGCTTTCTGTGGCCGTGATTCTGATGAAACTGAACCGTGATCCTAATCCAATGAATAGTTAAATAATTCGATAATAAAGTTAGCACGGATACTTAATGATATTCTAAGAAATCGTCTATGACAAAGTAAACCTTTGAACCTTGGAAGTTTCTTTGAAAATCGGGTTTCAGGACCTCGGAGTTCCTTTGATGGAGTCCCATTTTGTTCCAATTATAAATATGAAATTCACGACGGAATATAATTTGATATAATTACTTAAGTATAGAGAAGTCGTTTGGGAGTTTATTAGACATCTTAAGTTGATGATGCAAGCGCTCGCTCGCTAATATTAAAATTTTGTATCGTTATATTATGTGACTTGATGGAGTCCCATTTTATTCCAATTATTAATATGAAACTCACGACGAAATATTATAATTTGATATCATTACTTAAGAGCCTGCTGTCAGAAATATCAACGTACACTAGCCCCGCCCACCCTGCTATCCTCCAATTGGGATATAATAATTCCACGAATGCTTTGCACTGCATCTGTGTGTAGTGAATAATATCGCGTAACAACGGTTCCCGCATTATAGCACGAAAGTAAAGGTCGTAAGTCCCAAAAATGTTTTTGATGATTACTTTAAAAATTAAATAAAATAGTAGTATTTTTTTTTAGCCATTATTTTATAAAGTGTGTTATTGTAGTAGTGCAAGTTATTTAATGATAGTAACTCAATAAGTGTAACAGATATTTGTTGAAAAGCCCAGAAAGATTCATAATTTAATGAAACAATAATAATAATTAATAATTTATTTCCTTATTTCACAATTTTGTTACATAATATACAAAAGAGATGAGATCCACCCAGTAAGTGTCTTGAAACACTTGTGTCAGGTGAACTCGCCCTTCCATAACTATTAGTAGTGTAAAATACATTTCAGGAAAGATTTACAAAAAAACAAGTTATAACAATATTTTCATTTTATGTGTGTGTGTGTATGTGTGTTTGCGTGTGTGTGTGTGTGTGTGTGTGTGTGTGAGTGAGATTGATTGTGTAAAAAGTAAAAAAAGAAGAGAATTAAAAGAGAAAAAAAATAGATTACCAGATATTTGAGTAGTGCTTTAGTTTCTGTATACGTTTTAGTAAGTAGTAATGTCTGTACCATTTTTTTACTAAAACATAATTTTATGTGTATCGATATCGATTACGTGGATCGATATGTTATTAATGTGTATCGATAGAAATATTCAAAATAAGTGAATCGCGTTTTCCGTTAGGCAAATAATATCAGATAAATATACAATGATTAAATAAATCTCAATTTCATTTAAACCGATCGTCTTCCGGAATCATAATACCGTACTTATTAGAAAACACAGCAAAATTTGGCAGCCCGCCGTAGTTGTTTTGGAGTTTATTAGACATCTTAAGGTGGTGATGCAAACGCTCTATTGTCTTGGTTATATCATGTAGCAATGTAACTAACATTATGAATTGCTGCAATTTGATACAACTTGTTGAAAAATGAGTCTATACACATGCACGATCCTCTTTGCACAGGCTTAGCATTTTATTATACAAAGAATCGGTGATTATTATCGTTGTCTGGTTATAATTCGCAATACGTCTATTCGCACGCACAAAAACACTATGCCGGACAGGCGCCGCACCGCCGTGTCGACCGGCATGTGTTAGGTTTTTTCGTTATGGAATTTTTGATTCGCTCTCCGTGATCAAAGTAAATCTAAATTAATATTTATATTATTAATAATAATTTCGAAAATCAAATATCTCGGCGAGTTGAAACATAATTTTGCATCGGGGAAATCAGATGGGACCGTTATAGGCCTCATTAATTATCTAGTTCCGAATTGTTGATAGCCCCAATATATTGTCGACATTTTAATAACTTATCGACGTTTCGGCTCGTGAATGTTTTATCGATAAACTATCGACACATTTCATCGATAAAATGCGACGTTTATTTTGTGGTACGTTAATGTTTATGTTTTCTATTAATTTACTATCGACATAATATAAATATGCATCAGTGATATCAGATATACAATATAACATTAATATAATATGGTTCCATTAATTTCGAAATCGGCATAAAATGTAGGTCTTTCGTTCATTGCCATATGATAAATAGTGTTGTTTACATATTAGTATCGATATTTCTCACAATCAAATTACAATTGACACAAGTTATTATATCTGATTGATATATAAATTAAATAACAATATCAACTAATCGTGTGATATTGATTACTAATCTCTGATTAGCATATTATGTTGAACACAACTAAATCTGTTATACGCTAGTTACATAAATCTATATTATGTAGCAGACTACTGCTATATAAAGATGTTTTTGATATATTTTCTTACTACTAAGTAAGAAAATATATCAAAAACATCTTTTTATCAACCGAATATAAAATAAAACGTGTCTAAAAATTTATTTCATTCTATTTTTTCTGCATAAATAGTCGCTGTTAAGCATGTTTGTATTAACCTACAAAAAATGTTGTATTATGAATGCAATCTTATTCTTAAATCTATTTGACGTTAAGAACATAAACTCAATACGTGGGAGGCACGAATGGGCCGCCTCGACCGGAGAAATACCACGTTCTAACAGAAAACCGGCGTGAAACAGCGCTAGCGCTGTGTTTCGCCGAGTGAGTGAGTTTACCGGAGGCCCAATCCCCTACTTTATTCCCTTTCTTACCCTTCCCTAATTCCTTCCCATCCCTACCCTCCCCTATTACCCTATTCCCTCTTAAAAGGCCGGCAACGCACCTGCAGCTCTTCTGATGCTGCGAGTGTCCATGGGCGACCGAAGTTGCTTACCATCAGGTGACCCATTTGCTCGTTTGCCCCCTTATTTCATTAAAAAAAAAAACTATTTTTAATGGGATGATACACAAAATATGCTTAACAGCGTCCAAATATATTAAATAAATTTAAGATAAAATATATTTAAGAAAAATAGGATGTAGTTTAATATCAATAGAAAAGGAAAACCGCCAATTAAAAGTTATCTTTGACACGACAACGTGAGGCAGCGAATATATTTCACTTGAAGGTCTCACTAAAATCTTACCCCTCAGTGAATTTCAATTAGTGCTGTTCTTTTATAACTTAAAAATCATAGATTTAGCCAGTCAAACAAGAACTCCAAAAAAAATACTCTAACCTAGGTTAGGTTAGGTTAAAAGGGGTGACAGACGTGCGATTAATTACGCGGACTTATGGCTCGACGATCTTAATCGCCTGTGTGTCACCTAAAGTTCGCGAACTTAAAGATTGCCGCGCAAGTTCGCCGTCTTGGAATTTTACTCGTAGCTCGTCTCGGCTCGTACGTCTGGTAAGACTGCGAGCCGCGAGCCGCGTGCCGCGTGCCGCGGGCCTGGGGACATGGTAATCCAGTGTGAGCCATTCACGTGTGTCACCGACGTCGAGCCGAGTAAGTTCGCGAGCTTCACACCCGCGTGCTTAAAGTTTGTACGTCTATCAGGCACTTAACCTACAAATGACTCCATATTATGACTAAAGTTATCCGCCTCCCATAAAAAAACAACGGTTTACAGTCCGGGAGTACCGGCAGGAGTGGACTGTGATGACAGGTTCAATTACCTTAGTGCCTGTCCAGATGAGGCGTTTTACGAGCGAAGTCCATACGCGCGTTTCAATTTCTATTGCATTTGGATACCGCGTTTTACGCGCATTTTTACGCTACAAACACGGACTCGAAGTTATCATGCTCCGATCAAATACGTCCATTCGCAACGGACTCGCGCGTAGTTCTGGACACTGCAATGGCACCCAAGTAATAGACTCGCGCGTCGCTCGCGCGTTTTGCGGGCGAGGCGAGAGTCCCGCTCAGAATTGCAACCGTTTTACGCGCGAGTAAGAAAACGCACGCATCTGGACGCGATATATATGTAGCTCTAGTATCACGAGTTGCTCACTCGCGCGTAAATCTGGACAGGCTCTTAGACTACCCGTGGTCACAGCCATCCAAAATAAGCCGGGAAAAAGAAAATCCTAGTATCCAAAACACTATGAACAGTGCTCGCTCAAACCTAAGAAATCATTAAACTGCAATTAAATTCCCATCGACACACCCCCTCCCTAGCTCTCTATAAAATTGGTTCATTTGAACTCCTAATCTAATTTATATTAATATCGAATTTGGCTAGCCGTCCTGGCGCGCCGCCAACCGTCAGTACCGTAAACAAGTATTAAAAATTAAGGCTGTATTCATATTTTTAGGCCTATAATTAGAGGCTGGATGAGCTGAGGTTGACAGGGCAATATTGCGAGGGGACCCGACGTAACTTATTACTTAATCTTGAATCATGGCGACTGTAATCTACATAATATTATGATAATTTTTGAGGCTACTACTAGGACATTCATCTCTTGAATATACAGAGTGTAAATAGCGCTTTTAAAAATCCATGCTAATATTATAAATTAAGTGGAAGTTTTTGTCTATATGTTTGTCTGATATTGAAGAAATTGTAGTATTTAGATACTTCGAATCCCTGTAAAGTGTATAGGAAACTTTTCATTGCGAAAATACGCGAAAAAGCGCGATGATTTTGGAACAACGACGCTTTTTAGTCGGGCTTTGGCCCACCACATATTCCCACAGCTGTATCTCCTGTGTCGCCGACAGCGGTATCCAACCACGAAAACCCTTTGATATGATCTCAGGGAGACCGAGGGACATGCTATGCTGTCTTGGGACCCGCAACGAAATTAATCGGAAGATATAATAATAATAACTCCCACACCGGTTTCGGTGACGGTAGCCGGTTTCATTGAAACCAGGCAAGTTGCGCAGGAATTATTTTATAGTGCCCAAGTGTGTGCGCAGTACACAAGATCACTCTCTATTCCTTTTACTCTTATAGCCCAGTGGGACAGAAGACCGACACGACTGGCGAGAGATCAGGCGCAGGACCGACTTTTTTACATGCCTATTCGACGCATGGATCATCTTACATATCAGACAATCAGGTGATCAGCCTGCATTATCCTAACCAAACTTGGAAACACTTAACATGTTTCCGACGCGGGATTCGAACTCACGACCTCCGAGTCAAGAGCCCCCTCTAAACCACTGGACCACGGAGGCGTTTGAAGAAGAAGATAGAAGGAGTAGAAGTATACAGTTTACAGTTTAACGAAGTTGCGGGCAACATAATATTGTAGTTTGGTATGAATCCAATTTAACTCTGTAAAGGCCGCATGCAAACGAACTACTACAACTCGTCAACCTGTTGACATGCTTCTTCATTCATTTTATTTGCGGCAAACACGTCCGTGGGCAAAACTTTACTTAGACCCGGCAGACGTTTGTTTGTTTGTACGCGCTAATCTCGGGAACTACTGGACCGATTTGAAAAATTATTTCAGTGTTAGATAGTCCATTTATCGAGAATTTAGGCTATATTTTATCACGATAAGACTAATAGGGGCGAAGAAATAGGGGAAAATGTGTAAAAAAACGGGGGGAAATTATTTGAAAGGGCTTATCTCACGAACTACTGGAGCAATTTTATGTTATTTGACACAGATAAGAAGTAGACCACGTGAAGGATCATAGGCTATTTTTTGTGGACTACTTTACCTATGAAATATCTAATTTACGCAGGCGAAGCCGAACGAAACGTCTAGTACTATAATATTATGCATGTATCGGAGAGTAGTAGTGTAGATGGAGTCAGATATAGCGAATTCGTATTCATATTCACTGCAATCTTACTTCCCGTTCTTAATAAATAAATCTATGAAATAAATAGCTTTATAATAATTAACTACGACATAATCTATACTTGATATTATAAATGCCAAAATATGTCTGTCTGTTACCTCTCCATTCCCAAACCATTAAACCGATTTTACTAGGTATGGAGATATGGAAAAAAAGGGACTCAAAGTATATACTTTGAGTCCCTTTTTTATGAAATAAGGGGGCAAGTTGCCAGCCTTTAAGAGGGAATAGGGTAATAGGGGAGGGTAGGGATGGGAAGGGAAGGGAATAGGGGAGGGTAAGGAAGGGAATAGGTTTCACGCCAGTTTTCTGTGAGAACCGGTCGAGCCGGCCCATTCGTGCCGAACATGGCTCTCCCACGTATAAAAAGTCCCTGGAAAAGACATGGGATACTTTTGTCTCGGAAAATGTACGGTCCCCGCACGATAAACGAATTTTAAAGCAACTAATGCGAGCGTTATCTAGGAACTAGCTGTTTGACCGAGCTTTGCTCGGTATCCGATGAAAATGACATTCTCTAGAAATGATTCCTAGCTAGATCGATTTATCGCCCCCGAAACCCCCTATATACTAAATTTCATGAAAATCGTTGGAGCCGATTTCGAATTCCAATTATAAAATATGAAGAAATGCTCGTTTAAAGATATAAGATATTTTAGATATATCTTTATATAGAACTAGCTGTTGCCCGCAACTTCGTCCGCGTGAATGTATGTTATTAAAATCGAGATTTACAAAATTGAACACCCATCTACGACTATTTTATTTGGATCTACATTACGTACGAAATTTTTAATGCACCACGAAAATAAAATATAATTATAAAAATTGTAACTGTACTAAGTATAGCTAAATTAATATTGGAATTTGTTGTGTTAGACTGTTGCCAATAATAATTATGACAAAAACGCTTGAAGGCACGGATTAATTTCCTGCTGTCCACGATCACCGTAGTATGCGACATCAGATTTACACTGTAGGTTGTCTAGCATTGTAGTTCTTTCGTCTTGGCAGAAAAAACTCTCCCAGAGAACATGACTCAAACATACTACCTTCGGTCGTACATATTCTACCATTTCTACCTATGTGCTCGACCGATGCTAGTAACTTAGATCCGTAAAGTTTGACTTTAAAATTTCCATGGCTGGTAACGAATTGAGATACGCAGTGGTCAATATCCATCCAGTGTTTGGATAAGCGTTTACGAATATTAGGAAAAGTTTTAAAGATCGACCTTTGCTAGAATTGGTAATCACTTTGGTTGTCGTTGTAAATTCCGAGGAGTTTCTTCAATTCCATTACTTATCAAGTCACCGTTTTTAGGGTTCTGTACCCAAAGGGTAAAAACGGGACCCTATTACTATAAGACTTCGTTGTCTGTCCTTCTGTCTATCTCCAGGCTGTATCTTAAGAACCGTTATAGCTAGAGTTCTGAAATTTTTACAGATTGTGCATATCTATTGCCGCTATAATAACAAATACTGAAAACAAAATAAAATCAATATTTAAGGGGGGCTCCCATACAACAAACATGATTTTTTTGGCCTTTTTTACTCGATACCAATAATTACAACAGGCAGGCAGTTGAAATTTTCACAGAATCCTTAAATATATGTGTTATTTGATAATTAATAATAAAATTAGAATATAATTAAAATTTAAGGGGGGCTCCCATACAAAAACACAACTTTTGGCCTATTTTTTCTCTATAACGGTACGGAACCCTTCGTGCGTGAGTCCGACTCGCACTTGGCCGATTTTATTGTAAACATGGTATCAAATTCGGGCAATCTATACAACAAAAAAATAATTTTGAAAATCTGACCACAAACAGCAAAGTAAACATTAACTCCTCCTTTTTTTAAAGTCGGTTAAAAAAAAGTATCTAAGATGTTGACCAGGGATGTAAGGTATCATCATGCCAAATTTCATTGAAATCAGTCCAGCGGATTCAGAGATTAGCCTGTACAAACAGACAAACAGACAGAGAAACAAAAATTTCAAAAACAGTTAAAATGTATTCTACTACTCTTTTAATATGCCCCTGACTCATTTTTTCAAGTTTATTTTCAATGTACAAAAATTTTCCCTCTACGATTTTATTATAAGTATAGATAGATAGATATATATTTATCTATTAAAACCACAACAAAATCCATCAAATACTTTTAAGATCTAAGCATACAAAGACAGACAGCGGAAAGCAACTTTGTTTATTTTATGTAGTTATTATACAGTATACTTATACTTTATACACATTATACAATATACATAAACCTAACCTAAAACGCGACCGGCAGCGACAACTTGTAGCCCGTGCGCGCAGCCCCAACATTTCAATTCATTAATCCAGAAGTAATTCTCGTTAGGCTAAAGGGTGAGATTTTTGCAATTTAATAAAATTGTTAATTAAGAATTGAATAGGATTAAATACTTTCCGAGTAGAGTTTACAATGGCTGACGCATCGATCCTAAATCATCATCATCACCTTCCAGTTAATGGAACAAAGTATTCCCTACAGAAATAGATCAAGATAGAACGGCTAAGCGGGTGGAGTACGTGTGTTTTAATTTGCAGTATACTGCAAGATTCGTTGAACGTTCATTCAGTCAACGCGCACGTCTCGACTTGATTACACCGGAGCGGTTGTGCAAAAATGCCTCATTGTGCAGTGTCTAATTGTAAAAACAGAAGTACGAAAGTGAATCGGTCAAAAGGAGGTATTTCTTTCCACGGGTAAGTTATTTGTTCTAACTAAATGCAAAGCAAAAGTTGACACGAGCGATTCCTTAGCAACGCACGCGCGTCGCCGTTCTATCTTGTTTTAGTGGTGTGGTATTCCCCAGTGCAAAATATCGTCTACCAAGCTTCTGTTAAAATATAAATAATATGCAGTAGATCATCTTTTAAAATTTTAAATTAATAATATTAGAACATCCGAAATAGGTGCACGCACACATAAGCGTAGTTTCAGCCAGGAGACTGCCGCGGTAAAGCATAGCATTTAATTATCAAATTACGCAATTAAAACGCATACGTCTAGTCACACGCATACAAACACCGTGCCGAAGTCTCGGTAACGCCTCGCCCCTATGCTAGTCGAGCATATTTTCAACTTTTCATATTTTCTTATTTTCAAAAAACCTAATCCCCAGGGTTATGTTTTTTTCGTTACTGATTTTTTTTTATTTCGTCCCCGCGCTCAAAACCGATAAAAGCTATGCAATTGCTGAAAATATAAAACAAAATTTACCTGCCGAAATACCAATAGACGTTAGAGAGGTAACTTTGAAAAGTAATTTTCATTAACTACCAACATCGGAACTTATGGATGAAGTGATAATACATTTGATTGGGGATGGAAACTGGAAAAGTACTTACGGCAGATACGAGCCAATCCGGGCCTCGTGACCTAGTCACTGCGGGGGATATAATGTAGCGTTAGCGATCGGTATCTATCGCTATATTTTTTTTTAATTAAGTTGATTTGGAAGAAAATTATTGAGAGCACATAATATTATGGCTTTTTTAATTGGGGGCTTTTCACTGTGAAAGTAAACGCGCTGAAATAGCATTTTTTTTTGTGAATTGTATAGGAAGCGTCCCAGCGTCAGGAAGTTGCCCATTGAAGGTATAAAAAATACTATTTCAGCGCTGCTACTTTCACATTAAACTCTATACAGGGAAATCATTTACACCCTTAAGTATTATCACTTAGTTTTGTTACACCCTGGAATGAATGTACTAAAGTAATATACAGGGTGTAACAAAAATAAGTGATAATACTTTAGGGTGTGTACGTGTTCCTTGTAGAGAGTTCACTGTGAAAGTAGCAGCGCTGAAAGACGAATTTTTATTTTTTTTACTTTTGTATGGGCAAGGGCCCGAGCGTCACGAGTTTCCCCATACAAAAGTGAAAAAAAATTTTGGTCTTTTAGCGCTGCTACTTTCACAGTGAATTCTCTACAAGGAACACGTACACACCGTAAAGTATTATCACTTATTTTTGTTACACCCTGCATAGGCAGAATTTTCACGTAATGACCCCCATATCCTCTGGTACCACAGTCCCGTAGTTTGATTGTTATCAAAACTTGTCCTATCGGAGGCTCGATCTACTCACACACGCACACAAAACTATTTTACGAGTGTATTTATATCACTCTTTTATATCCGCAATAAATACTTCTATTTACTTAGCTCGTATCAACAATACGTGCTGGATAAAATATATTTTTGTCTTTCGTTCTTAGCTTTTACGTCTGGACAATACGAAGACTTTAATAGTGTTTATCCGTACATCTTTGTTATTATACACGTATATTGAATAAATTATGGATTAAAGATGTTTCAAATAATCTTGAAGTCTATTATAATAGTATATAATATAATAATATAAAATTAACCTTTGCGCTAGACTAGGAGGTCGTAGATTTTTGTCAGACTATCTAAGTATCTATAGTCACTAGATAGTCGGATGAAAGAGATGTAAAAAGTCGGTTCGGCGCCTGATCTCTTTTTTTTATGAAATAGGGGGGCAAACGAGCAAACGGGTCACCTGATGGAAAGCAACTTCCGTCGCCCATGGACACTCGCAGCATCAGAAGAGCTGAAGGTGCGTTGCCGGCCTTTTAAGAGGGAATAGGGTAATAGGGAAGGGTAGGGATGGGAAGAGAGGGGAAGGGAATAGGGGAGGGTAGGGAAGGGAATAGGGTAGGGGATTTGGCCTCCAGTAAACTCACTCACTCGGCGAAACACAGCGTAAGCGCTGTTTCACGCCGGTTTTCTGTGAGAACGTGGTATTTCTCCGGTCGAGCCGGCCCATTCGTGCCAAAGCATGTTTCTCCCACGCATAAACTTCTATAATCTATAATCTTACTGTTCGTGTCGAAGTATATCCATCTAAGTTTCGTGGGACACAAACACGCAACACTCATTACAGGAAACGCACCCTTATTCCTAATCTCTTTCGCAGGCAATGTTTTCGTGATAGCGGCGATCGCCATCGAGAGGAACCTGCAGAACGTCGCCAACTACCTGGTGGCGTCGCTGGCGGTCGCCGACCTCATGGTCGCCTGCCTGGTCATGCCGCTCGGCGCTGTCTATGAGGTACAAATACACACACCACACCATACACATTAATTTAAAAGGCATGCCGTTGGGCGCTGTTTATGAGGTATATATAACTTACGAACTTGAACTCACTGTGAAATCTCGCGGTGTAACCGCCAATCCTAGGTGAGTTCGCGGACACATATAAATGGAGGCCTAAGAAACAAAGCTTTTTTATTACTTTTTTTTTATGAAATAAGTGGCAAACGAGCAAACGGGTCACCTGATGGAAAGCAACTTCCGTCGCCCATGAATACTCGCAGCATCATAAGAGGTGCAGGTGCGTTGCCAGCCTTTTAAGAGGGAATAGGGTAATAGGGGAGGGTAGGGATGGGAAGGGAAGGGAATAGGGGAGGGTAGGGAAGGGATTAGGGTAGGGGATTGGGCCTCCGGTAAACTCACTCACTCGGCGAAACACAGCGCAAACGCTGTTTCACGCCGGTTTTCTGTGAGAACGTGGTATTTCTCCGGTCGAGCCGGCCCATTCGTGCCGAAGCATGGCTCTCTCACCACTTGGTAAGATTCTCGAGCGTTTTCATTGAGCAGCAGTTAAACCTGTACAGTTAACCTCTCTGACAGACCGTAGTGTGTGTGGCTCACTTAAGAGTGCCGACCGTTCCACGTCTCATTGGTTTTTATTTCACAAATAAAAATTAATGAGCCGGCCCGCGATAGCAGATGTGAAATTTCCAAATTATTTCGTTAATAAATTGGACTAACCTAGCACCATAACGCTGATTCTATTACAAAATAAATGCAGTTTTGTTTTTATTCGATTTCATGCCGTTTTAGAATGGTTGGATAGGTCCAACAGCAAAATAATAAGTAACTCCACTCAACGTTTGGTCTTTTAGGTCGGTATAAATAGTCAGTACTCAAGATGCATCTCGATCTCAAGACACAGTTCAGGCTCTGTGATTGGTTGGCTGTCAAAATTTTGACCAATCACAGAGCCGAATCGCGTCTTGAGACCGGGTTGCATCTTAAGTACTGACTATTTATACCAGCCTTAGTAATCGCTTTCGATGTTGGTTTAAGATCGATAGTAGGTATCTACAAAAAACGACATTGAAAAAAAACTGAAATGGTAGAATCAAGGTACAGAAGTCACGACTTTCCACTTAATTATGTGTATCATTAAACTTACGTCTTACATGTAACATGATACTTGACAGCAGCCTTTACTGCTGAACTTCAGTATCCTAGAGTGGAAAAAAATAACTTTAATGAACGTCTAGAGTCCAAACTATAGTATTACTATTTAAAAGAATTTCAACATCATAGAAGTTAATTTCATGAATTCTAATGAATTGAAAACATTACAAAGCTACTTTACACAAACAAATATAAAACAAATTAAAAATACATGATACATCTCAACTCCTAAGTAAACCTTTCTCCCCGAGGTATATGTAAAAAGCCTTAATTTTACAATAACAGACTTATGTGAAAACTCCACTGCAAATTCGTCTCTATTGTTATGTAAATAAGATCGTCAACACAAACTGGCTCAAATTAGTAACTTCGCGGAGACTGATTCGCGCTTTTAAATTAATTTCGTCCCTGTTTCTTGTGAAAACATAATTGGCAGTAGCTTTTATCATCAGCCATATTGAATAAAGTTTCCTAGCTAGTATAATGTTGCTTTCTTTTTAAGTTAAAATATAAAATTGATTCGTCTGAACTTAGTTTGATTCTTCTGTCATGATACGCCAAAAACATACAAAAACCAAATATTTCCTCTTTATAACAATGAGTAAAGATGTTCTTGATTGATGTGACTGTTCAATCTGTGCTAAGTACTCACATACAGTTTTGCTCGATAGTTTTACTCCGAATCAAAGGAAATGACATATTTGACATATTTAATTCCATCGAGCCGGCTACGAGCCTTCGAGCTGTCAGTTTTGCGGTCCACACGGTGGTTATTACTCGATTCGGAGTAAAACTATCGAGCAAAACCGTATGTGAGTACTTAGCATAAGGGTCATTATGACGCGACGTAACATGTTTTATACGTGGGAGAGCCATGCTTCGGCACGAATGGGCCGGCTCGACCGGATAAATACCACGTTCTCACAGAAAACCGGCGTGAAACAGCGCTTGCGCTGTGTTTCGCCGAGTGAGTGAGTTTACCGGAGGCCCAATCCCCTAACCCCTACCCTATTCCCTTCCCTACCCTTAACTTTTCCCTTCCCTTTCCTACCCTCCCCTATTACCCTATTACCTCTTAAAAGGCCGGCAACGCACTTGCAGCTCTTCTGATGCTGCGAGTGTCCATGGGCGACGGAAGTTGCTTTCCATCAGGTGACCCGTTCGCTCGTTTGCCCCCTTATTTCATAAAAAAAAAAAAAAAAAAAAAAAAATGTAGAGTGCATTATAGTATACGCTCATTCTTCTTTAGAGTTTTAAGTTGAGTATGTCTTAAGACTTAAGGCACCGTAAAGTGTACCCGCCGCGATCTATGTTTATTAGTGACTAATTATTATTATTTTTGTACTGTGCCGTGTTTTAATAAACAATTTAATATCTGGGCCTACGAACTTTCGTTATAGTCACCTTAGGAAATACCCAACAAATATAGACTAATATAAAATGCGAAAGTGTGACTGTCTGTTACCTCTTCACGCCCAAACCGCTGAACCGATTTTGCTGCAATTTGGTATGAAGATACTTTGAGTCCCAGAAAAGGACATATGATACTTTTTATCCCGACAAATGTACGGTTCCCACGCGATGAATGAATTTTGACGCAACGGAGTTGCGGACGTCATCAAATGATTCCGTATACATTATACTAAGATGATATATTATCCTCCCACACCGGTTTCGGTGACGGTGGCCGGTTGTATTGAAACCAGGTCTCGTACCATAAAACTGTTTTGAGACTCATATAATCCGACGAAAATGCTGCGTCATACTCTAACAAACGTGTAATGACGTTGTTAGAGCAGGACGCAGCATTCTCGTGTAGGCCTACTTAGTTTCGCAGAAGTAATTTTATAGTGCCCAAGTGTGTGCGCAGTACACAAGAGCCCTCTCTATTCCTTTTACTCTCGTAATCCAGTGGGACAGAAGACCTACACGACTGGCGAGAGATCATGCGCATGCCATATTGACGATGATGATGATTGCTTATACCTTTCCTCGTCACCAGGTCAGCCAGGGCTGGATCCTGGGTTCGGAGCTGTGCGACATGTGGACGTCCAGCGACGTGCTGTGCAGCTCCGCCTCCATCCTCCACCTCGTCGCCATAGCAACGGACAGGTGTGTAACAACCCTATTATGGTTCCGACAGGGTGTGTCTTGGAACAGCTAAGCAACAGGTGCCGATAGCAAATATTGTAAAATTTTCACTTATTGCATTGCTGGCGCAAGATACAATATAGTCTACCGGTCATTAAATACGTAGAAAATCGGTCATTGACCTGTCACTGCTTATCTCTTTCCGTTATGCGCGATTTAGCTTTTTGTTTCTAAAGATATGTGGCTGAAGCGTGATGACGGAATTTCTACAATTTCGGTGACGGGCTGACGGCGCTATAGACAACAAAGAATTACATAATATTTTCAGCGTCTCATGATAGTAGCTTACTTCGTAACACTTTCAACCTTCATCCATACTAATATTATAAATGCGAAAGTGTCTGTCTGTCTGTTACCTCTTTACGTCCAAACTGCTCAACCGATTTTGCTGAAATTTGGCATGGAGATACCTTGAGTCCCGGGAAAGGACATAGGATACTTTTTATCCCGAAAAAATGTACGGTTCCCACGCGATAAACGAATTTTGGCGCAACCTTCCTTAATCCAAATCCAAATATAAACCTTCCCTGAGATTCCACAAACATTTCAAAAATTAGCCAAATCGGTTGAGACGTTCTCGCATTTTAGCTAGACTAACGAAATTTAAAATTATTTTTTGTTAACATACATTGCCGTTGCATATTTGTTAATATACAGTAACAAATGAGACAATCTCTTTTTTACAAGAAAATAGTAGTATTTTTTTTTATTTCTCTTCCCCCTAACTGTGTCAGGGCTTGTTGCTATCTTATTACATTAATTTGTTCTTCAGTATTAAAATTTCTTAAACATAAAAATTTCCAATAAATTGCTAAATACTAACTAGATATTATAGAGATCCTTACAATTTACAAAATACTATAAAATTAAAACAATAAAAGAAGATAATAATAATACGGTACAACGTTCAATTACCCTAATATCACAGCTTACAATCACAATAGTTTACTAGAATTTATCTTGTTCGCAACACACACTATCCTCTTACAAAAAGAGAAAAACAAATCTCTCTTTTTTCCCCCCAGGATGGCAGGCAGATTCTCACCCGTCATCGATGTGCCCAATTCTTGCTCAATATCATATATATTTCTAGCAAAAATTGGACACTCGAGTAACAGGTGAGGAACCGTCTCATCAACTCCTGGCTGACATAGGCACGACGGATCCTCCTTCAACTTGAATCTGTGCAAGTAGAAGGCGAATCCGCCGTGTCCAGTCAGAATCTGTGTGGTGTGGTGTGTGATGTCTATCTTTTTGACCGTAAACAGTAGTAACCGAAAATAGTAGTACTAACCCATCAAGCCCCATAAGCTCACCGGTGAGCGAGACACAATAGAATAACAATAAATTTTCAAGAATCCACGATCGAAGGATTAATAGAGAAAACACTTGAATGAAAATGTAAGAAAAAAAAACCACTTTATTAGGTGGAAAAACATTCCTGGAACGACACTACCCCATTAATTAGCAGGGTAATGTACACTTGCATTATGCATACAGTACACCGCACTAAATAATTCACGCGCGGTCTCCCCAGACATTCGCAGATAGCATTATGATGTATGTTATATTATACTATAGGTCGTATCTTTGTTCAGAAAGAAATTATAACAGAGAACCTTACACATTTTGCTACTGTATAACTATATCTAAACTTAATTCGTATCTTTGTTCGCAAACAAATTAATTATTAGTCTATCATTAATCATTATTACGTACATTTTGCTGCATTAAAAACTATCCGTCCGTTATCGGGACTCAAAGTGTAATCTACCAAAATAAGCGGTTAAGGCGTAAACTAGTAACAACAAAAAGGCAGACAGACAACTAGATTTCTCTGTAGCTAGCACTTGTTCTTAGCTTTGCCTTGTACACAGTTCTACCATAACGGAAATCTTAACTATCACAATGGAAAATTTCTCCGAAATCCGATAGTAGTTTGTGCGTAAAAGAGTTTTGCGGGCTAGATGGAATTAAATTAACGATTTGGAGTAAAACTATCGAGCAATGCTGAATGTGTGGACGAAAGCCCAAGCCGCGGGTTTTGCTTGACGTGATTGCTCGATCGAGCAAAACCGTGAGTACTAAGCACTGTACTTGTGGTAATACTTAATAAGTATTCCTACAAGTATGTACTTGTACTCAACATCAACATGGAATTTAATTCACTAAAATATTACTTAGGTTTGTCGCAAATTACTTAATGGTAACCCGAAATTATCAAAATTTCTAGATTCAACAACTTTAAATACCATGTTATTGTTGCAACAAAGCCAAATTACCTCCAAGTTACGTTTCCAGAACAGTCGCCATTTTGGAATTCTTTTAATAAAGAATAATATGCTAGTCGCTACAAAGAGCTGTTTCCTAGAACAGGCCGAATGCTAGAAACATATTCATTTATTAAACCAACAGTCACACTTCCCTGGCTAGGGGTGGCTCCTGTTAGATTTTTATTATGTCATGCTACACATAACACACGTATATATTGTGTTATTGTGATGACATAACATGTTGAATGATATGACTGTAAAATGGAAATCAAAGCAAAATTATTGTGAGCATAAAATTTATAACATATTTTATGATGTTGGAAACAGCTATATTGTATAGAATTGAACAAAAATTGTAGTAATATTTATCATGGAGTGACTATTGAACCATTGTACCATTTGATTCACAAGGAAATAAAGGACCTACTTTTAAAGGAGTGAGCACACTGAGACGGGCCGTGCCGGGGCTCAGCGTGCCGGGGCTCATCGTAAAAATCCGCCTCCATACAATTTGTATGGAAGCGGAAATCCGTTGCGCCCCGACACAGTGTGCGATACGCGCATCCGCTTGTGTGCTCACTCCTTTATTGGTCGAGTTATGTCAATACAGACTCAGAGAGCATGACATGAGAGAGGAGCCACAGAGATCATGACTATTAATGACTTTACATAACCTCACCATATAATATCTGCCTAAGAATGAATGTCTCTGATAGTACATGCACTAAATAGTTTATTATAATAAACAGTTGTAATAAAACTTGAGTTGACAACCCTACCGTCATGACACGCTGAAATGTGAGAACAATTCAAGATATGAGCGAGTGCATACATTTTTAAACGATGAGCAGAACCCTTTTGTTTTTTTTTTTTTTTAGCTGAAGCACCCCAGGGGTATGTGGGACTCTTACCCACTAAAACCACCTGCGGTTTGCCTTCAGCCGTATACGGAGGAATGTCCTGGATCTGTCTAACACAGGACTCCCTCCACGACCGGCCGGTCTACCTTAAAAGGGACCGGACTTCCACCAAAGTAAGGGAATGCTCCGGCAAACTGAAGCGTTCCCCTCGGCGCCGGGACTAGCTAAGCCGGGCAGGTTCCCATCCTTGCCCGGAGCCCCGGATTAGACGGAAGTGTGGAGGTTCGCGTAATGACGCCTCCGCACTCCCGTCCTACGCCGGCGGAGCGGAACGGAGGATGGGTCATCCTCTCTGTTCCGCTCCGCGGCCTCTTTCTGCGAAAGAACGGTTTCGCAGAAAGAGACCGCCGCCTGCCAGGCCTCATCGCTCTCGAGCATGCAGCGAACCATGCTCGAGAGCGAGAGGTCCCGCCCAAGCACCGCCATGAGATCATGGCGCTGCACGGCCCAACGATCGCACACCTCGAGGGTGTGCTGGGCCGTGTCCTCCGCAGCACCGCACTCATGGCAGGCTGGCGTAGGCTCCCTCCTGGGATGTGCAGAACCCTCGCCGGGCACATCTGACGTAATAAATTATTGTTTGAGACTGTACTCAACCATTACAACTATGGCAGTTTATAGTTAAACTAGTTTTTGCCCGCGGCTTCGCTCGCGTTAAGAGGAATTATTATACACAAACTTTCATCCCCTATTTGAACCCCTTGGGTTTGGAATTTATCAAAATCCTTTCTTAGCGTATACCTACGTCATAACATCTACCTGCATGCCAAATTTCAGCCCGATCCGTCCAGTGGTTTGGGCTGTGCGTTGATAGATCACTATGTCAATCAGTCAGTCAGTCACCTTTGAGTTTTATATATGTTACGCTCAAAGACAGAAATCGCTCAATGAGCGAAACAATGGCTCACAACGCGTTGTGGTCACAGTGAAACAGCCACGACGCGAAATTCGCGTCGTGGCTCTAATGAAAACGGCCACGACGCGTTCTGGCAATCACAAAAAGACCATAACGCGAAATTCGTGTTCGTGTGGCTGATATGCTATTCGTTTTTCTCGATTTGTTCTTGATTGATTAATCGTCCATGATAGGTATGGAAGATTATATTTTAATTACCACGCACTACTACAAAATATTTTTTCTTTTACTAAATCACTGCTTATCGTGTTTTTCATTATTATTTGAAAATATCCATAGTTCCATAATATCCGTGCTAATATTATTACTGTCTGTCTGTCTGGCGCAACGTGTTATTGTTTGTTGTTGTTTTTTTTTAATATAAGGTAATCTGATCTTGATAAATTATAAAAAATTAGCTTTATTTTTATTTATATAATTTAAATATAATGCTACTAGTTGATGCCCGCAACTACGTTGCGCCAGACATACAGTAATAATATTAGTACGTATAGTATGGAATTATGGATATTTTATAAATAATAATGACAAAGACATTATGCAGTGATTTAGTAAAAGAAAAAATATTTTGTAGTAAGTACGCGTGGTAATTAAAATATAATCTTCCATACCTATCATGGACGATTAATCAATCAAGAACAAATCAAGAAAAACGAATAGCATATCAGCCACAACACGAATTTCGCGTTATGGTCTTTTTGTGATTGCCAGAACGCGTCGTGGCCGTTTTCATTAGAGCCACGACGCGAATTTCGCGTCGTGGCTGTTTCACTGTGACCACAACGCGTTGTGAGCCATTTTTTCGCTCATTGAGCGATTTCGGTCTTTGAGCGTAACATATATATAGATAGTCGTCTAGTTTTTACTATTGCTACAATATAAATAATAAACAGACAATCTTTACACTGGTTAAAATCGGTGTGAATTATAAGCGTGATTTCAGATAACTTGAAGTAGTAAATTCAATGGGCTCATATTAATAGTATCACGTTGCACACTCGCGTATTTCCAATGGATATAATAATTGTATCACTAGTCTCTGTTGAATTGAATGACTTTAATTTTGAGGAGACGGCTAAGTTACTATATTATGCTATTTTTATACTGTTCTACTACAAAGGTCAAAGTTCGGTATAAACGATAATATAAGCTTTTAATAACCACATATTTCGCCCTACGCGTCAAACGTCGTCAAGATATGATATTCATGGGTCATAACATCGTATATTAGTTGTAAATACTTGCCCAAACACCCATAAAAGTGGAACGTCGTAATCTAATACTCCGAATCGTTTCAGGTACTGGGCCGTCACGAACGTGGACTACATCCACATCAGGAACGAGAGGCGGATCTTCACCATGATATTCCTGGTGTGGGGTGCCGCTCTCGTCGTGTCCCTCGCCCCCCAGCTCGGCTGGAAGGACCCCGACTTCCTGGCCAGGATAACCAGGGAGCAGAAGTGTCTGGTCAGCCAGGACCTCGCGTACCAGATCTTCGCAACATGCTCAACGTTTTACGTCCCGCTAGCCGTCATACTCATCCTGTACTGGAAGATCTACCAGACGGCGAGAAGACGCATCAGAAGACGAATAGAACCCCCGCCTCCTCGACCCACGTCGGCGGATGGGGCCCCACCGACTGGAAGGCCCATCCAGTCGGCGAGGGATAGGAGATTCGTCAAGAAAAGGTTTCTCAACCTGAAGAAATGCAACCAGAGGACGCGCGCCGAGACCATCGCCGCGGCGCTTCTTTTAACCGAGGGCCAGAGCACCTCCACTGTAGATACCCTCGACGAGGAACCGAGGACAACAGCGTTCACCATTAACGAGAAGGCCCCCCCATCCGTCTCTCCAGAGAAGTCTTCCACCGTGACCAACGGCTCCAAGCAGGAGAGACCCATCATATCTGCGTCATCGCACAGGGAAAAGAAGGAGTCCTTGGAGGCGAAGAGAGAGAGGAAAGCGGCAAAGACCCTCGCAATAATCACGGGAGCCTTCGTAGTCTGTTGGCTGCCGTTTTTTATCATGGCACTAGTTATGCCTATCTGCCAAACTTGTGAAATTAGCGATACCCTGGCCAGCTTCTTCCTATGGCTCGGCTACTTCAATTCTACGCTCAACCCCGTCATCTACACAATATTCAGCCCCGACTTCCGACAAGCGTTCGCTCGTATCATTTTCGGATCGCGACGTCGGAGGCGGAACAAAAAATTCTAACGAAAATATAGGTATTGGACTTGTGTATATTTCTCGTTTCTTGTATGTTATACATACCGTAGTCGATGTAAATAAGCTAGGCATAGATGTAAATAAGATATACATATTATAGAATGTTGAGAATTGTCTTTTTATAGTTTATAAGGGTCAGGTCATGCCGAGATGCGACGTACGTTTAAGGTGACGATTCAAAATTCGCCAATTCCACCGCAATATCGCCGATACTTTGAACTCTCTCAATGCAAATTGTACCTTATTGTATAGCTCATAAAGTTTTGAATAGTCTTAAAACATTTCGCATGTCGGTATGTCCTGACGCTATCGGCGGTGGCGCGGCTTACGAGTCCAAAGCTTCGCCGCCGCCGCCCGCTCTGTTACTCGAGTGACATTACGAAATAAATATTCAAATTATATCACATAAACGAGTTTTATTGGCCCCCATATTATAGATCGTTAAACTATACGAGCTCTTTTATTACTGCCTCTTCTGTGATAGTTACGAGAATACCTATGTTACTTAATTAAATCTTGTCGGATCAACTTTCTAAATCTTCGCTTCGTGAGATGAATGTAAAGTTTAAGCCGCTATTTTTGTTTGCTGATTGTTTGATGAAACAACATCAACAAGAAAGTCTGCTTTAGAGTCTTGGACCTAGTACCTACTAGTGCCAACCTAGCTTTTTACTAAAGTACACTATCTGTCCGTTCTTTCAGACTGTATTTCATAAACCGTGATTGCTATACAATTGAAAATTTAAAAATAATTTATTTCTTTTTCTGCTTTAACATTTGTTGTTTTACATTAAATGAATACTTATTTAAGGTAGGCTTCTTAGAACCAGGATTTTTGCCTTAAATAAATTAAATTTTAAAGTTATTTAATTTAGCCCAGAATGACATAAGATATCTAAAAACCTATCAAAAAAATCACAGTCTATATTACTATGATGATAAATGTCAATGATTTCAGTTATTTCAAATTACTGATATTTAAAATTCCAAATATTTACTTCTATATATTTACACAAAATAGTAAACAAACGATATTTTCTATTAAACACACGTAAAAGTTAAAGTAATAAATTACCCGTGTGCCGCCGTAATCCTTTAAGCCGGGTCAGGAGCTGTTTGGGCGCCAAATTCAACCCCAAAACTATACATTAAATATACCTTTATTAAATATACACTAACGAAAACAGAGGGCCTTACAGGAAATATTTTTTTTTAATTCAAGGACCATTGCGACAAAATTTCGTTCGGGACTTGTAATTTTTTTCTTTCGGGATAAAAAGTAAGTCCTAAGTCCTTTATTATTGTACTTAAAGTATCTCAAACCAAATTTCAGCAAAATCGATTCAGCGGTTTGGGCGTGACGAGGTCACAGACGGAAAGACAGGTAGACAGACTTTCACATTTATAATATTAGGTCCTTACATATGAAATTGGCGTTTCGTATGGGAGGAATATAAAGTCGTTTTTTTTTTTGTATAATATATTGAATTAATCAAAGTATGTACCATAATACTATTGTTATCGATGCATTTTTGCCATCTTAAGGGTAGTTCGTTGATTCCTTTACTAAAAAAACGGAGGGACGAGAGTCCATAAATTCTTTGAATGCGGTTTTGACTACCACATCAGAGTTGATTTTTTTTCCTTGTAGGAAGTTATCCAAATTCGGTAAAAATGGCAATCTGTTGGAGCAAGGTCCGGGGAGTACGGTGGATGTCGCAGACATTCCAATTGCAGCTCCTCCAGTTTGGCGGCCGTCTGTTGTGCAGTGTGTGGTCTAGCGTTGTCCTGAAGCAGCAGCGGCCTAGAGCGTTTGACCAGACTTGGTTGTTTAGCAGCTAGTTCTTCCATCATGGTTTGCAGTTGCTGACAATTGATATCTGCCGTAGACGTTTGTCCAAAAATTTAGAAAGCTGTAGTGAACGACACACTGTAGGCTTTAAATGAACGTGGGCGGGGCCCACGTTCATTTAAAGCCTTGTCAAACCAGATGTCATCTGTCAAATTCCGTGGTCAAAGTTAAGGTTAAAGTTAGCCTTAACTATAGCCATAACTTTGACCATAACTGTAACTATAACCAGGCCTCTGGTGCAACCCACTCTAACTATATAATTAGGTTATTGTAGCTGAAGAAGAGCATCAAAAATTAACAACATGACACGGAATCTACCATGTATACGGATGACACAAGTAAGTAATAGAACTTTATCTTGACGACAGAATAAATTGGAACCGAAAATGTATATATAACTTTTAGCCCAGTAAGTATGCATGTCAGTACCTATTAGATCAGTAGTAGTTTGGCGCTATTACAAGGCGACACGACAATTTTATATTAGCCTTTTAGGGTAATGAAAATATTTACACAGACATTTTCTTTATCGCTTCTGTATAGAATCACCGATCAGGCGCTTTGCAGACGACGGAGCGGGGCGGGCCGGTCAATTTCGCCACGTACGATAGCACAAAGGGAATCCTATATCACCATCGCACACGGCGGGCAAAAGGACCGCGCCGCAGGTGCCCAGCGGGCACTGGCGACGCGGCATGCCCGCGGCTACCCGCCGCGGCGTGGATCACACAAACCAATATGCAGTAACGCAGACGGCTAGCTCAGTCCGCGCTAGAGTTGCTGAGGATTCCTCTTCCGCTTCCTCATAATGAGGAAGTTCCGCAATATTTTGGGTTCCTCAACCGTTACCGCATCCTCATAAATAAAAATAAAAAAATCCTCTTCCGCTATCGCTTCCTCAAAATTTAAGAGGAATTTATGAGGAATTTCACTGCGCATGCGCGTCGCGTATCCAATCATGGCAATGCACACGCCAGAGCCAGAGAATTGTATCATTCACTCATCTTTTTTTTGTGTGCGTGTGTTGTGTATGTTTTTTTATTGCTGAAGGCAGGTCATCTATTGTGACTCCTTCGCATTAGAGTACCGTCCCCAACCCAATGCTGCTCATAAATTGAACGATGTGGTTAGGGTTGGTGCCACGAATTTTCTCTGTGGATGAGTATTCGTAGCGACCAAGGTGCCTGTTCCTGCTCTGTAGTAGAGCAGGACAGTCAAGGAGAAGGTGTATAGGTATCTCATCCTCCTCCTCGCAGAATCTGCAAGTCGTTAAGCTACTCACACCTAAGTTAAGGTGCTTATTGAGCTTGCAGTGCCCAGTTAGGCTTCTGGTAAGGACTCTTAATTAATTCCTACCCATGGTAAGCACTATTTCTGACAATTTCTTGTTAAAGCCAGGAATTTGTGCCTTGGAGTGTTCAAGGCCAGGGCCTGTAGACAAATGGCAAAGCAACGCTAACGCTAGCGTTAGCGTTAGCGTTTTGCCACTTGTCTACGGGGGCAGGGGTCTCACCCCATTGCTTTCTGCCTAGTTCGCGAGCCCATTCCTCGAGCACTTGCTTTGTAGTACTGGGAGATATTCCGCAGACCGGTTCTGGGCCATATATGAGACTCTCGGCCCCAAGCCTAGGCAGTTCGTCTGCGGTTTCGTTGCCGGGGACGTTACTGTGGCCCGGGACCCATACTAGGCGTATTTTGTTGTCCATTCCTAGCATGTTAAACGTCTCAATGCATTCCAGAACCAATTTCGACGAAACTTCTGCAGCAGTTAGTGCTTTAAGCGCAGCTTGACTATCAGAATGGATAAAAATATTTTTGTTAACTAGTGCCATCTCTAGGCTTTCTAGTAAGCAACCGATGATTGCGAAGACCTCAGCCTGAAACACAGTCGCAAACTCCCCCAAACTGGCATGTTTGCCTCTTGGTGGCTTGTCCCCGTAGAATCCGGCTCCCGCACGGTTCTTTCCTTGATCCATCCGTGAACCAAACTATATCGCTAGAGCGAACATCGATTTTTCCTTCCCAGTCCTCCCTGGCAGGTATAAGAACCTGATATTGCTTCGAAAAGCTATGCACCTTGATCATGGCATCTGATGACATGTCATTGATGGGTGATTCACGAAGAGACTGTTCCAGCTGCCAAATGGGGTGGAGGCCCAATTCGTCCTGCCCGCCGTCCTGGCCCTGAGAGCCGCCTTTCTGGCCTCCATCTGAACAAGCAGAGGAAGCGGAGTTAGGTTGATCAGGGCATCGAGGGAAGCGGTGGGTGTTGACGAAAGCGCACCCGTGATTATTAGGCATGCCAGTCTCAGGACGCTGTTCAGATTTTTGCGACAGTTTACTTGTTCAGCCTTTTTGCCACACTACGCAGCCATATGTGGTAATCGGTCTCACTACGGCTGTATAAAGCCATTGTGTGTTACTGAACTCCTGCTAAATTGCTGGACCGATTTTGATGATTCTTTATTGTGTGTGTTTTGAGAATGGTTTAGATTCATAGTTTGGTCCACTGGAAAATGCCCTTTTAATAAATTTTTGTGTAATGTATGTACCTAGTTATGTACAAACAGGACAAAGACTTTTGGGTTGGGTCCGCAGTCCGCTAGTATTTATAATTTCCTATCATCCTCTTCCTCATCTGCTTCCTCTTCCGCTTCCTCTTCCGCTTCCTCATCCGCATCCTCTTCCTCAAAAAATATCCTCTTCCTCATCCGCATCCTCTAAATTTGCGCGTGAAAATTCCTCTTCCTCCTCCTCTTCCTTATAATCACTTCCTCAACAACCCTAGTCCGCGCCACGCGCTGTGATGGACGTCATCGATGTAGATATGATTTAATTGCTGAAGTGCAGAAAAGATCGCTAAAAGAATATCACGACGTAAATGAAAATAAGAAATTGTGGTACCAAATATGCCAAATAATTTGTACTCCTGCAGTACTGAACTGACCGCCTCCGCCCGTCGTGTGCTTTGTGTACGCGGCGCGGGCAGCCGCAGACATCGACGAGCAGACGCGGTATTTATGGCTTCGCGGACAAAAAGCCCGCCCTGCCCCGTCGTCTGCAAAGCGCCTCAAAACTTGAATTAACATTACACGAGTCGTAGAGGGTCCGCCACTGACCTGTATTATACAAGTACGCTGAACTTATGATACCCTTTGAAATGACAGCTATTTTTGTGCCTATTTAAAGCGGAATCAGCGCCCTCAATGCGAGGGGAGAGAACTAAATCTGACGTAAATTGCTGTATTATGACGTTTCCACAATATTCCAGACAAATACAAACTAAACTTTTATAGTTTTCGCTGTGTAAAGACTATTATTAGTAGCAGAGAAGTACTACATAATATATTATGCTGCAAAAATAATTTCAATTCCTATTGGATTCTCCTTACTTGGGTAAAAATCAATATGTGCTGTGAGTATCAAACATAGCACTAATCGCTTATGAGTCTTGATTACCGAGCCAACATTACCTTGATATAATAAGTATCCGATTGCCTTGGAAAGTATTGATTGGAAATTATTTTAAGAATTTGCAACAAAAGGATAGTTGTGAAGTACAGGCTTAGGATCTATACACAAAAGTGCATATTCAGGTCAGTTAACATTGCAACGCGATGAAGCCATGAAAAGTAGACATATTTGATACATTTGTAAACGTTTTTGTCAATATTCTGATAATATGACGATTGCAAGTTGCAACATGTCTGATTTTGGTCGGAATGTTATGTATATATGCGCTAGTAGCGCTCTCTGCTCCAACCTTTGCCTAATATTCCTTATTAAGAGCCTGCTGCCAAAAATATCAAAGCACGCTTGCTCCGCCTATACACCCCGCTATCCTCCAATCGTGATATAATGATTCCATGAATCGTGCCCCCGAGCAATGTGCTTTACACTGCAGCTAATAGTGAACAATATCGCGTAATAATGGTTTCCACATTAAAGCACGAAAGTAAAGGTCGTAAGTCCCAAAACTGTTTTTGATTATTACTTAAAAATTAAATAAGTACAATACTAATACTTCCTTTAGCCATTATTTTATAAAGTGTGTGATTATAGTAGTGCAAATTATTTAATGATACTAACTCAATAAGTGTAACAGATATTTGTTGAAAAGCCCAAAAAGATTCATAATTTCGAAAAATATAACTATCGAATCAAAATAAGTGAATCGTTTTTTTTCCGTTAGGCAAATATCAGATAAATATACAATGATTAAATAAATCCGAATTTCATTTAAGTCAATCGTTTCCCGGGATCGTAATATTTATTAGAAAACACAGCAAAATTTGGCAGCCCGCTCTTAAACCTAATTGGCATAAATATCTAATTCAATATCTAAAACACACAACACCAAAAATAACATTAGTCTGTCCGCAGGATAATACCGCAAGGTGTAATAAAAAAGCCACAAAGATTTTATCTCATTAAAAAACATGGATGTGTCATATAAAACATGCATAAGAAAACATCGTCACGTCATACCACTCTCCGCCTTTCTACACGTGTAAGGCCACTCCTTTAATGAGTGCGACAGTGATGCTCGACCGAGGTTTGTCGCGCGACTCGCTAAAAACGGTGTCTGGACCACGACCCACTTTTACAAACGTAATGTCAAACACGTAAGGAAAAGGCATTAAGTAGTCGTAGAACTACTTCTATGATAGCTAACATACATTTATATCGTGTTCGGTAATACTTAATCTTTCCTGAATTCGATGCGAACCGAAATACACAGAATTTCGGTTCGCATCGAATTTATTTCCACGTGAATAAATAGTGCGTAACAGCTTGTGAATGCGTAACCATATTATAATATAAGAGTTTAAGACCTCAACTTGCGCGTGGATTTACACGTTTTCTGAATAAAGTTCACAACAAAATCATTGCACTTCGCATCGCACTTCGACGCGCCATGTGGCTAGCCGCCAGAGGACTTAAGTCGCTGGTTACTCTCTGTCGCGTTCGCAAACTTCGTATTACCACCCTAAGAACATTTATTGTGTACTTAGAACTCATTTGCATGCAATTTCTGTGCCGTCAGACGCAGAATGGTTTGAATCTGAGCATTCTACTAAATAATCATGACGAGAAAATTGCATTTCAAATGGTACACGTATTTAAATGTTTACCTAGAATATTTCATAGTTGATGAATCAAAGGCAAATATGAATATCTAATGCTAGATTCTCTCTCACATATTCATGCCTACATAATTCGAATTGGACTCAATTTGAATAAAATACACAATATGTTCTAAATTAGCATAGTTTTATTAGCATAATAATCAACTGTATTAAAGTCTCCATCGAAGCTATTTGACCGAAAGCCACAACAATAAAAAGACCAATTCGACGTGAAATTTGCCATGATTGAAGGTCAAATTATATCTTATTCATATGGTAATAGCGATTTGATGGGTGAGTCGTCGTTGATTATAAAAATGCCTAAATAATAAAAGAGTTGGACGGCGTCCAACCACAGTGAGCCATCAAATATTACTGACGTAACGAGCGTCGCAAATGTCAGCAGATTGCATTCGGCGATATTGAATATAATGGTTTTTATGAATAACACTGACCTCCATTATACAAGTACGCTGGACTTATGATACCCTTTGAAATGGCAGCAATTTTTGTGCCTATTTGAAGCGGAATCAGCGCCCCCAATGCGGGGAAAGAGAACTGAATCTGACGTAAACATGTCGTTTGAAAGTCGCCATATTGGCGCTGAGAGCAGTAGTGGGAGTACTTGGAACTAATACTAGTTTCTACAACTAATAGCGATTAAGCGGCCATTTGCAAGTTACGTCAGATTTAGTTCTCTCCTCCCGCATTCGGGGCGCTGATACCGCTTCAAATAGGCACAAAACTGCTGGGTATCATAAGTCCAGCGTACATACGTTGTATAATGGTGGTCAGTAATGAATAGGGTTACATCCCTACAATGCTCTTCTGGTGCATGGCAAAATAAAAAAGTAAACGCCGTTGTAAAGTAGTCAAAATAGATCCGCAACGGTCACAGTGTCATCAGGTCTGCAATGAACTGCTTTCAGAGGGCAAAAATGTTGTTAAGTGTCATTGAAAAAACAGATTTTGACATACAGTCAACTAATAATAATTTGTCAATGCAATACCATGGACGTAAAAAAAATACGGACGTAGCATTACATTATAAAGAGGTGAAGCATGCAAGGTACGACAATTTCGTTTATTGTACACGTGACCGACACTCACACACGCAACTAGGTACTACAACCCGCTGTCATTGTACATTGAGTGACGGCGCCAATAACACGCACACATCCTACACGGGCGGCCATAACTATGCTTCACTCGTGATTAGACAAGGTTACGTCCGTATTTTTTTACGTCCGTGTGCAATACCTTCATTGACGTCCAAATCACCAATTTTCGCATCGCATCGGAAATATTATCTGCGAAAAAACTCATAATAAAAATTACATTGTGACGCGAATTCGCACGAATTCGCAGTTACGTGTGGGAGCCCTTATGTCGCTTAAAATTTTCAAATGTAAGTTGATTGGCTTGGCATGGCTTGGCTATGTTTATTTCCTCATTTGTCAAGGATGTGGTTAATGAATGTACAATGTACGTTGTACAATAACACATTGTACGAGGTTATGTGACATGAATTGGGAGTTTGACGCGGGTCGCCTACTTGATTTGGGTATGACACGAACTTCGTATTAAGAATAATTAAAATGAATATGTTTTTATGGTAAGAAGTTGAGCTTAATGTTTTCAACAGGTTTTGGAGAAAAACTCTAGGAAATCTCATTGTTTTGGAGGTTGATTTTGAACCGTTATCGTTACCAAGGCTCGGGTGTTAAGTCTGGAGTTTCTGCTAGGAAAGAGCGCAAAACTTATAAACGCTTATCAATAAAGGATTTATCTTGTATAGTAAGTATCTTATAGTTAATTTATAGCTATAATGTTTTTAATTTGATAGAAGAATATGCCCTATATATTTTCCATCCTTTCGCACTATTAGCACCTACACAATTTTGTTTCTGGACACCTAAAGGTTGACTGGTAAGAAAAGTTTTAAATGAATAAATAATAAATACATAAGGTCTAAACATGGTTATGGCTTCTGTATCAGATGCAGAGTTAACACATTTAAATACTTAGATGTTTCTGAGCGTGTAAAATCCCACCATAGCATACTTTTAGCCGCCTAAAAAGTTGAAAGAATGGTACATCGTAAAGAACGTGTCCTTGCCATGTTCTATGCTTTTCTTAAAAAATCTATTAAATAGCTTGGGAGCCTTTGCAATGCAAACAAACAATATATTTTAATATTATTATCCATACTAATATTATACATGCGAAAGTGTGTCTGTCTATCTGTCTGTCTGTCTGTCGGTCTGTTACCTCTTCACGCCCAAACCATTGAACCAATTTTGCTGAAATTTGGTATAGAGATAGTTTGAGTCCCGGGAAAGGTCATAGAATACTTTTTATCCCAGATAAATGTACGGTTCCCGCGCGATAAACGAGTTTTGGCGCAACGGAGTTGCGGGCGTCATCTAGTAAACTACTACTATTTTATGTATATAGAAATAAAGGTGAAAGCATTTAACACAAGATTCGTACAAAAATTGTGTGTACAGTGTTATTGATTACCGGCTCAAGAGGATAACGTGTGATGAAACCGTGGATAAGATTTATAAGTGTATTATGAAACCTCGTATTAAAATACCGTCACTGTCTTGATGAAAATTGGTCGAAAACATAATAATAATATGAAGATTTTAGTTCCACCTATACTAATATTATAAATGCGAAAGTGTGCTGTCTGTCTGTCTGTCTGTTACCTCTTCACGCCCAAACCGCTGAACCGATTTTGTTGAAATTTGGTATGGAGATACTTTGAGTCCCGGGAAAGGACATAGGATACATTTTATCCCGGAAAAATGTACGGTTCCTTCGCAGTAAAAGAATTTTAGCACAACGGCGTTGCGGGTAGTTGCTTATAAAAGTAAGTATTAAAGGAAGAGAATATTATAAATGATAAAAGAAACGATTTAAAACTCTATTAAGTGTCAGGAGTCAAAACTCAGATAACAAAATATTGAACTCATCAAATCACTGGAAGTTGCTTCCAACCTTTGATGAAATAGATAAACTGAAATTTTCTTGCACTGAGCGGGCTGCTGATGATAAAATATTGCTAAGAACACTCGCGATCTTATTATTGTGATGTGAATTGTGATACACACCCAAACACACATACACACACATACGTCGTTGGAAACGATGACGAAATTCGTTATGGAAATGTATGGGATTTGACATTAGTCTTCGCAAGCGAAATGTCATTTAGCGATGACTTATGTCAAACCGCATATATTTTGATAGCGACTTTCGTCATCGTTTTTAATTAAATATACTTTGTCTAAGGGGCCTGCAGCTCCTCTGATGCTCCATGGGCGACGGAAGTTGCTTTGCATCAGGTGACCCGTTTGCTCGTTTGCCCCCTTATTTCATAAAAAAAAATACGTCAAACTTATAGCACCACACTCTTTTTCAAGCGGCGATTTTAAGTATTTTACTGAACACTTAACGAAGCGTGAAATCGAGCGCACGCACACATTGCCAATTCCTTATAAGCTTCACCGACATTTTTTTTTATAAAATAAGGGGGCAAATGAGCAAACGGGTCACCTGATGGAAAGCAACTTCTGTCGCCCATGGACACTCGCAGCATCAGAAGAGCTGCAGGTGCGTTGCCGGCCTTTTAAGAGGGAATAGGGTAGTAGGGGAGGGTAGGAAAGGGAATAGGGAAGGGTAGGGCAGGGAAAAGGGTAGGGGATTGGGCCTCCGACATACCAAATTCACAAATCTTAACAGAAGACAATTCCAGCGTCGATACATAATAGAGCCTTCGGCTGTATAGCCCAGGAGCCAGCGACAGCCAGGCTTTCGTCATTTCATAAAATAAAATAAAATAATTAAAAATTGTTTTATTTCTGAATAAATTTGAATCAAATATTTTTAGAACGTTGAACTACATGTTGCCTACCACCGGTTCGGGAACTAACCCGGCGAGAAGAACCGGCGTAAGAAACTCACACGGGCCACTTTTTAGTAAAAAGTGGAAAATTTGTCGTTTAAAAAAATAAAATTTACAATCATATAAGCTGAAAGTTTACCTGTTTACTACTATAGAGGTAAGAACGACCAGCAACTGGAATTTCGGTCGCGGTTACTTTAGGATCCAATTCTGAAGGTCCACCTGACCTTCGATAAAGTATAAAGGTAACTTTTTATGCTATTTGCTTCGAAACAACAGCAGGCTTAGCATGGTCACCATAGAGACTGTTTCTTTCTACGGAAGAATATACAAAGTGACAGATTGACAAAGGAAATCCGCCATTTTGTCACTAAAATCTGTCAGTATGTCCATTAATTCCCGTTTTTAATGTTATTATGCTAAGCCTGCTGAAGGAATCTCGTCTCCCACTGCCGGATACTTATGACAGTTGCTTCCCACCGCCAGACGGAAGTCTGGCTGTCGCTGGCTCTTAGTCTATAAGGCTGTAACAGAATTACCAGCCGACGATGTCTTGATTTCAATCAGGCGATGTCAGAGCTTTGATTAGCAGACAACCGTCAGGTTTCTATTAGATATTCATTGACTTCAACTAAACAATGTATCTTTGTAAATGAAATCTTGTTCTATTCTATTATTTCTATCTATTTGCTCTAACATCGACGATGCAAAAGGTAGTAACCCATTTTTTGGCTCTTCATTTTTTCTAATTCTCTGTTTCAAGGACCACATAACTAGAAAATCCAAATTTAAATATAAGTAGCGAGATATTTAAAGGACGACATAATATTTTTTGCCATTCCATACATTATAGGGAGATCGCAGACGGCACACTTTTGTGTGATCGAGTCTGCGGCGCACAAACAATTTGATGTGCGCCGCAGACTCGATCACACAAAAAGTGTGCCGTCTGCACTCTGCGATCTCCCATAATGTAAAGCAAAAAACAGTGAACTCCCGTAAAATTGTGTTTTTGGCAAACATATTACTTTAAATCCCGAGAAAGGACATCATAAATGTAACTAAGAGGTCGGATCAACACAGAGGCTACATATTATTATAACAAAACACCCACTTTTGGTGCTACAATGGGCGCGTATTTTAATAAGTTTGTTCTAGACTCTAGAGTGCTGTAGAGCCTTCATGCAGACGACGTCGCGCGCAGCAGCTAGTATTACAATAAACCACTCAATATAAAAGTCCATCCATCTTCAACCGCGGCGAGGCCCAACGATCAGAATAAACGACATTTTTAACCCCCGAAGGCGACCCTAATTTTTTCATAATAAAGAGCAAACGGGCTTGCCGGTCACCTGATACTGAGTGATGGACGGTTGCTCAGGGGAGCAGTTTATGCGTGCCCTGGGATTATTCAATTTATTGGCTTTTTAAGGCCCCATGTTTACATTTCCCTGGAGGTACCTCGGAAATTGTGATGGGGTTGCCGGTAACGTGAAGTTACGTAGATGGTTTTACACCATCATCATCATCAGCCTATTGCCGTCCACTGCTGAACGTTAGGCCTCCCCCAATGAGCGCCAACCATCCCGATATTGGGCAGAAAAATCATTTTAATTAAGAAAATTAACCATTTTCCCTTGTGGTCTCGGGCTAAGAATAGGACCACCCCATTTCTAACCTATGGGTGTCGTAAAAGGCGACTAAAGGACATTGGTCGGATAAGAGACAAACCTCTTCCTCTGCCGTTTAGGCTCCGGCTACCGTTCCATGGCGGTATAACCATGACGAATCCTGGAATGCTGTAAATGCCGTAACTAATAGTGGGCAGCAGCACTATTAGTAAAAAGTGTTTACTATGGCAAATCCCCCCCTATGCAGCACACTGCACAACCCAGATTTTTTAAATAAATAAAAAAATGTATTTTTATTCAAAATAGGAATTATAAATACACTTTTTGTACGTCGGGACTACGATGCCTACCACCAGTTCGAACGAGCCCAGCGAGAAGAACCGGCTTAAGAAACTAGCACGGGAAGAACCGTTTGTTAATGATACACATAAAAACCATACTATACAATTTTATATACTGATGAGCTTTTGCCTGCGGCTTCGCTCGCGTTAAGAAGTATTATTATACACAAACTTTCATATTTTAACCCTATTTTAACCCCTTGGGGTTGAAATTTATCACAATCCTTTCTTAGGGGATACCTACGTCATAACATCTACCTGTATGCAAAATTTCAGCCCGATCCGTCCAGTGGTTTGGGCTGTGCGGTGATAGATCACCATGTCAGTCAGTCACCTTTGAGTTTTATATATAAAAAGAAGAAGAAGATTACGATAATACTTGTATAACAATTTTTGTAGTATAACAAATTGTAGCAACATTATTATGTTTCAAATATTTTGTCTTTGACGTCAAATCCACAGACTATCAGTCTCATAATGATAAAACGAAATAAAGTGACTTATATTTAACCTTTGTCCACTTTATTTTCACACAACGTTTACGTATATAATATGAAATATACAACTAATCCTACTATTTTGCGTTATCATCGATTTTTATTTTATATTTTAATATTATTATTAAATATTAAAGTACACATAAAAGTAAGGACTTGGTGAAAATTTTAAGTACCTACCTGTTGTCATTATTGATATAGAGCAAAAAAGGCCAAACAAATTACATTTGTTGTGTGGGAGCCCCCCTTAAATATTAATTTTATTTTGTTTTTAGTATTTGTTGTTATAGCGGCAACAGAAATACATAATCTTTAAAAATCTCTAGCTATTACCGTTCCTGAGTTATAGCCTGGAGACAGACAGACAGACGGACGGACAGACAGACATCGAAGCTCAGTAATAGGGTCCCGTTTTTACCCTTTGGGTACGGAACCCTAAAAACGGCTTCAAGTTGCTTCTCTTACTATACTTTTTATGTACTATTAATACAATATACGTTACTACGTAAGTGAAGAAAGCGTTACGAACCTCCTAGAAAGGTTTTATATACACAAATCAATTCAACACATTCACAAACACACTCAAAATAACTCTATTTACATTTGAAAGAGTCAAGTTTATTATCCTCTCCAAGAGTGATTTATTCGGTCCGAGAGTAAATTCGACAAAATCTCTTCACGAAAATATAAAGAATTCGATACGGTGTCGCCGAGAAATAGGCATACGTTTTATTCATTTTTCCTTATATCCTGACACCACTAAAAAATCATTAGGTGGGACGGACAGGAGCGGAGCGGGCGATGTAGCGATTTTCCATTATAATTACAATAAATAAAATATGTCTATATTAAATAATATTGCTGTTCCTAAGTCAGCAAAGTAAGGCTGTGTCGCTTCTTTTAAGAAAAACAATGTTCATAAAGTATCGAATGTTTCACCATCCTATTCAATTTTATGTAAAATTAGAAAAAGCCTTTCTTTACGTTATGCAACATCACCGCCGTTAAGTGGCCTAATTTCGAACGATCCCTGCGCTTCTAACTTTTAATAAAAATAACTTACTGAAAAAAGGAACCCGCTACCTCCTATCAATATGACTTACCCCTTACCCCATCTGTCTACAAGCGGGTTAAATGACGGAGCGACCCCGGCCCGGCAATATCTGATTCCCGCTGCACTTTTTAACTTAACCTCACTATATTTGTAACAAAAATTGCTGCACTCCCCGCTGCCGCCCATTAACATACTATCCATTACCATTTTATTCCCACAGCGCGATAAACTTAATTTCACTGTATTTAAAACAAAAATCACTTTCCACTTCCGTTCATCGACATATTTTTACACCACCTGTCTACATGCGGGGTAAATGATGGATTATTATCAAAAATCGCTGCACTCTCCGCTGCCGCTCATCAACATACCCGACCCCTTACCCCATCTGTCTAAAAGCGGGGTAAATGACGGAGCGACCCCGGCCCCAGCAATAACTGATTCCCACTCCACTGCGGTTTGTTTGCTGATTTATCGCTCATTATTACACTATTCCTCCATGGGAAAAGGTAATAATATGAAAGCCGTTATTTAAGATCTCGGTAATTAATCTTTGGATGTGTGTGTTAGGCTGGTTTTACATGTGTCCGCCCAACGCGCGGTTTCGCGGCTACTCCGCTATATGATAAACATAAAATACATCTTAATGACTATAATATCTACAGACTACAATTAACTAGATTTACATTATTATAATATGCTCAAAATTGTAAGTCGCGCTGCCACGTATTTATCGAAGAAATATTTAATAACTTCAAAGTTGATGTTAAAAACTATCTAAACGCTCAAGCGTTTAGATAGTTTTTAACATCAAGTGGACTGTGTGTGAAAGCGAGGCATATTTTTTTTATGAAATAAGGGGGCAAACGAGCAAACGGGTCACCTGATGGAAAGCAACTTCCGTCGCCCATGGAAACTCGCAGCATCAGAAGAGCTGCAGGTGCGTTGCCGGCCTTTTAAGAGGGAATAGGGTAATAGGGGAGGGTAGGGATGGGAAGGGGAGGGAATAGGGGAGGGTAGGGAAGGGAATAGGGTAGGGGATTGGGCCTCCGGTAAACTCACTCACTCGGCGAAACACAGCGCAAGCGCTGTTTCACGCCGGTTTTCTGTGAGAACGTGGTATTTCTCCGGTCGAGCCGGCCCATTCGTGCCGAAGCATGGCTCTCCCACGTAAAATATTATATTGTATTATCTATGGCAGTAATACTTATCTATGCTAAAAAACGTGACGACCAGTGCCAGACCACATAGCGAATTGTCGTCTAAAAATCGTGTCGTGCTGTGCGGCGTCACCGCATTTTGTCGTGTCGCTTCGTGTCTCGTGGGAAACCGCCTTTAGGGTGTGGAAACTGGGAAGATAGGTTCATGATGTTTATGCAATCAATACAGTGTGTAACAAAAATAAGTGATAATAATTTAGGGTGTGTACGTGTTCCTTGTAGAGAGTTCACTGTGAAAGTAGCAGCACTGAAAGACGAAAATTTTTTTTCACTTTTATATGGGCAAGGGCCCGAGCGTCACGAGTTTCCCCATAGAAAAGTGAAAAAAATTTTTGGTCTTTCAGCGCTGCTACTTTCACAGTGAACTGTCTACGAGGAACACGTACGCACCCTAAACTATTATCACTTATTTTTGTTACAGCCTGTATAAATAAATAAATTGATTTTGATTTCGCTGAAACTCGAGAACGGCTGGGCGGATTTTTCTAATTTTAGTCATGAAAATATATTCGTGGATTACATTAATATTACTAGCTATTTGACCGAGCTTTGCTCGGTATTCGATGAAAATGACATTTTCTAAAAATGATTCCTACCTTTTTTTTTTTTTTTTTGGTCGGGAAATGCTCTTACACATCCCCGGTAGCGTTGGGGAAGGACCACCGGGGTATGTGGGACTTGCTACGGCCGAAGAGATGGTAAGTGGCCGCAGCTGTACTTGTACTTGTGGGGGGCTTGCATAGGCCGGTCGTCCGAAAATGATTCCTACCTAGATCGATTTATCGCCCCCGAAACCCCCTTTATACTAAATTTCATGAAAATCGTTGGAGCCGATTCCGAGATTTCAATTATATATAGTACATATACATATACATTATATATTATATATATATATATATATATATATATATATATATATATATATATATATATATATATATATATATATATATATATATATATATATATATATATATATATATATATATATATAAAAATAATTGCTCGTATATATATATATATATATATATATATATATATATATATATATATACGAGCAATTCTTGTATATATATGTATACAAGAATTGCTCGTATTAAAGATATAAGATTAGTAGAAAAGTTATACGAAGTTGACCGGGCTATCTAAGTATTAAATATAGGTAATATTATTTACACTTTGATAGTACTTAGAAAAAGCATTTAATTAATCCATGGGCTGGCCATATTTGTAGACGTAGATGTAAAAGTTTAGTTCGGCAAAAAAACTTGGAAAGGCTTTCAAGTTATTTTATTGTTACGGTACATGGTATACGGACACGTGGTGCGCAAGTACATACTCGAACCTTCTAAAAAGGTCCAATGTTTGTTTACGTGCTTACCCTTTATTTGTTAGCGTGTTTGAATTTAGACCTTATGACTGAGTCCATAAGGTCTAAATTAAATTCAACTTACTGCACTTATCGCAAGGACGGCAGTTTTATTGTGGTACATTCCCGAGCCTCCTAGAAATTTCCCACGGTTGTTTACTTGTTTATGTGAATAGGGAAATTTCTGGAATTCGTCTCGCCATATAAAAAGAGCCGCAGGCAGGCCCGGCAAGTTAGTTCAATCTAAGCGATCATCAAGGCGATTTCGGAGTGATCAATAGTGAGTGAACCAGTGAAACCTGCGACTTGGCTACGACCTAGGACAGTGATAGTGCTTAGTGATTGGACCTAGTGATTTGTGTTTGGACTTAGTGCTAAGTGTTGTGACCTAGTGTTTAGTGCAGTGTTAATAAAGTCTTCAAGAGAGTCACCAGGTCTTTCTCTCCAAATCCTCGAACCCTAGCACGTAACAACTGGTGTCAGAAGTGCGATTTGGAGATGCCATTGACTCCGAGAGAGGACTTCAAGGGGAGTGTCAGGACAAGGGCGCAGCGAGCTGCTGCCATTGACTCCGAGAGAGGAGTTGCGGAGGCCACACCCACTGGGGACCAAGCTCCGCCCACTGGCTCCGCCCACCGGGACACGCCCACTGGCCACGCCCCTCAGGCTCCGCCCACTTTGGGCGTGGCCACGCCCACTAGCTCCGCCCACCGGGACCCGCCCACTGACCACGCCCCTCAGGCCCCGCCCACTTCGGCCGTGGCCACGCCCACTGGCTCCGCCCACCAGGCCACGCCCACTGGCTCCGCCCACTGGGCCCCGCCTGCTCAGGCTCCGTCGACCACCTCCATCCATCCTGCCACGCCCGTTGTTTCTGCAACCCCTCAAATGGCTCCTCAATTGGAAAGCATAATTGAGTTAATTCAGGCTTTGCAAGATTCTCAAAGGGCAATGATGGAGGCACAAGACCGCAGGTTCGGCGCTTTGCAAGAGTCACAAGAGCAACAAAAGGACCTCCAAGAGAAAGCGCTTCTGGCTATAAAGGATGTCAGTGACACAGTGACTACGCTTCGTAAAGATGTCGACGTAATCGACGAACGAGTTACCGGGCTAGGATTGGATATGGAAAATGTGAAAACCAACATCACCGAACTACAGAAGAAAGTAGTGCGCCTGGAAACCACAGGAGTCGCGACGTGTAGTGGAAATTCTGGAGTGGCACATGGGCCAAGAGTAAAAGTGCCACCATACGACGGTACTACTTCCTGGAACGCTTATCGTCAGCAATTCCAGACGGTTGCTTCTGCCAACGGATGGACTGACGAACAATGCCTGACCGCTCTTACTGTCGCGCTCAGAGGGCAAGCCTTGTCAGTCCTGGAAGCACATACAGGAAATGGGTTCAAAGACCTAATGGAGGCCCTTGAATCCAGATACGGGGAGCGACACCTGGAGCACGTGTTCCGTGCTCAACTTCGTGACAGAGTCCAACGCTCAGTAGAGGGACTACAACAATGGGCGTTGGAAATTGAAAAACTGGTCAAGAAGGCACACCCAGGAGCCGATTCCAAGATGATCGACACGAATATTGTACAAGCATTTGTCGACGGAATCAGGGACCTAGAGGTCAGAGCTGCAGTGAGGCTACGTCATCACACCTCGCTAAAGGAAGCATTGGCGCATGCTTTAGAGGTCGAGGCTGTTCGGCGTGATATACGGCAGACCCATAAGATTCACGAGGTGTCTGAGGAAGTCAAGGAGGTTAAGGCTCCTACGAAGAAGAATTTTGGAGTCATGTGCTACAAGTGTGGCGAGAGGGGCCATCTTCAGCTCAACTGCCCGCAGAAGGAGACTCAGATGGCAAGAATGAAAAGACTCGAAGAACGCATTGACCAAATAGAGCAGCGGAAAGGAACTTCGTCCCCTGTCCGGGATCAGGGAAACGAATAAAAGCCAGGACTGAGGGGCGAGTACTGGCTGACGCGGAGGAAGCCCCGATAACTGTTATCTCCCAAGCATGCAGCGGGAATAGTCTTGTGATTCAGGGGACTATTAACAGGACGGATTGAAATGACTCTAGACACAGGAGCCTCTAGAACGATAGTGAACCCAAATCTGGTAAAAACCGCAAGAAGGCACAAGAGGAGAATTAACTGTCGGCTCCTTACTGCCTCCGGTCAGCCAATACCCGTCCTGGGAGAAATGTCAGTTACGATTAATGTAGGGGGATCCTCATACCCTCATGACGTTATCGTGGCTGAGATTATGGATGATTGCATCTTGGGTTTGGATTTCATGAAGAAGCACAACTGTAGAATTAATGTCGCTGACGGAGTTTTCAAGTGTGGTGAAGAAGAAATTTTCATCCTTGGAGGCACCTGCGGGAAAGTTGAATGTGTAAAGAAAGTCATAATACCTGGACGTGCGGAAGCTCGGGTGCTGGTGAAACTACCGCCAGCTGGAAAGAAGAAGTCAAACAGATGCGTGTTAATCGAAGACACACCTACCAAGACATCAGCGCAAAAATTGATGACGGCAAGAACCCTTGTTAGTGGAAGCAGTAACGCTGTGGTCAGAGTTTTGAATCTTGGTGATCGCGAGATCTGCTTGAACAAAGGTGACGTCATTGGAAAGTGCGAGGAAGTTGTCTGGATGAGAAAGTGTAATTCGATCACAGGCTCAGACTCAGCAAACACCAGCAACTATGGAATAGTGACTGAGCTACTCGATGACTGCAAGAGTAATCTGACTTATTCGCAGAGCATGAAAGCTAAGAAGTTTTTACAACGCCACGCGAATATCTTCTCCAGTCAGGAAGGCGACCTTGGAAGAACGTCGATGGTTCAGCACAGGATAGATACCGGAAGCGAGAACCCAATTCGTCAACGAGCAAGACGGATACCCATTGCAAAGGAAAAAGAAGTTGAAGGCCTTTTGGAGGAGATGAGAAGGCATAAGATTATTGAACCGTCTGCAAGTCCGTGGTGCTCACCAGTTGTATTAGTGAAGAAGAAAGATGGCAGCACAAGATTTTGTGTGGACTACAGACGTCTCAATGATGTCACTAAGAAGGACAGCTATCCATTACCTCGAATCGACGACACTCTGGATACCTTGAGTGGCATGAAATGGTTCTCGACCCTGGACCTGAAATCTGGATACTGGCAGGTGGAAATTCATCCAAAAGACAAGGAGAAGACAGCGTTCTCCACCGGTAAAGGTCTATGGCAGTTTAACGTCATGCCCTTTGGATTGTGCAACGCACCTGCCACATTTGAGCGACTCATGGAGTGTGTACTGGCAGGCTTAGTTGGAGAGGCTTGCTTAGTCTACTTGGATGACGTCATCATTGTTGGCCGCGACTTCGAGGACCATTTGCGAAACTTAGAACGAGTTTTAGCCAAAATAGAGGGGGCCAAGTTAAAGTTGAATCCGAAAAAGTGTCGTTTATTCAGGAGTAAGGTGAACTATCTCGGCCATGTTATCTCCAGTGATGGAATTCAGACGGACCCGGAGAAACTAGAAGCAGTCCAAAATTGGCCAACCCCTAAGAACAAAACCGAAGTGCGGGCATTTCTCGGCCTATGCTCCTACTACAGGCGTTTTGTTAAGGGATTCTCAGAGATAGCCAAGCCATTACATCGACTGACAGAAGATAAACGACAGTTTATTTGGGACGAGACTTCCGAAGATTCTTTTCAGAAACTAAAGAAACATCTGTGTGAAACACCAATCCTGGGGTATCCACAACCTGAAGGTCAGTTTATAGTCGACACGGACGCAAGCAACACGGCCATTGGAGGGGTGTTATCTCAAAAACAGGGTGAAAGAGAAGTTGTAATTGCATATTTCAGCAAATCTTTATCTAAGCCAGAGAGAAACTACTGTGTGACAAGAAGAGAACTCTTGGCTGTCGTAAAGACGCTACAACATTTCAGTAAGTACCTCATCGGCAGACACTTTTTACTGCGAACTGATCACGCAGCCTTGAAGTGGCTACTACAATTCAAGAACCCAGAAGGCCAAGTAGCTCGATGGATTGAACAACTCCAGGAGTATGACTTCAAGACGGAACATCGCAGCGGAAAGGCACATGGGAATGCCGACGCACTTTCGCGAAGGCCGTGTTCGGAGGACTGCAAACATTGTGTTAAGCAGGAATCTAATGAAGTAACATTAAAGTTAACGAAAACAAGTCCTTTGGGCCCATGGGAGAATGATGCTATGAGGGAGGCTCAAGAAACAGATGACGACCTTCGGCACATCATCACATGGAAGAAACGGGGTGATGAAAAACCAATCTGGAGTGAGGTTGCACCCACTGGCGCTGTCACTAAGGCGTACTGGGCGCAATGGGACAGTCTGATTCTTCAAAATGGAATACTTTACCGGAAATGGGAGAAGACTAACGGTAGAGAGTTCCATCTTCAGATAGTGGTCCCAAGAACGAGAGTACCGGATGTTCTCCGTGAAATGCATGATGGCGTATCAGGAGGTCATCTAGGAGTAAAGAGGACGTTAACAAAAGTGCGAGAACGATTCTACTGGTTGCATTGTCGAGACGATGTACAGGATTGGTGCCGCAAATGCACTACTTGCGCTGCAGTGAAGGGACCACAGACAAGGAGCCGTGGGAGCCTGCGCTTGTATAACGTTGGCGCACCGTGGGAACGAATCGCAGTTGACGTAGCTGGGCCATTTCCCGTGACGGAATCGGGAAACAAGTATTTTATGGTCGTCATGGATTACTTCACCAAATGGCCCGAAGTGTTCGCCATACCAAACCAAGAAGCTACAACAGTCGCTTCTAAATTAGTCGAAGAAGTGATATCTCGGTTTGGTGTGCCTCTGGAAATCCATTCTGATCAGGGCAGGAATTTCGAATCGCAGGTCTTCCAGGAAGTGTGCAGAATTTTGGGAATGCATAAAACGAGGACCACCGCGTACCATCCACAGTCTGATGGAATGGTTGAGAGATTTAACCAGACCCTTGAGAGGCATTTGGCGAAATTGGTAGATGACAAACAAAAGGACTGGGACAAGTATATACCACTCTTCCTTCTGTCGTACCGTACCGCCGAGCATGAGAGCATAAAAGCTACCCCGGCGTATGTCAATTACGGTAGAGAACTACGAGTACCAGTAGACCTTTTGACAGGAGGATCACCGGAAGAACCAAAGACCGTACCAGATTATGTCTGCGATTTAAGGGAAAAGATGCGTTACATACACGCCATGGTTCGGGAAAATGGGTTACAGTCAAGTGAGAACATGAAGACCAGATACGACCGGAAATCGAATACAAGCGGCTTCGAAGAAGGGTCACTGGTGTGGCTGCATAACCCAACTCGCCGAAAAGGCAAATCTCCAAAGTTGCAGACCAAGTGGGACGGCCCATACAAAGTGGTTACCCGATTGAATGACGTGACTTACAGGATTCAAAAGCAACCAAGAGGGACATTCAAAGTGGTACATATAGACCGTCTGGCGCGTTACCATGGCAGTAACAATGATGCTCGGGACGAGCATCTCTAAGGGGGGAGTAGTGTTACGGTACATGGTATACGGACACGTGGTGCGCAAGTACATACTCGAACCTTCTAAAAAGGTCCAATGTTTGTTTACGTGCTTACCCTTTATTTGTTAGCGTGTTTGAATTTAGACCTTATGACTGAGTCCATAAGGTCTAAATTAAATTCAACTTACTGCACTTATCGCAAGGACGGCAGTTTTATTGTGGTACATTCCCGAGCCTCCTAGAAATTTCCCACGGTTGTTTACTTGTTTATGTGAATCGGGAAATTTCTGGAATTCGTCTCGCCATATAAAAAGAGCCGCAGGCAGGCCCGGCAAGTTAGTTCAATCTAAGCGATCATCAAGGCGATTTCGGAGTGATCAATAGTGAGTGAACCAGTGAAACCTGCGACTTGGCTACGACCTAGGACAGTGATAGTGCTTAGTGATTGGACCTAGTGATTTGTGTTTGGACTTAGTGCTAAGTGTTGTGACCTAGTGTTTAGTGCAGTGTTAATAAAGTCTTCAAGAGAGTCACCAGGTCTTTCTCTCCAAATCCTCGAACCCTAGCACGTAACATTATAAAGTTCGAAAGTACAATCAGCAAAACAAATGAAAGATTACAAGTAACATTATCGGCCTAAATTAAAATATTATCAGCTGAAAAAACTACTTTTACAGTTCAGTAATATGGCGTTTTATATATTATTATATAATCAAAATCGGACAAGTGTGAGTCGGACTCACGCACGAAGGGTTCCGTACCATTATAGAACAAAATTAGGCCAAAAATTGTGTTTTTCGTATGTGAGCCCGTCTAAATTTTTTATTTATATTAATATTATTATTAAATATTAAAAATGTCTTACCCGGGAACCAAAGTACTATCTCTTTAAACACAAAATGATGATTTGAGATTTCCACCAAGAACTGACACTACAATCAATTACAATAACTATCTCTTTTGTCTTTACTATCATTTAATTTAGTTCAGTGGTTTAAGCTGAAATGGGACCAAAATGGCACACTTTTAATTTGTTCAAGTATTAATAAAGATGTTATCATAATATTATAATAGTTTATAAGGATCGGCAATTCAATTTATCTAAAAAGAGGTACAAACGACATTTTGCCGACCGTACCCCTTATGTTGCCTTTGAATAAAACATTTTTACTTTAAAACCATGAACTTTTTATAAATAAAAGCTCTTTTTGTAAAGAGCTGTGCTGTGAGCTTTCTGTGAGATCCGTTCGTGTTTATTTTGTAAGAACGGACTCTAAAGTTTTAGCCCAAATTTTATGATCTTTGTTCTAAAATTTTTGTGCTCCTTTCATAAATTTTATAATTACTGTGCTTTTTGGGGAAAACGTAGTTTTATGTAAATTAATGGATTCAATTTTTGGTTGATGAAATCGAGAAAAAATATAAGGTTGGGTTGTACCAGAGGCGTGGTTAAAGCTAAAGTTAAAGTTATGGTTATAGTTAAGGCTACATTTAAATTTTACTTTAACCTTAACTTTGACCGGAGAAATTGACAGATGACAGCTGGTCCAACAAGGCTATAAATGAACGTGGGTGGGGGCGCTGCTGGCAAAGGAGAACTGTCAAAAATGGCGTTTTTGTATGATGACAGCGTTAGTTTCTTTTTTCGCCACGTGCATTTAAAAACTTGTCGAGCTCTATGGTTATGGTTAAATATGGCGTCTTGATGGCGTCCTTTTTTAACTTTAACCAAAGATTCGACATTTTGCATTGTAGTTAAAGTTATAGTTAAAGTTAGTTGGTGCAACCCAACCTAAGCCCGGGCCCGCTCTAGCGCGCATTCGTTAGGCCTGAGAATAGGTTTTTATCTACTTACTTTTTATATTGATACTAGAAATATTTTTAAAGCAAATTAACGTTTACTGGGTCAGCTAGTTTTATATAAAATATATAAGCACAAAATTTCATTAAATATCATTCATTCTTTTATTTTAAATGGTTATTGAATGAGCAAACAACATTAAGCTAAGAGCGTTTCGTTTCATTCGTTCTTAAAAGAAACTTGTAGCGAGTCAATGAGAGCTTATAATAACGAGTGGAAAGCACTCACCAGGCAATTAAGAATGAACAGTCAAAGGCAGCTATACTCAACCTGCGGCCCGCCGGGACTTTATCAGTGGCCCGCTTGACGTTAAAGAAATCTTGAAAAAGTTGTGTTTTCAGTAGACAATAGCAGTAGTTATTTGCGGCCCGCGATACCAAGACTAAAAAGTGTTTGTGGCCCGTATAAAAATAGGTTGAGTAGCACTGGTTAAAGGTAAACAGAAACCACTTGCCTCCACTTCATGTCCCCTGGTGATTTGAAAATGCATTACGAAAATCTATTGACCAACTCTTTAAATCCATTAATTTTTTGGTTTCTTTGTTTGCTGTGTGCCTAATACTTACTTAACAGATTTAAATGTGGTTTTCACAGAGAGATTGGTAAAAATGTTTTTGGGACAAAGTTCCTTATCGCGCTTTCGGTGTAAAGAAGGCTAGACAGAACGATATTTGACTTCGACACTTTTTTATTAATACCTGCATGGTAGAGGCAGAGGGCGTTGGTAGTATTCCTGTGCGTCAAAGGATGGCGTTTTTTTAATAAATTTTTTGAGTGTATAATATGTATACAGGTTTTTTGAACATATGAAACAACTTCGTTCCATTCGGGTGTTTTTCTTTTATTTCGAGAAGTTTCATAAGCTCTTATTCAATCATTAACATCATCATAAGGAGGAAATCCGGTATTTTAATATACTGTGAAGAATCAAATGGAATTATAATATTTCGAAATAAAAACACCAAGTTAATATTAACTTAATAGTACTACTAGTATTATAATGAAATGCATGGATTTAACGCAAAAACATGCAGTCTCAAGCTAATATTATACAAATATTTTGCGACTTTATACGTATACTGACGGTGCCAAATTACATGAGAATTGGTTTAATATTCTCGAAGCATTTAAGCACCATATAAATCTTTCCTCTGTCATAATCTACTATAGATAGAAATTTCACAAAAGGTAAAAGATATTTGTCACAAAACGGGTCCAAGATAAGCCTTAGCATTTAAGGTATCGGAGTATACAATCCCAAAAACTGCTTACGTTGGAAACCGTGGGATTGGGATTAATCTGGATAGTTTTTTGAAATAAAATATTACGTTAAGAAAAGAATACTACTACTATTGTAGGAGTAGCTAGAATAAAAACATTATAACTTATATGTAAGGTAAGCGCTTGTAAAAGACATTGGATTTTTTATTAGAAGTATATTTTTTTTATTAGAACTATAAATACGTATTTTTCATTTTGTTACTCTCGCTATACCATTAGAACGGCTAGACCGATTTGGCTAATAGTCTTAAATTTTCATGAACATCCAGAGAAGATTTTCTAGTACCCATACAAATTGTCGATCCGGGCATTTGTATGGGTATGAAGACGGCTTTTTGTTTTAGTTCCCAGCATTGTTCTCATAAAAAAAGTTGTTCATTTTGACGGGCTCATTTGATGGTTCCAAGGATAACGGTGTTTACACTAACATCTTGTATTTAAGATTTTTATACATATTTAATACACATCCTTGACCCAGGAACTTTGAAAACTTTATGTTCCTTCGGCGGGATTCGAACCCGCGACCCCCGGCTTGAGCTACCAACAGCCCACCAACTGAGCCACAGAGGTCATAATTATTATTTATGTGTTAGTAACGCCCTTTTTCGTATTTCCCTTTCCCTATTTGATTCAAACGGTGTAAATAGCCGGCAACTGAAAATTAAATAATGTACGTACATGCATGCAACTGGTCACGTATATAGCCTTTACACTGTGTTTGTGTTAATTACTTGTCGACTGTATTCGAAGTTAAGATGTAAAAATATAATAAGAAATATAAAAAAGGTTATTACACATCGTGAGGAAACCCGCACATGGTTAATCCTAGACGTATTGACTAGTTCTTTCCTCTGGACTAGGCCGACTATGATGCGAGAAAGCCGTATGCGCTTGGGCAACCATACGGGGCAAAATCTTGTCCCAGGCACTACAGTATTTGGGGAGTGGTAACTTCGCTCTGAAAAATACTATATAAATCATCCATAACGGATGTAAAGGCCTAGTTTTTTTGGGTAAACTTATATTATTACCAGTCGTAGTTTTTTAAATTCCGAACTAACAACGGAGACAAAAATATTACGCACTACCACTAATGATAATGTTCCTCACGCAATTTATAAAAACAACGCGCACATTTTTACAAAACATTTACAGTAGAAATTATGTTTTAAATATTTGGAGTCCCTTCGAACGTACGGACAGGGCGTAATGTGTTTTGGCATAGAGCTAGGTATACATTGGTAGGTGGTAAACGCAGTTACAAGCGATTTTGTGAATAATCAAAGATAAATGACTTTTCCAGTTCAATTTGCAACGTCTTGAGGCGTTGCGATGCATTTTTAAACGAGCTATTCAAATTTGGAACAGACAACGTCAAGTGAGTTAATTTAACGTGTATCTTTTTGTTAGTAAATTAAGTTAAGTTTTGAATGGGTCATTAACCCATCAATCCCAAAGCGGCACCCGGCTGCCGCATAACAATTGAAAATCTATTGTGTCTGCGATTCAAACGATCGAGATATTAAAAAATACCTAAGGAACATAGCAACGACTGACCCTAAAGAGTGGTTGTTTCTATGTATAATATAATCATAAGATGTTATTTGTTAACGCGCTTAACGCTCTCAGAAAATTTGTTTGGTAAAAAATTCCCGTTGACTGTACGCTTTTCTTGATAAAAATGCTGTATCTGAGATTCAAGATGCCTCCTCATGCCAAACTTCATAAAAATCAGTTTAGCAGCTTAAAGAGCACACGTTTTACATATTTTTTTTATCTACAAGCCATTTTTTAAAACGCGCTTCGTACCATCGGTCGGGTTTTATCCGAGTCGTGTACCAGCCTTACTTTTGTATTATTCTGCGTTACTTTTTTGAACACGTATGTTATTTGCATGACAATGTTTTCATTACGTAGTTACGTGACGTAAGTACGTGGTTTTATAACGCCTGTCTACTGTCTAGCGAGGATCTAAACACTCTCATTAAGGCTTTTTGAATTATAAATATTTTCGTAATATGATTTACATACTGTTCTTTAAAACTTCTTTTAATCGTCGGGAAGAAAGCGATGGAAAAAAACCGACTTAAAATCTACGTGTTTGTTCACCACCACGTTGCTTTTGGTTGAATTAAGCATTTTGAGTATAGACAGGTATTATTACAAATGTACGTTGAGTCTAACCTATACTTGAATAAGCAAAACTACGCGCTTAACTTCAACCCGCTTAATGGATCCAACTTCAGTTAAATATTGAAAAAAAAAATATAGGTCTCAAACATGGTACCACCGCAAGAAAACATTCATAGGCATTTGGCGGACCTACGTTATTTGAGCAGGTTATCAAGTCAATATTAGTTGTGATCAGTTGAATGGGCTTGACATAACTGGACCAAATAGCATTGTCTATTTATTATAGAAATAAATTCTCTGATATGCACAATAGTATAAACATGGACGTTAGATTTCAGATTGTATTTTTCGTTTTCTGGCACTGCATTGATTGCTACGGAGCCTTTTAGCTCTTACTACGTGTTCCTAATAGACAAGTCAGAAGTCTACGCCCATAGACTAGTACTGAACAGATGAACTACACAGTAAGCTTTAAGTATGGTTTCATTACTATAAGCATAATAAAATAAAAAGCAATTACGCAGGATTAATATTATACTGCCCAAGTGTCTGCGCAGTACACAAGAGCACTGTCTATTCCTTTTACTCTCACAACCCAATGGGACGCACGACCGACACGACTGGTGAGAGATCAGCCGCAGGACCGACTTTTTACACGCCCATCCGACGCATGGATCATCTTACTTGTCAGACAATCAGGTGATCAGCCTGCATTGTCCTAACCAAACTTGGAAATAACATGTTTCCAACGCGGGAATCGAACCCACGACCTCCGAGTCAAGAGCCACGCTCACCACTGAACCACGGAGGCGTTCTATAAGCATACAGTGTATACGTAACACCGCGTACGTAATATGAATAATGTATTTTTTTTTTTTTAATGTGATAAGGGGGCAAACGAGCAAACGGGTCACCTGATGGAAAGCAACTTCCGTCGCCCATAGACACTCGCAGCATCAGAAGAGCTACAGGTGCGTTGCCGGCCTTTTAAGAGGGAATAGGGTAGTAGGGGAGGGTAGGGATGGGAAGGGAATAGCGAAGGGTAGGGAAGGGAATAGGGTAGGGGATTGGGCCTCCGGTAAACTCACTCACTCGGCGAAACACAGCGCAAGCGCTGTTTCACGCCGGTTTTCTGTGAGAACGTGGTATTTCTCCGGTCGAGCCGGCCCATTCGTGCCGAAGCATGGCTCTCCCACGTATAAATGTGCATGTAGTCGTGCAATCAAATTGTACATTTTTGAACTAAGTTCCTTATCGCGCGTTCGGAGTTTACTCCTTTAGGAGGCTCGACAGAACGATATTTGACCCTGACACTTTTTTATTAGTACCTGCACGGTAGGGGCACCTTCTGCTCCTACCATGCGGTTACTAATAAAAAAAGTGATAGTATTCCTGTGCGTCAGCTAAATGGCGTTTTTTGAGAATAAACAGCGACAAGTTGTTAGTATTCCTGGGTGTCAATAGATGGCGTTTTTTTAAATATTTTTTTGAGTGTAACACAGATTTTTTGAACATAAATATAATCTTCGTTCCGTTCGGGTGTCCCTCTAGTTTATTTAACAAAACTAGGTGTTGCCCGCGACTTCATCCGCGTTAACATAGTATAATAACAAAGATGGATAGTTTTCTCCTTTTTGTTTTTGTGGTTCCTTATACAAATGGTAAAAACGGACCCTATTTAAGCAAACGTCAATAAACTTTCATGTTTCTAACTCAAGAAATGACGGACTTTCATTGAAACTTTCTACCCCAATTTCACCCCCTTGGGGGTAGAATTACCAGAAACACTTAAATTCGTATCCATTCATTTTTATTCAGTAACCCAAAAATAAAGTTTCATGTTTCTAACTCAAGAAATGACGGACTTTCATTAAAACTTTCAACGCTTATTTCACCCCCTTCGGGGTAAAATTTTCAAAATTCCGTCCTTAGTGGGTGTCTACTTAATAAAACAACCCTACTCACCAAGTTTCGTGGCTGTAACTTTTACAGTTTTTGCTCAGCGATGATGAATCAGTTAGTCAGTCAATCAGGACATGTAATTTTATAAATATAGATTGATCATCACATATAATATGAACAAAACGACTTATAATTTTTTTTTTTATGAAATAAGGGGGCAAACGAGCAAACGGGTCACCTGATGGAAAGCAACTTCCGTCGCCCATGGACACTCGCTGCTTCATAAGAGCTGCAGGTGCGTTGTCGGCTTTTTAAGAGGGAATAGGGTAATAGGGGAGGGTAGGGATGGGAAGGGAAGGGAATAGGGGAAGGTAGGGAAGGGAATAGGGTAGGGGATTGGGCCTCCGGTAAACTCACTCACTCGGCGAAACACAGCGCAAGGTATTTCTCCGGTCGAGCCGGCCCATTCATGCCGAAGCATGGCTCTCCCACGTATAAAGTAATAAATACCATATTAGTACACAGTTCTGACATTTTGAATATCAAGTACAGTTCGACAAGGCTTTATTTGAACGTGGCGGGAAAAGGAACTAAACGCATAGAAAAACGTCATTTTAGACATGTGTTTGACAGTTCTCCTTTACCAGCAGCGCTCCCGTCAATGTCACCAACGTTCAAATAAAGTCATACGTGGGAGAGCCATGCTTCAGCACGAATGGGCCGGCTCGACCGGAGAAATACCACGTTCTCACAGAAAACCGGCGTGAAACAGCGCTAGCGCTGTGTTTCGCCGAGTGAGTGAGTTTACCGGAGGCCCAATCCCTCCCCTATTCCCTTCCCTACCCTCCCCAAGTCCCTTCCTATCCCTATCCTCCCCTATTACCCTATTCCCTCTTAAAAGGCCGGCAACGTACCTGCAGCTCTTCTGATGCTGCGAGTGTCCATGGGCGACGGAAGTTGCTTTCCATCAGGTGACCCGTTCGCTCGTTTGCCCCTTTATTTCTGTAGGTAACGGCCGCACTCAGAAAGATTTAACGATCGCTTTACTATAATTTATTGACCACTAGATGACGCCCTCATTTTTAATTATTTAAATATTGTATTCATATAGAGATGCAAAGTTGTTGCAATATAAAATAGCAACAGTTGTTATGAATATTAAAAAAAAAAAAAAAAAAAAAGATGACGCCCGCAACTCCGTTGCGGCAAAATTCGTTTATCGCGTGGAAACCGCACATTTTTCCGAGATAAAAAGTATCCTTTGTCCTTTCCCGGCACTCAAAGTATCTCCGTACCAAATTTCAGCAAAATCGGTTCATTGGTTTGGACGTGAAGAGGTAACAGACAGACACACTTTCACATTTATAATTTATTTTAGTACGAGTATGTATGTATTTTTACATCTTCATACTTTTTACTGTTGATCTGTTAATTAAATTAAAGTTAAGTCAAAAAAAAAATAGTATTTTATTATATTTAGCAACATTCCGCGAAATAAACCTCATTCTGTAAGTAAATGAGTGAGTGTACGCATAGGCATGCATGCAGCACCTCCCTCCTCTCCCACACTGCCTATGCGTAAGCTATGGATTTCCTTAGGACCTGTTTCACCACTTTCTGATAAAGTGGCTAATAGGCTATTCACAACTTTTTTGACAGATTCTCCATACTTGATCTGTCAAGTTAATTGGTGGATAACCTTATCAGGAAGTGGTGAAACAGGCCCTAAAAGTTTAGTTATCATAAAATATTGTAAGGCATTGTTTGTATGTTTTACTCTGTGTCTGTTTTACGCCTGTCTCAACTCTCAAGTAATCGTGTATGAGGAACACGTAGAGTGGAGCTACGGCGTAGAGGTTGCTACGCCGTAGAGGTGCTACGTCACGTGCTGGAAGCTACAGCTTTGTATCGTAGACAGCTCTTAATTAAAACGTAGTATATCTGCTATACTACGTTTTAATTAAGAAATTTTAAGAAAACACTGGCTGACCCGGCAGATGTTGTTTTGCTATATAAGTTATTAGCTATGTCTTCAATTTTCGTCATCTTCTTTCGTTCAACTTTCATTTTCATTTAATAATTGAATGCGCCAACTAACGCAACGCCAACTGGCATCTTTATTTAGACTTTATACAAAAATGCCCAACATTGGCATGCCTATATTCTTTAACACGCCGATCTTTTAAACTTCGATAGGTACATTTGTTTGATCTGCTAGAACGTAATTTCGGATATAAAAAAAAAATTTCAACATAATCGGTTCAGCGAATAAGTAGAAGTTTTACAATAAACACCGATGACACATGAGAATTTTATGTACAAAATCCATGATTTTTACTTAATTTTTTTTTAATGAAATAAGGGGGCAAACGGGCACGTTTGCACGTTTGCTTTGTGACCCGTTGGTCACAAAGCAACTTCCGTCGCCCATGGACACATGCAACATCAGAAGAGCTGCAGGTGCGTTGCCGGCCTTTTAAGAGGGAATAGGATTACAGGGGAGGGGAGGTAGGGAAGGGAAGGGTAGGGAATTGAGCCTCCGGTAAACTCACTCACTCGGCGAAACACAGCGCAAGCGCTATTTCACGCCGGTCTTCTGACAGCCCGTGGTATTTCTCCGGTCAAGCCAGCCCATTCATGCCGAAGCATAGCTCTACCACGTAGATAGGATTATGTATCAGGAAAACTAGACTATAATTTAATTTTGAAGTAAGTAATGACTTATAAGTAATTAAGTAATGGGTGTAACCTACGGTGTAACTAAAAGGACATTTTAGTAACGCATGTTTAAGTTAATTGTAAAATAAGTTTCATTTTACTCCCATGTGCGTCGTTTTAATTAAAGAGAGTGATATTTTGGAGAATTATAAACACTAAGGGTCAGTTGATATTACAACGTGACTAGTCGAACTTTTATGGATCTGAACTTTATTTAAGACAAGAAGATACATATTGAATTGACAAACTTGCCGCTATGGCCCACCACACATACCCACCACTGTATCTCCTGTGTCGCCAGGATCGACAGCGGCGGACTTGTGGTGCTGGCTGCCTGTTCCAATTTTTTAATGGCTCATTCAAAATACATCGCGTCGTTTCATCACATGTGAACTGATACTAGCATGTAGAAAATACCTCTAAATAGTACAAGAATGACGTAGAATTCCCCACATCGACTGCGGCTCAAAACCCAAAGCCTTAACAATAAATCCCAACGCATTAGCAAAAGGTTACAATCGTTTAACACAAATTACTAGAACCGAGGCGATTCGACCCACTACTGGAGCTGAAGTACACTCGAATCTGACCTTTATGACGTGAAGCGAAGGAGCCATAATTCATAATCACGAGAAATAGCGCGCCGAGCTATAAAACAACAGCACAATGTCTAAATCGCTCGTTAAGGGTTGCCACTTTGTAGTTTACGGTTTAATATATTTAGTAGGTCACGGGGATCAAAGTTATTTCAAGTAAGGTTACGTATTTCGTAAGTGAAATGTGATTATTATTTTACTCACAGAGTTAATTGTGTATAATATCTAAAAGATGATAATTATCTTTATATCATGAGTTTTCAGTAAGAGTATTAATTCCTAACCGGCTGGACTGATTTCAACGATTTTTTTGTATTTGTTTAATGTCTATTACTTCAGTAGGTTCAAAAATATTGAAGATTTATAATGATTAACTTAATAATAATAACATACCATTTCACGCAACACATAATATAACGTTATTTAATGATATTATTTTTTCAATAATTAAATATTGTGTGTTCCATATTTTTTCAAAAAGTGTTCATAAAGTAATGAGAACCTTTTAATTAGCCCTGCATATATAACCTTTAGCGTCTTAACTATTTGTCTATGGTTAGAAAATATATAATCACAAAATAGTGATATCTGAACGTTGACAACCCTTTTCGTTACTATTACGTCGTAAACACTAAACTGGTGGAACATAATATTTGAGGGCAAAATATATTTACTTTTAATACACGCTTAGGGTTACCACCGCGTAAATAGTTGACTTGGAACACGATTGTTTAAGTAAGATTGGTTTTGTGTGTAAAAAAATGTTATTAACGAAATAGAATATATTTTTTGTCGTATTATATACGTAAATATGCAATAAATATTTATTGAAGTGCTTTTGAGTTCATGAATAAGAGGTGTCTCTAGCTTAACTACTACGCAAATAATACAAAATGTTATTATGAGATACATGCTATAATAGCCAGTCGACTCGATTATCCATATGTGCGTCACTGCTGTGCCATACCTAACGGTATGGACCACAGATGATGCATAATGTAGTCAAAAAGTTTACATCTACTAACAAGTGAGTCTATGTAACTTGATTTAATAAACTATTTCTATTCTTTCTATTCTATTCTATAAAATAGCCTTAATAGCAAAATAGTCAATTTATATTAACCTAGATGTCGCCCGCAACTCAGTTGCGTCAAAGTTAGTTTATAGTGCGGGAACCGTAAATTTTTTCAGGATAAAAGTATCCAGTGTCCTTTTTCGGTACTCAAAGTATGTCCATACCAAACTTCAGCAAAATCGGTTCAGCGGTTTAGTGTGAAGAGATACAGACAGCCAGACACATTTTCGCATTTATAATATCAGTATAAATATGGATTTAAACAGAAGTACCTTATCTCCGAGAAAATATACGATGCGGAAATATAGACCGTCCGTCCCTTAGTTCCGTCCCTTACATTATAGCTACGAATAATAAAAACTAAGGAATCGTAACTCCCATACTATTACCGTTTTAAATTTGGTTCCTTTTGATCTGTCATGTAACGTCAGCCTAGTACCGCTCAAGGTGACCTAAATATTGCATATGTATTGAAATGTGTACCTAAGGTACACTTTTTTGACAAGTATTTTGGAGCATGTATTTTGACGGAGTTACTTTTCCTTAGTTTTTATTATTCGTAGCATTAAAGTCATAATATATAAAAAAGACTGATAATATTCTTAAACATTTCCATAAAGGATTATAAGTAGAAATGATGATGATAATATTATCATCATCGATTTCAAACCAAAACTTTATCTGAACGTTAAAAAGCCATAAACCAAATCCTGCGTTTTATTTTCGTAGCGTTTCTAGTTAAGTGCAGTTTTGTTCATAGCTTTATGGCCTTTAAAAACTTCATTATGATCGGTTATACTTGTTTTCTTCAATTACTTTTATAGTAGGTAATAGTTATACAATGTAGAGAGTGGATCTACTCAGTAGATTAATCTTTAGTTTCTTATAGTTACAAAAAAATGCTTCTCCTATTATTAGGCACTTAACTACGACTAACGCAAAAAATCAAACATAGTCTTTCACGTCTTTCATATGCCAGGTGAAAAAGGACAACGCGGAATCATCGCCAAGTTAGTTTTTTCTTAATAACTCGATAAATATACAACATTTTAAAGCCAGGTCAGTGTCTCAATGATAGAATTTTATATAAAATGTGTTAAAATATTAACTTAGTTTAATTCCATTAATTATGTATGAAAACTATGTAAAAATTATATGCATCTTTGTGATTTTTTTAAGATATCGTGATATCTTTGTGATTTTTTTAAGATATCGTGTTTTCGCTCAGATAAAATTCTTGGAAAAATAATTTAGTATCTATATTTAGAAAATGAAACAATTCGTGGCTTATTTTCAAGCATAAAAATGAATTATAAAATCGACAATTTAGGGTTAGTGGCCCCTTTAAATAAAATACAGTTCCACCCAAAAGCTAATTAAGTTTGTAGATTTTGTTGATACAGTTTATTTTACTTCCAAAAGTTACAAATAATTGCAATAGAATATAATAATTATTTCTCAGTGGCGTAGATAGCCCATTAAAAGTAAGCAATATGATAGAAAAGTTTCTTTAAAATTCAATTAATGTACCTTAAAATTAAATTATGGTTTAGCTGTGAACAGTTTATGTAAAATAAATGTGCAATATTTTTATTTGCTCATTATGTGATTGTAAACTGCATTGTACCTTCTAATTTTGTAAAATCATCAATTTCACTTACACACATACAAGTACGTTTTGTTCTAGATAAATCTATATTTTTGTCAAAGTTTTATCCACAATTTAGGCAGTTAATGCTATAAGCCCTATAAGAATAGGAAATAGGGCCTATAACGGTAATTCACATATTACAAACTTATGTAAGTTACATTTATTAACAAACTATAAGAGTAAGTGTCTCATAGAATACAAAAAAAAGTTACAATTGGTGAGTATAATTTACATTGTAATACAAGATACAGATAAGTTATTTATTACATTAGTTTAGTTATAGTTATACATTAGTTATTTTTGTCAATAAGGCCTTTTCTATCTTGCCCTTAGCTACGCCACTGACAATCATTACGCGGCCCGCTCCAGTGCCCACTTAACCCTATTCTATCGGCTAATTAGTTATTGTCATGATGACTCTCATGAGAATGATGCAAATAGTTCCAGAGGTTATGATAATGAACCTAAAAAGTTTCTTTATTGGGTAAAAATGAGAAATTCGACCATTGAAAGTTATTTTTAACCCCCGATGAAAATTGAGGGTTAGTTTGACGTTTCTGTCTGCCTGTTTGTGTGTGTATGTGGCATCGTAGCACGAATGACTAGACCGATTTCGATCTTTTTTTAGGGTTCCGTAGCCAAATGGCAAAAAACGGAACCCTTATAGATTCGTCATGTCTGTCTGTCTGTCTGTCTGTTTGTCTGTCCCTCCGTATGTCACAGCCACTTTTCTCCGAAACTATAAGAGCTATACCAGGGGCGTCTTTCCCTTAGGTGCAATGTGTGCGGTGCACACGGGCGCCGCGGTCCACTCGGCGCGCGCCGGCGCTGGCCGGCCGCCACGGCCCACGCTTTATTGACCAACTTAAAAAGAACTCCAGTTTGCAAACATTTTTGTGTAATATCCGAAGCTCTTCTTATATTTGTAGAACTAGCTGTTGCCCGCGACTTCGTCCGCGTGGACTTTAGTTTATAGTTGTTCCCGTACATCGATTGAGTCGTTTACGCGCAAATCAGAAAAGTATATGGTGTGGGAACCGCACATTTTTCCGGGACAAAAATCTTGTCCCAGATTCAAATTAGTAAGTCCAATCTCCATGCCAAATTTCATCAAAATAGATTAAATAGTTTAGGCGAGAACCAAAAGTTTATGGTGCGGGAACCGTACATTTTCCGGGACAAAATTAGTATTCCTTGTCCTTTCCCGAGACTCAAAGTATCTCCATACCAAATTCCATCAAAATAGATTGAATAGATTACGCGCAAATCATAAAAGTATATTGTGCAGTAACCGTACATTTTTCCGGAACAAAATGTACCCTATGTTCTTTTTCGGGACTTAAAGTAGGTATATTTATACCAAATTTCAGCAAAATGGGTCCAGCCGTGTACGCTCGATGTCGTGACCACGCGAAATATAACATTCCGCGCAGCTTCGCCCGCGTAAATTAGATATTTCACGGACGAATTAGTCCACAAAAAATAGCCTATGATCCTTCACGTGGTCTACTTCTTATCTGTGCCAAATAACAGAAAAATTGCTCCAGTAGTTCGTGAGATTTTCAAATAATTTCCCCCATTTTTTTCCACATTTTCCTCTATTTCTTCGCTCCTATTAGTCTTAGCGTAATACAATATAGCCAATAGCCTTCCTCGATAAATATCTAACACTGAAAGAATTTTTCAAATTGGACCAGCACTTCCTGAGATTAGCGCGTTCAAATAAGCTCTTTCAAATAATTTCCCCCATTTTTTTAACATTTTCCTCTATTTCTTCGCTCCCATTAGTTTAAGCGTGATAAAATATAACCTAGATACCTTTCTAGAAAAATGAGCTATCTAAAACTGAAATAATTTTTCAAATCGGACCAGTAGTTCTTGAGATTAGAGCGTTCAAATAAGCCCTTTCAAATAATTTCCCCCCGTTTTTTTCACACTTTCCTCTATATCTTCGCTCCTATAAGTATTAGCGTGATAAAATATAGAGTATAGCCTTTCTCGATAAATGGGCTATCTAACATTGAAAGAATTTTTCAAATCAGACCAGTAGTTCCTGAGATTAGCGCGTTCAAACAAACAAACAAACTAACTAACAAACTCTTCCGCTTTATAATATTAGTATAGATTACAGCAAAGCAAAGCGCTCCATGAGCGGCTCGGCTTTTGCAATATAAATATTATAATCTTAATTTTTCAACGTGAAATTAACCTTAAAACACATAAATGAAGATTATAATATTATTTGTTGTAATAGTGAATGTCCTATCGCTCTTTTTTTCAAAAAAGGTAGTGGGAGGATTTGGATTTAGATACAAAAAAGCATTTAGATAACAAACTGTGCCATGCTGGCTCTTCGAATGTAGAGAAGTTAGAGCTCTTCAATGAAATTGAATAATGAAATCGAATTAAAACGATGTTGTGATGATGTGATGTTTAATACGTATAGAACATGAAATTTAAAGTAAAATTGAAGTACTAAAGCGATATAAAATTTACGTTTTGGGGTTAGGCTTGTTAGGGTTAGTCAAGACTCAAGAGCACATCATGGTCAAAACCGAAAAAAACTTCAATATACAAACAAATAACAATACAGTTTGTTATCTATTTTATATTGCAGAAATTTGACAGTACCTATGTGATAACTTGATGTGCTGTTATAGTTCGTCTGGTGGAACGAAAGAAGACAAACTGTACTTTTACTTTCTACCCATTTCATTTTGACCGCGTGCGCGCTTGTTAGGGGGTGCTAGGGTAATGTTTGCACACGGGCGCCACATGGGCTAGAGACGGCCCTGAGCTATACTATTGAAACTTGGTAAGTAGATGTAGTCTGTGAACCGCATTAAGATTTTGATACAAAAATGACAAAAATATTAAAAATTTTAGGGGTCCCCATATGAACTGAAACAAAAAAAAAATTTTTCATCTAACCTATACATGTGGGATATCTATGGATAGGTCTTCAAAAATAATATTGAGGTTTTTAATATCATATTTTTCTAACCTGAATAGTTTGCGAGAGACTCTAACAAAGTGGCAAAATGTGTGCCCCCCCCTCTAACTTCTAAAGTAGGGGCATGATAGTTCTAAAAAAATATATTATGTACATTACTATAAAAACTACCAACGAAAATTAGTTTGAACGAGATCTAGCAAGTAGTTTTTTTTATACGTCATAAATGGTAAACCTTAAACCAACAAAAAAATTTTTTTCATGTAACCTATGCGTGTGGGGTATCTATGGATAGGTCTTCAAAAATTATATTGAAGTTTCGTATATTTTTTTTTTCTAACTTGAATAGTTTGCGAGAGAGACTCTTCCAAAGTGGTAAAATGTGTGTCTCTAACTTCTAAAGTATGATAATGATAAGTCTAAAAAAAATATATGATATACATTACTTTAAAAACTACCAACGAAACTTGGTTTGAACGAGATCTAGCAAGTAGTTTTGTTTTATACGTCATAAATGGTAAACCTTAAATTAACTTTCATTATATCAACTAAAACATAAAAAAAATCAAAAACCTTTTAATTTCATAAAAAATAAACCTTATTGCTGCTGCGGAACCCCCAATGGGCGAGTCCAACTCGCACTTGGCTGGTTTTTGTTTGAAAGCTGATACGATCGATGCGTTGCTTAACATGTTACTATTATGGTGCTCCCACACTGCCGTTAGAAAATGTTTAGTAACGTTAGTAAACATTTGTTAGCAAACATTTAATCACAAATGTTAGAAATTGTTAAAAATGTTTTCATGTTAGAAAATGTTTAGTAAACGTAAGTTAACAAATTATAACAAAACAAATTACTTATAACAAAATAAAACATGCGTTACCTTTTGTTTGTAAACATTTTATAAAGGCGACGGCGGAGTATGCGGTGAGCGGTGAGCCAATACCAGATTTAAACGTTATTAAATGTTAGTAAAGTGTAGGGGCACTTATAACATGTAACAGTTCCTTACAAAATGTAACAATTAACAACATTTGTTAGTAAATGTTTTTATGTTAGGAAATGTTTACAAACATTTTCTAACGGCGGTGTGGGAGCACCATATGTTTAATATGATGTGACATAATATTTTATCGAAAACTTTTATACTTCGTGGTTATAGTTTGCCCAAAAAATCAGTTAACAGATTACCAAACGATGCATAATTTATACGTCAGTGGAAAATTGAAAAGGCTTTTAAAATGTGTTGTGAAAAATTTTTGCCCAGAAATTCTCGGTGTTGAAATATTTATCATAAAAAAATGAAAATGTCTTTAAAGTTCAATTTACTTATATAATAAAAAAATATACAAATAACAAGTTTCGGGAATCAGAAAGCAAAATACACCAGACAGGGCCGCTCCCTGATCAAGCGTTCAAGCGGTCAGGTTTATGTTATTTGTGTTGTATTACGTTCTGACCCCTCACAGAACGTTCAGACGGCGTCAGAATTCTTCCTGTATGACTGACCGCTCGAACGCAGAATGCGATCACCGACCGCTTGAACGCGTAACCGCTCTCTGTCTGATAGGTCATAGGTGCCTTAGTATTGTGGCGGTACCCACAATTCGCCTAACATTCCTGCATCGCGCTATCGAAGTTTTCTAAGCGCGTCGGTATATATATGTCGCAGCCGACTGGTTTAAATAGCCGTTCAATCAAACTTTGACTGAACAACGCCATTCAATCACACGTCTAGCTTTTAGATTGAATATTTTAGTCGCTCAAAATGTTCAACACTACAGCTGATTCAAAAGCCGCCGTCTAATTGAAGTAGTTCAGCGCGCACCGCTGCGGCGCTAGGTGCGTTTTATTTACAATAATATGGCGTCAACTAGCAGGTGTTTGTTGGTGTTTATGGTTGTTTTTCGGAAAGAAAGTAGTTAATAAAAGTTACAAGTGTTATTAAAGAGACAAAAATTATGGAGGCTCATTCGTGCCGAAGCATGGCTCTCCCACGTCAAATCTTCTTTCTTTATTAAAAATTGTTTTAACTGGTTCCTTAAATTTTCACTCTACGAAAATTATTATGACCGCTTGTTATCGGCCGTATAGTTATCTCTTATAGGATGTAACACAACCTTAGAAGATAATACTTTAGGGCGTTTCTCATTTAAAAAAAAACACAGAAGCCAAAAGTAACTTTTTCAGCGCTGCTACTGTTACAGAAAACTATATTATTAGATGCATAAAGGACACATATGCACAAAAGTACTATTTACTTTTTTTATTTATTTAACACATAACAACTGTAAATAGTAAAGTAGCACATATGAGCCAATAAAGTTTTCATAGATAAATATTACAGTAACATGGATGAAATATCTATAATACTAAGACTTCTTTGTCTGTCCGCCCGTCCGTCTGTCTATCTCCAGGCCGTATCTCAAAAACCGCTATAGCTAGACTTCTGAAATTTTCACAGATTGTGTATATCTGTTGCCGCTATAGTAACAAATGCTAAAAACAAAATAAAATTAATATTTAAGGGGGGCTTCCATACAACAAACGTGATTTTTTTTAACTTTTTTTTCTCGAAATAATAGTAACTGGTAGGCACTTTTCACATAGGCCTTAATTATATTATGTCTTCTTCAATAATAAATAATAACAATAAAATAAAATTAAAATTTAATTTCCCATATAAAATATACAAATTTTTCCAGATTTTTGCTCTATAACGGTACGAAACCTTCCGTGCGCGAGTCCGACTCGCACTTGGCCGATTTTGTTACACCCTGTATACTTCGCTTCCCTCGAGCGGACTTAAATTTTACCTACAGTTTAGGATTACTGGCCGACTATTTGGTTGGGTTATAAGACGGTCGTCCGTCTTGCCCCGTCTTGTCCAGGCCGTGCGGTGGGGTGATGTATGCTAACCGGTCCAGTCCGCTTCTCCGACTGCAGCTGATAAATCTGAACTAATTACTTATCACTGCCGCACCTAGAGCCGCGTACACATTAACACTTTAAAAAGGTTTTTTTCTTTTAATACGTATATTAACATCCATACTATCATACTAATATTATAAATGCAAAAGTGTGTCTGTCTGTCTGTTACCTCTTCACGCTCAAACCGCTGAACCGATTTTGATAAAATTTGGTATGGAGATACGTTCAGTCCCGGAAAAGGACATAGGATACTTTTTAACCCGGAAAAATGTACGGTTCCCGCGCGATAACCGAATTTAGGCGCCACGTGGTTGCGGGCATCATCTAAGACTAGTAGTGAATATAATATAATATTTGTTAACAATTTATTTTGTTAACCGACATGGGTTAAAGCCTACATCAAAGTAGTAGCAGTTTTACTCTTCTATTCATTATTTAAGGCCGATTAAGTTGAAGTATCGTCGCCCAGAAAAAGTATAAATTTTGGTGATTTAACATTAGTGGTCAGGGGATAACACAGACGGCATTGTCAGGTACACCATACTGAAGATAGTTAGTAGGTTAGATAGCTACAAACACACAATAGTGTCTTATCAGTTACAAGCTACACGCATCTCGGCTTATTACAAATCCAGTGATTTGCATAATGAGTCCACAGATTAGTCGATCGGTCGACAGAACAACCTGTAGGCCTACTACGAAACTGTTTTGAGACTCAAACAATCGGACGAGAATGCCGCGTCCTGCTCTAACAACGTCATTACACGTTTGTTACAGTAGGACGCGGCATTCTCGTTCGATTGTTTGAGTCTCAAAACAGTTTCATGGTACAAGGCCTGTTACGCGGTAGACTCGTAAATTATTTAAACAGTTTACACGTGGGAGAGCCATGCTTCGGCACGAATGGGCCGGCTCGACCGGAGAAATACCACGTTCTTACAGAAAACCGGCGTGAAACAGCGCTTGCGCTGTGTTTCGTCGAGTGAGTGAGTTTACTGGAGGCCCAATCCCCTACCCTATTCCCTTCCCTACCCTCCCCTATTCCCTTTCCTACCCTCCCCTATTACCCTATTCCCTCTTAAAAGGCCGGCAACGCACCTGCAGCTCTTCTGATGCTGCGAGTGTCCATGGGCGACGGAAGTTGCTTTCCATCAGGTGACCCGTTTGCTCGTTTGCCCCCTTATTTCATTAAAAAAAAATATTCAGCTGAAATAGACAAATTAATAAAATCCCGTTTAATTTACTGCAAAAGAAATCACTATATTATCCGCGGCAGACCACGTGTATGTCATTTTATACAATAGATAATTTATTATAGTGGTTTCAGTTAGCGCAGGCGAGCTTTATTCTGATTTTTGACGCCTCCTGAGCGGTAATTTTTATTGACGACAAAAGCTAATTAAAAATAACGTGAGTACTTACTCTAACCTCTAAGGTTGGGTTGCACCAACTAACTTTAACCATAACTGCCACTTTAACTTTAACTTTAAGTACAATGCAAAATGTCAAATCTTTGGTTAAAGTTAAAAATGGACGCCATCAAGACGCCATATTTAACTAAAACCATAAAGCTTGACAAGGTTTTAAATGCGCGTGGCGAAAAAAGGAACTAACGCTGTCATCATACAAAAACGCCATTTTTGACTGTTCTCCTTTACCAGCAGCGCCCCCCCGCCCACGTTCATTTATAACCTTGTTGGACCAGCTGTCATCTGTCAATTTCTCCGGTCAAAGTAAAGGTTAAAGTTAAAGTTAAATTTAGCCTTAACTATAACCATAACTTTAACCTTAACTTTAACTTTAGCTACGCCTCTGGTGTAACTCAACCTTAGACAAATCTAACGCTACCTCTCAAGAGTTAAAACGATGAAAATCTAATTTTCTGATATCACAATGTTTGAAATGATAAGTGGGCTTAAACATATTTCCGTATAATATGGTAGAACATTGCGACGTTTCCCGGATCGACTTGTGAATTGTGTACTATAGGCGCATTGCAGACGACGACGGGGCGGGGCGGGCCGGTCAATTTCGCTGCGTACGCCCGTCGATGACTGCGGCTGCTCGCGCCGCGTACACAAAGCACACGCCGTCTGCGTTACTGCATGTAAACTGGTTTGTGTGATCCACGGCGGACAGCCGCGGACATGCCAGTGCCCGCCGGGCACCTGCGGCGAGGTCTTTTTGCCCGCCTTGTGCGTTGGTAATATAGTATTCCCTTTGTGCTATCGTTCGCGGCGAAATTGACGGGCCCGCCCCGCCCCGTTTGACGGGCCCGCCCCGCCCCGTCGTCTGCAAAGCGCCTTATAATTAATGATATAGTGCACGCCTGCACTACATATTTTCTTTACTATTCTTGGCCGCGGATAAATGTACGGAAACCATACATTTTCCTGGTACAAAAAATAGCGCATGTAATTTTACTTGGCCTACCTTAAATCTATGTTAAATTACAGGAAATCGGAAAGCGTTTTCGATCCAAACCAACAAACCATTAATACTATTTACACGTTTATCGAAAGACACTAACAAAATCAGTATTTTATTGTGGACACGGCCCTATAAGAAACTGTGACGGAGCTAAGATGCCAGTCGAGGCATTTAGAACGGGGACAATTGGCGGCCGAAGATCTATCTTACCTTCACTGTGCCTTGAATATTCGACGCACTGTGACGGGACGCGGTTCATTGCTGGTTGGGGCGAATAATTATCCATATTATTATTTAAGATATTATCGAGCAAAACTTGGGTGATCGGCCTTCGCTTGGAGTTAATATAGACATAAAAACTGGCCAAGTGCGTGTCGTGCCACGCGCAATGTAGGGTTCCGTAGTACCGCTAGTTTGTGATAATTTTTGTATGGTCAATGAATGTACATTTCAATTTTATAACGTGTTTTATACTACTAAGTTCTAACAACATCATATCAGTTACGTTTAAAGGAATTTGAACGAACAGTTCCTTTGTACTTCTACGAATACGTTTTATTTAGTTGATCGACTATTACTCATTGACTTATGAAGCCGTCTTAGCCGTGATAGTTTTCCTTTTAAAATCAGCATATTATTTCTTTCTCCCGTGAATTTTTTCATATTTTCATACGGCTTTGTAGGCCCTATTGTCTCTGAGCAAAACCGCGGACAAACAGACGGACGAACAGACCGAAACTATAAGGGTTCCTTGTTGACTACGGAACCCTAAAAACGGTTGCACTTCGGGAGTCCCAAGCGAAAAAGAAATAGCAGATACACGAAAGTTTTCACCGACTAGTAAAAAGCTTTCTTATTGGGTGTATGACTTCGTATCTTTCTCCCCGTCGCGTCGACGTCCCCCTTCCCGATCTTACGAATTTTCGATCAGGTTCCATGTCCTGGGGCAATTTTGTTGATTTCACTCATCCAGAATATGGAGTTTTGTTATGTTATAAATCCAGCAATGCACAACGTTGGTTTACAAAAGTATGCAATACGTATTTATTAGATATCATAGTACAGGCGTATGGAGGGATTTAACTTAGCTGTGTATTGTTTATAAGCGCTGTTATTTCTTTTGACGAACAATAATGAAAAAATATTAATTTTCTCGGGTTTGTTTTAAATTATTGTTGTGAGAAACTTGAGGAATTGTTATTGAATTGTAGTGTTTTGTTAGCGGTTTGTTAGCGGTTTGAAACCCTTGATTCTAATTATTATAATTTAACTGATATCTTATATCTTTATAAGATAAGATATACTTTGATAAAATATTGTTTAGATAAAACAAGATATGAACACAACATAGTTATTATAGCTAGCTAGCGTAATAGTACAAAATATAAGAAAAAAACCGCCGGAATGCATTCGGCGCTATACGTTATTCAATACGGCTAGCCGTAATGTAATAAGGCTACAGACAATGACATAAGAAGTGTTTCTTATGTCATTGGTTAGAGACTAGTCGCCTTTTTTACAGTTTTAGTTTCATAATTCGTTTCTTAACACTCGTGGCGCTGCCCGTGTCACAGATAAGAGAAGTAATTAAATTTTGTGTACGCCATTTAAAAATTTGGTTTGTAAGAAATAACAGCTAATAAATCATTTTGTCGGCATACAAAGATTATGTTAGCAATAAAATCAGGCTGCAATTCGTGTTCTGTAAATAATCATGACAATGGTCAGCCATTTAAACACATAACTGGCAGCTAGTTTTATTATGTATCTGCAAAATAAACAGTCACTCGGCAGAATAATTACTTGGTCGGCAAGATTATACATTCGGTCAGCAGAGAAAACATTTCAGTATTTTATTTCATTTCATTATTAATTAATTTAATTTATTAATTAACTAGCTGTCCCGGTGAACCTTCCCTGGACTTCTACGAATATTTTAAGACTAAAATTAGCCCAATCCGTTCAGCCGTTTTCGAGTTTTAGCGTTACTAACACAATTGAAAATCCATTTTTATATATAAACTAGCTGTCCCGGCAAACGTTGTTTTGCCATAAAATTATTTTCCCTATTTTCCTGCTTTTCTCTTGAAGGTTTTTCTGATTTTTTTTCTATAGACCTCACGGAGCCCGAGACCTTTCCAACGAATGCAAAACCGTGGAAATCGGTTCGTGCGTTCTGGAGTTATAGCGCCAGGAAGGAAAACTGAAGGAAAATGTCGTGATTCTAGTGTTTCGCCATAAGCAGGGAGCACAATGACTCTGGTGGCGGAACCAATAATGGCAATCTTAGGTATTATTTTCGGTTACTAAAAATTTTCGAAAATTAATGTCTAAAACAAACAAATATAACAGTACCTGAACTTTGTAGACATTTTACAAAAAATAAATACACTCCCGGGGGATGCAACATGTGCGCAATAATCATCAAAACCTATTTTAAAAATACTTCATAAAAATAAACAATAAGTAATAAAATAAGTCTTGTCTTCTAAATTACAAAATTATAAAAATTCCCGGTGACTCTGCTGGTAATTTTCGCCGGTAAATTTGTCATGACCTTCTTCGCCCTTTGACTCCTGCAAGATGACGTCTCGTACTTTATCGTCTAGTCTTGCCGGTTCAGCCAGCTTCCGACGTAGTGTGCGGTGTGGCGGTCCGGCCGACGTTCAAATGTTTCGTATCAGAAATTTCGGACAATGTGCGGCCGGGCTAAAAGTCTCAGCAACCAGGCCATAAGCTCCAAAAAAAAATAGTTGTTACACTATTTGACAGGATTGGACAACAAATGTTTGACATGTAATAAACAAATCAGCATCTATTGAAATGATAAATTATTCATTAATCATTACACATATCGAGTTTTCATTGTTTTTAAGATGTATTCTGCTATTCGGGACGGAAACAAATCCAACAAATCAAAAACCATGGCAATCGGTCAAGCCGTTCTCGAGTTATAAGTGTTGTAACAAACACGACTTTCTTTTATATATATAGATAGATAGAAGATAGATAAAGACTTAACAGAAGGCCTACTTACCACGGATACCGAAGCGGGGGGACGGGGGGGGCACAGCCCCCCGCCAAAACAAAGCAAACACAATCCAGAAAGTCCAAAAGTAGGTTAGGTTAGGTTAGAACTTAGACCACAACACAGAGGGGGAGAGGGAGAGCCGAGCGAGCGAAGCGAGCGTGCTGCGGCAGCAGCCGGCGACCGTCATAAAACAAAAGATAAATCCAGAATTTTTTGCTTCTTCTCTGAGTGGTTACCAAAATTTAATGAAGGCCACTCATTGCCGCATTGTTTTATTTTGCAATCATGGTCACCCTATAACTTACATAGGACTACGATGCGGCTAAACGTGGGCCGCCTTATTGAAGAAAGTATCGCAATTACAATCCGGCTAAACGTCGACACGCCACGCTAAATATACAATGTGCCTGCGACATATATATATATATATATATATATATATATATATATATATATATATATATATATATATATATATATATATATATATTGCAATTTGTAACGTCGTTAAGCGTAGCGATGAATTATTAAATGAGCCATTCAGATTTGGAAGAAACAGTCCGTACCGCTTTACTAATTAGTGGATTTACCAATTCATAGTGTATCTTCCTATGTAGTATTCAGAGCTTGTAGCCAGGACGTTTTTTTATCGCTTCTTTATAGAATCGCCGATCAAAATGTATGGAATTGACAGACGAGTCGACCGTCAACGTCATATTAACGAACGCTTATGTCAATTTCATACATTTTGATCGGCGATTCTATAACGGAGCGATAAAGAAAAGGTCTAGGCTAAAGGCGCAGTTTTCAATGTCTTATTCCGTCGTGTTGCATCGTGACCATAAAGTTAATATACCTAGCGGAATAGAGCAACAATCTCGAGCTGTCAAACGAAACCAAAATTGGTTTTCATCTGTGTGAAAAATATGTGTAGGTAATTACACAAGCATGATTGAACATGAATTCTATGAGATTAAATTGTCAACGTGCGGCACGTGCCGAGTGGACTTCAAAAAAAGAGTGCTGCTGTCATGTATCACACGTCTCTTTTTACCACGCAGTGTTACTGATAGTGACATGTCTCAGGGCTTTGTTTCTCTATTCCGCTAGGTATATTAACTTTATGATCGTGACTGACCCACACTCATCAAAATCATTTAAAACCGTCAGTCTTACTACTCAAGTCAATCACTATAGAACGATTGGCTGTCGTCGGTCGTGAGTGAATGATCGAGTGAATGAGTGAGGGAACGAGTGAGTGAGGGTTTAATCTGTCTGAGTCGTTCGCTGCAGCTGTGCGGTGTAAAGTTAACGACGGACGGACGGGAAATAAAATTATATACGATCGCATACCTATAACTCTTTAATTATATTTCTTCGCTTCATTCTTCGATATATAATTAACCAGTAGTAGTACCTTTGTATATCTGCTTGGCATACGCGTTTTTTTAAAGATTTATGTAGGTAAGTTGAAAAATTACACGCTCGCTCGATTCGAAACGACACGGCGTTCCGACGTGCCTCATTCTTTGTTAACGCGAGGCAACGCGAACACGTATACTTAGTAACCATGCCAAAGCGCAGCTGGTTATTATTATTAAGATAATTGAGTCAGTGTTGTAAGTAACTAAAGTCAATGTTATTTTATCGTGTGACAAGAAAATACATGTAAGTACTATTAAATGCTTAAATAAACGGCAGGCACTACCGAGGCCTAGATGAGCCAATTATATTCAATACTAACCGGCTTGTACTGCGACCGCGAGTTAATAAACGTACAATGTGTTGGGACTACGAGTCTTTAAAATACACAATCTATAATATTATTTTTTCTATAAGCTTTATTTGTTCTATAACTAGAATTATAGAACTATAAATTATGTTTGCCGGATTGGGGGAAACAACTGCAAGTGATTACTGCAATTATTTAACTAACCGGCATGTACTGCGACTGTGAGTCAATAAGTACAGTGTGTTTGGACCGCGAGTCCTTTTACACAGTCTATATTATTATTTTATATGCATCGGAATTGATTGCGGATCTCTGACTATGTTTTACCTATTCTAAAAATAGAATTATATTATGTTTGTTCGATTGAGGGAAATAGTTGTAAGTTAATTACTGCAAGTGTTTAATTATATTAAGTTATTTTATAAACCGTCATAATGTGTGGATTGACCGCGAGTCTCTAAACACAATTTATATGCATCGGAATTGACTGCGAGTCGCTGACGATGTTTTATCTGTTCTATAAATAGAACTATACGTTGGCTGGTTTGGGGGTTAACAGGGAGTTATTTTATAAACCGCCATAATGTGTGGATTGACTGCGAGTCTCTAAACACAATCCTTATGCATCGGAATTGACCGCGTGTCTCTGACGATGATTTTTCTAAAAATAGAAGTATAATATGTTGGCTGGTTTGAGGGGATTAACTGCTAGTTAATTACTATTTAAATTTAAAATATATTGATATTTTTTAAATCAACATAATGTATGGATTGACTACGAGTCTCCGACAATGATTAAAAATAAAAATTAGCAACTACCGCGCGTTTTTCCGCGCTCTTTGTTCTATAAATAGAAAAACATAATAATTATTATAATAATATTAATATTATCTTTGCCGGTTTATAGAGAACAGCTATTTCGAGTTAATAACTAGATTGACTGCGAGTCTCATCAGTTAACAACCAATGCGCGTCCCGCGCGATCCTTTTGTTCTAAATATAGAACTAAGATTATAATTTACTATGTCTGCCGGTATATAATTTTTATGATATTCAAAATTGATGCAAGATTTATTATTAAATAAATCTTGCATCAATTTTGGGACTCGAGATACACCGCGAGTGTATAACGAAACTTACTTAATAATATCTACGTAACGAGAAAGTTACTACCCTCAATATTTTTCGTAACATATTTTATCGACATATAAGTGGATTATAACGAGCTACCCCAATATTTAATTTGGTCCCTTACTAAAAGTGACAAATATAGGTACGGAACAATCAGGTTTCGAATGAACCCGAAGCTTTCCCGAGTACCTGCACCGATAGAACCGGTCCAGATCCGGATAGATCCAGGGTTCTCCTACTAACGTTAGGTGAACCCTCTTTGGATTCGCCAGATTATTGTTTTAAATGATCCTAAAAACGATTAAGATAAGCTACTGCTTATAAAACATTCCTGATAATAAGTGTTGTAGATCGATTCCATTTCGATCGATTATTACCAAATTATAGATTTCACCTGACAAATATAAATTATTATCAAACTTATCAGATAATACAATATTATCAGACAAGACAACTTTTTAACGCAAACCTTAAACACTCAGACTCGATAAATCTTGTCTCAATATCAGACCGAGATTACTATTGTTTTATATTCGCTGGATAATTCCAGTATTTGTTCTCAGAGACAAATTAGTACATGCCAATCAAGCGGGTACCTTTTGGGCTCTGAAAAACCCTTCCCGCTACCCGTCAAAGGAAGGGGGGGGGGGGGCGATAACCGTCGGCTGGCGCCGCTAGTACTGTAGTCTGTACCGCTACAATCAACTTCCTTCGAGTTCAAGAGTGATGGAGGCGACTAAACGCTCAACACCGCAGCAGTAGTGCTGACAGCTATTTTTATAGATATTTTATAATTATATATTACTGTTACGGTACAAGGTATACGGACACGTGGTCTATCTAGCGACAAACCAGCGAAGCTTACCGAGAGAGCACAGGCAACATAAATCCCCTACTCAATACTAGATGGCATCAGGTGCGCAAGTACATACTCGAGCCTTCTAGAAAGGTCCATTGTTTGTTTACGTGTTTACCGTTTATTTGTTAGCGTGTTTACGTGTTTTAATTTAGACCTTATGACTGAGTCCATAAGGTCTAAATTAAATTCAACTTACTGCACTTATCGCAAGGACGGCAGTTTTATTGTGGTACATGCCCGAGCCTCCTAGAAATTTCCCACGGTTGTTTACTTGTTTACGTGAATCGGGAAATTTCTGGAATTCGTCTCGCCATATAAAAAGAGCCGCAGGCAGGCCCGGCAAGTTAGTTCGTTTTGAGCTTTCATCAAGGCGATTTCGGAGCGACAACAAGTGATCAATAGTGAGTGAACCAGTGAAACCTGCGACTTGGCTACGACCTAGGACAGTGATAGTGCTTAGTGATTGGACCTAGTGATTTGTGTTTGGACTTAGTGCTAAGTGTTGTGACCTAGTGTTTAGTGCAGTGTTAATAAAGTCTTCAAGAGAGTCACCAGGTCTTTCTCTCCAAATCCTCAAACCCTAGCACGTAACAACTGGTGTCAGAAGTGGGATTTGGAGATGCCATTGACTCCGAGAGAGGACTTCAAGGGGAGTGTCAGGACAAGGGCGCAGCGAGCTGCTGCCATTGACTCCGAGAGAGGAGTTGCGGAGGCCACACCCACTGGGGACCAAGCTCCGCCCACTGAGGGACAGGCCCCACCTACTGGCCCCGCCCACCAGGCTCCGCCCACTGACCACGCCCACCAGGCTCCGCCCACTTTGGGTGAAGCCCCGCCCACTGCCTCCGCCCACCAGGCCACGCCCACTCTAGCCACACCCACTGGCTCCGCCCACCAGGCCACGCCCAGTCAGACCACGCCCACTGGCCCCGCCCACCAGGCTCCACCTACTCAAGTCCTGCCTGCTCAGGCCCCGTCGACCAGCTCCATCCATCCAGCCACGCCCGTTGTTTCTACGGCCCCTCAAATGGCTCCTCAATTAGAAAGCATAATTGAGTTAATTCAGGCTTTGCAAGATGCCCAAGACCGCAAACTCAGCGCTTTGCAAGATTCTCAAAGGGCAATGATGGAGTCACAAGACCGCAAGCTCGGCGCTTTGCAAGAGTCACAAGAACGCAAGCTCGGTGCTGAAATCAGAGCGATTCGAGAATCACAAGAGCAACAAAAAGACCTCCAAGAAAAAGCGCTTGGAGCTATAAAGGATGTCAGTGACACGGTGGTTAAGCTTCGAAAAGATGTCGGCGTAATGGACGAACGAGTTACGGGGTTAGGAGTGGATATGGAAAATGTGAAAACCGGCCTCACAGAACTACAGAAGTGGGATGCACCAATCCTGTACATCGTCTCGACAATGCAACCAGTAGAATCGTTCTCGCACTTTTGTTAACGTCCTCTTTACTCCTAGATGACCTCCTGATACGCCATCATGCATTTCGCGGAGAACATCCGGTACTCTCGTTCTTGGGACAACTATCTGAAGATGGAACTCTCTGCCGTTGGTCTTCTCCCATTTCCGGTAGAGTATTCCGTTTTGCAGTATCAGACTATCCCATTGCGCCCAGTACGCCTTAGTGACAGTGATAGTGCTTAGTGATTGGACCTAGTGATTTGTGTTTGGACTTAGTGCTAAGTGTTGTGACCTAGTGTTTAGTGCAGTGTTAATAAAGTCTTCAAGAGAGTCACCAGGTCTTTCTCTCCAAATTCTCGAACCCTAGCACGTAACATTACTATTATAATTATTGTGGGCTTTACACAGCTACCCGCAACCCGCGGCCCGCGGGCCGCATGCGGGCCACCGGGACTTTATTTGTAGCCTATTAGAATTTGAAATTCACGCCCACGGGCAAAATATTATACAGTCAACGTGAAAGTCTTTTTCACTTGAAAGTCGTTATTTTTTAAACCTAAAAATGTTTGTTGCGACCCGCGACACCAAGACCAAAAATGATTGCGGCTCGCAAAAAGGGTTGGGGACCACTAGCTTAATATATTATACATCTTGACATGAATAAATTATTAGATTTTAAAACTATATCTTCGTGTACCCTCACCGAAGGTTACCTTATTTCAAAGATTTTCTTTTCCCCAAACAAAGCGGCGGAAAATATTGTATTATATTTTATTGAATTTTTGAATTATTTTAAATTTGAAACCACTTCGTTAGTTTATTTCGAAATAACATGTTAATTTGGAAAATTAACTTTTAATGCTTTCAAGCCAATACCCAAAAGTGGATATCTATCAAATAGATTTAAGAGCCTACTTCTTGGTTCCTTCCTAGTAACTCACTAGTCGATCGAAAGATTTTAATTTACTGATTATGAGCCTTAAGTCTTAACGTACAGACTATCAGATGCGCTAATTTTTTTTTCACAAAAAATATAAAGAAGGAAACTAGACCAGGCGTACCAGGCGTAGGCTTTATCACTACTAGACTTACCACGCTTAAACAATATTGACAATGTTCTAGGCGAGAATTCTTCAGCCTCAGGCGCCCTTTTTTGTTAACGTTTTATTGTAAATAGTGCCATGGTTGTATTACATCCACAACAGATATATTATAAATATTTAAGTCTTGACGATTATAAATATATATATATATATATATATGATCGTCATGGTGACATACTTAATATATATATATATATATATATATATATATATATATATATTAAGTATGTCACCATGGCAAAGTCCATGATTGCTATCCCGTCGCACAAACAATGGTCGCCGGCAGTTTCAAGTTGTAATAATTTACTATTATTTATTCAACAAATGAATACACTTATAAAGATAAAAGAGTAGATGTTGTCTGATTCTCAACCCTAGCTCGCTAAGATTTACGAAAATTGGTCGAGCCGTTTCAGAGGAGTTCAAATACGCACACCGTGACACGAAAATTTTATATATTAGATATATTATGTAATAGTATATGCCTATTAAAAACGGAATAATATAGAACAGTTAAATCAGTGTACTATTCGTGAGCTAACTCAACTGATAGGTGTTTTGACACCTTCATATCCTGATTTCTGACTCCCGCCGCGGAATGCAACTGGTTTTCAGCGATTAAAATATTTAATACTAAATAAAATATGCAATGATAAATACGATAACAGAATCACACTTATTCTTGAATAATTGTTAAAACATTTAGCCTGATGGACCGAGAACACAATATTCTCGACTTTCAATCATATTAATATGCATTACATTATATGCATACATTATCGACGACCTCAGAGCCGGACCCAGTTAAAGCAGTAACCTTAAAATTTATTCTAAAATACTTTACTTTGAATTAGATTTTAGATATTTATACTCTGTTCAATCTTATTAGTTAATAGACTTATTACAGAGATCTTCGTCCGCTCCATCGGAACCTTAGCCAAACAATTTGACAATGGCTATAATATCTTCTACAGCCTGTGCACTGTCATTGTTTATGAACAATGTTGACATTATTGGTTGGTTACATTGGCTCAAATGAATGTGTGAAGACTGAAACGTCTTTCGAAATAAGCTTTCCGGTAAAAATACTTGTATAATAAATACATACTTGAGGTGTATAGTACCAGCGATCCACTTATAAATTATTTGTTTTTTTTCTTGCACTCTGTACCTACTGAATACGGGTCATTACTCACTGACTTAAAACTTTCTGCCTAATAAAACTCGGCATAATAAAAAATATCGGTATCGAAAATTATATTACAAAGACATCAAACTCCCGGGCGTGATCGGATCGGTGATGTTATTAAATTATGTAATTTCTTTTTATTAAAAAAGTTTCAAGTTATATTTAAGTTATTACGCCGTGCGATGGTTATTCAAGATTATATTAAATAGGATAATGGTACAGTACGGGTTATTATTGCTAACGTTTAACGCTCCGCATAGAACAGCCAACTCCCAGTTGGTTAGTCGCTGGATAAAGCAGGTGCTGTGCGAGAGCGGGGCAGCGTTGACACGAGCGTCGATACGAGCATCGACACGAGCATCGACATGAGCGCCGACACGAGCGTCGACACGGGGACTGAAACTGGACACGATTAGTAAGACGACAGTCGACAGGCAGGACTAGCGACTACAATATTTTCGTTATTTTCCTTAGCCATCATTTTATCGACGAACAAAGTTTCGCTGAATCAGTTATATTATAATATTATGTATAATCACCATGATCCCAGTGGGTTATTATCATTTGAATCACAAACCATAGAGGTTTCTTACATTTCGTGTCTACTGACTATTATTATTATTAAATTCTTTCTCGAATATAATGATTACTTTTCATAATGAATATTGTTTTTCGTAAAAAAAAATATTTCTTTCGTTACTCTGAAAATCTACTGGTTAATTATATATCGAAGAATGAAGCGAAGAAATATAATAAATGATCAAACGAACTTACCAAGTGAAGTTCGATCATTATTATATGAGTCGCTTCATTCGAAGATATAATCTCCCTCCCACCCAGTCTGCACGAAACTATGTTTGCTGCAGTACCCAAAGAAAGAAAGAAAGATTTTTGCATTACTTCTCTCTAAACATAATGAGGCACGTCGGAACGCCGTGTCGTTTCGAATCGAGCAAGCGTGTAATTTTTCAACTTACGTACATAAATCTTTAAAAAAATGCGTATGCCAAGCAGATATACAAAGGTACTACTACTGGTTAATTATATATCTTCGAATGAAGCGACTCATATAATAATGATCGAACTTCACTTGGTAAGTTCGTTTGATCATTTATCATCATCAGTTTTAGTTCATTTTATCTCCGATGCTATGAATTTCCACTTCAATAAAGGAAACATGTTTAACCCCCCACGAAAAAGTGAGGTGTTATTAGGTTGATCTGTCTGTCTCTCTATTTATCTATGTAGTATGTATATTTGTGTTTTTTCCGTGACATTGTAGCCCCCAATGAGCGTCCGTGGCCTAATGGGTAGACCTTCGGTTCGAACCCGGGTGGAGGCGTGTACCTATGAGACATTTTCAGATCTCAAGTACATAATACGGACGCTCGTACGGTGAAGGAAAACATCGTGAGGAAACCCGCACATAGTTGGTCCCAGACGTTCTTTCCTCTGGACTAGGCCGACTATGATGCGAGAATGCCGTATGCGCTTGGGCAACCATACGGACATTTAAAAATCTTGTCTCAGGCACTACAGTATTTGAGGAGTGGTTACTTCGCTCTGAAAAATACTGTATAAATCATCCACAACGGATGTAAAGGCCTAGTAGCCCCCAAAGGAGTGGGCTGACTTTTTTCTAATTTTAACATTTTTGCAACGTAACGTGGGAATCTAAAACCCGCGAATCTAGAGCTCCAAACGAAGACGGATCTAGTTAACAATTAGAATGCTGCAAAACTTTCCATGTGTTTCAAAGTAATGTAAGTAATGATAACGCAATCTAATCATACACCTCATAAACAAAACATTTTGGAAATAAGTCGAACAAGTAAAAGTGTGACGTAGATAAGGATGTACGTTTTATCCGAGCTGTTAAAACATTTACGAGAAGGCTTGTTTAAAATTATTATCAGTATTATAGCTCCACAAGATTGTTATCAGTATCAGGAGCTGTCAATGAACTGCGGGGCTAAAATGATCACATTTAGCAATTCCTCTCAATCAATTCAGCAAATGAATTGTCAAAACTGTCAAACTGACAAATGTCAAATTAGTACGAAGTACCTGGATGACCGAGCTTTGCTCGGTATAGCAAACACTCATTGAATTCGTGTTGCTTAGCAACGCCATCTGCTAGAATAGCTTAAGCTGTTGTTGTGTCGTTAAAGCAATTATTTGCTCACAAAATAGTATTATTATTCGCCAATAGATGTCAGGAAGAGTCATATTTTTCTGTTTATCGATTATCGATAAGACACGAATAAAATGACATTTTCTAAAAATGATTCCTAGCTAGATCTATTTATCGCCCCCGAAACTCCCTATATACTAAATTTCATGAAAATCGTTGGAGCCGATTCCGAGATTCCAATTATATATATACAAGAATTGCAAGCAGAGTGCTGAGTGACCATTTTGCGATTCAAAAAAAAATGAATTATATTATGATTCATATTATGATTCTCCAAAGCGACCATTTTAGCCTCGCTGATGTCAATTGGTTTCTAAGAAAAGCAAACCCTCGTAACAAATCCACAACTTTTTTTAACATCCACTTCCACCAAGAACCAACAATACATTGAAATAATTACAGTTCGTACCAGTTTATTTACGATGCGTTTTCTCGATTCATCGCATATTTCGTTTCGATCGCATCTCTAATAGACAGGGGTCACCAAATGGCGGACCGCGGTCCGCATGCGGACCGCCGACCCATTGTGTGCGGACCACCGACCAAACATTTTCGAAGATGAACTTCGTATAATTGCACCAATTTGACTTCAAACTTCAGACAGATAATTAGCAACAAAAATTAAATTATCACTTTTGTCATTGCTATGTAATTATAATACCTCTGTAATTTCTGTAATTATCTTTGTTTAAAAAATATTTTTTATAAAATGTGCGGACCGCGAAGGTCATTTCATTCCTTAAAATTGACCCCGAGCGAAACTAATTGGTGACCCCTGGCCTAGACGTCTTATCTCATCCAAAAATCCGCATGCCAATTTATAAATGGTATTGGTATTCTATTTGGAAACACTTAAACTTATTGCTGTAATTTTATAGCACCTAACCTTATTACAACAAAGCAAGAAATGTTTGGAATTCAGCATGAAATTCGAGGAATAAAAAGAAATAATATCGAGGATGGAATAATAAAATAATTTTCCGTTTCTCTGAAAGGGAAATGTTTAAGTCGGGTAAATATTTCTAGAAAGTTTCATTTCACGATCAAAGGACGCACCAATTATTTGCACTCTTTTATAACATTTATAAATATTCTGGAAATTCTTCTGATTTATTGTATTCTATAAATATATTACACGTGAAATAAATATATCCACCGACCCGTATCATTTCAATATTCCGAATAGCGGGCAATTTCGAGTAAGTAAATATTTAACTTGCTAAATATTGTCCGCGGCTTGGTGCGCGCGATTGGAAATTTCGTAGAATCTTAATCTTTACGTCTAGACTACATTCATCGTAGTCTAAACTAACTCGTATCGTAATTCGTAATGTAACTCGTAACATAATATCGTAACTCTATTTTCAATTTCGTTGTAATTAAAAACCGAATAGACCGAATGCTTATGAAATATAATAATAATAAAAACTTTCTATATTAATGACATAATCAGAGTAGACAGAATGATAGAGTATGCCGACTTAGAACTGATGTTGAAATTTTTAAATTTGACGTATTATGACGAAAATCGTCGCTAGGGTTGTTGACTTGTTACCTACGAATTTTAAACTATGACATATTCGCTGGACGTGTTCCTCTTTGGTCGTATTGTTGTTTGTGTTTTGGCACATGCGATTAAAATTGTCAGAATCCAATTTTGAAATCTTTGTTTTAAATATTTAAAAATAAATTATATCAGCCAGCGCGAGGCACATTCCGTTTATAATCCTAGTGAAACCCGACGAATTTGACAGATATTGAAACCTGTCCGTTTCTTTGCAGTCGAACTACTGGTCGTTATGTCTATTGTGACATAATGTTCTATAGTTATATCTTAAGATCCGACCGTAAAATCCTTTTACTTTTGACAAGGCAACCCAACATTAATCCATTCTATACGTTCTAAAGATTATTTTAAAATATCTTTGATCAAAAAAACGATTCATGCAGGATTTTACGGTCGGATCCAATACTATTACAAGATTGTTGCTACAAAAGAATAATTATTGTAATTTTTACCGACTACCATAAAGAAGGAGGTTCTCAATTCAATCGTGTACAGGGTGTAACAAAACAAAGTGATAGTACTTTAGGGTGTGTATGGGGCCCTTGTATAGAGCTCACTGTAAAAGTGGCAGCGCTGAAAGAGCAACTACTTTTTGTATGTGCGCCCCAGCGTCATGAATTTCCCCAAACAAAAGTAAAAAAAGTTACTCTTTCACCGCTGATACTTTCACAGTGAACTCCTTACAGGGGACTTATACACACCCTAAAGTATTATCAGTTTGTGTTGCTACACCTTGTGGATTATCTATATATATAAAACTCAAAGGTGACTGATTGATTGACATAGTGATCTATCAACGCACAGCCCAAACCCCTGGACGGATCGGGCTGAAATTTGGCATGCAGGTAGATGTTATGACGAAGGCATCCGCTAAGAAAATATTTTGATAAATTCCAACCCCAAGGGGTTAAAATAGGGGATGAAAGTTTGTATATAATAATACTTCTTAACGCGAGCGAAGCCGCGGGCAAAAGCTCATATAATATAATACTAGCTATTTGACCGATCTACCTTTGCTCGGAATCCGATGAAAATGACATTTTCTAAAAATGATTCGTAGCTAGATCGATTTATCGCCCCGAAACCCATGGGGGGTTTCGGGGGCGATAAAACCCATACTAAATTTCAAATTTGAAAGCTACAAAATTATAATAAAAATACAGCAATAATCTTCAGCATATGAACATTCCTTTCTCCGTTATTATTTCCTATTCTTGTTTATTATACTCATGATATCAGCTTCCAAATAAATACCAATTTATTAAAATTCAAGCAAACATTCAGTATCTCCTTAGTATTTACAAATTACGTTTATTTGAAACACACACCAATAGATCGACAATTTCATTAACATTATTTGCCGTTTCAATTTTGAACAAGATAAGTAAAAAATAGGATTTTGATGCGATCTCGGCAACGCGGTAAATGTATGGTCAAGGTCGTTTGCTCAGAGGATGGCCTTAAGATCAAGGCCCCTGTCGGTGGAGCTGCCGCCACTTTTCCCTGTCTTTCGCCAGCAGTCAACACTTTCAGTTCTCTATGTGACATGACAGAATCCTTAAAGTAGCCAGTACACAATGGCCCACGATGGCCCACTGCAGGCCAACATCAACGCGCTGATTGCACGCCACGCCTAGAAATCGTCCGCCATCATACAACATTACCCCGCCTATACAATGGCGATGGCTTATAATGGACCAGCATGGACGATCGTGAATAGGCACCTTTATAGTTGACTAACATAGTTTTTTTTTTCTTTTTTTTTTCAATCTTCATCTACCTCTTTTTCCTTCAATAAGGACCTTAAATATATTATACAACATAATATGTATACATATTTTTTAAAACTACGAAGCTTTAATAACCTTCGTAGTTATAAAAAATATGCTACGAAGCTTTAATTTCATACGTGGGAGAGCAATGCTTCGGCACGAATGGGCCGGCTCGACCGGAGAAATACCAAGTTCTCACAGAAAACCGGCGTGAAACAGCGCTTGCGCTGTGTTTCGCCGAGTGAGTGAGTTTACCGGAGGCCCTATTCCCTTTCCTACCCTACCCTATTCCCTTCCTTTCCCTACCCTCCCCTATTACCCTATTCCCTCTTAAAAGGCCGGCAACGCACATGCAGCTCTTCTGATGCTGCGAGTGTCCATGGGCGACGGAAGTTGCTTTCCATCAGGTGACCCGTTTGCTCGTTTGCCCCCTTATTTCATAAAAAAAACATTTTACCACCCTACCTTGGGATCTAAACAGCTAAACATTTTATCACGATTCACTAAATCCCACCGCTTCACGTGAAACAAAAAGATTTGAAATTGAAGATTATGAATAGGCAGTTTGTGTGAGGTATTTTTACGTTTCTTTTGGGAAATTAATCATTGCAAATTCGCGGAGTCGGTGCTTAGCGAAATGATAAACAGTTATTTGGCTGTATTGTGCCGGCAGGGTTACCGATTGTTCGATGTTATTTTTGTCCTCAAATTAATCCTTCAAACGATCACGTATCCAGCGACAGCTATGCAAATCGGCTGGTGTTTGTTAACAAATATTTTTGACAAATACTGTGACTGCTTCAAATAGTTGCATCCGAAATTAGGACAGACATCAGATATTATCTCCCGCAGGATATGTCAAAATATTTAAAAGTGTATGTAAAAATATTCGATACATCTATTGTAGAAATATTCAAAATCGGTTCAGTACTTTCGAAATACAAATTAACTTTAAACAATAAGATAAGCTGAAGTTTTACAATCAGGAATTCTTCAGTAAGTTTTTTTTTTTTTTGGTAACCCTGCGTGGTTACAATTTTCTTGCAATTTACTGCGGGGCGCGGCCGATCTCAGAACTTGGTGAAACTTGTACTTTTGAGATTTATTGAAAGAAGTATACATTAATTAAATTATTCTTGATAGGTTTGTCGAGTTTATTTCGGTTAGATTAACTTGTATTACTATAACTAGCTATTTGACCGAGCTTCGAGGTATTCGATAAAACACGAATAAAATGACATTTACTAAAAATGATTCCTAGCTAGATCGATTTATCAACATATATATTATATATATATATACAAGAATTACTCGTTTAAAGATATAACATTTACGATATATATCATAGTTTATTGAAATACTGCTAAAAAGTGTGTTGGTACGGTTATGACCACTATTTTAATATATTATACTTATACGTTATGACTAATGATAATATTGATGAATCCATACCATAACATCAGTTACCTAACGCTTAGCCGTAGAGCCGATTGACTACTTGAGTGCCGGAAAAGGATTATTATTAGATACGAGCTTTTGCCCGCGGCTTCGCTCGCGTTAAGAAGTATTATTATACAGTGTGTAACAAAAACTAGTGATAATACTTTAGGGTGTGTACATGTTCCTTGTAGAGAGTTCACTGTGAAAGTAGTAACTCTGAAAGACGAACATTTTTTTTTACTTTTGTATGGGCAAGGGCCCGAGCGTCACGAGTTTCCCCATACAAAAGTGAAAAAAAATTTTAGTCTTTCAGCGCTGCTACTTTCACAGTGAACTCTCTACAAGGAACACGTACACACCCTGAAGTATTATCACTTGTTTTTGTTACACCCTGTATACAAACTTTCATCCCCTATTTGAACCCCTTGGGGTTGGAATTTATCAAAATCCTTTCTTAGCGGATGCTTACGTCATAACATCTACCTGCATGCCAAATTTCAGCCCGATCCGTCCAGTGGTTTGGGCTGTGCGTTGATAGATCACTATGTCAATCAGTCAGTCACCTTTGAGTTTTATATATATAAGATATAAATATACAGATACAGATAGATTAGATATATAAATAAATAGATTACAACAATTTATTTATGTCATAAAAATCAAGAGACGAAGATGTTATTTAAATATTGTCTGTGTGAGCTGATCATAAGAGCAATATAGCCAGAAACCAGCACAATTGGTTAAATCTTTTAAATTCCGATCCACATTATATTGCATATTTCCATTTACCCCGATGTGTGAAATTGCAATTAATCCAACAATCTCTCATCTTGACGCTTATCCGTGGATCTGATATTATCCAATGTTCAAATGTTTGATTGAATTTAACAATGTAATATTTAATGTAGTTTAAACCGACTTCCAAAAAAAGGAGGAGTTTCTATGTTCGGCTGTGGATATATATATTTAGGGTTCCGTACCCAAAGGGTAAAAACGGGACCCTATTACTAAGACTTCGTTGTTTGTCCGTCTATCCGTCTGTCTGTCACCAGGCTGTACCTCAAGAACCGCTGTAGCTAGACTTATGAAATTTTCACAGATTATGTATATCTGTTGCCGCTATAACAGCAAATACTAAAAACAATATAAAATTAATATTTAAGGGGGGCCCCAATACAACAAACGTGATTTTTTGGCCTTTCTCGCTCGTTATAAATAATGGCACCAGGTAGGCACCTGAAATTTTCACAAAGGCCTAAATTATATCTGTACTTTAATAATAATATTAAAATAAAATAAAAATTTAAGGGGGTCCCCTTACAAAAAAACACAATTACTTATTCCGACCATCCGACTCACACTTGGCCGATTTTTTTTTTTATAAAATGAGGCTGCAAACGAGCCAACGATCACCTGATGGAAAGCTACTACCGTCGCCCATAGACATTTAAGAAGCAATATGCTCTCTTCAAGTTTGCGACGTCTTTGTGGAATCGATTTTGCATTTTTTGTAACGGTGACTGGTTTCACTGAAACCACTAATAATATTAGTGTCATTTGTGTCAAAGTACTGCATATATAGTCCGTCAAGAAAGTGAAGAAATTAGAGTAAAAGTGGCAACATCGTAGTGTCTTCCCTTTTTTCTTAGATTGATTTGAAAGGGATGACACTACGATGTTGCCAGTTTTTAATTTCTTCACTTTCTTGATAGACTATAGCTATTCTCAAAGTGTGGTCCGCGGAGCCCTGGGGCAAAGGCCATTCTAGGGGCTCCGCTCGGGCGATCCATAAAATGTATTTATAAAATAATATCATCAGACACTAGCACGGAGACAATTCATTCAAACATAACACTCTTTATTTGAGGGTCCGTTAAAATGACACTTCTTAAGGCCCTGTTTTTCCAGAAACGGACAAGATTTAAAAGTGACAGTAGACACAAAAATATAGTAATTTAAATTCTGAAAAAAATATATGTATTAGTTAAGGATCTAACACAGTGGAATTTATATTCCATTACACAATATCATGAACTTCACTCGATAGAAAAAAATCCCAAACTTACCTCTTCTTTTAACGAATTTTCCATACTATGTCCAAATTATTTGGAATTTTCAGATCATTTTTGCACTGAATTAAAAACAAAGAATATATCTAGGGCGATTCGTTTTTTTGACTCGATTTAATTGATGTATAAAAAAAACGACGATCAAAAAACTATAAAATAGCAAGCGCAAAGGTTCGGCTGGTACGCTTTCAGTCACACACTTTGCGCCTGCTAGATAAAATTTTAAATCTTGAAAATCGTCCGTTTCTGGGAATACAGGGCCTTAAAAGGGTTCCGGCACCAAAAAAAGTTTAAGAGCCGCTGGCAATACACTAAACTTTATCAAAAGGTTAACAACCAGAATATAAGTCGAAACATTTTTTGTTTGACCTTATATTATTATAATCTTTATGAAAAACAAAATGGAATAAATAAAATATTATTTAATAAAAACTCGATGTATTGTAAAACTTACTGATATAATTTAACAGTTGAAAGCACAAACTTTACTCGTGCGAAAAAAAATATCATTTAAACAGGTCAATAAATTATTACTTGAAATTTTCCATATCGTAACTCAATTATAAATTTTATTTTTACAGACGTACAATAGTTTTCGGTTGGCTATTTTTAATTTTATATTAGGCTTTTTACTTTTTCACTGAACAATAATGACGTAACGTGATACTAATTCGAGCATCAACTTTACCAGTCATTGGTGAAATTGGGCCTTAATTACATAAAATAACGGGACGAGAAATATAACTTTATATTCTTCGATTTTTCAAATTATATGCTATGCTTTGTAGTTTTAAACATATTTTATAGAATTTAGACATTCACAGATTTAAATCGGAATACATTTAATAATTATTTATTTATTTATTTTTATTTATTTAGGAAAACTTACAGCTAGAATAACAAGTAGTTTTAAAATAACATAGGAAGGCCAATTACAAGTTTTCACACACATAAAATACGCTAGAGAAGTTAAACAAAGAAAGAAACAAACAGCAAACAAAGAATAGAATACTTACATAATAATATTGTATATGATATTAATTTATTTAAATTTGATGAATATGCGGGTAGTTGAAAAACTTCAGCGAGTGTGACGTCTGTCACCTCCACATAGATATTAAGAGAATACACCAGGGGCTAGAGAAATGAAAAAAAAGTACGTGTAATATCTATAGCTGTCTCTCTTACCTCAAGTCTATACCGCAGAACGCGATAGAGACAACTGAGGAAATTCAACGATTCGTTGTCCCCTGATTCCTTCTCCAAAACTTAACCGACTTAGGTAATTTTTTCATTAAAGATTAAAGAAAGGCTTGAGCTGTGTTCCTATGTTTTTTTTTTTTTTTTGTAAAATCTGGCCAAATCTGTTTTCTGGATGTTTGATCTAAGCGGAAAATCTGGCCATTTTTTTGGTTTTTGAACGTTCATATATTATTTAATAATTAAATTATGAAAAAAAAGAAAACATAGGGACATTGTATTAGTGGCCGTAGATATTCAGGAAAAAAATTATAACTCTACTAGCATTATCCAGGGAGGAAACAGGGGACAACGTTTGTATGGAAAAAAGGGCGGTGTGGACTCCTCTTAAACAACCACCGTTTGTTTCTGATATCTATGGTCACCTCAGTCCATCCGTGACCACGGCCAAGCCGCTGGGAAGCGGTCGAGAATAAAAAAAGTGCTCCGTGAAAAAAGCGTATCGTTGCGTAGCCATTCCAATATGCAGCATGACAATACTTAAGGAGAGTACTCTGTACTTGATTCTTATTATAATTAAGTATGTAATAAAATTAGGTATTTATTTTTTGACCAAATTTCCCTTTAAATAAAGCGCTGAAGGTCGGGGGGCGTTGTGACTTGTGGGACCCAGAAAAAAAATGGGGGCGTTGTGGCTGCATGGCTTGGGGGTTGATTTGTAATTTTTTACCGACTTTCAAAAAGAAGGAGGTGGATGCATTTTAAATTGAAGTAATGGAGGGCGCTAGAACCTAATTTGTTCTCAATGTGGGCAGTAGACAAAATAAGTTTCGGAACCCCTGATTTAAATCAAAGATAAAATTTGAAAATTAAACACTAGCCACTGTTTCTATCTCGGTAATACAATCCAGTCGGACCGCTGCACGAAAAGCAAACGCTTTTACGATTTTCAATATTAATTTAAGATTGGATCCCTTTCTCAATTTTATTAGGTGTGGTCTAGAAAATTCAAGAAAAGTTTGAGCTAACTTATGATTAGAAAATCCGCTAGTTCGTCAGTTTTTAACTTTAAAATGGCGCACGTAATATATTTTAGTGAAAGATTAAAAGCCAATAATTATTATCGGTTCGTAGTTTTACGCTCTTAGCTCTGCTTTTTTTTATATTAAATATGGGTTTTATACAAGTTTTCATTAAAAGAAGAGCAGACAGCCACAGGTGATATTTTTTTGATGTTACTATCTTTTACTAGATTTTACCTCAACTTCATTTCAAATATTATATACTATTACGATAAGAATTTTTGTAACATTTTTTTTTTTTTTATTAAAATAAGGGGGCAAACGAGCAAACGGGTCACCTGATGGAAAGCAACTTCCGTCGCCCATGGACACTCGCAGCATCAGAAGAGCTGCATGTGCGTTGCCGGCCTTTTAAGATTGAATAGGGTAATAGGGGAGGGTAGGGATGGGAAGGGAAGGGAATAGGGGAGGGTAGGAAAGGGAATAGGGTAGGGGATTGGGCCTCCGGTAAACTCACTCACTCGACGAAACACAGCGCAAGCGCTGTTTCACGCCGGTTTTCTGTGAGAACGTGGTATTTCTCCGGTCGAGCCGGCCCATTCGTGCCGAAGCATGGCTCTCCCACGTATATATATTATATTATAATCAAAAACTATTTAGTATATATAATATTATAATCAAAAACTATTTAGTATTTACAGACATTAAGTGATTCTACAAAGCGCTATAAACTTTCTAGCTTATTTAAAAATAAAACCAATGATTTTAAATCCACTTTAGGGTCTAAAAATTCAAAATTTATTTGTCTAATATAGGTTTTAGAACGAAAGAATGAAATATCCTATAACATTCCTAACACTTCAGCCGATAGTCCGAGGAAGGAACTACACTTCCGTTCTACTTTACTGATACATTGTTGTGTTTCATAGTACTCTCTAGTTATTGCCTAGCACCTCCATCGTGGGTATCGCAGACACAATAGATTTTCAATTGTTATGCGGCCGCCGGTTGCCGCTTGAGGATTGATGGGCTAGTGCCTATTCTCCACTCGGGCTAACTTGTCGCTAGCGGTCATCGACTCCCTGTCAAAAACTTGTAATTTTCCATATAAACCGCGATTGACAATGAAGTGTCCGATATTGCCAATTGTTTTTTTATATGGAAAATGACAAGTTTTTGACAGGGAGTCAACGACCGATAGCGACAAGTTAGTCCGAGTGGAGTATAGTAGTGACAAAGTTACTATTCATATTTAGCATACTCACAGATTTAGGCTGGATTTTTTTATTTATTTAAATCAGGCTACGTAGGCCCACAGAATGGTGAGGGCAAAACTACACCTGGATTCATGCAAAAGAAGTAGAGCAAAATTTAGTGCGAGTCAGAAAAATTGCCTTAAATACGAAAAACACAAAAACAATTATATCACATCGCTAGAAACCTATATAGATTACACGTCAACAGAAAAATGTAACTCAGTGCAAGAACTCTACAATTTTATATCAAGCTCTATTAAAAACAGCTTAACAGAAGCACATTCAACGCATCAAAATGAACAAGCAGACACGATCCCATCAGATCGTACAAAAAAGCTTATACAAAGAAGACAAGAGCTACATACAGTTAAGCCAAAAAGTAGATCGACAAAAAACGAACTGAGAGCACTGTACAAACTCATCAGTAAATACATAAAACAAGATTATAAGCATCATAGAACTGCTACATTAGAAAAATATCTCACAACTACAGGTGGAGTCAAAAAAGCTTTCAGAAAATTGAAAACTCATAAGACTTGGATAGTAAGTTTACGTGGGAGCTCAAACACTTCAAATAATAGAAAAGACATACTAGACATAGCTACAAAGTATTATAAAGAACTATATAGCTTGCAATCTCGAGTAGAAAACAAGCAAAGTACGAGCATAGAGCCATCAAAAGTGCCAAAAATTGAAGCAGAGGAGGTACTTAAAGAAATAAAAAGGCTTAAACTGGATAAAAGCCCAGGACCCGACCAGATACCGAGCGAGGCTATTAAGTTTATTGCAAGCGGACTCTTAACACGACACTTAACAAGGCTATTTAACATGGTACTAAAAAAAGGATCTACTCCTTTCCAGTGGTCAAAATCACGTATAACTTACTATACAAGAAAGGCGACCCAAAAAACATAAGCAACTATCGACCTATAAGCTTGTTGCCCGTCATCTACAAATTGTTTGCTTCAATTCTAGAAAAAAGATTAAGTACATGCCTAGAACTCTACCAACCAGTGGAACAAGCGGGATTCAGGAAGGGCTATTCTACCGTGGACCACATTCATACAATAGAATTGATTATCGAGAGATATCGGGAATTTCAAAAGGAACTCTACGTAATATTTGTCGATTACCAGAAAGCATTTGATACTATCGAGCACTTTGCAATATGGGAAACTTTAAGAGCTCAAGGAGTAGAGTCTGGCTACATAAAAGTCCTAAAAAGCATCTATGACAAAGGCATAAGCAGAATAAAACTGGACAGGATCGGCCCACCCATACCCATTAGAATAGGAACTCGGCAAGGAGACCCTCTCTCCCCACGCATTTTTATCGCTGTCCTAGAGGAAATATTCAAAAAACTGAATTGGAGAGATATAGGTGTGAATATTTCAGGCAAATTCATCAGCCACTTAAGGTTTGCAGACGATATTGTGCTGTTTTCCGAAAAAATTGAAGAAGTAGAGTTTATGTTAGAGTCGTTACAAAAAGCAAGCTTAGAAGAAGGACTAGAAATAAATTTAAAAAAGACAAAAATAATGACCAACGGTAGAAAGTTGCCAGTTCAATTAAATAGTGCTCCTTTGGAATATGTGGAGTCCTATGTCTACCTAGGAAAACAGTTATCGTATGAATTAATGAGCAATGACATTGAAGTAGACAGAAGAATAATCTCTACCTGGCAAAAATATTGGAAAATGAAAGAAATTTTCAAAAGCGACATGCCTGTAAAAATCAAAAGAAAAGCGCTGAACACCTGCCTGCTACCATCACTAACCTATGCCTCTCAGACGTGGAAATTTACTCGAAGAATATGTAATAAAATCAAACACTGTCAGAGAGCAATGGAAAGGAGTATGACAAATATTAAAAAAATCCAACGCATACCACATGCAACCATAAGAAAAATAACCGGCGCCATTGACGCCAATACCTACGCTAAACGGCTAAAATGGCGGTGGGCAGGTCACGTAGCTAGAATGGCAGGCGAACGCTGGACAAAACAAATCACAAAATGGCCAGGACCTAAAGGATATAGAAACAGAGGTAGACCGGTGACACGCTGGGAAGACGAGATAAAAGATATCGCAGGAAGGCAGTGGTTTGAGAAAGCCCAAGATAGATAATTATGGTCTAGTCTGGAGGAGGCCTTCACCCTCAAATAAAGAGGGGTTCTTACTAATACTAATAATAATATAACCATGTAAATAAACAATTACAATTAGATATTCAAAATATACAAAATTTTAATATTATAAGATTATGGAACTAATGATATGACAATATTGTAGTTACAAAATTAATATAATAATAGATAGTATGAAATTGTAAATTTTAATCAATCATTAAAATATCAAATAATATAAGTAACTGTCAATTATTATAACAGAAATTATAAATTATAACATGCATACAATTTTTAATAATATTATGGTTAAATGAAATGTAAAGATTTTAGAAAAAATGTTATTAAACTAGACTAATTATTAAGATATTTAATGTATTGTACAAATTAATTTTTAATTAGTAATGAAATAAAAGGCTTTTTTATTTTTATTTTATTTTACGTAGGCCCATACAAGATACATTTATACGCGGCGGCGGCGCGAACTCGCGGATTGGCCGCTACATAGCGAGATCACAAGCATCAGTATGTAACGATTTATTTAAATAGCGACGCGGTCGCGCTGTCATATACACAATATACACAAATGCTTGTAATATTATGGTCAGTACTCACTATCGGTATTACTCGATAGTTTTACTCCAAATCGACTAAATTTATCGTGTGGACCGCAAAACTCACAACCCGAAGGCTCGAATCGAGCCGGCTCAGTGGAATATTAATCTAAAAATTCCATCGAACTTACTCGACGCGAGCCGTCGAGCTTTACTCAAGCGTGTGTACAAATTGCGAGACTTGTAGCTACCATCTTCTTAGTCGAACCATCTTTTGGCTCGAACGATTCGACGAAAACTGAACGTCGCGCGGCACTCGATAGATTAATGCTGAATGTGTGGACGAAAGCCCAAGCCGTGGGTTTTACTTTACGTGATTACTCGATCAAGTAAAACCGTATGTGAGTATTTAGCATTAAAGCCACCAAACCGCGCGTTCTAGCGGACGCTTTAAAAAGAAAGAGAATTAAAACTGCCTTATCTCAAAAACTACTGAACCATTTTGATGAAACCTGTAGTGTTCCCTAAGCTAAACAATTTACCTAGTACAACAAAAAAAGAATTACTTAAACGGACTTGTAGTTCCGGAAATATGCGAACACAATCATAAAAACATACATACATACTATCACTTTTGAAATTTGGCACATTTGTTCAGACACTGAAATCGACTTACATATTATACAAAAACTGGGCAGTTCTGGAAATATTACATACATACGCGTCAAATTGATATCCTCCTTCTTTTGAAGTCGGTTAAAAATATGCAGTAAATGAGGGTTTTCGGTATTTCATTTTCCAGAAGATTTTTTATTTACGTTCTCGGATAAGATATTATGCATATGGCTTAAATGCTATATTAACTGGGAATTGCTTCGGGAATTGGGAATATCACGCAAAGGTCGGAAGAAGAGCGCGTTACTAGCACATAAAGTAAATAGTCCGACTGAAATTATACGACATGCACATTACGTCATATCAGAATATTGACAGTTCAACGTTACCACAACGTCGGACAAAAATTGTGTGTATGTATATTGCCTCTGTCTGTGTTGCCTCTAGCGTGAAAACATTGCAGTAATATACTTTATAAATATGAAATTCTCGTGTCACAATGTTAGTTACCGTACTCCTCCGAAACGGCTTTACTGATTTTTACCAAATTTTATATGCATATTCAGTAGGTCTGAGAATCGGCTACGCGGTGCGTATTTCGATCCCGCTCCTCCGCGTGTAGCGTTGACGAGGGCATGGAGGGGTTTTAGTCGGTAAACCTCCGGCGCACTGAGCCGGAGGGCATCCGACATACCCCTGCCCCTTCCCCCGAGGGGGCGGGGTATGCGTAATGCATTTCCCTTCCTTAAAAAAAAAAAAGGTCTGAGAATCGGCTACTGGCAACTTTTTATATTGATAAGTGCATTTGTTGTTTATATAATAGTTTATTACAACTCGAGACTGACGGCGACCATTGTTTGTGCGACGGGATAGCGATGAACGTTGCCATGGTGCCATACTTATTTAGTCACTTCAGTAAAATAATATGGGCGAAATACTTTATATGGCAAAACAACATTTGCCGGGACAGCAACTACTTAATATAATATCCTATTCAAAAGGTTGTAAAATTTAACTTTTTTTATATTTTAGCACAAAGGTATTGATTTTAATGTAACGTAATCACTCATCCCCACTTTCGGCCAATCCATCAAAATGGATTCAACGAAGCGTTACTGGGTGACGTTACCATGAAAATCGACTTTTGTAATGAAAATTCTATGTTAATAAAACCATGGGGTTTTACGTTACATTAAAATAAAAACCTTCGAATATCTATGTACAAAAGACGAAATTGAACTAATGTTGAATCCAAATATTATTTAGTAGCTAAGGCAGGGCTTCCCAAACTGTGCGTCGCGACGCCCCGGGGCGTCGCATGTCAACAATCAACACAACCAAATCTAGTGAGCGCCGCGCGCATTATGTCCGCGCATTATCATACATCCCGGGATTCCCGGGCAGTCTAAGTCCCCGGTTTCAAAAGCTATGCTCAGAAAAGTGTGGCGGTACCTACCCACAATTCGCCTAACATTCCTGCATCGCGCTATCGAAGTTTCGGAGAACAGCAAGAAGTTATACAACGTATGAAATGACGTCAGCGGGCTTCGGCCTGACCGAGCATGCTATCTCACTCGGTCGGAAGATCTTCCTTTTCCTTCTACATGGCCGCCACTAACAAACGTTAAATTGGTGACCACCGACAAGAACACGCATCCTTCTGGACATCAATCATCATCAACACTCCCCGCCCCTCCGCACCACGTCAGCAGACATCAAGCATAACCGGGTCGCCTCGACCATAAGCCGCGTTGGGCGTCCGCGCCGGTCGAACCCGTGTCTGGCTTGAACGGGGCAGCCATAGGCTACAACGACCGGTCAACAAGCAGAGCAACGGGGTCCTTCTCCTGGTCATTGCACGCGTAGCTTCGGCCCACACCTGACAACACAAGCCCATCGAAGAATACCACAGGTCTTCGGGGGGGAGTGATGTGGCGGTACCCACAATTCGCCTAACATTCCTGCATCGCGCTATCGAAGTTTCGGAGAACGGCAAGAAGTTATACAACGTCTGAAATGACGTCAGCGGGCTTCGGCCTGACCGAGCATGCTATCTCTCTCGGTCGGAAGATCTTCCTTTTCGGACGCCACTAACAACGTTAAAAAAGCAAGCGCAGCCTTCACATTAGCCAGCCTTGCTGGCTTTAATATCTTTCATAAATATCTCTTTTAATTTTTATGCTTATGTTTCGATTTGGTCATTATTTCCTAATAAAAATATGAATATCCAAATAGTGTTTATATGATAACCTATGTAAATAAACGGCCGGTTTTAAAATTAGAAAGTATTTTTGGGGGCTGGGTTGAGGGGCGTCGTAAAGAAATGGCAAAGTTCCAAGGGCGTCACAGTACAAATAAGTTTGGGAAGCCCTGAGCTAAGGTACTGGTTTTTATGTGATACCTCGTACTATTATCTATTCTGATACTAGATGATGCCCGCAACTCCTTTTAATAAATATCCGTTGCGCCAAAATACGTTTATCACGCGGGACCCGTAAATTTATTCCGGGATAAAAAGTATCCTGTGACCTTTCCCGGGATTCAAAGTATCTTCATACCCAGAAAAATCGATTCAGCTGTTTAGGCATGAAGAGGTAACAGACAGACAGACGCACTTTCACATTTGTAATATTAGTATGGATTTCATAAATCATTTAATAAGTCCTACTTTACATTTTATAAGTAGATTGAGCGGGCAATATCCAATAGCTGCATTATACGAGCGTTTACGACCTCCGTTTTACGTCGTTATACGTCGCCGCCTGCGATAATTTACGATGCTTTATGTATTGAAAGTTAATTTGTAGTCTCGATTTATCGAACTGCTAAGTGCGGTATAATATCTTGGGTTCAAGATTTAATCAAACTTGAGCCTTTCTGTTTCTTTGCCGTTTACTCGGCAAAAGTGTTAAAAAAAGTAGTTCCTTTCTTTTTTTATTAATCTTAAGTATTTAGTCAGTCTGAAATCTTTAATTTATATATGAAAGGACATTATATAATGATTTTATTTCGAAATATGTACAGGTCCCGGGCAATTAATTATTTAAAAAATGCAAACAGTAAAACAAAACAAGGGTCGTCAAGTAGTATGGTATTTCACTCTTTCTGACTAAACTGGTTAGTCTGCCTATTAGATTTGTCCTGTCTAGGTGGGGTAAGTCTGATGATGATGAGAAACCGCACGGGACAAATTAAAGTAATTACACTGGTGAGTGCGCCGTGAAATTGCTACTGAGTCCTGAGACATGTAATATACAGACTGACTATAGCGTACAGCTCTGGATGGCTCTTTGGTTTGTGGTCAATATCACAACTAAAGATGCCACATTGTAGTCATATCTGCTTTATACTATATTACGATAAAATTATTCAGAGTGCATCCGTTGTCTGATTGCCATAACACAAGTTTTTACATAGCATGGGATTAGACGATATCTAACTATAATATTAATTTAAAGAAAAAAACTTATGCCTTGTCAAGGACAAACAATCTTTACTTTTAGTAAAAACTAATTAATAATGACAAATTTGTAGTCACCTTACTCACGGTACCTCCCCAGGTGTCACACGTAGAGCTCCACAAACACGTAGGTATTCTAAGTACCTACATAAGGCACTACTGAGAACCTAAGGTTTAATCCAAGTGAAAATAAGTTGTCTGATCGCTCTGGGATCTGGGACCATTTGCGTGTGACTGGATTCAGAATGGTAAAATAAAGTGTACCTAAATTGACAGTTAGCGTGTCGGCGCCGCAGCGGCAACGTTTTTCGCCGCCGCGCGCGCTGCGGCGCGATCATGGGTCCGACTAGTCTCGAATGCATATATAAATAAGTCTAAGCTCGTATGTTTGTTGAAAACTGCTGCACCACTCGCCGCGGCGCCGATGCGGCGCGTGTGTAAACCATAAAGTTAATATACCTAGCGGGATAGAGCAACAATCTCGAGCTGTCAAACGTAACCAAAATTGGTTTTCATCTGTGTGAAAAATATGTGTACGTATACACTTACACAAGCATGATTGAATATGAATTCTATGAGAATTAATATGTATATTTGTTTATATTATTATTTATCTGCTTAACTTAACTATAATCAGGTGTTTATTTATGTTTTTTTTTAATAGCTAGGTAAAATAGGGCGCCGCGCCGTGACAAAATATTGACTTGTAAGTGCGCCGCAGGCTGAAAAAGATTGGGAACCCCTGGACTAATCCATGTTATCGTATTTGTCTTATACGTTGAAAAAGTCCAAAATCAAAGGCAGTCACAATATTAGGTCCTGGCGTACTCTTTATTTATTAAAAGGCCTTGGAGGTGAAAAATTGGAACTAGTGCTTACTATGCAAACGGCAACTCCTTGATCCCTCGCTCCTACCTTTGCTTAGGCGAAGTAACACGTCGCCACACCATGTGACTTCCATCAGGCGTCACACGACGGCTCATTTAGCCGTTTCCCATTAAACAAAAACAGTTCGCCGTATTTATTCGTAGAGAAAGGCAGGGATATATCTCGCTAATGAAGATAAATTATTATTTATTTCCGTTGTCTGTATCCAGTGCTCGTAACCGCCATCTTACCGCTTTTTCTCGTTTCCTTTTATATTTTCTTATATCCCACGGGAATCGATATAAAAATATCAGAAAAATAGCTAAGCATATAAGGGACGTGGTTTTGCTGAGACAAGAAATGATTTGGATGGATGCTCCTGGCTGTAGATATTATGCATTAAACTTATCTGACATTACTATTAAATAAATGTTGGTATATATGGTATACATGGTAAGCGTACATTTTTGCACAATAATAAGTTCTATCATAAAGGAAGAATATAAAATATTGTTCTTTCCCGACATTCAAGACGTAAGTATACCCAGTCTTTACACCCATCAAAATTGGTTAGCAGATTTTAGGCAGATCATAACCTATTCCTTTTTTTCCCACCAAAAATGTTTTGACGTGAGATACTGTAGCACTAGTTGCTAGGAAAATCTAGATTTTGCTTGGTATAAGCTAGAATTTAGACTACAACTAGCTGACCCGGCAAATGTTGTTCTGCCATATAAATTATTTGTAGTATAAATATAAAAAGAAGATAAAAACCTATTCTCAGGCCTAACGAATGTACATTACAAAATTTCATTAAAATCGGTAGAGCCGTTTTGGAGGAGTTCGCGCACAAACACTGTGACACGAGAATTTCATATAAGTACTTATTAGATTAGATATAACAGGATATCTATCGATATATGAAACATAGTGGATATTTATGACTTATCTTGTAAGAACATAAACGGTTTATGTACTTGCATAAACCAATTTTTACGGCAGTCCTCTAGAGCTGATAATAAACGTCAAATTATTGAACCCAATATGATTTTATGAGTTTTTCTTGCGTATTGTCTGATATCTGTATTGTAATTTACATAATATTGATTGAGGTCTGATATACGAATATGTTGTTTGAGAAGATTACGACATAAAAACAAGTTATTTCTTTATTTCTGTTTACAGCAGATTCGTTCGTGTGTGATCCCGTATATTTTTCCTATCGCTTCTGTGATAAAAACTCCTTCTCGGGACTGACTCAAAGAATCTTCTTAGCTTAGCGTAATGAAGTGCACACGGTCAACTGTGGCTCAAATTTTAGTAAACGCGTCAAAGCTCAAACGAAGTCGCGGGTTCGAACCCCGCTGTAGGAATTATCGAATGCAAGTTTTTTGAGTACCTAGTCTGTCGGTAATTCTAATAATTTCAAAAAGAGCTCTAAGGAATCAGGGGCTGAGAAGCGACTTATGAAACAGGGGCCGTACCACGAAACCGTTTTGAGACTCAATCGAACGAATCGGAATGCCGCGTCATACTCTAACAAACGTGAAATGACGTTTTTTGAGTAGGAAGAGGTCTCGTTCGATTGTTTGAGTCTCAAAACGGTTTCGGTTTCGAGGTCTTGACCTCCAGACGATAAAATATCACAAACTACGTCGGTGCACACCACTGACCTCCATTATACAAGTTAAGTTAAGTACTTATTTTTTGTGCCTATTTGAAACGGAATCAGCGCCCCCAAATCTCTAAACTAAATCTGACGTAAAAATGACGTTTGAAAGTCGCCATATTGGCGCTGATAGCAGTAGTGAGAGTACTTGGAACTAATACTAGTGATGACAACCAATAACGATTAATTTTTAAATTTGCAATTTACGTCAGATTTAGTTCTCTTTCCCCGCATTGGGGGCGCTGATTCCGCTTCAAATAGGCACAAAAAGCAGGTGGGTATCATAAATCCAGCGTACCTACTTGTATAATGGAGGTCAGTGATGCACGCAGAGTATAGACACTAGACAGTATAGTTACATTGTAAGTTATTTCCACGACATCAAAGATCAAAGGAGAGTCGCGGGCCACGATAATGTTTAATAAATCTTCAAAGGACCTCATATAGGTCACCGAAGGGACAGAAGAAATGTCCCAATATACAGTAACGACGGCTCCTATATTGCATCCCTAATACGGTAATAAACGTAAAAAGATATTAGATATAATATTATGTAGAGTTGATTTCTCGAAAGATTTTTGAAGTGAAAACTTCTTTAGCGAAATATTCTTTTCTGATATAAAATTCGTAGGAAGTAAGGAGAGTAGACCACCGGCGCGGAGTAAGAGAGGAAGTAATAACCCCTCTTACTTGCATAAACTTAAATTGCGTTAAGATTTTTCGAACCCAAATGACGATGACTTAACGTAAACAAAAAAAATATTACCCTTGCTTTCTCTCAACAAAACCGTCCTCTTGCATCATCCATCAGGGGGCCTCGCAAAATATATCTTGCCCACAATTTTTTTGGAGATATTCTCTCTGTCCGTCTAGGCAAAAACCTCACTCAAAGTCTTCCACTTCTTTCGCTCTCGTAACTATGTATCCAGCTAATCGCGCCATTAAAAAATAAGAATCTACAATAGTTATCTTTCGGGCTACAAATTAAATATTATTTAAAAACTTTTAAAACACTTTATGTGATTAATTATGGGCTTACAGATTGTTTTGTAGACTAAATTATAATAAAACTCGGTGGAGAAAATAATCACGTTGCACTTTAATATCTCATAAGCGGAAGAGAACAAACATTTGACATTTGACAAAGACAAAGGATCTTGTACCACAGATAATTTCTTAATTTTTATATTTATTGAAGTCTACACTTCACACTTTAAACTGAAATTAAATAGTAAATTGACTGTCTTGGGAAGTTAATCGCTTCGTATCGGTAACTAGCCTTCAGTTACTAGACGCCTCATTAACCCCAGCCGTAACTTTAAATTGAAATCTGCTTCAAACTACGTGATCGTTTTACTGGAAAACTTTGCTATTTTCGCTGATATTAAGTATTACTATTGATTTAGGTCGAAACTATGGGTAGGCGATTATTTTGCATACGGCTGTAAACATCAAAAACGCAATGCAACGCTAAATTTTAAGCATAATATAATATATCATAGATTGTCTGATAGAAACTGCTAAGGTTAGCTGCTAGCTAGCTAGTTAGGTTAGTATTTATCATTAAGTTAATATACCTATATTAACTTTATGGTATTTATATATAATATAGGGTAGACCGCCTATTTGTACATAGTTTTCCCGTATTGTGTTTTAGTTTTACTTTTAACTACATAATAGTATTTTCTATTCTATTCTCTATTCTATATCTATGGACGCTTCACACCACGTCGGTCTAGTCGAGTCCAGACCAGCTATCCCCAACCCGCGGACTTTATTTGTGGCCCGCGTGATGGTTTCCTTTTGAAATTCACTGAGCCACAGAGGTCGTCAAAAGGCACAAGGTTTTTTATAAACTTTCCATGCTACTCGGATCATCTCTATGATTATTATAGTATAAAAAAGGGATCATCTAGTATACAATATAAACGACACATAAAAATATAAAAATCATTTATTAACGTCACGTTCAATAAATACTCTTTTATCACATACAAGCCCTGACTTGGGAAGAGGCAGAAGAAAAGGAACGAAGTAGATTTTGTGCAGAATTCGAGAGGTTATAATATTCCTGTCTATTAATTATACTTTATTAAAGTTTCATAACCGTAATGGCTCACTCTTACATTTTCATTGGTCGTTAACTCGTTCGATATACGTATATGTATACAGCAAAGGGGAGTCCCCGCAGCCGAGATAATAATAATGAAAGTTACAAGTCGGTACGTGTTCGTTACACCGCCTGCGGGGATTTCCCGCATGCTTTATACCGACCGTGATATCGACCAATGAAATGCATCGATCGGCTTGCGGGACGCGAGTCAAATACATTTTCATTATTCAATTTCGATTCACAAGTGCTTGTGTAGTTAAAGACCCTGTAGCATGCGTTCTAGAAATCTCCCGCACCCCGCATGCGGCACCTATCGACCAATGAAAATGCGCCATAAGAATGTCACAAAAGTTCATTTGTAACTTCACACAGTCAAACTTCAAAAATTTTATATGGACAGGCTGAAACAAAACTAAGTGATAATTCTTTATAGTACAGGAGCCCTAGAACATTTTTTTTTATTACTAGCAAGCAAATTTTTTGTGAGTAGCTTCATTTTGATAAGACGAACAACATTTTTATCTGCGAATTTTTTTTAAAGTGGTAGCTAACAGAAATAGAAAGGATTTCATATTTTGATTTGATGGTACTAAAATATGGATTGTTCTATTTGTAGGACAATGTTACTCTTAAATAATATAACTATTAACCTATCAATATACAAAAAATCTGCTTCAAATAAAACAGTCCATATTTTAGGACCATCAATTCAAAGTATGAAATCCTTTCTATCTTCGTTAGCAGTCACAAAAAAATACCTCGATAGTAATAAAAAAAAAATGTTCTAGGGCTCCCGTACTATTAGGGTGTTCCTTATTTAGAGTTCTATGTGTGATTTGTATGGGCAAGCGCCCGAGCGTCATGAATTTTTCCATACAAAGGTGAAAAAAGTAACTCTTTCAGCGCTGCTGCTTTCACAGTTAACTCTCTACAAGAAACATATACACACCCGTATTATCACCTAATTTTGTTACACTCTGTAATCTGTACATGTAAATAAATTAAATATAACAATACAAGGTGTAACAAAACTAAGTGATAATACTTTAGGGTGTGTATGTGTTCCTTGTAGAGAGTTCACTGTGAAAATAGCAGCGCTGAAAGACCAAAAAAATTTAATTATAATATTTGGTCTTTCAGCGCTGCTACTTTCACAGTGAACTCTTTACAAAGAACACGTACACACCCTAAAGTATTATCATTTAGTTTTGTTACACCTGTATACTGGATGGATAATTTTACTACATAAATAATAATTACTTTTGAAATTAGTGCTAGGAACGAAATTTGTAGAATACTTACCTAAAATGTGAGGTTCATTTTCTAGATTTATCTACACGCTAGACGCTATTTCCTTTCTTTAATTACACATTTTATTTTAGAATGTCGAACACATCATTTTATCCTACCAAACTATTAAATTACAAATTGATTTTTTTACAGCAAATAACATTTAATTACAGATTCATTTCATAAGTCTTATGCTAAGGTTAACGGTTTTACTCGATCGAGCAATCACGTCGAGCAAAACCCGCGGCTTGGGCTTTCGTCCACAGCATTACTCTATCGAATAAGCTCGCTGCACCGTTCAGTATTCACCGAACCGTTCGAGCCAAAAGATGTCTGTTCAACTAAGGAGAAGGTCGACTCGCGCCACTCGAAGTCACGTCCACACGTTTGAGTAAAGCTCGACGGCTCGCGTCGAGTAAGTTCGAAGGAAACATCGAGCCGGCTCGATGCGAGCCTTCGAGCTGTGATTTTTGCTTGATTTGAAGTAAAACTATCGAGTAAAACAGTATGTGAGTACTTAGCATTAAAGTTAAAAATAAAATATTTTAAAGCGAGATGCATAATTGATATTCCTGTCTCCCTTTTACGTGCAATATATTTCATAATACAATAATATACATGCTATGATTCTTACATTGGGCCCATTATTACTTCATATCATAATAAAATTCAAAACGTAAAAACATTTTGAGCACACATCTAATTTAAAATGATTTTATTAAAAACCCTTAAATATCACAATAAAAAAGCTTTGGTTACATAAAAATAGCGTTTTTAATATAATTCATCCTACTAAAATTATGGATGCAAGTTTACAATAATTTGATTGCTAAGAATGTTTATTACCTTATCCTAAGCTGCAAATAATTATAATACTAAGTGCCAACAACTTACGCCTCTAGTCCACCGTGCGAACCGCGAAACAGCGGCGAACCGATTTACTGTCTCATCCGCCACACGTAGGGTTACCATCTGACCGGATAAAGCCGGTCTAGACCGAATTTTTACGTGTTGGAAATTACGCCGGCGTAATTCAGCCTAGTGTGTTTAGACACTTAGACCGGACACCGCCCGGATTTTATAAATTTAGTTAAACCGCCCGGATAAAAACTAATTATTTTCCCATTCGACTATCAAATTGGTTGCACTGGTTAAGCGTTAAGAAGAAACAGGCAAACAGACAGATTTTCCGGAATACAAATTATCCTGTCTTTCTCCCAACCATAAGCATATTCATTTTAAATAGACAGACACACAGACTTCATTAGTATGGTACATACATCGAGGATATTGATTCATAGGCAGTTGACTGACCCACGTCATTTGGTCGGATCATGTCAATTCTTAATCCCTCTCCTTCTTCTTCTTGGAAATCTATTGTTATTCTATTGTTATCGCGGTCGAATTCGACCGCTTGGGAGTTGATAGGTTAATTTTGATCTGTCGGCTGGGTTTGACATAACGCGACCAAATTACGTAGGTCCCCCCATCAGCCTAGAAATCAACTACTTTGATAGTATCATCGAGGAAATTGATTCATAGACAGTTGACAGACCCACGTCATTTGGCCGGATCATGTTAATTCAATGTGAGCTGGGTTTAACATAACGCGACTAAATTACGTAGGTCCGCCACCTGCTTAATCAATTACTTCTCTGATATTATATCATCTAGTCAGCACTATCTCTTCTCTTCTGCCCCTCTAGTAACGGGGTTCGCAGGTGACGTCACAGGTGGACTTGAGCTCCAGGAAGAACGGTCCCTCCTGTCCGGGGTAGAAGGTAGAGGGCGTGATGATGTACCGCCCCGCCGGAAGACTCCGCAGCTCGAGGACTACGAAGCCCGATCTGGAGAATAAGTGTCACAATATTATAATGTCGAAGTTACTAATAAGGGCGTTCGCTGCGCCGTGCGCTCGCCATAGTAATCGTGCGACGGCTGACCCACACAACGCAGCGCTGCTCTATGGGATGTCATGAAACAAGCACGCCTTGCGGGTGGCCGCGCCGGGCGCACGCTTAACGCAGCGAACGCCTTAGTGTCACTATAAGGCTGGCCATAGACGGACCGCAAGTTGCAGTCGGGACCGACTGTTCTAGACCGCATCATGCAGTCGATCATGCATACCTTTGTTGTTCGACCGCACGGCGAGCTCGACCGCAGAGCGACTGCTCCGACCGCTCAAGAACTTCTTGAGCGGTTCCGTGTATTGCAGATATACAGCATGAATGGTGAGACATAATCAATACTTAAGGAGAGTACTCGGTACTCGATTCTCATTATAATTATGTAATAAATAAGTACTTAATTTTTGACCAAATTTCCCTTTAAATAAATGAATCATGGACACTTAGTAATTTACTATGCAGCCGGCGCGGCGGCGCTACCCCTCCCGCGCGCGGTTTACATGCGTTGGGTAAATAATTATTTAACTTTAAGCTACATTTACTCAGTGATCAATTGATATTATTTTCTTGTATCTTTTTTTTTTCTAACTAATATGCCTAATAGCCAAATATCACGTCCTCGAGTATTGAACATGTCTCACCAGTCATGCTGTATGAATTTCGCATGGAAACTGCAGATCGCCGTGCGGCGACCGCATCTTACAATCGGTTTCGACTGCAAGATGCGGTCCGTCTATGGCCAGCCAAAGTCGTAAGTGATGAAAGTGCCGTGCCTGCGAGGCTAAAATGGTCGCTTTGAAGAATCATGATATGAATCATAATATGATTCATTTTTCTACAATCGCTAAATGCAACTCTGCTTGCAATTCATTTCTGTATATTTGTACTGATTTGACATTTGTCAGTTTGACAGTTTTAACAGTTCATTTGCTGAATTGATTGAGAGGAATTGCTAAATGTGACCATTTTAGCCCCGCTGATTTAACGTTCTGAAAATCAGTCACAGAACATCCGTTTTCATAAGTGCCGGATTTACGCGCATTTTACCCCCACCTAAAAAGGGGCTATAATTTGTCGTGTCTGTCTGTCCATGGTATCAGAACAACCAAACGGGTGGGCCAATATTGATCTAATATTTTTGCTTGAAAGCTGACATGATCGAGTGTGCTCTTTGACATAAATTATAATTTTCATCAGCTCTGTCACTGTTAGGATATTATTTTATTATTTTTTATCATTTATCTCTTTCGCTTTGCATATGAATGAAAGAGAAGACATGATATTTTAACAAGCTGTTAACACTCACAGACGTTGGTAAAATTGGGACATAGTTAACTCACCGATACGGCCCAGAAGACTCTCTCAAAAACGGCGCCGTAACACTGGGATCATCTAGCGACTCAACCCTCGCGTCGACTCCAATCTGGTACTGTTTGGGCCCCTTGAGCTGGCAGACGACGTGGCAGGGCCCCCGGGACTCCGGCACCCGAATTGTGTATTTAGGGTTGTTGGGGTAAGTCGCGCGATGGTTCTCACAACCGCCGGCCGTGTGACCCGACCATTCGCCTTTTATCTGGAAAGAGGGTTATTGTTATTGCATAGTTTTTATTGCGGGCTTTGGGTCTAAACAGACGGACCGCATTTCAACTGCAATACAACCGCAAATTGCAGTTCAAGTGTAGTTTGAATGTATTTTGAATGCAGTTGATAATGGTTTGCAGTTCTATTGCAGTCGTGTCAACTGCATTCAAACTGCATTTGAACTGCAATTTGCGGTTGGATTGCAGTTCGTCTGTATAGACTATAGACCCTTTGAGCGCGCCGACCGCATCAAGAAATTCCGTAACGAAAATAAACTAAAGGTGGCTTTCGGATCTTTGCCGCGAGCGACCGCGGCCGATGAAAATTCAAAAGAAATGCCACTTTATGACATAGGCGATAGGTTTCATTTTACTCTACCTACTAGCTTTTACGGCAGCGTGGGTCGCCACCAAAATGTCAGTAGAAAATGTCACTTATATTTTATGTCATAAAGTAGCATTTTATTTGAATTTTCACAGGTCACTCCAACCGGCGCATCGGTGCATCGCTGCCGTCAGCGCGCGTTGTGCCGGTCGCTGCGGCGTTGCCAGACTTCGGCATGGTGTTTTTGTACGTGCGACTTGACGTCGGCAGCCCCCAAGTGCTACACGTTTTTTTAAAGGGCTCAAACGAGCAAACGGGTCACCTGATGGAAAGCAACTACCGTCGTCCATAGACATTCGCAGCATTACAGTTCGACAAGGCTTTATATGAACGTGGCGGGAAAAGTTTTCTATCTTACAAAACGTCATTTTTGACATGTGTTTGACAGTTCTCCTTTACCAGCAGCGCTCCCGTCAATGTCACACAAGTTCATAAAAAGCCTATTCGAGCTGTAGAAGAGCGGCAGATGCGATGCCGGCCTTTCCTGTTTGCCTCTATTAGACTTTGGACTCTATTTAGAGTTATTTTAATCTGTGGTACTGCTGGAATATAAAATACCAGTTCAAGTATATCACCAAAATAGAGTTAAGTTATAATTAATATTGTCTCTCTTGGTCTTCGTAATATAGAATCGGAAAGCATATTTTAGCAGGCGTTGGTGTAATTGCTGCCAGGTCCGATAAGGTACTGTGCGGAGCAGCAAGCACAAAGAGAACCATTTCAAAACATGAATATAATTAGTCGAGATAACGGTATTTATACATTTATAAATACCGTTATATTATTATTTACGTAAACATATATACTTATGTTTACGTAAATAATAAACTATTTTATTACTCACTACATGACGCACGCAACTCTGTTGCGCCAAAATTCGTTTTATCGCGCGGGAACCGTACATTTTTTCGGGATAAAAAGTATCCTATGTCCTTTCCCGGGACTCGAAGTATCTCCATAACTTTCAGCAAAATGGGGTTCAACGGTTTCGGCGTGAAGAGGTCACAGACAAACAGACACACTTTCGCATTTATAATATCAAGTATTAAAGCATTCATTTATTAATTGATAAAATAGCAGTAATTGATTTTCAAATTTACAAAAAACCTCTAACTTACAATTTTCGTAAACGGGAACGGTTCAATCTTGGCCATCGCGAATTTGCACGTCGCGTACGCTCGCAGCGTGTAATGTATCGTCCGCGTCTTCTCATACTGCGACACGACTAGCGTGTAGCGATCCGCCGAGTTGTCGCCAACGTAGATCTTGCATAAATAGTGGGGGCTGTTGATACGTATGCCGTCTATGTAGGGGGGAGGGTCAACTGAAATTGTAAGATAGAATTTAATTGTATCTAAGTACTATACATAAAAATGTGTAAGTACAGATATGAAGCAATATGTGCATGATGTGCAATTAACTATAGTTTATGCTTAATAAATACGTTAATAATAATAAGTGCAGTCTTCAGGAAAATGTCTGGTTTGAAAAAAGTTTCATTAATAGGTGAATATACAGTGTGTAACAAAAATAAGTGATAATACTTTAGGGTGTGTACGTGTTCCTTGTAGAGAGTTCACTGTGAAAGTAGCAGCGCTGAAAGACCAAAAAATATTTTCACTTTTGTATGGGCAAGGGCCAGAGCGTCAAGTGTTTCCCCATACAAAAGTGAAAAAAAATTTTGGTCTTTCAGCGCTGCTACTTTCATAGTGAACTCTCTACAAGGAACATGTACACACCCTAAAGTATTATCACTTATTTTTGTTACACCCTGTATAAACACATGCGACATTATACTGATGATTTACTATCTTCTCAACGCTAATAGTAATGACAGTAATAATGCTAAAATGAACAGTGCTCCCAAGGTGATTATGCGCATAGACATTTTGGTTATTTTTCGACAACGGTCATATTTCCCGAACGTCGTAAGACATCGCTGCAAGCGCTGTTTTAAACTTAACTTTAAGAAAAAACAGCGCTTTGCAGCGACGTCGAGGCGCCTGATGTTGCTTGGACGTTACCATGGTAACGCAACGATGATTTCCCGGTGAGTTACAGCACTTATCGACGGACCGGCGACAACGGACAGCCACCGGCTATATGATATTTACTTCTATTACCTTTGATCAAGGTGCAAAATGCAAGTGCATTGTTTGGGACTCTTTCGTTTTATAGATTCGTGTGTTTTCGTGATTACGACAATTAGCGAAGATTTCCATGCGCATTATTAATTTGGGAGTACTGTACATAAAATTAGTAGGGACAACTTAAATTAATAGTAAACTATAGTTTGTGCGTTTTATGACGATATGGGTGACACATTATAATTGACAATAGTAGGGAAGTTACCTAACAAAAATTAATCGATAGTTTAAAAATATCGAATCACTTCGTAAAGGAATTGCAATCGAAATTATTATCGATTTCGTACTGACATTTCAGTGGTGCCAGCGATTTAAGATGGCCGCCCTTTTTTATCGATTTGATTTCGATTCAACAGAGTCAATCTCTATTGACATAAGTTCAGTTTCATGCATATGACATTTTTCAAATGTTTTCGTAACAATAATTTTATACTCCTATTGTAGCGTAGCTACTTATAAATTATTAATATCTCCCTCTCCTTTTTTCAATTTGTCAGCTGTTCTTGTAATCAAGAAGCTAAATCAATACTTAGTGCGCCATCTCTTGATATAGTGCGGAACTAAAACGACACTTGTTTACTTAAATACCTTTTTTTTTTTAAATAACTTTATTTCAATTAATTCTACTTACCTATTTAAATGTACAAAGTAGCTTTATGTAGTTTTCTTTTAATTTAGTTTGAGAAATATTAATTTGAAGTACCTTTTTACTTAACGAGCCCTCCGGATATATTCCTTAGCCCTGTCAACGTGACAGAAAAAAAAATAAAGTCCGACGGCAGTATAAAAAGCCGCGGATATCCTCGCTCGTCCTTTTTTTTTACTCCATCAAAATGTAGGAGTCTTTGATCCCCGTTATAGGTGAGTGAGTGTTTTGTGTGTGTCCGTGGAATTTTCCAAGGTATTTGTCTTTAATTCCTTTATTCTTGTAATCCAGCTTTATTCTGTATTTCGTTTTAATTGTTAGCGAAAAAGCATATTGTATTTTGTCTAAATTGTAAAATCTTTTCTTGTGACCGACCACGTGTTCGTCAACTTTCTTTGTTTCAACTTTTTTGTAATCAGTTCAATTCTTAAACCTTGTAAAAGTAGATTTTATTTAAAATATTAATTGTATTAGTTCTTTTACCGTGGTCATACTATTTTATGTTTTAATTGTCATAACAAAATTGGCCATGACCTAGTTATGGTTGTCGTTGTCAAAAGTTCCTTAACCTTTTGTTGTTGTAGCTTTTTCTAAATTTTATTGTTTCTTTTGATAGTTTTTTTTTGTGAAATTGATGTTTGTGATGGACTCCGCAACCACGTGCTCGAAGTCTTCGGGTGGAGAACACGTGCTTGCGGGGGGTCATCAACAGCATGAACACCTGTCCTAAGCCTCTTGTTCGGAACATTCCAGGGGTGCTCGGTCCCGGACAACTCTACTCCCGGACAACTCTACTCTGCCCTGCTCCTTCCCGGACAACTTTGCCCGGCTCTGTCCCGGACAACGGACCACTACTATCTTGCAGCAGAGTTTGGTCGCCTGGAGCCGACCACGTGCTGCTCATGCCGTCTGATTGACGCACCTACCGCACACTGAACTAGCTGCCACCGACGGGGTCCCAAACACCTCGGCACCAACAGCTGGCCGTCGACCCTACGCCTGTCCGGTAGATCGCGGAGACTTGAGGAGCTGGAGTCCCCCACGTCGCTGTCTGATCCCAAGATAAGTGTAGTGTCCCTACCCGTGAATTCACCCCGAAATAGACTGAGGCTAGGCTTCGTACCCACCTTACCCGCTCTCCGTCTGACTAGGTTTCTCTTCTTTTTTCTTTTTAAATAAATTTGTTAAATTATTTAATCCTCTTTTTTATTTCTCTCTTCTCTCTTATCTTTTTATTGTCCCTGCTCTGGGCCAGGTGACACTATTTCACAGTTAATATTTATATTTTTTATTAATAACTTAGCATTTAGCATCTTTTCATTTTTATTCATTTACAATTATGGGAAACATTTGTTTTTGTAGATGGAATATAATTTATTACATTTTGTTTTTTTTTTTTTGTTTTCTTGTAAAAAAACCCGTAGCAAGGAAATGAAAACTGTCACCCATATCATCTTAGAACGCACAAACTATAGATGACACGCGCAACACTGTTGCGCAAAAAATCGTTTATCGTGCAGGAAACGTATTTTTCCCGGAATAAAAAGTATCCTATATCCTCCAGGACTCCAAGTATCTCATAACAAATTTAAGCAAAATCGGTTCAGCGGTTTAGGCGTGTAGATTTAACAGACAGACAGACACTGTCGCATTTATAATATTAATATGGATTTAAATTTATAATAACAATCTAATCTCTGTGATATAATTATATCTCCCTCTATACTCTATGGTCTAACTCTATAGTCTATACGTACATGGATAATATATCCGTCGGCCGCTCTTGTACACAAGTAATGTAATATATTCGCGGTTGTCCTTGAAATCTTCTATGTCTGTGATGTGTCGCGTGAGCAGTAGCCACACTTCCCCCTTCTCTTGGACGTGAAGCGTGAATTGCGGGTTCTCGCTTATATTGAACTCGTCTTTCACTGGACCGTTGCCGGCGTCCCATTTTCTGAAATAGATATAATATTATGATAGTAGAGACTTTGCATAATTTTAATACTGAATGTTACACGCTGATTTTAGGTATTTATTTAAGTGAATAAAGTAATCATTTTAATAAAAAAGTAAATAAACTTTTGCTCCAAAAACTTATGAACGTATGCTGAAGGAATTCAGAATCGCGGTTATACTAAAAGAATACTAATCGGAGTATGTGCAGTTAGACACAACTATCAAGTAGTCCCTCTCGCTTACACAATTTTAAAACAACTTGAAACACTTACTGATGTATGCAGTATGTGTAGTTGAATATCTCCGGGTTCCAATTTAAATAGAAGACATCGAAGAACTTCAGTATACTGGCATAGTCTATCCAGAAAACTCCATTATCATACTGTGCGGCGGAGTCCGGGTCGTATGCAAGCGCGCGACGCAACTCGGCCGTCCAGTGCACGCTGTCTAGCTCGCTGTAGTTGCCCCGCCATCTGACGTGCGACCAGGGGTTCTTGAGTTTTAGCAGTTTGACGCCCTGTAAATGAAGGAGTAGCCCTGTAGTATACAACCGCCACCACACAAACACCGTGGAGTGGGGGGTGTTAGGTTTTTTCGTTACGGAATTTCTTGATGCGGTCACCGCGCTCAAAGCCCGCGCTAGTGCAGTCGGTAGGATAGTACTCACATCGACCAACTGCACATCGAGCACGGCGTACGCGTGGCTCGGCACGAGGCCGGCGCGCTCGGCGAGCGGCTCGTCGAGTGCACCCGTCGCCGCCGTCGCCAGCACGTGGCCACGCGCGAGCCGAGCGCGCATGTTCGCGAACACGGCCTCCGCGTCGAACGTCGCCTCGTCCGGCCGTAATGCCACGCGCTCGGGGATCCAACCGGTAAGCGCGTGGAGGTCTATATTCTGTGAACATATTACAATATATGACATTTTGCTATTTTTATCTTATTTATTAAGCTTGGATATGGTTTCAAAGCAATGGCATTCTCATAGAATATCAAATCAACATCAAAACTGAATCAAAGCTGGAGTAAAATAGCAGAACTATTTAACACTGTATATCTTTTTGGCAGAACTATCAAAGATCTACACTGTATGTTTCAACTTAAAGTAGACAAAACCTAACGAGCGGAGAGCGCGACTATGAAATACTGCAACCCCTCCACAACATCAGGAAGTGCAGAGTAAAGATGGAGAACAAGTCACAATTTATGAAAAACCATCTTGCTTATATTAGCTAGATCAGTGGTTCATAAACTTATTTTGTCTTCTGCCCACTTTGAGAACAAATTATGTTTTAGCGCCCCCATTGTTTCAATTTTAAATGCATCCGGCTAAAATCACCCCCCCCTCAAGCCTCTACACAACGCCCCCTTTTTTCTGGGTCCCACACCGCCCCCCTTTAGACCTTTAGCGCCCACAATGGGGCGTTATCGCCCACTTTGGGAAATGCTGAGCTAGATAAATCAAAAGTAATATTTAGGAATAAATATAGACATTGAATATCTTTTAGCATTATACAGATAAGATTTAATGCTAAGAAATAGCAAGAGACCTCAGATATACTTACACTATTAGATCCAGGGAAGTCGTATCCGCCCATGACTTTCATATACGCCTTCTCCAACATCGACACCCAGAACTCGTTTTTGTTGCTCGAGTATGAACACAACAGGCGCCCGTATTTACTATAGGGCAGTCTGTCATCTATTATTACCTGAAAATATTAACAATGATAATAAAAATTGCAGTGTGTATATTATGACGTCAGAATATGCAAAAGAAGGAGTTTCAAATTGGCGCGATTTTCAAATTCCTTTGTAATTTGCGCCTAACTCCTTGTCTATGCACAAGCTGTATATTTCTTTACTCTAGATTCTTTATTGCATCTTGATGATCATGATCATGAAAAACATCAGTTCCTTGTCAAGTTCTTTACTTCTTAAGTACGAATAATAAAAACTAAGGAAAAGTAACTCTGTCAAAAAACATGCTCCACAATACTTAAGTGTACCTTAGGTACACATTTCAATACATTTGCAATATTTAGGTGACCTTGAGCGGTACTAGGCTGACGTTACATGACAGATCAAAAGGAAACAAATTTAGAATGGTAATAGTATGGGAGTTACGATTCCTTAGTTTTTATTATTCGTAGCTTCTTAATGATGCACCTCCAACCATGGTATGCGCGTTTGCCATAAAATTTGATTTGGCAGAAATTGACCAAACTTATGAACAAAAAGCTGAGTAACTCTCAGCTTTTTGTTCATAAGTTTGGTCAATACCTATTACTGCCAAATATATGTAGTATGTTTTGTTATGTTGTATGTTTTGTTTTGTTATTTCCAAGTTTGGTTAGGACAATGCAGGCTGATCACCTGATTGTCTGACAAGTAAGATGATCCATGCGTCGGATGGGCATGTAAAAAGTCGGTCCTGCGCCTGATCTCTCGCCGGTCGTGTCGGTCGTCCGTCCCACTGGGTTATGAGAGTAAAGGAATAGAGAGTGCTCTTGTGTACTGCGCACACACTTGGGCACTATAAAATTACTCCTGCGTAGCTGGCCTGGTTTCAATGAAACCGGCCACCGTCACCGAAACCAGTGTGGGAGCTATTATTATTATTGTAGTATGTTTATTTATCTTCTAAAAGTGTACTTCATCCGCTCACCTTTCTTCTAACTCCATTTAAATGTAACTTAACCATATACTTTCCAAAGGGATTATACACTGGGTCCTTATTTTTATTTTTGGGATATATTATTGAGGTGATAATTTTCTTTTTAAATCTCTTTTCGTACAGTGCACTTACAGCTAGGGAGGCCACAAATGAACAGTCTGATACTATCTGAAAAAAGAACATTATATTTAACTTTTTTATGTATGTACAGTACCCCCAAATTAATAATGCGCATGCAAATCTCCGCTAATTATTGTCGTAGTCACGAAAACACCCGAATCTATGAAACGTAAGAGACCCAAACAATGCATTTTGCACCTTGTTCAAAGGAAATAGAAGTAAATGCCATATAGCCGGTGGATGTCCCCTGTCGCTGGTCCGTCAATAAGTGCTATAACCTACGAATAATAAAAACTATAACTCACCGGCACAATAGACATAACGACCAGTAGTTCGACTGCAAAGAGACGGACAGGTTTCAATATCTGTCAAATTCGTCGGGTTTCACTAGGATTATGAACGGAATGTGCCTCGCGCTGGCTGATATAATTTATTTTTAAACAATGATATTCTATGTTACTAACGTTTTTAAATATGTAAAATAAAGATTTCAAAATTGGATTCTGACAATTTTAATCACATGTGCCAAAACACAAACAACAATACGACCAAAGAGGAACACGTCCATCGAATATGTCATAGTTTTAAATTTGTAGGTAACAAGTTAACAACCCTAGCGACGATTTTCGTCATAATACGTCAAATTTAAAAATTTCAACATCAGTTCTAAGTCGGTATACTCTATAATTCTGTCTACTCTGTCACCGGTAAGCCACCGCGACATGGCCAGTGACGTTACCATGGTAACATCCAAGCAATGTCTGGCGCCTCTACATCGCTGCAAAGCGCTGTTTTTCTTAAAGTTAAGTTTAAAAACGACGCTCGGGAAATACGACCATTGCCGAAAAATAACGAAAATTTCTATGCGCATTATCACTTTAGGAGCACTGTACTACCTGTGACAAAATCATCTGTTTCTGCTACTATACATAATATTATACTCTTTCTTTGTATTCCTTGATTGTATGTTTATTTTTCAATCATACATCCATTTATTAATTGTTATAATTAACACCAGCAATAGTTTATTTTTTATTGACATAAATACTTACAGTTTGTTTAATACTGTAACAATCCACATGGTCTCCGACTATCATCTTCGGATCAGCAGACACTTCATGCGGTCTCACCCATCTATCGAACTCTCTCTCCTGTTTTGAAGACAATTTCAATTCACTAGCTCTGTCCTCAAAGGGTATTGCATACTGAAACTTTTCCGACAAGTCCACATCCATAAAAGGAAGAAAACAATTGCGGTTGATTTTTGATGTCTCTCTTAATACGACTTTCTCCTCTTCTGTGTAGACTTGCTTCCCACTGACTTTGAGGTGAACACTTTGTTCTCTTTGCAACTGTGCTCTACTTGGTGAAACTGCTGTGGCAATGAAAAGTGAAGACTCAATTGAGATCACTGACCTCCATTATACAAATACACTGGACTAATGGTACCCACCTGCTTTTTGTGCCTATTTGAAGCAGAATTAGCGCCCCCAATGCGGGGGAAGAGAACTAAATCTGAAGTAACTTGCAAATGGCCGCTTAATCGCTATTGGTTGTAGAAACTAGTATTAGTTAAAAATACTCCCTCAGCGCCAACTACCTCTCTCAGCGCCAATATGGCGACTTTTAAACGTCATTTTTACGTCAAATTTAGTTCTCTTCCCCCGCATGGGGGACGCTGATTCCGCTTCAAATAGGCAGAAAAACCTGCAGTCATTTCAAAGGGTCAGTGATTGAGAGACTGAAACCAAATCATGTTGGAGTCAAAAAAATATTGAAATATAATAATTAAAATCTTATTACCTGGTTTCTTAGTTTCATTTATAGATAAGGCGCCTATTTTTCCAATACCCTTTATTTTCTCAGCTCTTTCTAAGGCTTGTGAGGCCAAACCGTTTAATTTTGACTTTACTTCTGGATTTGGATTACTCTTCTGCAAAAAATATATAGTAAATGTAACATCATTCATTAAATAATACCATAAAATAATTTTGTAACATAGTAGAAAAGAATTCTAGTTTTAATTACCACCTTTTCAATAATAAAATTCATATTGCAGGTTTTGTATTATTACAGTTAACATAAGAGTATAATTATATACCTACAGCTGCTATCAAAGCCAGCTCAACAGCACTTGTGTAAGACTGGAGAGCAATATCTTTGAGGCCCGCCTCATCAGCGTCTAGAGCTTGCTGCATCAAGAAGTAACATTTCTGCATACTCCGCTCACTTTCTGCTTGCTGTACCACATCTGAAAAGTAGATAAAATTTTGTTGTAAGTACATGTCACATACAAATAATACAAACCCTCAGGCTGTTGAGCTGTTTTAGCTGCTTTTTAGTGATACAAATTATACACTCAAATACTATCTTATTCTATATATATATATATATATATATATATATATAAATGGATTTTCAAATGTGTTAGTCGCGCTAAAACTCGAAGACGGCTGGACGGATTGGGCTGATTTTAATCTCAAAATATTCGTAGAAGTCCAGGGAAGGTTTTAAAATGACACAAAGTTCACCAGGACAGCTAGTTCTTATATGAAAAAGGTTTAACTGAAGGGCCCCAAATAAATTTTGATATTGGTCACCTTGCAGCTAGCTATGGCACTGTTCAAGTGTAGACAATGCTATTTATAGGAATTAAGCGGTTTACAAGTGAGGTAAGGAGACACTGCCCACACTTTATTATCTCAAATGCGATCATGGTTAACTGTGTGATAAAGTGAATGGCTAGAATTGTCATTAGGATGCTAAAATACATACTGTAGGTAATTTCTAGGTAACATGTTGATATTTGGCTTCATTCAATGCATAATAATATTATAAATGCTAGAGTGTGTCTGTCTGTCTGTTACTTCTTCACGCCCAAGCGACTGAACCGATTTAGCTGCAATTTGGTATGGAGATACTTTAAGTCCCGGGAAGGGACATAAGATACTTTTATCCCGGAAAATTGTACGGTTCCCGCACGATAAACTAATTTTTGCGCAACGGAATTGCGGGCGTCATAGTGTACTTTTATAAGGCAGAGAGGAGCAGTAGAGCAGTTGGCTTTCGGGAACTAAAAAAAATATTTAAGTACATCCTGCTGATGGATGACTCATCCCTTGGTATAGAAAAACCCTTCTATTTAGTTTATTTATATATATATATATATATATATATACATATATATATATATATATATATATATATATATATATATACATATATATATTACTTCTATACTTTTAACTTGTACCTTTCTGTTCCTGTAAGAGTATAGCTCTCTCCAAATATTCTCTAACTTTGTTTACTACTTCCATTCGCCGTTCTGGCGGTACAGAATCTCTAATTCTGTCCAGCAATCTTGCCGCCGTTCTATAGCATTCCACTGCTTTGTCCGTTTGTCCTGTCTCGTCAAATCTAACTGCGAGGGAAGCCGCTTCCGTCGCATTTTCAAACGCACTCATTTTTAGGTGTTACTTAGTTGCTATCTTATAAAAATGCAATTTGATTTATAAACAGTGCAATTTTGTGATGATTTGCTTTGAAATTTAATGTCAACCAAGTCATGTCAATGTCACTCATGACAGCTGTTTTTTTTCTCCCACGGCAAAGGCATACCGCCTAGATACAGGCTACTATGTAGCTAAGCTACAGGCTACAGCCATGGCTACAGCTACTTACTAGCTAGTAGCTTTTGTAGAAAGGTCAACCCTCAACTGTCAAGTCAAAAGGAAACTGGAAAGGAGGACGAGTCTGGACTCTGGACTAGTCTGGAGTCTGGACAGCTAGTTTTTGTAAAACCAGAGAGCATTTTTTAAGGATAGTTTTAAAAAAACATGCAGTCGCCAGTCAACAGTTGAGTTCCTTTGAGTTCCATAAACAAGACCGTCAAAATCATTCGTAACCTGTCAATAGTTTACGAAAGAGTGACATTGTGTTTTTGTATTAATTTATTATCCATATATTGTGTTATTTCGGTTTTTAATGTGTAATGTTGGTAGAATATTAACCATTAATTAAACGATGTCGTGCACAAGTGTGGGCGAGTGATACAACTTCAAGAAACGTTCCATTTTGTGTTCCCTCCAAAACTCCATCGAAAGTTTTAGGAAAGGGTCTACCACTTTACTAAAACAACTGACTTGACTCGTTGACTTTACAGACTACTGTTTTAGACTTTTACTAGACCTTCGACTTGACAATAACCTGGAAAAACGACTTTATAATTTATATTTTGTAAACATTTTACGATTTTTTTTTTCTCCCGCCATATATTACTTGACACTGGCCATGGTTAAAAAGCCAAGCGCCATAATAAGAAGCTGTTTTTTTTCTCCCACGGCAAAGGCATACCGCCTAGATACAGGCTACTATGTAGCTAAGCTACAGGCTACAGCCATGGCTACAGCTACTTACTAGCTAGTAGCTTTTGTAGAAAGGTCAACCCTCAACTGTCAAGTCAAAAGGAAACTGGAAAGGAGGACGAGTCTGGACTCTGGACTAGTCTGGAGTCTGGACAGCTAGTTTTTGTAAAACCAGAGAGCATTTTTTAAGGATAGTTTTAAAAAAACATGCAGTCGCCAGTCAACAGTTGAGTTCCTTTGAGTTCCATAAACAAGACCGTCAAAATCATTCGTAACCTGTCAATAGTTTACGAAAGAGTGACATTGTGTTTTTGTATTAATTTATTATCCATATATTGTGTTATTTCGGTTTTTAATGTGTAATGTTGGTAGAATATTAACCATTAATTAAACGATGTCGTGCACAAGTGTGGGCGAGTGATACAACTTCAAGAAACGTTCCATTTTGTGTTCCCTCCAAAACTCCATCGAAAGTTTTAGGAAAGGGTCTACCACTTTACTAAAACAACTGACTTGACTCGTTGACTTTACAGACTACTGTTTTAGACTTTTACTAGACCTTCGACTTGACAATAACCTGGAAAAACGACTTTATAATTTATATTTTGTAAACATTTTACGATTTTTTTTTTCTCCCGCCATATATTACTTGACACTGGCCATGGTTAAAAAGCCAAGCGCCATAATAAGAAAAAAAATTCTGTCAATAATCAAAATGTCAAACATAGATTTTTATGTCAAATGTAGCCTGTAGGCAGTAGGAAATCAAAAGTTGCTGTCCGAAATTGATCAGTGAATGATATTTGTTCGATTTTTAGCAGTCTTCGAACTGTCCATTGTGTTTTAATTGTGATCTTCCAAGTATATAGTAAACAAAGACTTTATAAGCACATCACGATGGCTTCAGAATTATTAGCAGAAACTACGGGTGAAGTCCGTGAGAATTTGGTAATTGTATGCAATATTTCAAATTATTCATGTTCTTTTAATTAGCTGTGCGCTATCTAATTTATTTATAAAAGAACTAGCGATACATTACCTTTGGTATTAGAGGGTATGTGATGTTGACCTTTGCATTTTGCCTTTCATATCATTTGCTTTGATAAGCCTATTAGATTCTTATACTTACTTGTTTATTATTACACAAAAACGATTTAGGACATTCAAGATTACAATGTATTTAAAAAAAACATGCATAGGCTCCAGCATAGTCTCCTTTTAATAAAAAAATATATTTCAGGTGACCACAGCTGTGAAATTTCTATCCAATCCGAATGTCCAGAGATGCACAATGGAGAGTAAAGAGAGATTTCTACGCAGCAAGGGATTGACGGATGTTGAGATACACAAAGCCATAGAGAAATGTGCGGACATGATAGATGCACCTACATTGGCCTCTGAGCTGCTGATGTTCCAGCACTCCAAGAGGTCATGGTTCAGAAATAGAATATTACCTGTTATCATCTATGGTAGTGTTATCTATGGCTGCTATTGGCTTTATAAGGTAAAGAAATGCTTCTTGATTTTATAACATTTTACTTATTATTATTTTTTTAATAAAAAATATGTTGTGCTGATGATATTCCATTACAAAACAATATCAGACATGCATATCAGTCATTAAAAGTGCAATAAACATAATAAACAAACTAAACTTTTATGTTATAGTAATATGAATACAAAATATATATTAATGATATAAGTATTACACACAATTAAAAGATATTGTCCACATAATCATTTTCGACAGAATTGTCTGAGGCAACTGCTATTTATTGAACAACCCAAGAGGAAGACAACAGTGGAATGTTTGGACGAGCTCCGGAAATCTTTAGACCTAATGAACAGCAGCATCTCATCATTACGGACGGAGTTGCAGACCACCGCCCAGCAGAATGTCCTCAGGTCACAGTTAGACAACTTAAAAGCAGATATAGCTTCAGTGAAAGGGATATTATTAAATAGGTATGTATAGTTTTTGCTTTAACATTATGCATAATGCACAAGGTGAGTCACAAAACTTCTGAATAGGTATGAAATGACAAAATGAGTATAATATAGAATTTTACGTCCAGCTTCATAGCTTAGAGTTTAGACTTTAAACCATAGAAATTGCATGAAATGTTTTTGTATGTTTTCAAAGGATTTTCATGTGAGAATAGGTTTTGGACAAAAAAGTAACTTCTGTGCAAATGAAGAATGCAAATCCATCCAAATAGTTAATGTGTAATGGAGTAACGAACATCAATTCACACAAGCCATATATGGATAATGTAGCTAGCGAAACTGATCAGGGGACACACTACACATAAATCCCCTACTCGAAACTAAATGGCGCTAAGTGGTACATGCTCGAGCCTACTAGAAACTTCCCATACTTGTTTACTTGTTTACGTGAATCGGGAACTTTCTGGAATTCGTCTCGCCATATAAAAAGCCGCAGGTAGACGGCCCGGAATTCAGTTCGATCTGAACGATCTTCGAGGCGATTTCGGAGTGACAACAAGTGATCAATAGTGAGTGAACCAGTGAAACCTGCGACTTGGCTACGATCTAGGACAGTGATAGTGCTTAGTGATTGGACCTAGTGATAGTCCAAACACTAGGACTTAGTGCTAAGTGTTGTGACCTAGTGTGTGCTTGTGTGACCTAGACTTAGTGAATAAATTCTTCAAGAGAGTCACCAGGTCTTTCTCTCCAAATCCTCGAACCCTAGCACGTAATTTATAATAAAATATAATAGTTATTTAAAAAAATGTTTTTGCTACAATGAAATAAACATCAAAATGCATTGGGTTATCTATTTCTTTAACAATGGCACTTGTTTTAGCTTATCTATCACTAGTTTAATGACAAAGTTAAGAACAATTGCACAATTTGCGATTGAACTTAAGACTGCCCTAATTATTGTTTATCTTTTGGAAGGTTATCATAAACCAATATGTTAAATATTATGTATTTAAATCTCGTCCGTTACTTCGTTGCACAGTTATTTATAAACCACGCGAGTACCGTACATTTTTCCGCCAAATAAAATAAAAGCTCTACATTTTTCAGTGGCAGAAAGCCTTTGTCTTTTTCTGTTATATTAAATTTTGTTCAGTAATTTTGGGGAATCAAATACACTCAATCATCCCAATACCCAGCAAAATCGGTTCAGCAGTTTGGGTGTGAAGAAATAAGAGATAGACAGACACTCTTTCGCATTTATAATATTAGCATGGAAGTATGAATACAATTTTGCAATGCCTATCTTCGTACCTCATTTTTTCTTCTCTCTGAGTAAATTAGCCCTATCCAAAAGTCACAAACAATAAATATTTTTAAGAAACGAGTTAAGGAATATTATCTTAATCTGTCATAATAGTTAACTATAATATAAATGTACATACCTTCTTTCAAAATATATTATACTAGCTGTTGCCCGCGACTTCGTCCGCGTGGACTTCAGTTTATAGCGCGCGATGTCAACAAAATTGGTGTCAAAAGCTTTTATAAAAAAAACCCTGGTACCCCTTAAATCAAAACAGATGTGCAGTGTGCACGTAATATTTCATTTTTTTAAATTAAACTTTATATTTTATGCCAAATTTTAAAGCTTATTTAGTCCCCCAATTACACAACTTTACCCATAAACTATTTATCATTGATAGGTTTAAGGTTACGTCACTGTATATAATATAAAGTACTGACTTATTAAATAACGTAAAAAAGAAATAACATTCGAAAAAAATCGAAAGTCGAATGTATGATGATACCACCTCTTATAGAAAGATGTTGGGCAAGCGTTAGCGCGATGTAAGAGACGCACGGCGCCATCTAGTATGAATTTTTGGCACTAACTTAATTTGAACAAATTTTCGTATTTTCACCCCCTTACAACCCTTTTTTCCAGTAAAAAAGTAGCCTATGTCCTTTCTCAGGCTTTAGACTATCTGTATACAAAATTTCATTACAATCGGTTTGGTAGTTTTGGCGTGAAAGCGAGACAGACAGACAGACAGAGATACTTTCGCATTTATAATATTAGTATAGATTTGTGTAAATTTTATGTAGTTTATATAAATATTTTTAATGTATTATTACATGTTATTTATATGTAGTACCTATGTTATATGTAGTATATACTTATTTATTATTTAGTCATAATATTATTAACTAAGTATACTTACTCTTATTTTTGTATTTTAAAATTAAAGGTTGTCTGGCAGAAACTGCTGCTAGCAGTAAGACCGATTATTTGTACATATTTTCCTTATTGTGTTTTTTAAGTTTAAGTTTAGTTTTAAGTTGTGCAAATAAAGTATTTTCTATTCTATTGTACATTAAGCTCGGTTTATCAAAAAAAGTCCTAAAACACAACTTCACAAGATCGACTTTTCATTTCCAGAAATCAGTTTCCAACGCTCAAAACGCGCACCGAACCGCCGTCCATACCGGCGTGGCAGAGACAATCTGAAGAAGCATCTTCCACCGAAGTAGTTGAGGAGAAGAAGAAGCCACATAGAAGTCGCAGCCAGCGCTCAGAGTCCGGGGGCTCTAATTCGAGCGAGGGAGAGCAGGCGACTAAAAACAGCGACAGCAGCTTGGAGATCATGTAAGCTTTTATATTAATGTTGAGCTTCTAAAGCAGTGGTACTCAACCTTTTTTTATACGGGCCAGAACACGTTTTAGGTATCGCGGGCCGCAAGTTTTTAGGGCTAATCAATAACGTGCTTAAAAATTTGCGCTTTAAATCTGGAAAAAAAATCGTATTCACTGTTTTGCCTTTTTGCCCTTAGAAAAAGTGTATGTTTGAACGCTGACTGAATTATACCGAACTAGCTACTGGTTATTGTGTACAACTGGTATAGAGACCGTTTACACACCTCTAAAACTGTTTTTTTTTTTTATGAAATAAGGGTGCAAACGAGCAAACGGGTCACCTGATGGAAAGCAACTTCCGTCGCCCATGGACACTCGCAGCATCAGAAGAGCTGCAGGTGCGTTGCCGGCCTTTTAAGAGGGAATAGGGTAATAGGGGAAGGTAGGGATGGAAAGGGAACGGAATAAGGGAGGGTAGGAAAGGGAATAGGGTAGGGGATTGGGCCTCCGGTAAACTCACTCACTCGGCGAAACACAGCGCAAGCGCTGTTTCACGCCGGTTTTCTATGAGGACGTGGTATTTCTCCGGTCGAGCCGGCCCATTCGTGCCGAAGCATGGCTCTCCCACGTGTGACAACTGTGACAACCTGATTAAAAAAATTGTTCAAAATCCAACAAATTTTGTTTGTACACACCCTTAATCATTTAAATACGAATTAGTTCCCAATACTATTAATAAATATTAGAAAAATCACTGCAACGCGTTATCAGTTTTATGCTAACTGGATTAAAAATCTGTTATTATATAAGTTGTTGAAGTTGATAAAAAATACGGTCTGGATATACTATTGTTTTTAATATTTCTTATCTTGTTTACAGAACATGAAGACTAGTCTTTAGAAGAAGCATAGTTGTTTTATAATTTTTATCTAAAATACTTGGACAAAAAAGACAAAAGACAAGCAGTTTATATATTTTCGGTTGAAAAGTTAATAATATTTATATATTGGCTTGCCAAAATTGTTTTTGTTATTTTTTTAAATTAGGCATTTACTAAAATTAACCAAAAACTAAATATTTTATAGTGATGTACTAATGATATGTATCGATAGTTTAAGTCACAATTAAGGACATAACTAGATGAAGCGGGTAATTAACAATTTGAAAACTTACGTTTTTTGCATAAATGGAGGCTTTAGGACCGGGAAAATGATTTGAAATCTAAAAATGACGATTCTATGTATAGCTAGATGTATTAGCTAGATCAGCCTTTCCCAAAGTGGGCGATAACGCCCCCTTGTGGGCGCTGCAGGTCTAAAGGGGGACGGTGCGGGATCCAGAAAAAAAAATGGGGGCGTTGTGTAGAAGCTTGGGGAGGTGATTTATTTCATTAGAATGCATTTTAAATTGATGGGGGCGCTAAAACATAAACTTTTCGCAAAGTGGGCAGTACAAAATAAGTTTGGGAACCCCTGAGCTAGATCATGAAGTAGGTATTAGTTACAGGTTTGTTAAAATTATAAGGGTCAATTTATAATAGCGCAGAGTCGAAGCGAAGCGAATTCCCAATAACTGAACACAGAAAATTCAACCTTAACTCCAGAGCGTAACGCATACATTTAACTTCTGCGAGGCCAATCAGCGTTGATCGGGCGCATCGACGCGAATTCGCGTGGATGCGCGCGCCTTCTCAAAAGTAATAAAGTGCATTAACGCTTTGGAGTTAAGGTTGAATTTGTTATGTTCAGTTTTAATAATTCGCTTCGATGCACTTCGACCCTGCGCTGGTATAAATTGACCCTAAAAGAAAAAAATAGTAATCGCTCTTATGTTGTAAAATGCTAGTTACCCACTTCATCAACTCATCTCTTCAACTCTTAATGAGATACGGGTTATACAAAATATGGTTTGGTCGCGCAGACGCGCGACACAGCGAGCGACAATTATGTCGCCAGTTACTAAATTATGTAAAACTTAGCAGCGATTGCCGCCGATATGTGTCAAGCTTATACATAATTCATAAAGTTAATATACCTAGCGGAATAGAGAAACAAAGGCCTGAGCAAGAGAGATGTCACTATCAGTAACACTGCGTGGTAAAAAGAGACGTGTGATACATGACAGCAGAACCAATTTTTTTCATCTGTTTGACGTCCAGTCGGTCCTTATCGGCACGTTGACAATATAATCTCTTAGAAAGATGCTTGTGTAAGTGTATACGCAAACAAATTTTTACACACAGACGTAAATCAATTTCGGTTTCGTTTGACAGCTCGAGATTGTTGCTCTATTCCGCTAGGTATATTAACTGTATGGCCCTTATATTTACTATGATGATATTTTTGGCGATAATAATATTATTAGAGCTTTGACTTCCGAAGTGTTGCCATCACATTAAGCATAAATGGTGAAAGCGTAGATTAGAATGGTGTAATTGTGCACTAGATATAAACAAAGCGATGTAGTTCAAATATATAATAATCATTATGTCCATATCTACTTACATTTATTTTTCTATGAACATTTTAAGCAATATAGATGTAAACAAAAATTATTTTACTTTTGGAATATGACAATGTATTAAAAATTATAAATGTATTTTATAATCTGACTTCCTGAGCAGGGCTAGTCAAGTACATATTATATCAAAAAAGAATGGTATTTTATTCATATTTTGTACCAGTTTTTTTTAAATCATCAAACTAAAAGAAAATGTTATGTATTAAATCAGGATTTAATTATTATAATTAGATAACGCTTGATTTTGATTGGCTTGTGTAGATGGGTGTAGTGGCATTAAAATTGACGTTTTTATTACAAAAATTCTAGACTGTAAACGGGCTCCTAGATTCTTCCATGCCATGGAATTAGAGGTATTTGTATGTGAAAATTAATTTTTGATAGTAGGTGATTTCAAATATCCATAAAAATTTTCGATACTTTATGATCTTAAACAGATGTTAATGTTTATGTCAAAGCTTAAAACAAAGTATAATACTTAATAATACTCAAGTAGTTTTGTTACCTACTATAAAGTTGCGCGTCTAATGAATCAAAATCGGACTGCGCGTTCGAAGTGATCCTTCGTACGCAACGTACGCAGGGCCGCGCCAACCTGTGTGTGAAATGTATGAAGCGCATCTTTTTCATGTTTCAACTTATTATTTGTTAAATTTAACCGAAATTGGCTACGCCCACAGACATAGATCAAGATAGATACCGCATGTGTATGTACTTCGCGTGCCATATCGCGTTCCCAAACGACGAGCAATGCTCGTCTTTCGAAAGTCTGTTCTTTAGTCTGCTATCAGAATCGGACGTCAATCGGAATTTTAAAAATGCCTCGTTTTCATACAAATGGAGCCACATGCGGTATCTATCTTGATCTATTCTGTGGCTAAGCCTTTACGCCCCTATTGTCTTGGCGCTTGTGTGCGCGGCACACTTCGTACGTAAGTCGTCGTACTCATCGTTCGGCTCGGCCCTGAACGTACGTACAAAATTTCTTCAATGTACAGTAATAATTGCTGACATACCATACAGCCCGATTTCGATACAGTGGACGAACTTATCTGTATTAAGATTTTGTAAAATTTCTCAGGGCACTTTTTCTGTCATGCGTGTAATCGCCCGCGCGGGGATCGGCAGGGCGATTCACGATTCCCGTTCGACTCGGATTCGTCAACTTTACCGTGCGGTCATCGGTCAATTCTTAGCGCGGCGAGCGTTTATTGGATGTCGCACGATGAAGTTTCCGAATCCGAGTCGAATTGTGCATTGTGAATAAGGGGGTCCGTATGAAACTTATCCTATTATTTCATAGATGTTTTGTTCTATGAAATAAGTCAAGCAAGGAGCATGTTGTCACCCGGATGACAGGAAAAGCGACCTGAAAGTAACGAATAGCTTATGCGGAAATTTTGTCCATATTCTTCTTTTATTGCTCAATAAAAAGCAGCAAAACTAACTTACCGATAAGCTATTCATTACTTGTAATGCAATTGTTAAACCAGACTGTAGACAAGTGGTTTGTGATAAAAATGTTTATCTAATCAATGAAGATATTCGAAATCATTCACTACTACCAGGAATTAAATGTATTTGTATATAGTTATTGTTGTGGGTGATAATTAAACCAATGATAATTAAAATGTAATATTAACGAAAATCTTTAATTATTATCATTTAGGTAAACTTACCACATATTACCCTGACATAGGTACGTATAATGTTGGGACTTGGGCATTTATTTTACCTACTAGATTTTGCTCGCGACTTTGTTCGCTTATCGAGCAGAAACTGTAGCTTTTCCGCGATGAAAACTATTAGGGCCAACGCTAAAAAACGGGCGGATGCGGGCGCGGGCGCACGCGTCGGAAGACCGCCGCGGGCCACGAATCCGCAAGCGGGCAGCCGTCGCGTGCGCCCATCTCGTTTAGCGCTGCTAGTATAATTTTTATCTCGAGCGTGTACAGTTGTGTCGAGTAGATTATTTACTAATTTATTATATTCTTTTAAAATAAAGTTTACAATTTTGTAATATTAAGTTACAAAATTGTAAACTTTATTTTAAAAGAATAATTTTTCTCTCACTTTTTTGGTAAAAAGTGGAACCCGTGCGAGTTTCTTACGCCGGTTCTTCTCGCCGGGGTAGTTCCCGAACCGGTGGTAGGCATCAGGTAGACATTCTGAAAAAATTTGATTCAAATTTACTCAGAAATAAAACATTTTTTTTTTTGGCAAAAAGACGTCAACGGAAACAACGTCACCTGCGAAAAGCGTGCGCCCGCGCCGTGTGCTCGCCGTCCGTCGCGCGTGTGACAGTCCGTCGCCCGCGTCCGCGCTCCGTCTCACGCGCCTGCACTGCCCATACTATTTTTCATTATACACACGTGAGTATGCGCCGTTTGAGTTTTAGCGTTGGCCCTTATTTTTCCTTCCCGGGACTCAAGTATCGTAATACCAAATGTCATCCTAATCAGTTTAGTGTAGTTTGGCTTGAAAAGGTAACAAACATTCCTATATTCACATTTATCAGGAGGTATAATGATATAATCCTCTTCCCCCCGGACCGCCTTAAAGTGCAGTTGTGTCTAAAATTCATGCCAGTTTATTTATTTTCTAATTAAATACAAAACTAAATCAAAAATCCAAGTCAGAAAAATAGGAGTGCAGAAATAGTGAGGAGGCCGGCTAAACCGTGAGTCAAGACTCTCCTGATACTGCTGAGCGCCTGGTACGTAGCACGCACCCCTCTACCAAAACTCCCTTGACGTCAACATCTAAGCTGCGCTTCTGTGGCTGCGCGTGCGCATACTCCTGCCTATCAGAGCGATCGATACTCCGCCATCTTAATACCTGAAACACCACCCACCTGTATAAGCTCCACCCCCTATCTATGATAGGGTGACGTCTAGGATTAAAGGCGTAACTTGCTAGAGGCCATATTTAAATTTTGTATTGCTCCTTTATACTCATAATATCCTGGTGTAAATGGATAACATGGATAAATCGTTATCGGACTCCGAGTTCGAAATGTCGCAACAAAAAACTCCACCGAATTTAATAACTACCCGCACCGGAAAAAGAAGACGAGAAGATGATCAGAGCTCAGATTTTAGTGCTTTAAGAGATGAAATGAAAAACATGTTTACAACTTTTATGAGAACGCAAAATGTTGAATTCCAGAAATACTCAAACCTTTTACAAGAAATTAAGAAATCCAATCAAAATATCGAAAATTCTATATCTTTTTTGATATCTCAAAACAAGGAATTGCAGGAAAAAGTCACAAAGCTGGAGGCACAAGTTAAGGAGGACAAAAAATACATTGTTGTGTTAGAAGACAAAATAGAAGACCTGCAGAAAGATAGACGTAAAAGTAATTTAGAAATAAAAAATGTCCCTAAGAAATCCGATGAAACGAAAGAGGACCTTATTGACATGGTAATAAGTCTCTCCAAAACTATTCATTGTGAAATGGGAAAATCCGATATCAAGGATATTTATAGAGTGCGTGGAAAAAGAGAGGATGTTAAAAATACGCCAATAATTATTGAAACCTCCTCAACAATATTAAAAAATGATTTCATAAGAATGTGTAAAACATTTAACATAAAAAATAAATCGAAATTATGTGCGAGACACTTGGGTCACCGCTTCTCAGAGGATACGCCCATTTATGTATCAGAGCAACTAACTGCTAAAGCCGCCAGACTATTCTTTTTGGCTAGAGATCTGGTCAAGTCACACTCTTATAAATACTGCTGGACAGCTTACGGAAAGGTCTACGTCCGCAAGGAAGAAAACTCAAAAATTATTTTAGTTACCAGCGAAGCTCAAATTCACCAGCTTGTCACGGCTTGACTAGCCCTTATCCTATCAATTTATTGCTTAGTTATTTATAAATTAGCCTGTAATTTTTGTGTGATTATATTTTTAAGTTATTTTTGTGCTCGCATGCCAAACACATACACTTACATTTACGTACATACTAGCCTTTATAAATTAAAATACTTAGACATACAAGAAACTAAAATACTATCACGCTTGATTAAAAATGTATATAAAAAAGGGAAAAAACTATTAAATACACTAAATATTATAAAAGGTATATTTAAAAATATATATTTTCACTACGGGACAGACGATTCGCTATTCAAAAGAAAACCACAAAATCTTACTCAGCATTATTACAACACTCAAATTGGCTATAATAAATATAAATTAATTATATAATATATACATTTATTTTTATTTACTTATTTAAAATACATTATAATAATTTATATTAATGGATAACACATACACAAGAATAAAAGAAATAGATTACCTTCAAATTAGTAAACGCTTTCAATGTGATATACAAGATATATCTAAACACATAAATATTACAAATGATCGTGGACTTACAGTAATCTCTCAAAACATAAGGAGTATTTATAGCAATCTTAACGATTTTTCAACTACGCATTCGCTTTTAAATTTTGAAGTAGACGTTTTAACTACTGAATGTAGAATCAGGTGGGATAGACCACTACCAATACTACAAAACTACGTATCCATAGGAACGAAATATAATTTAAACCAAAACGATGGTGTAGTGGTCTACGTTAAGCGTAATCTGAAAGCAAATTTGACTGAAGTTAGATTAGAACAAGCAACTTGTATCCAGATAGACCTTCAAGATCAAATTATATTAAGTATTTACCGATCTCCGTCAAATAGTAATGCTGCTAAATTTATTGATTCTTTAAGTGCTTACTTAGACTCCTTAAAATCACACCACAATATATTTATAACAGGTGACATAAATATTAATTTAATCAGCAAACCGACGGAAAGTTCCTATGAAAATACAAACAGGATCAACTATCTGAATATGTTGTCTACCCATGGATTTCTCCCAGGTCACTCTTTCCCAACTAGACTTGATAACTGTCTAGATCATGTTATGATTAAACAAAACCATAGTAAGTATATTCCATATGTAGGTATTTTAAATACTTCAATAACCGATCACTATACAGTATTTATAAACATAGGTAAAATAAAACGACTAAATAACAATAGAACTATTGAAACTATAGATTATAATATAGCAATGGCTTCTCTTATGGAATGCAATATCTCTGAACTATTGACTAGCGAAAACCCCGAATATATTATAGAAAAATTAACAAATTACCTCATTGAATCACTTAACAGTGGCAAGATTTTGAAAAGTCAACCAAGATCTAAAATAATTCTTAAACCCTGGATTACACCTGGCATTTTAAGATGTATCCAAAACAGAAATAAAATGCAATATAAACTACGACAGGACCCTAATAATGAAATTATGAAAATAACCTATAAACGTTATAGGAACTTTTGTAACAACCTTATAAATAAATTAAAACATAAATACGATAGAGAACAAATAGACAAATCAGCTAAAAATACTAAAAAACTATGGAAAAATATTAAAAATATTACAAATTTAAACACTAATAAAATACCAAATACAGAACTATTACATATAAAAGAAACCCCTAAAGAATCCGTAGAGCATATAAATAAATTTTTTGCTAGCGTTGGAAAAAACCTAGCTAACAATATTCAGAGCGTAAATACAAACCTATATACAGAAAGACGTCAAGCTGTGTCGGAATCAAATATAATGTCATCTTTTGTACTGTTAGATACTGATCTCCAAGAAGTAGACAGCGTCCTTAGTAGTCTAAAGTCTGATAGCGCACCTGGGTGGGATGGCATACCCACTCGTTTCCTTAAATTAACGAGAAATTTTGTAGTACCTGTAATAACCCATTTGACAAATCTCTGTTTCAAACAAAGCATATTTCCAACATATTTAAAAAAATCTTTAATCACCCCTGTACACAAATCCGGTGACAAAACAGATATAAATAATTATAGACCTATCTCAGTACTACCGGCAATATCTAAAATTATCGAAAAACTCATTAATAAAAGACTACGTAACTACCTGGAAACTTTTGGCATTCTTTCGGACTCACAGTTTGGTTTTAGGTGCAATAAGTCCACTGAAGATGCAGTTCAGGCTCTGACAAAAGATATTACGCAACAACTAGATATAGGTAACAAATGCTTGACTGTTTTCCTTGACTTAAAAAAAGCCTTCGACACTGTATCAATACCTAAACTCATACGTAAACTAGAAACTATAGGTGTCAGAGGCACACCTTTAAGATTGCTTGTAAACTAGGTACTTAGAGGGAAGGAAACAGCAAGTAAAAATTGAAAACCATACAAGTGACGACACTATAGTCGATTTTGGAGTTCCCCAGGGCAGTGTTCTTGGCCCTACCCTCTTCCTTTTATATATAAATTCACTGACAAATATAAGTTTAAAAAATGGACGAGTGGTATCCTATGCAGACGATACTGCAATTACCTTCACAGGCAGGACATGGGAATCAGTTTTTCGAAGCGCTGAAGATGGCCTTATAGTAGTTTCGCAGTGGTTGGCTAGCAACCTCCTAACTCTTAATGTTACCAAGACCTATTATATCTGTTTCTCTATAAATAATAAAACGCAACCTAAAAGTAACCATAACTTAAAAATTCACCAGTGCCAAACAAATAAGAATAAGAATAAGAAAAGTTTATTTTGTACATCACACAACACAACATTTACAAAGGACGAGAAAACCAGGACACAGTACAGTACTTAATTTACATTTTATTGTGTGATCTCACAAAAATGGACCCCAGCTCAGCATATAAGCAGCAAGTTGCTGCACTGATTTTCTGCTGGGACCAATGAGTGACCTCACAATAATAAAGTGTGGACAATATCATTAGGAACTAATAACATATTTAATATTAAATTAAAAATACTTAAATACTAAATAAATTAATAAAGAAAATAAGTGCTACAAGATAAAAATTATTATAACATGACGTGCCTAACATTAACTTAAATAACACTTCAACAAACTGTTCATGTAGTGAAATAAATAAAGTAATATCAACTAGGTATCTTGGAGTATATTTAGACCAAAATCTAAATTGGCACCGCCAAATTGATTATACTAGCGATAGGATTAGAAAAATGATATGGGTTTTCAGGAAACTTAGATGCGTAGCTTCAAATAAAACAATCAAACAAGTGTACATTGCTCTAGTACAATCTTTAATAAACTACTGTGTCACGATTTGGGGTGGTGCAGCAAAAACAAGATTCCTAGAAGTTGAAAGAAGCCAGCGATGTCTAATAAAAGTCATGTACTGCAAGCCTTTCCGCTACCCAACTGACGACCTCTATAAATCTTACCAACTATTATCAGTCAGGAAACTTTACATTTTAAATAGTACCCTAAGACTCCATAAAACATTGCCGTATAAATCTAATGATAATATTAAAAAAAGGAGACCAGAAAAAGCGGCTATACCACCAAAAGTTCGCACACAATTCGCTCAAAGGCAGTATTATTCACAGTCTGTCCACATATACAATAAACTAGATAAACATCTTAAAATTTACCCACTAAATCTAAATAAATGTAAAAATGTAATCTTACATTGGCTATTATGTCTGTCGTACGCGGAGACAGAATCAATATTGCAGTATATCACCTAAATATTCAAATTTTCACTTACCTTTTTTCTCCCCTTTAAAATTATAAAAATATCTGTTCTAAACATTCAAATTTTTACTTACCTTTTTTTCTCCCCTTTAAAATTATAAAAATATCTGTTCTAATCACACACATACGCAATATACACACTTACACACATACACACACTCACACACATAAAATATTTTATACATACACTGGCATGTAGTTTCCTAGATGTTAGTTTTATAAACAAAAATTGTAAACAAAATTTTAAGTTACTTACCGTTATATTTTATAGTTAAATGTTGTTATGTATGCTATAGTTTATGGAAGAGCGGGGCTGCCTAATACAAGTAAAATACTTACCAGGTGGTCCCAATCTCTGCTTTATTTGTTAAGTTGAAACTGTAAATTGTAAAAATAAATATTTTTGATTTTTTTTGATATAATACTATGTGTGATAGACTTTATCCAGAAATTATTATAATTTATGGTCGCCTTCATTAAGTCTTATGGCCGCACTCAAGATAAATTTAATGATGATTAAACTTTTGAATCTTATTTAATGAAGAGTTGACAAAAAATGTATGGTTAAGTAATATTAATACTCGTCTCTGAATGCGGCAGTTTTAATAGTAATTAGTAATTCAGTTGTAGGCACTCGTGGGTAAATAAAACAACAAATCATTTTTATATAATATAAAACGTGTATATTGAGCTTAAGACCTGTAGAACGCCTTTAATGAGATCAAATACAACACAAACGATATGTCGGCCTAGCCATACAACACTTATTATTTGTTCATTATTATACCAAAATACAGAAAACACATGACAATACATTAATACTCGACTGCCACTGACGTATGTTGCTACAAACGATAGAACTGCACAGTTTAGTCTATCCAAACCAGTAGACAATGTCTTCTGTAACTTAGAGCCAGACCACACGGCGCGTTGTGTCGACGCAGCGCTGCCGTTGCGTTGTTTTACATAACCAAGGTGCTCACACGGCGCGCTGCGTCGTCGCAACGCACACTAACGGTCAGCAGCCCCCGAGACGAAGCGGGAGGGGGTGTTGACGTTAAAGGTCACAGCACATATCAACTCGGAAAGGGATCGGCACCGTATCGCCTCGAGCCGTTCAATATTGTTTGTATGAAACTCCCTACTGCAAAGCACACTAAGCGGAACCGTAACGTAATCGCCTCGCCTCGGAAGGGGACAGCGGTCGGCGAGCCGTAAGCGAGGCGTCGCCTAGCCGTAGCCGAGTTGACGTACAGGCGCTACTGATACGCCTTGTTATTACGTGCATACGTTAGGTTGACGCCTGGTTGACGGCGAGGCGAAGGCGATACGGCGACGATCCCTTTCCGAGTTGATACCATACCATGTGTGCTGTGAGTTGTGACCATAAGACTGCTTCGTAATAAGTAATAACGCTGCGATGACGCAGCGCCCGCGTGGCCGGCTATGCGTCAAACGGCAGCACTGCGTCGACGCAACGCGCCGTATGGACTGGCTCTTAACTGTGCAATTTTATATAAACTGTGTAGTAATCAAATCCATGATCATCTTAAAAATCAACAAATCAGTAATATTCAATTTCCATTTGCGAAAAACCCACAATCCTATTTTGACAGTCTGTTAAGAACTTAGCCAGTCATAATGACACAATCACATGACAAATGCAATACCGGACTAGCAAATAAATATACTTAATCCTCATTATATTTAGCAGTATATTTTACGTCAGTGCTGCAGTAGTTTAGTTTCCAACTTGTAAAATAATGACTATGATTAATGACTTTCAAAACTATCCCTATTTATGCTAAAACCATGAAATTTGACAGTATGTGTGCAATTCAAGTGTCATTTTCCAATATGGTAATTCTAATTTTGCCACGCGCCAAAGCAAACTTCCCCACTCACCATTAATCATAGTCACAATTTTTATAACATCAACAAGAAACATAGGCAAAGTTCACAAGCTGAAGATGTTCAGAAAGAGGTCTTACGTGCACAGTATAAAAATACCTTAACATTCTTTAATATACAATAGAAAGTCGCCCTTACGCGGCGACTGAAATTTAGAATAACCACTTAATAGTAAAATTGCGGACGTTCCCGCTACCAAAATCCTCAGACACAGTTTCGAAATGGTCACCCTATCTAAATTTTATTATGCGTTTCTGATAGGAATATGGACAATTTCAATTTAGGTGACGTAATTTTACAAGTTTTATAAGTGACAATGCTCTATTATATAATTCTAAAATTATAAGTTACTTAAAAGTTTTTTTAAGTTTTACACATTAATAATGGAACCACAATAACTGTCCCCATCAATACTAATCAGAAGAAAGTATAAGGAAATATAGGTAAGCCACCTAACACATTTAAAACTTTTAAATTATTGTTTTTAAAAGGTGCACTATATTATAATATGTATGTACATATTATAATATAGTGCACCTTTTAAAAACAATAATTTAAAAGTTTTAAAACTATAATAAATAATTGATATTATGCAGGACAGGTTTTTGATCACAATATAACATCTTACATACAATTTTTTTTTTCATTCATTCATTCATTCTTCGAATCTTTCATTCATTCTTCGAATCTTTGATATCACACAGAACTAATGACCTACCATATAATAATTCAGTATACTGATATAAATACCACAAGCTAAGAACTTTTAGGACATTTAATTAAATTTCCTATTGGAAACGCACAATTGACATATGACACAAGTTTATGTCTATATATTATCAACAATTTTATAAGTATCATATCATATTGTATATGTAGAAAAATAACTCTTAAACAGATATCCCCTGCCTCCATATTAAAGATATAAACACTTATAATTTCTTAATAAATGTAGATAACAATTTTATACATATATATGTTCAGATATAATGAACCAGTTATTGAAATGTTTATCCGACCACAAAGAATTCATTTGTAAAAAGGTTTGTAACCTCTGCATTAAACAATAATTATATAATACCATATTGAATTTGAATAGCAATCCATTAACATAATCTCTTGACAAAACTCTTAAAAAAAGGGCTTTTTCAACATTTTCGAGAAACAGACGCGCCGCATAATTTCATAATAACGTACGTACGCGTAATTTCGAGCCAAAAATTTTTGCCGTGCCATGGCAATGAAAATTGACGCCATTTTTTCCCAACTGGCGCGTTTCGTATACCATTTCTATTCCATCATTTTCTTTACAAAAGGACTTTCTTCTCAATGGAATTCATATCGCATTTAACAATCACGTCATCATTCCTCCCACTCAACAATTTCTTGGCCCGCGTCAAGTCATCCAATAAATTCTTACCTTTCTCAGTACGCATCAACTGCCTCTTCGGCAGGAGATTCCTCGACAAATACGCAATCAGCTTCTGCCAGTCCTTTAGGAGGAAGAATACCTTATCATGCTTAGTTTCAACCGGTATCGGTCCGTTCGAATGTTCGAAGAATACGTTCATGACATCTTTTGGACATTTAGACACTTTGTTGCCTTTCAACAGGGAAAGCAGCATCACATCCACATCCTTATGTGCCAGAATCGGTTTGTCGTATATGTTGTTGTACAGATTTGTGTTTTCCATGGGCCCGACGATGTAGATGACGTGGGAGGCCAGATTGAAAGCCTCCTGGGCCCAAATGAAGGGGTCTCCATGAGCCGTGTTTGATATGTCACCATCATACATAACCTCGAAGCCATATTCTGATCGTAGGTACGTCACAAATGAGGCGACACATTCCGCGTGAAGACGATTTGCTGGTGAGTAAACGACCAATACCTTCGTGGGCGGTGGAATCTCTGTAATCAATTAATTTTATGTTAAGTTAACATTTTTCATTTTTATTGTCTCTATTTTGTTGGTAAACTTTTAATTTTTCGCAATCAAAGTATATTCCTATTGCTTTTACATAACAATCCAAAAGTTAATTGTAACTTGTAACCCATATTTATATACGAAAAGTGTTTTCGACTTCAAATTACGTGACTGTGAGCAAAATAAGCATGTTTTAGACTGATCTACCTCCTTTTTTACAGTAGTGAAGCGTCGATTATCTGAACGTCGACTAACTGAACAACCAGTTAGCCAAACACGTCGTTCGTCTAGTATAACAATATTCTACTATAAATGAGTTAAAAGTCTTCAATTTAAAAGTAAAGTGACATCTTACCTTGGGCATATTCTTTACACCAGTATCGCCTTATTACACGCAACACGATGTAGTAAGCAAACAGAGTAGCTACGATCAAAGCTGTGATGCTGGCTATGCAGATGTTAAATGACTCATGGACTTCTCTGCCTGGAAAACAAGATATGTAAAATAAATAAAGCCAAGTCCGTTGCGCAAAAATCGCGCAGGAACCACTCATTTTTCCGGGAAAAAAGTGTCCTATGTCCTTTCTCAGGACTCAAAGTATCTCCATATTTCAGCAAAGTCAGTTTGTACAAAGAGGTAATAGACAGACACACTTTTGCATGTATTTATTTCGCTGTATGGATAAATAAGCTGCAGTTTATGTGTTTTACGATTTTATTTCAGATTTTTATTGATCATAATCTAAACAAATACTTATAAGTGAATAGAGATATATAAACAAAACATTTATGTGTATAGCAAAACCAATATGTCTTTTTGAAATCTTTGCTTTTTTACATCATATATTTTAGTAGAATTGATAATAATCAATGGATATGGAGATGATGTAAGAGCCAAGAGCTTACTAGCGTTCTCAAAAAATAAACTTACTTATTTTGATCTTCGGACTTTTGACAGTCTTACAGTCAACTTTCCTGAATTTGCACAAGTCATGCATAGGCTGTACATTGAAGTAGTATGCCCCGGGGTCCTTCAACATACTATAGTCATATGTGACTTCACTTGTCCTGTTCTTCACCTTGACATTAGCTACTTTTACAAGTTCCGACTTAGCAGTTCCGTTTTCATTCTCCCACATAACTTCTATTTTATATTCGGGTATGTGAAGTTGGAAGGGTGGTGGGACAATGTGTAATCTCATTGTACTCGTGAAGATCTCGATGTAAACAAATGGTTTCCAATCTACTTCTGTGATTGTAGGACCTGTATGAAAAATAATATTGTTGTCAGCAAATGTCTAATTGAAATACAGCTTTGGTAGAGCTATATACGAGCTAGGGGCTCGGTACCTTTTCTGTTTTTTTTAAATAAAATTAGGGGGCAAATGGATCACCTAGTAAGGCAACTACCATTGGCTTATTACTTGCAAAATGAGAAGAGTGACAGGTGCATTGCCATTTGCCGGCCTTATGTTTTATAATAATACTAGCTGTTGCCCGCGACTTCGTCCGCGTGGACTTCAGTTTATAGCGCGCGATGACAACAAAATTGGTGTCAAAAGCTTTTTTAAAAAAACCCTGGTACCTCTCAAATCAAAACAGCTGTGCAGTGTGCACATAATATTTAATTTTTTTTAAATTAAACTTTATATTTTATGCCAAATTTTAAAGCTTATTTTAGCCCCCCAATTACACAACTTTACCCATAAACTATTTATCATTGATAGGTTTAAGGTTACATCACTACATAGATAAAGTACTGAATTATTTAGTAACGTAAAAAAGAAATAAGTAATAACAATCGAAAAAAATCGAAACTCGAACGTAAGATGATACCTCCTCTTATAGAAACAAATATGAGCAAGCATCAGCGCGATGTAGGAGACGCACGGCGCCATCTATTATGAATTTTTGGAACTAACTTAATTTGAACGCATTTACGCATTTTCACCCCCTTACAACCCTTTTTTTCAGTAAAAAAAAAGTAGCTTATGTCCTTTCTCAAGCTTTAGACTATCTGTATACAAAATTTCATTACAATCGGTTCGGTAGTTTTGGCGTGAAAGCGAGACAGACAGACAGAGATACTTTCGCATTTATAATATTATAGTATAGATTAGTTTGAAGTATGATAATGATACTCTTAATAATCAAACTTTACAAATTCAAATTCAAGACGTGAGTGGAAGAATAAGGTAAGTACTAAGTCACATGAAAAAACTTACCGATTTTTGGCTTAAATGGAGAAATGGAAAAAATATTTGAAATAGAAAAACTATGGATTATATGTGTAGCCAGAATTAGCTAGGTTATGAAGTAGACAACTTACAAGTTTTATTAAAATAATTAGGGAAAAATGAGTTATTGTCCGTATGTTACGAAATGTTACTTGTTCGATTCTTCCACTCACATCTTCAATTATTTAAGGACAAAGGTTCCTTGAATTTGTAAATTAAGAGTTATGTTTAATAGCTATAGGCTACTTTTCTTTTTTTTATTTCTAGTAGAACTTGGTCTAGGAAACCGTATTTCACACTTATCATCAAATAAAAGATTATGATTGATAAATAAAGTCGATTTGAAAATATGATTTTATGAGAATAGGATTTGTACTGACGAAAACGCTTTTGCAGTACTTCCGAATTGGATGTGACGTCATCACACTCGTAATTTAATATCTTTTATTTATCACTCTCGTTATATTATGTAAGTTAATTTGTACATAAATAATAAGAATAACATAACAACATAAATTAAAATATATTTTCTTGCATAATTCAAATAAAACATCAGTTTTATATATTATCTCCATTTATTGTAGACGGGAAATGAAATGGCCAAAACTTTTCAACATTACAAATGATTTCTAATTTCTTATTTAATTCTTTTATAATTTTTGGGCCCTTTTAGACACGTACACTTAGCACATAAAAAAATGTTCAATAAAGTGAGCTTAAAATACAAAACGTATGACGTCACACTATGGCGGCAGTGTTTTCGGCGCCATTTATAAGGCATATTTTTCAATCAACATTTTTATGGGTTTCTACTGTGTAAAATATTAAAATATTAGTTTTTGTTGTAAAAATGAATGAATATGAAGCGATTAGCATGAAGAAAAAAATTAGGTCAAGTAGCTTATTGATAGATCAATCAAATATTATATTTTTTAGAGATAAATGACACTATCTCTTTAAGAGAAATTAAAAGGTCTGCTTATTAATTTCTCAAATAAAACATATTTCTGAAAGCAGGAATATGATAATCATACATTTACAATTTATTCTTGAGTCATTGAGGAAACAGAAATACTCACTTAACATATCAGCAGAGGGCATGTTGAAATAATAGCGTCCCCTGTTGACAACACCATCATTTGTCGCTTCAAAGTCGAGGATATGGCTCTGCCCAATATTGTTGCCTTCAGTGAGAGCCCAGTAGCAGTCGTAATAAAGCACTGATTGGTCATTGAATGTTACATCATTTGATAGTATGATGTTCCGACAGTAGCTTACAATTGCTGTGCTTTTATACTTTTGGAATCTGAACTTCATAGCTGCAATAAATTTATTTTATAAAAGGATCAATAATTTTAGTTTATACAATACTTGAATTTGAAATGAGTTTAAACTTTCATTCTACTACATCAAAATTATTTTCTCAAATAATATAATATAAGGAGCTGGCGAACAAAACCGGATTAGTCCACGATAAAAAAATTTACACAGTGGTTAAAAAACTAGTATCAACTACTACTACTACTGAACTAATCCGGTTTTGTTTGAAAATGTACTTTTTAAAGCCTTCTTAATTACTTTTCCTTATGGTTCAGTTTTCCTTATGAAACAAAAGAACAACACTTACTTTTCCACTTTATATTGCTGAAAGTGATGTTCAGTACAGCGTGGTTTAGCGAATATTTGACTGTAGAGTTATCAAAATCCACCGGGAGTAGGTATGGTCGTAGGCTGACTCCACCAATGTGCGCGTTCGAAGATATGGGCCCGAAATTATCGGTGCAGTGTGCACTGTCCGGCGGTATAACTTCAACCTTGCAGGAACCATCGTGAATGTAGTCCTCTCCTAGTATCTAAAAAAGTTTTCCCCATGTACTGTATTCTCCATAATATTGCATTCAAGGTTACTATTAGACATTAGTCGATAAATCAATAATTACATTTTGTCATGCTCTCGTCGAATCTAGAACTTATTAAACCGTACCTGTGTTGTACAACTACGGGAGACTGTCGTACTGTTTTCACATATCTGATTATGTTGTCCCACAACGCAATTGACTATAAAAACTAATATGAAACGAAACAAAATTGGCTTCATCTTCTCTCACAAATTAATTAGCAAATAATAATAAAATGATTGTTTCTCATAATAGGAGACGTTCACTATTACCAACTGAGTTGTTAAAAATAATCAATAAGATGTAGAACTACAAAACTGAACATATTTCTTGTAATATCAATATCACTTCACAAATCACAAATAACAACAATATGGAGTCTATTTGTGAATTGTGTCAAAACTCCAATGAATAAGAAAACAGATGGAAGCGACATAACTACAAAAAAGTGTGGCCGGCGCCATATTGCCAAGAACTAAACATGGCAGTCTATAGTGATGGGACACTCGGTTGATATTTGTCGAGGATATCGATAATCATTTTTGCCTATTTTGTCTCTATGTATTATAGTACAGACAAAATAGGCAAATATGTTTTTTTTTTTTTATATAGGAGCCTCCTTAATTTTAATAAAACTATTTAATTTATTTTAAGTTTATTAATTATTATTTAAGTTGCCCTTATTGATATCGGGCAAAAATTACAAAAAAATCGGACAAATACTAGTTGTACTTGCGCACGAAGTGTCTACAGTTTATTTTAATTTTACCATAAATTATTATTATTATTACTATTAAAGTATGTATAAAACTGAGTATTTTGTGAACATTTCAAGTGCCTATTTTTTTCGCGATATATCGAGGACCAATATTGATATTTTTTCAAATATCGATGTGTCGATATATCGATATTTTTTCAATTTCGACATCCCTATAATACGACACTTTGACAGTTTATGTACCTCGGAAAACCGGAACATAAAATGGCGGACCGGCCACAGTATTTTGATTTGGTAGAGACCATTATGCCGAGTCCACATAAAAAAGTCAATGCAAAACTCCAACAAAACTCAAAAGTCAAAAACACTTTATGTTGTTTTTTTTTAAATTTCTGATGACATGACAGATCTAAGTCAATTTGCCACATAGTGCTTGTCTTTTCACAAAAACTATTTTAGGCGCATAGCAAACGGTTATAGAAAAGATCCTATACTTCTATAGTCTATATACGGTACTTTATAATGACTTTATATTCCTATCTTTATATTCCTCCTTATCCTTATCCATATTTTTATCCTTAAAACTTATATTTACTTATTATAAATTGCTTATTGTAAATGCGAAACTGTAGTACCCAATGATATTCTACTTATACAGATATGTTACGTCCATACTATTTTCCGGCATAAATCTCTTCCGAACAATTTTTAAATTCAAAATTGCAAACATTGACAAATTTGACAGATAAGTGAAACAAAAGATACGAAAAACCATTTACATAAAAGAGACAGTTCTATTTTTAAACGTCGAATCGTATTGCTGTCGCTTTCTTCGCCTGAGCTATGATGAAAATTAGATTTTTTCCAGATTTTTCGAAAAAATAATTGAAAATGTAAATAATCGAGGTATTTATTGCAATCAAGACATGTGGTAAGAGATTTCATGTGTTTTGTTTACTTTCGAGTCTTAATTGGTACATTTCCGATACACGCACGACGTCATTTTCAATTTATTTAGGTAAGACAAGACGCAGCACGTTCGTGACTGCGCTCGATGTAGACTAAACAGACGGCCCAATTGGGCCGTATTTGAATCTTCACAACGCGCGCGATAGTAACATATCTGCTTTGAGTTTTTCATCATTGGTAGATAGTACCTATCTGTTGGTCTGTCTGTATGTTACCTCTTCACGCGGAATGCGGCGTGCGGCGTGCCGCGTCACGCGTGAAGAGGTAACACACAGACACCACGCCGTACGCTCAAGCCTCTAAACCGATTTTGCTGGGTATAGAGATACTTTGAGTCCCGGGAAAGGACATAGGATACTTCCAATGTACGGTTCCTGCGTGATAAACGAATATTGATTATTGCCGCAACGGAGTTGCGGGCGTCCGTCATCTAGAAGATAGAACAAAATTAAACCGTAGGGCGTAGGCTGTAGAGTGTAGGCACTAGGCAGCTATTTGTTATACAAAGTGTCAGAGGAAAAAATGAATATTATTGCTGCTTATTAAAGTGCGACAAGGCTTTAATATGTCGGCTGTACAGTGTACAGTGTACACTCTCGTCGAGAGCTCTCGGGCGAGAGTCTCGCACGAGAGCCCATTGCCCGAGTGCGAATTGCGATTGTACATTCTCGCTTAGTTCAATGATTCAATCACAGTTGTGAACTCAGAGAAGATGGACGAAAAGTCGAAAAAACTTCACTTGCAGCTGCCGTAGCTCTCTGTATGCTACGATTTGGTCTTGGATTATTATTATTGTCAGACCTAGTATCTTTCTCACAGCAGATATTTTTAAAGTGCTCCTAAATTGAAGATATATTTTGGTTTAGTATGATCGAGAGTCGAGAGAGAGAGTTTGTCGTGTGCGGCGTATTTAAAACAAAAAAAATCTTTTGACATTAGTAATTTGACAGTAAATTGACACTTGACAGAAGTGTTGTAATGTCATTAATTGTCAATGCTAAATTTATTTTCTCTCACAGAATTTTATAAACACTATCAATATTCCTCGCCCTATCAATTTTAAATCAATTTTATGTTATGTAAATACCTCTTTCATTGATATTCTGTGTACATATATTCATTCTAACAATATAAAATTGTGATGTTTTACTAACCTATTTAAGTTTGTGTTTGTTTTAGATATATTCAACAGAATTTAAGGTATTATTAGACACTGTACCTTGTTTCTTCACCAGACCTGCAATATAGAGCAAAGTCTACCCAAAATCACTCTGACATTGGCAACTCACTGAGGCCGCCATTAAAAAAAAGAAGAAGAAGAAGAAACATAAAACATAAAAAATACGTAGTGATTATATTCCAAATATATACTAGTAATCTGTGTTATATTCTCTTTGATAAAAAATACAAAATAACAGAAAGTACCTACCGTACCACTAATGACAACCCAAAAATGTGTTAAAATCAGTTTTGATTCAAAAATATCATAAAATAATAAATGTGTGAAACAAGCAATCTACGAAAAGTTATTGGCTTATCAATATTCACCTTTGTATAGTAACAATAACATAAGTTTATATTTCTTAGTTCTTACATGTTACATGCAATAATATATTATGACAGCATCTATGAATTAGAAAACTACAGCGAACTTTTGAACCGCAAGCATATCAAAAGTCATACGGTATACAAATCTAAAGTGAGTAATATCATATTTGTATTTTAGTGATACTATTGTTATCAGTTATTTCCTTCCTGTGTTATAAGTCTGTACCGATAGTCCTATCTATTCAACACATAACATGACTATAAAAAACTAATTGAAATCATTTCAAAATGTAATATTCATTTTCTTATCAGAAATGTCTTACAACTATCCAATATCCTATTTAAATTATGAAACAACAACACATTTCTTGGTTATGATTATTTTATTTATCTATGTATATATAAATGGGTTTCCAATTGTATTACTAACTCGATAATGGTTGAACCGATTCTGCTAATTTTAGTCTTAAAATAATCCTTGAAGTCCAGCCTGCCTAGGATACACCAACGAGATACTCACACTCGAGATAATTAAAAACTACTCGTCTTATGTCAAAATCTCGACATTATCTCGACATTATCTCGACAAAACTCTACAAAAATGTGCTATTTCGATGATAGATCTACGCGAGAACAAATGTTTGTCATGCTAGGGTCAATAGAGATGAAAATACAAACCATCAAACATCGAGAAAACATGTAGAGTGAGATATCTTGTTGGCGTATGCTAGGCAGGCAGGGAAGGTTTTTAAGAGACACGAAGTTCACTGGGACAGCTAGATAAGTAATAAAGACAGGTACACAGTAATACAGATTACTATGCAGTGCAGTCTTTGTCTATAATATTATGTAACTTTTCCAATATACTACTTACTAGTCATAGACAAGCAAACTTTTGCAGTTATTCACTGCTTAAGTATTTTTTTAGTAAATAGGATACTGTATAGTTAATAGTCTAGTCCAGTCTAGAATTAAAAAGAGACTATGAAACTTATTTATGATGAATAGTGGTGGGTTGCACCAGAGGCATGGTTATTGTTACAGTTATGGTCAAAGTTATGGTTATAGTTAAGGCTAACTTTAACTTTGACCACAGAATTTGATAGATGAGAGCTGGTCCGACAAGGCTTTAAATCAACTTTAAATGGATGTGGGCGGGGGCGCTGCTGGTAAAGAACTGTCAAAAATGGCGTTTTTGTATGATGACAGCATTAGTTCCTTTTTTCGCCACATTCATTTAAAGCCTTGTCGAGCTCAAGGTTATCGTGAAATATGGTGTCCTTTATTGACTTTAACCAAAGATTTTGGTCCCATTCATCATTGGTCATTTTGCACTGTAGTTAATGTTATAGTTAATAAGTACCTAGTTAATAAGATCTTTATATCAACCACATTCTGGCAATAAAGACATTTGAATTTGAATTTTGATTAATTGAAGTTAAAGTAAGTTGGTGCAACCCACCCTAAGTCAAAACTTATATATAGGTGCACAAATTAATACTCACAAAGTTGCATAGAGTTAATTAATAAACTTTTATGGCTTTTCTTATTAGCCATAAAACGGTGCTGGATAATTGGCCAACCATGACTATCAGAGTTTTGAAACATTTTTTATAAATTTTTAAGACACACTTTCAGAATATGCTTTGTTTTTGTTCTTATTCTTAAAATCACACATTCAAAGTTCTATACATATAAATGAGGTAATCTACATTATCATATGTTTTTGAAAATTATCGTTATTATCATTGTTTTTTTTTCTAGATGTCAATAGGAGTTCGTAAAATGAAATATACTGGCCTCCCAGTACTTTTACCACCCCAGAAGAAAAAGACTACAGCATCGGTAAGGACTTATTAATTTACATAACATTTTAATGAATAATCGTAGCTGAAAGATGGTAAAAAAGTAAATTCTTAGACTTACAGTAACAGAACTATGCCTTACTTTGTAAGGCTGCTGTGTCATATGGTTTTTGTTATTATGTATGTATTAATAGCTATAAACTGAATTCATATTATAACAAGAACCTGCCTCACTTTTCGTTTCACAAAGTTCTGGTTTCCCCTTTTTAATGTTTCTGAGAGCTGATGAAATATGATTTTTGACATAAAAATGATAATAACCTAAAGTGCTCTATATTTTATCATGATCTATCATAAAACTCTGTGATGAGATTTTATGGGTTAAGATAGTTTAACAGAGGATTGAATTTAATGATCATAATAAAAATGTTTTTAGCTGATGATTTCAGATATCTACAGACTTGCAAATAACTTCCTAATTAAAAATGAAATTCATCAAATCTTTAGTTCGAAAACAATAGTAATTTCAAAAAGTACAGTTGCTTGCAAAAGTCTCTACCTCATTAGTCATTAATAATTTAATTTAAGTATCATAAAATGTTTAAAATATTATTTGTAGACCTAGATATAAGTATAAATATTAAATATTTCCCTATATTATATTATGTAAATGTAAATAAAACTAATTTATGCTTTTGTTTAACATCACAACATAATATTTCTATTTTCTCAATGTATTATTAATAACAATAATATTTAACAACAACACCACTGAAAAATAGTTTATGCACAAATAACAAACAATCGATTATAAACAACTCGTCTGGTGGTGGCTCTTATTTTGTATGTGCTCTAGTGACAAAATCTTAATCTACAGGGTGTAACAAAAACAAGTGATAATACTTTAGGGTGTGTACGTGTTCCCTGTAGAGATTTCACTGTGAAAGTAGCAGCGCTGAAAGACCAACATTTTTTTTCACTTTTGTATGGGCAAGGGCCCGAGCGTCACGAGTTTCCCCATACAAAAGTGAAAAAAATTTTTGGTCTTTCAGCGCTGCTACTTTCACAGTGAACTCTCTAAAGGGAACACGTACACACCCTAAATTATTATCACTTGTTTTTGGTACACCCTGTATACTTATTCTAAATAAAAGTTTTTTGTTTAAGTTGAATAGGTTCAAAAGTACTGAGCGGATTTTGGTGGTTTTTGGGATATACATAGAGAAAACGATATAGGATACATTTTACCGCGGGTAAATGGACGATTATCGCAAAAAACTGTTTCTACGCGGGCGGATTCGCGCGCTACTTCTAGTATTGGTATAAATTTACTGTGGTCTTGTAAAAGTGATAACATTGTTCAAGTGCAATAGGAACACCACATGGTTTGATTAGGAAGACGTATCATTAACTCGTTTGACTTTTCTGTAAGTGCGGTGTGCTTTATGCAAAGATAGCGACTTTTGTCTTTAAGTGTACTCAGTAAATATAGCTTTTTATGAACCCTACTACCATAATGATAAGGTCGAAAATCCGTTTCTGTCGGCAGCTGCCATCAATAAATAGACAAGCTCCATATTTAACTTATAAACTCTACAATAAGTGACCTGAATTCGTATCAACTGAATTCATCTATAACTACTCTATAATAATAACTGTTAGGCTTGCATGGCGGCATATTTGGACACGCTTTAAATAATAATGCTAATAATTTGCTAGCATTCGTCATGCCATAGGGCTGGCAAATATTATAATCTAGAATCTAGATGATGTCAAAATTAGTTTATCGCGCGGGAACCGTACTTTTTTCCGGGATAAAAAGTGTCCTATGTCCTTCATGGTATCTCCATGCCAAACAGCAAAATCGATTCAGTGGTTTGGGCGTGAAGAGGTAACAGAGAGACAGACACACTTTCGCATTTATAATATTATTAGTATGGAGTATGGATTGCAGCCGTACTTTTTGGGGCTGTTCATAACTTTCAATACATTCAATTGTCAATAAAATCGGGAAAGCCTAAATACAACACTTACGGCTAAAAATTTTATGTCGATTGTGTCAAAAAATCAAACATTTTCGCCTCTGAATTATACCACTATAGACATTATACTAACAGGCCGGGCTGCTTATCATAATAAATGTTGATAATTAACGGTAGCCCTACGCTACTGTTGGTCATGGGCCATGGCAAAATTAAGCGTATAATTTCCTTAATAAATTAAGCATTTCCAGAAAACATGCACGTGTCGTTACGAATGATCATAATATTTATTTTTAAACTTTTATAATAATTTCAAATGAGTGGAACAACTTGAGTATATTTAGAGTTAGACAGTAAGCAAACGCGTTTGAGTTGACTGTACAAAAGTATTTTCTGTGATAAAAATATTACGAATAAATATCGGTTTGACTGTACACGGCGCAAGCGCAACTTTTCAGCGCTGAAATATTAAACATCGTGGATGCTGTCACTGGAGCACGCGCGTTCGTATATTGTCTCACATGGGCCAGTGTTTTCGTTACTATTCGGCCTGTTTTTTATAGGGCCTGTGTTGTACTTAAACGGACAGAGTTGTAATACGGCCAGTGTAATTAAGCGGCCTGTGTAGTTACTATACGGACTGTGTTATAATCCGGCCTGTGCTGTTTACTGTGGTTACTATACGAACTGTGTTACAATACGGCCTGTGTAATTATACGACCTGCGTTGTGATTACGGCCTGTGTAGCAATTCGGCCTGTGTTGTAATAATTCCGTCTGTGTTGTGACAATACGGCTTGCGTAATTATACGGCCTGTGTTATTATATGGCCCGTGTTACTATACGGCCTGTGCTGTTACTATACAGCCTGTGTTGGGCCATGCAGGAGTCTGTGATGGGCCGGCGGTTTGTGCTAACTCTGGTGATCGGGATCTCTGCGGGCTTTAGTTTCGCCTATCTACTGCTAACTTCGACGATCACGCGAGACGTCGCTTGGTCGAGATACAGGTATGCTAGCATGGGTACTAGCATGATAACAACTTGCTAGCATGCACATCGTTAGCCTGGCCTATGCTAGTATAAGTAACCAACCTCTAATAAGTAGAAAGACTTTACTAGAACTATACCAGCATTGTTAATAGACACATTTTGCATGGCACTCGCTAACTTGTTTACTAGCATACTAGCATAGCATTAGCATGTTTACGTTTAGCATGGTTTTGCATGATCTATCCGTTGCATGTGACCGATTTCTTTGTACCTGCTGCTAATTCTTCTCCTCTTTTGTTTAAGTTTTTTGTTAGAAATTGAAATTGGAATAGTTTATTAAATCAAGTTACATAGACTCATTTGTTAGTAAAGGCTTATAAATTATATTTGTTAGGTACTTTAGTTTTTTGTGATGTTAATAATTGTTAAATATATTGTTATGAACCAAACCATGAAAAATTTGTGGCATGTAGCTAATTTCGTGTTTTCAGTAAAAATACAGAACGTTACTTTCTGATCAATATTGATTCAATTATTAATTTTTAATTGGTAACATCTTGTTTTAACTTTTGTTGTTGGCATAAACTAGGATTTTGAAACTGAATTAAATTTTCAATTAAAAAAAAACACCGCTAACTTGATACTTAGTTCTAAAATATCACGTAAAGGAGTGAGCACACTGAGACGGGCCGTGCCGGGGCTCATCGCAAAAATCCGCCTCCATACAATTTGTATGGAAGCGGAAATCCGCTGCGCCCCGACACAGCGTGCGATACGCGCATCCGCTTCCATACAAATTGTATGGAGGCGGATTTTTGCTATAAGCCCCGGCACGCTGAGCCCCGGCACGGCCTGTCTCAGTGTGCTCACTCCTTAAAGGTGCAACTTGGAAGCCGGCTACATGAAGCGGCAGCAGACGACGTGTCGTCGCGACACTACTGGTTTCTATGTATTTCTATGAATAAGTGTCGCTAGCTAGTAGCTGCGAAGGGTATTTCATAGAAATACATAGAAACCAGTCGTGTCAACACGTCGTCTGCGGTTGCTTCATGTCTGCCAACCGGCACCTTTAGTAGACTTGATGAGATGTTTCATGTCTCATTGGTGATTCTCTCTCATCAAAAGTACATACACGAGAACGAGAGGCGAGATACTGACAAAATTCAGTGTGATTTCGTTCCCCGATATTTTATCTTTTTGGGGAGATTCTACATTCTCAGAGATTAGTTAATATTATTTGGGACGCGCAGGGCGATTCAGGATTCCCGTTCGAATCGGATTCGGAAACTTTACCGTGCGGTCATTGGTCAATGCAAAGACTTCTATTTAAACTGATGGGTCAATGCTGTGCGGCGAGCGATTATTGGATGTCGCGCGATGAAGTCGAATTATGCATTGTGAATCAGGGTCCTGATGTTTAGTAATTTTTCTGACTGGGTTGCACCAGAGGCGTGGGTAAAGTTAAAGTTAAATTTATGGTTATAGTTAAGGTAAATTTAACTTTAACTTTACCCTTAACTTTGCCCGGAGAAATTGACAGATGACCATGATCCAACAAGGTTATAAATGCGCGTGGGCGGGAGCGCTGCACAGTGTTTATTGTAGCCCAAAAAACGGACATCGTCTTTTTATTTGTTAATTCGAAAGAGTACTTAATTACAAATCCCCGAGTAAAACACCCAGGTGTCTCGCTCGATAGTTCTTGAATTATCTCGAAAAGAAAATCCCAATCCCGCGTTCATAAAAAAGTGAAAAGTTATTATATTTTTAAATTGGTACCGATTAGAAAAAAACATGTGATATAACACTTGTAGGACATACAAAAAGCTACATTATGAACCCTTTTTTAGTCGGCTATCACTTATGGGGGCCATGAAAACGAAGAAAATCGATTTTCAGTTTTTATTTTTTTCTGACTAAACTAAGTCGATGTCGAAAGCGCATGTTACTTTAAAAAAAAGGTAATCATTACCACTACCAATAGTAAAAATACCAAATCCCTAACCCCTGGAACTTTTAAGTTCTACGACTTTAAAAAATCCGGGATTGGCGGGATTTGTGGACTTTGTTTTTTATTACACTGTTCGTTAGTGTTGCTAACAAGGAACAAATTCTGCGAAGTAACTATAGCTGTCAAAGCTCAAAAAGTACTAAATATTTTTAAATGTACTTTTTTCATACATTTCGACGAAATGCTTTAGGAAAATGTATAAGTAAGTGCTATTAATTGTGTACATGTTTTTTTCTAATCTGTACCAATTTTGAAATATAATAACTTTTCACTTTTTTATGAACGCGGGATTGGGATTTTCTTTTCGAGATAATTCAAAAACTATTAAAGCGAGATACCTGGGTGTTTTACTCGGGGATTTGTAATTAAGTACTCTTTCGAATTAACAAATAAAAAGACGATGTCCGTTTTTGGGCTAGAATAAACACTGTGCGCTGCTGGTAAAGGAGAACTGTCAAAAATGGCGGTTTTTGTATGATGACAGCGTTAGTTCCTTTTTTCGCCACATGCATTTAAAACCTTGTCGAGCTCTATGGTTATAGTTAAATATAACGTCTTGATGGCGTCCATTTTTAACTTTACTCAAAGTCCAAAGATTTGACATTTTGTACTGTAGTCAAAGTTAAAGTTACAGTTAAAGTTAAAGTTAGTTGGTGCAATCCAGTCTAATTAGGGTCATTTAATAATAGTCATGAGTCATTGGCTGAAAAATTCGCTTGTGGGTTGATTTATAAACGTAAATGAAAGTTTTGATTTTATTTTTACAATTGCATATAGACTGCAATTTTATTTGGCGTTAGATTTGCTTGGTCAACAAGTTTGGGCTCGGCGCACACAGACGTCTATAGCTTGGTCGCGAAACAGGTAGAAATGAGTTGTTGCAATTTGCAATAAACCTGGGAAAACGAGATAGAAATATCGTGCGCAAGAGAAAGAAAGAAAGACGTAGCTTTGGCTCTACCTATTCCGTGATTTTAGGCTTCTTACAGACAAACGGCACATGTCGACAACAGCCGTCGACGCGTGCCGTCGACATGTGCCGTTCGTCTTTAAGAAGCCTTACTCGATCGGCTAAGAGTGTTGCCATGTGGCTTCGCTCTGAACGAGAATGTAACCAAAAGCAGTAACTTGAGAGAGATTAGGTCTCAGATTTATGCTGCAGCTTTCGACGTCTGTTTGTGCTCAGCCTCCAAACAGAATATTCTAGAAAAACAATTTCAGGGAAGCCACACGAGACCTGGAGAAGCATCCGATCCTGAACGTCCAAGACCATGGGATTGAGGAGCCAGCTCATAGAGATGAGGACAGGTCTGTCGCTGATGAGCTGGCCAAGAAGGTCAGAGTGCTCTGTTGGGTGCTCACACAGCCCAAGAACCATGAGAAGAAGGCCAGACATGTGAAGGCTACGTGGGGGAAGAGATGCAATAAGCTCATCTTCATGAGCAGTGTTGAAGGTTGGTACTTTCGACGCAGCAGTAATTTTGTCAGTTGATGTTCTTTCTTTTTGGTTATAAAATATAATATTATGTTTTCTGCGGTCTTTGTCCAATATACATTAAAGAAATTAACTAATTTGTCTAAATATCTGGCAGGTTCTTAGACGAGCTAGGTTCCGAAAATATGTGTATAAGACAAAATTATGAGAACCTCTATTGGCTGCGGACATTACATAGATGAGAGAAGTCGCTTGACAGATAAAGAAATATATTGTGTGACTAGGTGACGCCCGCAACTCCGTTGCGCCAAAACTCGTTAATCGCGCGGGAACCGTACATTTTTTCGGGACAAAAAGTATCCTATGTCCTTTCCCGGGACTCAAAGTATCTCCATGCCCAGCAAAATCGGTCTAGCGGTTTGGGTGTGAAGAGGTAACAGACAGACAGACAGACAGAATATACACTTTCACATTTATAATATTAAGTATTGATTATCGCTATTTATTGGATTTCCTGATCATGTACTGAATATGCATTTCAGACCCCTCTCTCCCGGCGGTGAAGCTGCCCATCCCCGAGGGTCGGGACCACCTGTGGGGCAAGACCAAGGCGGCCTTCCGGTACGTGTACGAGCACCACAGGCGGGACGCCGACTGGTTCCTCAAGGCTGATGATGACACGTGAGTCTTCAACCCTCGGTTTTTTTTTAAATATTTATTTATTTCAAAAAACTTAAAGACCTTTAAACCTCGCCAAACCTAGGTTTATCGGCGAGATACGCTCATTAACATTTTTATAATATCTATTGTATACACTGTATAATAAAACAATTGTGGACTGTATACGTATATTATGCCGGACGAAAATAAAGCTATTGGGGGTAGATTCGAATGTACCCTTTGTGCTTTTAGTCGACCTAACTGGAGTGGAATTTTACTCGAGGACAATTACTCAAGACCAGATATATATTTTTTATGTTTATTTGTTTACGAATATGATAATATTATCATGGCAAATTATTTGTCAAACCCAAATGTTGACGCCGCACATGCGTAGTCCGTCGTGCTTGAGATGATACCATTGGACGATCTGCGTGTATCGTCCAATGGTATCGTCTCATAGCACGAAGCTTCGTGACGATAGACAAATCAGCGGCCGCGGCAATAGAGATTGAAAAAATAAATCGGCTTTAAATCGATATCGTTTTGACAAAAACTAGTGTATGACAGCGAGTTGAAAATCGATTTGGTTTCAATGAATGTCGTACTCAATACTATGGAAATATCGAATAAATTTCTTCGGAACAACGCTACGGTCTTGAAATGATAAGATTAAATTGTCAAACAGTAATAACATTATAATATTATATGCAAAATTCACTACTTCGACCATTCGCTTGATAATAAATAATAATAAGAGTATAAACAAAGTTAACGGTACATTTATGTAAGGATTTAGAAGAGTGCATAATGTACTTACTACATAATATATTATAAGGTCTTTTATACCTATGATATTGCCGTTTTGTTTGAAAAATGTTCTTTTGAGGGTTCCGTACCCAAAGGGTAAAAACGGGACCCTATTACTAAGACTTCAATGTCTGTCTGTCCGTCTGTCTGTCTCCAGGCTGTATCTGAAGAACGGCTATAGCTAGACTTCTGAAATTTTCACAGAATGTATAGTACATCTGTTGCCGCTATAACAAAAATACTAAAAACAAAATAAAATAAATATTTAACGCACAACAAATCTGATTTTTTGCTTGATATCAATAATTGCTATAGCTATAGGCACTTGAAATTTTTACAAAATCCTTAATTTTATTTGTGCTTTAATAATGGATAGTAAAATTAATATTTAAGGGGGCTCGCATGCAAAAGTTACAATTTTTGGGCTATTGTTAGCTCTATAACGGTACGGAACACTTCGTACGCAAGTCTGACACACTTGGCTGATTATTTCGAACTTACTTATTTCTGTTATTCAAAGTAATCACTCGTGCAATCAATGCACATTTGCCAACGCAGTGGCAGTGTATGGGTGCCCTTCTTGAAAATATCAGCTGGACGGCAGACTACACAAAATCCTTGACATTCCCAAACACGTGATTTTACTAGTATATCGAGATGAAATTTGAGCTGGGTTTTTATCAGCACCAGCATCAGAGACGATTTTAGTGATACCATTGCGGGTAACTCCGCCGTTAGTTGACGGATTTGCAAAATTATTTTGTTATTGTATAAGATGTAGTTCGAATTTCGTAATATGTTAACAAAAGTGGTGATCTGATGGTGCAATTCATGAGAAATCGAGGGGAGCTAAAAGGAGGAAACTAGCTGATCCGGAAAACATTGTTTTGCCAATTATTATTTTTTATAGTATCAAACTAAAAAGTAAATAAAAACCTATTGTTAGGCCTAACGAATGTACATAGCATTGTAATCGGTTGAACCGTTTTGGATGAGTTCGCGCACAAACACTGTGACCCGAGAATTTTCTATACATATTTGACTAGATGATCCGGCAAACGTCAGTTTGCCACATAAATTATTTCTAGTATCAATAATTTATATTATATCAAAAAGCAGATAAAAAATTATCCTCAAGCCTAACGAATGTGTGTATGCAAAATTTCATTAAATCGGTTGAGCAGTTCGCTTACAAACATTGTGACAGAGAATTTTGTATCTGACAAATGTTAATATATTTTACGCAAATACACACAAAAACTAACCAAATTCGGACGTGGACGAAGACGTGGCTAGTAGATTATATTAAATAAAGTTATAATATTTTTGTAACAACTACAGCAGAATCGATCCAGTAGTGTCAGAGCCTCTTCGATTTCGATAAATAAACATATCATAAAGTATTACTAGTGTTTATGGCAAAAAGTATTAATTTGATTCTCAAAGTACAGATAGAAAATGTGACTCGAACTTCTCAAAATTTTATCTGATATATTTAGTTATACTACGTTCGTACAAAAAGTGATTACGAGAATAATTACACAAAATAGCCGCGGTGACATTTTGAATGCGTTGGGCGAGTGCGGGGGGTATGAAGTGCGCGGGTGAAAACCGATTTTTTTCTGTCATAGGTCGCCCCCTTAATTGTATAATGTCTGTTGCAGGTACGTGGTCGTGGAAAACCTGCGCTACATGTTGTCTGAGCACAACAGCCAGGATCCTGTGTACTTCGGCTGCAGGTTCAAGCCATTCACGCCACAGGTACTGTCATAGCACGTTCAAATAATTATAAAACGCCTCCGTGGTCCAGTGGTTATAGAGCGTGGTTCTTGACAAGTAAGATGATCCATACGTCGGATGGGCATGTAAAATGTCGGTCCTGCGCCTGATCTCTCGCCAGTCGTGTCGGTCTTCCGTCCCATTCAGTTATGAGAGTAAAGGAATAGAGAGTGCTCTTGTGTACTGCGCACACACTTGAGTACTATAAAATACTCCTGCATACCTGGCCTGGCTTCAATGAATATTACCCACCAACCAATATTATTGGTTGGTGGTTGCTACACAATGGTGGGATACCATTTTTTTTGTGCGAGTGTAAACGAAAATAAGGTAACAGACTTGGATTTACAAAGTGGCCTACACTCATAAAAAATATAAATCCGGCACTGCAAGGTTTAGGCAGTTTATAAGTCAGTGGATTAATTTCTATTTATCCAGCTACTAGATTTAAATGAGCCATCACACCCGTCTCGGAATTTTTAAGCATGCTCGAAAAAAGCATGCCGAAAGTAGGGCAGTAGACAAAATAAGTTTGGAAACCCCGTCTAGAGTCTGGACCATAAAGTTAATATACCTAGCGGAATAGAAATTCATTTTAAACACAAATAAAACACAATATTACTTGCACTTTTTCCACTATATTCATTAATTACTACAAATTTAACTTAAACACGACCGGTTTCGATATAAATCATCATCAGTAGTGCTAGCACGGCGACCAGCGGAAATGCGAAAGTATGGACAAACTGTGGAAATAAACCTAAGGTGCCGTTCCGATCTTTTTTCGTTCCGAAAAATTCAACTAAAATGCCACTTTATGACAGACTATAGTCACAAACTGTGGAGATAAATTTAAGGTGCCGTTCCGATCTTTTTTAGTTCCGAATAATTCAATTAAAAAGCCACTTTATAACAGACTATAGTTCTAAAAATTCAAATAATATCCTACATTATGACATATACTATAGTGTGTCATAAAGTGGCATTTTAATTGAATTTTTCGGAACGACAAAAGATCGGAACGGCACCTTAGGTTTATTTCCACAGTTTGTCCATACTTTCGCATTTCCGCTGGTCGCCGTGCTACCGCTACAGGTGTACTTAACGTCGGTAGTTTTGAATAATTAAATATAATCAAAACAAATATTAGGGTTGTCAGCATCATGGTATTTTTTACAATTTGGTAGAATTTTTCTTCCACACACATACTTTCACTTCAATACACGATTGTATGGATTTTATAAACTACACAAGTAAGGAGAACCTATTAGACCAGTTGTTTCATACACTACGGCACCAGCATACAAACTAGCTAAGAAAGCAAACATTATTTTTAAAAATTTATCAAAATTCAAGCCGAAATATATAATAAACAATAGTGTAGAATTGATAAATAAAATCAAAGATATTCCAGTCCCAAAAAATGCGATCCTGGTTTCCTTTGACGTAAAAAACCTTTTTTCTAACATACCCATTAAAGAATGTTTGTACATTATTGACGAAATTTTATGTTTTTCAAATTTTGACTCACAGGAAGTAATAGATTTTGTCTAGATCAAAATTATTTTATTTATAATGGTATAACTTATAAACAGAAGGATGGACTGGCGATGGGTAGCCCCTTGTCTCCTCTCTGTGCAGACATTTTTATGAATAATTTTGAAGAAACGATACTGAAAACGTCATATAAAGAATATATAATTTATTGGTATAGATATGTGGATGACGTAGTATGCTTATGGAATGGTGAAATTTCAAGTTTATATGATTTTTTTAATTATTTAAATTCAATTAATAATAAAATACAATTGACATTGGAAATAGGCAATTAAGTTCTAAACTTCCTGGACTTAACAATAGATATTAAACGTGGTCATCATAAATTTAAAATATATAGGAAACCTACATATAGTGAAAATGTCCATCATGCTCATTCTTTTCATCCGCAACAACATAAACAAGCCGCTTTTCACGCTTTTATTCACCGGTTTCTAAATGTACCCCTTGAAGAAGAAGATTTTAGGGCAGAACTGGACACAATTAAACATATCGCTGTAAGCAATGGTTACACAAGTGATATAATTTACTCGATCCTAAAAAAAGCGAAGAAGAGAATGGCTGAAAAATTGCTGTACAGTACTTCAGAGGATAAAAACGAAAACATAAATAGCTCTTGGGTAAAAATTCCTTATATTTGCCCTTTATCATATAAGTTTCAACGGATTTTACAAAATAAAGAAACCAGAGTAGCATTCTACACAACAGATTCCCTAAAAAGTCTGTTGTGTAATAACAAGGATAAGTTTAAGATCACGGACAATACCGGAATATACAGCCTTTCCTGTGAAACATGCGGAGGTATATATATATATATATATATATATATATATATATATATATATATATATATATATATAGGTCAGACAGGGCGGAAATTTAATACACGGATAAAAGAACACATTACAGCCTGGAAAAGAAAAACAGAAAGATCGACGTTTGCTGAGCATTTAAATGATAAGGACCACAATTTTGAACCTGACAAGAACATAAAATACCTACATGTTTTGCCCAAAAGTAAGAAAATGGACGCATTGGAAGCATTAGAAGTCAACGGACATAAAAAATATGGGAACTTGTTAAACGACCAGACATGCCTATCAAATTCAATATTATTACAACACATTTAAATTATTATTACTTATACATTAATTTATATTTACAATTCACCGCTATTTTAATTTATTGACCTGATAATTAATAATTTTATGTATTAAATGGACATTTTATCATATTTATAGACATTATTTAATTTAGTTTAATTCATTTGACATTGGTATAAATATTGTCATTTTTAATTTTTAATATTATGGACAATTCAATTAAATTATTGGTGATGTAATTAGACAATTGTATCGTTATTAATTTAGTTTGACATTGTGTTTATAATTTTTGATTTTTATTAAAAAAATGGATAGTTATTTTTGTGACATCGAAAATTTTAAATTTAACAATTATTAATTAATTTTTTGAATTTGACATCTGTATATGTGAAATAACGTTATTAATTTATCAATATAAAATGGGTAAATCCAACTAAATATTGATTTTAATATCAGTAGAAAATAGTCGTATTTGGAAGAAAAATTCTACCAAATTGTAAAAAATACCATGATGCTGACAACCCTAATATTTGTTTTGATTATATTTAATTATTCAAAACTACCGACGTTAAGTACACATGATGATGATTTATATCGAAACCGGTCGTGTTTAAGTTAAATTTGTAGTAATTAATGAATATACTAGCGGAATAGAGCAACAATCTCGAGCTGTCAAACGAAACCGAAATTGGTTTCATCTGTGTGTAAAAATATGTGTACGTATACACTTACACAAGCATGATTGAACATGATTTCAATGCGATTAAATTGTCAACGTGCGGCACGTGCCGACTGGACGTCAAAAAAGAGTGCTGCTGTCATGTGTCACACGTCTCTTTTTACCACGCAGTGTGACCGATAGTGACATTTCTCTTGCTCAGGCCTTTGTTTCTCTATTCCGCTAGGTATATTAACTTTATGGTCTGGACAGAACATTAACGGAATTTGAGGATGAAACACGAAAATATGTGGTGAGATATACTACACTATAGCAATATGATTTCTACATAATAATGGCTCCTAATTTTGGTGACGTTAGTCTGTTTTTTTACCATACTAGTTAGGGAGTTAAGAATGGATACCCATCCGACATGGATCAAGTTTCTTGTCACCCATTAATCAGCCTGCAGACTGTGTATCTTAGTCAAACTTAAAAATATAATTGTTCCAACGCGGGCATCAAACCCACGTTCCCGAATTCTAATGATATCAGAATTTATTCTATAAATATTACGCATAGAGATACCAGGCTAATATGACTTCCCAACTTACAGGGCTACATGAGCGGCGGTGCGGGCTACGTGCTGAGCCGCGCGGCGCTGGATCGCTTCGTCACCGTCGGCCTGCCCTCCCCGCACATGTGTAAGGCGGCCGACACGGGCGCCGAGGACGCCGAGATGGGTGAGTCCAGGCTGATGGCTTCCCCCAGGCTAATGGCTACGTGAACGGCGAGCGGGCTACGTGCTGGCCAGCAAAATGCCCATACATGCACCCAACCACCTAGGCATTTTCCCGCCTAAAATCTACATTTCATAGAAAATATCGCCATCTCTTTCACTGCAGCAGTGAAAAGAGATGGCGATATTTTGCATGAAAATAGAGCGAGATAGTCGAAATGTATGAACGTCCTATATAGACTACATTCTACAGTGAATATACCCCATTCTAGAACATTCTGCCAATCGTGTTGGCAGTGGTTTCATAGTAGTGAAAGAGATGGCGATATTTTGCATGAAATTATAAAGAGACAGTAATATACACCATTCCCTTGCAGGTATCTGTCTACAACACATCGGCGTGCGCGCGGCGGATTCTCGTGACTCACAACAGCGAGGCCGCTTCTTCCCCTTCACGCCAAAGTCGCATCTCTTCCCGACCAAAGACAAGAACTTCTGGTATTGGCGGTACATATACTATCCTAATGATGAGGTGAGAAAATTACATTTTTTTACCCCCGTCTAAAACACAGGGGTTATTATTATAAGTTTAACGTCTCTCTGTGTTCTTGGCATCAATAATCGGTAGAATCCAAACGGTTGGACAGATTTTGATATAGTTTTTTTTAACTGAAATGACCAAGTTCTCGACCTGCTCAGTGCTGGAAGTTATGGGTTTATGTCCTTCATGTAGACAACTTTTAGTTTTTACTGTTAAATATTTTGCGTTTTGAATTCTGACACATCTAAGCACACAGCAGGTAAATTTACTAATTTATCAAAATTAAAATGATTGATAAAATGATTAAAGTAAATGGGGTTATTGACAAATAGGAAACCGAAGTCAAATTTAGAGGTTAGTTACCAGCTATAACTATGATCTTCTAATGTTCCTTCAACCATTCCTCCATCATCTCACTTTCCAGGGTCTAGACTGTTGCTCCGACCACGCTGTATCCTTCCACTATGTGGACCCTGAAGAGATGTACGTGCTGGACTACCTCATATACCACCTGAGGCCCTACGGCATCAGGTATGGAGAGAGGCTGCCTGGGAATACCACCACTGCTATCACCAATAGCTAAATAGCTAGCTAGCTGGTAAACGTGGGAGAGGCTGCCTGGGAATTCCACCACTGTTATCACCAACAGCTAAACAGTTAGACAGCTGGTTGACGTAGGAGAGACTGAATGATAATGTATCAGCTAGACCAGTGTCTTTCAACCTTTTTATGGTGCGACAAAATATTTCGCGACCCCCCATTTGCCTTTTTTTCACGTATGTCGCGACTTACAGGGTAAAAAACACTGAGCTAGACTGAACAAGGGGACATGGCATCATAGAGAATGAAGAAAGGAAAGGGAGCGGGGGGGGGGGGGGGCATTTATTTAGTAAAATTAACTATTACCTAGTGGCGAATGTTTAAACTTTCAAGTAATTGACAACTGAAACCGGTACTGAGCAAGCAACCTTCAAGCATTTCAATAAGACTTAAATAGAATCAATAATTAATGTTCACATAATATAAGAACGTAAGCACGGCCGTAGCTAGGGGGGGGGCATTGTGGGGCAATGCCCTACCTTAAAATCATAATGCCCTACCTTAAAAATGCCAAAACCTAAGAAAATCAATCAATTATGATTTTTTTTTTACTTCCGCCCTACCTCTAACCAATGATGCCCTACCTCAAATCGGACTCTAGCTACAGCCCTGAACGTAAGTACTATTTAACTGTTTACATAGTGATATTATAAAACGTGGCAAGAAAAAAAGCATTTATTGCAGCAACTTAAGAGTCCGGGTGCCATTTGCAGTGCAGTTCTCATACAAACGTAATACCAAGATAATTTCCCATACGAGAATATTTACCTTATTTGTGTTATTATTTTTGGGAAATGATCTTGGTATTACGTTTGTATGAGAATTGCGATAGCACCCGGACTCTTAACGATAGCATAATATTCGTAAGGAAAGTATCTAAAGTTTCCGCGAGGGGCGCTGTATATATGTTATAAGTTTATAACTTATAACCATAAATTATAACTTATAAGAATAAAAAGTCATGCTTGGAGAATACTTAGGTGCATATCTTTGGCACGCTCTAAAGCTGTTGCTTGTCGCATTTAAGCTTGAGAGGGAATAGCCAATCATTTGCAATCGATCGTTTCGATCTATCGTAAATGAACTGGGCCTAGAGACAAGTGTCAAGCGATTATCGAAACGCCAACAAAATGTATGGGATTTGACATTAGTATTCGCTAGCGACGCGATGACTTATGTCAAATCGCATACATTTTGTTGGCGTTTACGATAATCGCTTGTCACTTGTGTAGTAGGGTTGATATTTAAAACTTGTTTCTAATGGAGGCTTATATTAGCATTTTAGAAGTCGAGTTCACACATCTATTTGCGAATTGCGATCGAGTTCACACATCTATTTGCGAATTGCGATCTATCGAAACGACAAATCGTAAATGAATAGCCGTCCTTAGACTTGTCTTTCTAAAAGTAACGAGAAAATCAAAGCAGTAGGTTTTAAATGTTAGGTTTTTAGTGTTACCAGCATAAAGCTTGACCAAAGAATTCTCTTGTCACTGTACTGCAACGTATATATTTATATACAGTACTTATACACATTATTTTAAGCTTAACAGATCTTTTTAATTTTATTTTAAAGCAAATTTTCGTTGCAGGCAACTTTTTTATAGTGTACATGATGTACAATTTCCTTCTCTTTCTAAACACAAATAACTAAAAACTTCTTATCTAAGTTTAAAATGTTTCTACCTCTGTAGAATATTTGGGTTCTATAATGTAAATAGATCTTACAAAATATGTAGATAATCTGTAACCTAAGTCATAATATATAACATAGTAATATAAATATGATAGCTTTGAAAGCATAAACATAACAATAAAACTGTATATGTGGAAATGGTCTAAACATTTGATATTATATTAAGATAAGTAGTAAAATATGGATTAAGTTTTTTTGACATTCCATTAAATAAGATTTTGGTATTTTAGTTTTTTCCTATAATATAAGTGTCATTCAGAAACATAATAAGTAAGGGATTTTTGTCATCTTTTTAAATTATGATTGATATACAGTGTGTAACAATAATAAGTGATAATACTTTAGGGTGTGTACGTGTTCCTTGTAGAGAGTTCACTGTGAAAGTAGCAGCTCTGAAAGACGAACATTTTTTTTCACTTTTGTATGGGCAAGGGCCCGAGCGCCACCAGTTTCCCCATACAAATGTGAAAAAAAATTTTGGTCTTTCAGAGCTGCTATTTTCACAGTTAACTCTCTACAAGGAACACGTACACACCCTAAAGTATTATCACTTATTTTTGTTACACCCTGTATACGATACATTTTATTACTTTTGTAATAGGTACAGTCGAAGAGAAAACCTATTTGTTACTTTTCGACCTTAATTATTTGGTAATATGGTTTCAGAGTGGTCACTATATCATATGAGTTTACCACTTTGAAACAGACCAACTGTCCGATCATACATATGTCTGACTTAAGTGGAAGTAATAACGAAAAGAATTTTGTGATTGGGCAGATTTTTCATTGCTACGTTCACATTATAATTTTATTGAGTAATTTAAAATACTTTTTACTACTATCTCTCGCCTCTCAGACAATATAATAGAACTGTTTATATTTTGATGTGTGCATTTATAACAGGGTTAGTTGCATTTTGTAAAAGACGTTTTGTAGTCCAAAGATTTATTTCAATAATGTTTTGTAAAACCAAATACATAAACTGGAGACCTGTGATAAACTTAACAAATCTTATCGGCTTAGAACACACTGCAGATTTCAATTAAATCTGCTTTGTAAAATCTCGGATTTGATCATTCTTTTTTTGCCCAAACTTGTGACATTGTGCCCAAAGTTATTTGATTTCGCGAAATGTTACGATATAATAATATATTTATATTTGATACGTGTGTAATATTAAGTTGTGCTAGTCGCTTTGACATCGAGAATACCAAAGTTTCGTTCCTGGTAGATTTATTTAATGCACTAGAATAAGGCATTATAGATGTAATAGTACAGTACCAAAAGGTCTTTTTTTATTTTTATTTATTTATTTATTATTAGAAACACAGTTTTTTTTAACAACATAAAATAGTGCGCCATAAACCGGATCAGTTTATCTGGGCACTTTTGTGATTCTCTTTTTAATGGTCGATGTGCATTTTATCTTGCACTTTTGGTACTGTACATAGGTTACGCAGTGTGTAATACATATTTGTAAATATGTGTAGTGGTACCTATAAATGTTTTCTAAAAGTATAGTCCGTTAACGTTAAGTTCGCAGTGACAAGTGCAGTACATTAATTACATCTTTAATCAGTGAATATTTCATAAGGTCTCTTTAATACTTGTACTCATGTCTCACTCAAAACTTAACGCAAATGGACTATCAACGCCTTTTGTATATTATGTAGAGTGCTGAATAACCGCGTACTGACCAAGCGAGCAGCCTCGCGAGGCTCGGGCGAGGCACGTCTTGCCCGACCGAGGATTCGCCTCACGAGGCTGCTCGTTCAATCAGTTCGCGGCTATTTATGTATAATCTTTTATATTTTTAATTTGTCAATTCTTATGCCCTTCAGAAACATTTACAATAATTTTAGATTATACATTTTATTTTCTAATTTATTAAGACATTAATAATAATAATTAATATATTGGTTGCAAATGTATGTTTTGTTTGACTAATTATTATTTTGTAAAGGGTGGACTTTACCAATGAATCCTTACTTCGTCGGTAGTAAATTATTTATGAAGCTATTTCTTTCTAATTTAATTGGTAAGAATACGACAATTCGCATAATATTTGTTTTTATTTGCTCAATGTGTTAAAAGATAATAAATATGTGTATTGACTTTTGTTGTATTATTTTTGTGTAATATGGAATATGACTTGTTCTATGTATATGACTTGTATGTCACTGGAATATGACTTTTTTTATTCAAAAAAAGTCATATTCCAGTGGAAAAAATAAAACGAGAATTTTGTTGCGATTTTATTGATGTCAAAAAATAAACTAAATACAACACGTATGAACTCTAAATAACATGATCTGAACATACAGTGATAGAGATAAACAAGTGTTTGTACTGGGAAGGAACACTGAATCTTACACAGCCATACAAAGTATTAAGGCAAGTATTCCTAAAAAGTTAAATACTAGCTGCTGTGGAACTTACATAATTTTAGAGGTGTGCCGCAAGGCAGTGTTCTGGAGCAACTACTTTATACGATTATCTTAAATGCAAAAATAAAATAATAGAGTATGTATTTACTGAATATTGGGTTTTTGAAACAGATACAAATAATTTTAATGGAATATATTATGAACAACCGCTACATTTGTGGAAGTCGGTCTATATGATGTTTTTCACATAATTATTTCGATGAATATTGTATACTATTATTGACTAAACAAAATAAACCTACGTATTCAATACTTTTCTTTGGATGCCATGAATAACAAGCAAATGAAAATTCTAGTATTAATAAAAGATCTATACATATTAAATTTTGCTTAAATAAAGAACTTATCTAATTTATAAACTGCAAATGCAACAAAAGTTTCTAGAGTAACAAAAAATACTTAAAGTACAAAAATTAAACTATGATTGTATGCACTATAGAAATATATAAAAAACGTTACAGCTAAATAAATAAGAACCTCAATACGTTGTAACTTGCAGTCATACTATACATATAAGTTATAAATAATACACCCAATGAAAATATTATGCAGGGCCCCCGTAAGGGCTACTGGCGCCTGTGTGTAAAAAAAGGATTTTGGCGCCCCTTTAGGCAATTTTTTTTGGGACCTTGGTTTTGGCGCCCCTAAAGACGGCAATTTGGCACCCCTAAAGATGGCAATTTGGCGCCCCTAGAGGATGGCGCCCGTGTGCATTGCACACATTGCACATATGGTAGCGGGGGCCCTGATATTATGTTTATTATCATGCGCTAAGATCTGATGATAGACTGCCTTAAAGAGCGCCCTTTTCATGAGTATTTTATAAATGTAATTCACCAAATGTTTGACGACAGTTTATTTATTTTAAATTTAACAGTCGTCAATTTATTACGTAACAGACTGCAATGTTAAATATTATGTAACATGTAGTATTAAACATTTTTTTTAAGTAACTATTATACTTATACTATTGAGGTTCTCTGAGGTGTGCGCTAACGGGCAACGGTCGCGGCGACTTTCTAGTCGCGATTTATCACCCATGAGCTCTATAATATTATATGTGACCGAAACTGTATGGCCATTCTAGGCGGTGGTGTGACGTCACTAACGGAATATGTGAGTCTGCTATTTCAATTGTAGTTCAATTGCAATACTGCGTCATAATGACAAATTGAAATAGCTATTCAACCCCTTGTTCTACAGTAAACCTATTTACAAAACTTATTCTATGTTATCTACTATCCAGCTATAAAAGAGAAAAACATCGTTAAAAACTTCGAAGTTAAGTTATGAACTATAATGGCTTATTTTATAACGTATCCAAGCAGACTCTACAAAATTTTATAAACATTTCGTACAAAAAAGGGAATAAATTAAAAAGTGGCAACATTGTAGTGTCATCCTTCATCACTTTCAAATCAATCTAGAAAAAAAGGGATGACACTACGATGTAACCACTTTTTAATTTCTTCACTTTCTTGATGGACTATAAATTATATTTGCTGAATATAGAATTATAAAATTAAAACTAATTTATGTCCCGTTTAAAACAAAAAGCTTTATCAGTTATATTTTTTACATTTCTTAGTAAAACATGATTTACTAAGAGATCATGCTTTTATTTTAAATGAAATATTATGTCATCAAATACAAATTAAGTACAAAAACTACATACTATGCTATGTTAACGAATATACAAAAAATAATAACTCAAAATTAATTCTAAATATTGTTGTATTTGTAAAAAAAAAGAACCTTCAACTGATTTCTGAAATAACGAGAATTCTCAAAAAGTATTAGGTTTACTTAATATTTATTAATAATATCTATGGACTTTTTATGGCTATGTATATTTTTTGCTAATATTTAAGTGTCAGCATACTGACGCAGCAATCAACAAAAAAAAGCGATAAAGCGAGATGCAACATACATCAATAGCCGCGTACTGACCAAGGGAGCAGCCTCGCGAGGCAGTTGCTCGATCGGTCAGGACGTGCCTAGTGAGCGCGGCAAGCGTACTGAGGCACCTTTGAGCATCGACAAAAACCGACAACGCTCGACTCGGACCACGGGACGCTCGGGCGAGGTAACGCATGCGTTTCCCTCGGGTGAGGCACGTCCTGACCGACCGAGCAACTGCCTCGCGAGGCGGCTCGCTTGGTCAGTACGCAGCTATTACCGTTTGCAGTGTGAGACTGTAGATCTATTAGCTGCTTTTTTGCGTTTTTCAAGTCAGTGTGCTAAAGGCAGAATGCAAAGTATTCTATACAACAGTAGCGCAGCTACAAATCTATTGCATTGCTTTAAAAAGTATTTTAAGTGACTTCTAATTCTAAATAACTGTATCTAAAAAAATACGTAATATAATATTGTGATGTCAGTTACAAACCTAAAAAAAGAAACAAAAAAAATCCTTTCACTAACCTAAAAATGTATTCTGATGTTAATAACGAACTTAAAGCTATATTAAATATTTCGTACAAAATGGTTAACTATTGTGTAATACAGAGTAGAATTAACTAAGTTTTATACACTTTTAACAAATGCACCAATATCATTGGTAACGGTTTCTTGCTCATATTATTGAAAGTAGTTGCGTTTCTTTCTTGAAATTCTGTAAAAACAACAACAATCAATGAACGACCGAAAAAACTACTTTTAGACTTGACGTCTTTAAGGCACTTGTCTTTTTTACTCGTATACGAAAACGCATTGTTTTGTACCATTGAAAACGAGATAGCAAGATGAAACGATCAAATCAAAGCGTCACTATTAATATACAGTATCTTCCAACGAGTCCGCCTGAGTACACGCCCACTCTGGCGTAGTTTCAGATAACTTCAAAACAAAAAAAAGACGCACTTGTATCCTTATTGCACAACTTTAATTTCAAGAGCATGTCTAGGTCATTCTTTTGATATTAGCTATATAATATAATAGCCCCTAGACCAGTGATGCCCAACTGATATAGCTCCAAGGGCCATTTTAAAAATCCCGGTAAGCCACGCGGGCACCACGAAATTTAAAAATATATTTAAAGGGAAACTAGGTAATTTAGTTATTGATATTTAATTTATTTGACCCATATTGTTCGCGGCGCCTAGATAACAAGCCGCGAGCTACCAGGTGCCCGCGAGCTACCGATTGGGCACCACTGCCCTAGACGATCGAGTATTGTGATTTGTGCAATATTATTGACCATCTAGGCCATAGGGTTAACATTGAACGACTTTCAATCTTACTGTCAAATAAGTTGTTCAATAATATTGTTCAATGATATTCCACAATAAAATCGATCGTTTACTTACCCAGTATCAGCGGGTGAGAAGAAGAACCCTCTTGGTTTGATCGCGGTTTGAGGCGGGGAGGCGGGGTCCGCGGGGCACGCCCACTGAGCCCAGTAGTCGCCTGGCAGTCGCAGTACTAGCTGCATCACCTGAAAATATATTAAACATACATATTTAGGCGTTTTAATAGCATAACCGAGTTAGATTGCCTGATGGTTAATGTTCCCCATAGGCACAGCATAAGTCGCAAACGATAACGATTCCTGGAAAAAGTTGTAGGCAACATCTAGTTACATTATACTGCATTTACCAAAAAATATAATTAATAAAAAGGGAGGACTACATTCAACCCACTCTCTACCCCCTTTCTCAGAGCTTGCACATATTAGGGCTCCCACACATAACTGCGAATTCGCATCGCAAATATCTGCGACAAAATTTATAATAAACAAGTCGGTTTACGGACGATAGTTTGACGTGACAACTACAAACTAAGCCGATCGCTCGAGCCAATCATGCCTCTCTCTCGTTCGTGCCGCGCTCTCGCTTGGGGAACGGGACAATGACGTCAACTTTTTCGTGACGTGCATGCAGCCCGTAGGTACGTATGTAAAAAGTATGGTGGAAAGGTATGGTACTGAAAGCCAACTCACATTAAACATCTGTGTAGTGGCGGTGTACATCTCGGCCGCCTGCGTCATCATGCCGTACCCGATTACCGTCGGACCGAAAATCTTTGCCAGATTATCCACGCCCATCTCGCACTCCGGACTTTCGGCAACTCTGGAAATACGTTATTAACTCATAAATAAAAGCATATCTATAATATAAAAATGAGTCGCTGAATGTGTTGCTAAGCGCAAAACTCGAGAACGGTTGGACCGATTTCGATAATTCTTTTTTTTAAATATTCCTTGAAGTAAGATGATGGTTCTTACGGAGAGAAAAATTCTAAAAAAAGAAATCCTGAAAAAGTCTAAAAACAACACTTTTATATATAAAAATGAATTTTCAATTGTGTTAGTAACTCTAAAACTCGAAAACGGCTGAACGGATTGGGCTAATTTGAGTCTTAAAATATTCGTAGATGTCCAGGGAAGGTTTTAAAGTGACACGAAGTTCACCGGGACAGCTAGTTAAATAAGCAATTAAAAAATTATCACGTTTGAAATAAGGTCTGAATTTAATTAAAAAAATTAAAAGGTTTTTGACGCAAAAAATCTTCTTGCGTGCGTATACGTGAAGTCATTTCGGTATGTGCGTGCACGTCACGAGCGCGTACTTCATTCGTTTGTATGCCTTACGTGCGCTGCTGGCTGTTGCCCATCCACATACGTTATATGCGTACACATGCACGTTACACAATATGCTCGTGCATATGCATACTCACTTCTGCAGATGCAACACCAGAAACGCTAAGGTATCCCTATTCGGCGGCGGCAACTGCGACACCGCCTGTACTATGGCCGCACTGGCGTCTGCGGGCTCGGGCAGTCTAGCCGCGTGCATGAAGTCGCTCCATAGCGCCGTGGACACGAGCGGCTCGCGGAGTGAACGCAGGAAGTCTTTGATGCACCCGCAAACCACGTGTATGTCTTCCCCGGCTAGGGATGGCGAGCCGCAACCGCGTAGGAAACGCTCCTGAGATGTAATCAATTCGATATTAAATATTATGATAGCATACTGCTAGTATAAAATTTTGAGTTGGATGGATAAAGGATGAAAGAAAAAATTTCAAATGCTTTTACACAAAAAAAAATTGTCTTTAATGGGATTTGGTACGCTGACAGTTTTAATTCTGAGTTAACATTTGTTGGCCAATTTCAGCGTTCCATGCCGAAGGGTTAGTTAGTGTTACCGTGTTTATAGAAATTAGTATGAATACCTAAATTGTAAATACTTATTTGTAGTACAATAATTCAAATTAAGTAACTTGAAGATAATAAATACATTTAGTCAAGAATAACGTAAATGATTCCAATATTTATGTTACATACCTTGAGACGTTTAACATCTTTCTCCACAGCACTAATGCGGTATATGCCGCGCTCGGACAAGCCACGTTTCTCCACCTCGTTGATACAATGCACGAGCAGAGCCGGTATCATTGGCGGTGTGGAAGGAGCAAAATCGGCTATACTGCCCTCCTGTAAATAAATAAATAAAGTCTATCAAGAAAGTGAAGAAATTAAAAAGTGGCAACATCATAGTGTCATCCCTTTCAAAAAAACTATAAATCTATATATATAAAACTCAAAGGTGACTGACTGATTGACATAGTGATCTATCAACGCACAGCCTAAACCACTGGACGGATCGGGCTGAAATTTGGCATGCAGATAGATGTTATGACGTAGGCATCCGCTAAGAAAGGATTTTAATAAATTCCAACCCCAAGGGGTTCAAATAGGGGATGAAAGTTTGTATATAGTAATACTTCTTAACGCGAGCGAAGCCGCGGGCAAAAGCTCGTGTTTGTATAAATGTTTCTGCGCTTTCCAGACTTGTTATCCATATCAGAGACCAGATATACCACGAATATTGTAAATGCGAAAGTGTGTCTATCTGTTACCTCTTCACGCCCAAACCACTTAACCGATTTAGTTGAAATTTGGTATGGAGATACTTAGAGTTCCAGGAAGTATATAGGATACTTCTCGAACAAATGTACGGTTCTTTACGGTACATTGCGACGTAAAGGAGTTGCGGACGTTATCTAGTTTCGAGTTTCGACCGGAGGACAGTGACAGACGGACAGACACGTCTACAATACTAGTATGCGTTACCTGGTGCTGATGCGCGCGGCCGGGCGGCACGCAGGGCAGCGGCAGCAGCGCGCGGCACTCAGGGTGCGCCTGCGCGCGACACTGCTCGCACCGCACGCCCGCCTTCGCGAACTTTATTCTATAACACAATAATTTTGTATGCTGTATGCCACATTGTTATAAAATGGGCTCCGTATGTTGTTTACAATACATGTTTTGTGTAGTAGCAATAAGGGTCAATTTATACTAGCGCAGAGTCGAAGCGCATCGAAGCAAATTATTAAAACTGAACATAACAAATTCAACCTTAACTCCAAAGCGTTAACGGAATTTAAAAAAGCGCGCGCATGCCCCCGACCAACGCTGATTGAACTCGCAGAAGTAATGTATTTATTACGCTCTGGAGTTAGGGTTGAATTTTCTGTGTTCAGTTGTTGGGAATTTGCTTCGCTTCGCTTCGACTCTGCGCTATTATAAAGTGATAATAATAATAATCAGGTTAATAATAAACAGGTTTTAGTGATATAATACTTACGTCTTGCCGCACGGGCCGCAAGTCTCGCGCTTGTAGAAGTTCTTGACGACAAAGTTGTGTTGTCTCTGTCGCACGCGCGGCGAGCCCATGGCGGACAGCGCTGACGGCGTGCGCTGCACGGACGGCGTGCGTTGCGGCGTGCGCGCGACGTATGGGTCAGTCGCACTGTCCGACTCTGAAAATTATCGAACATATCTTTTAGAAGAGTATGTGTTTGTAGTTGAGGATTACTTGTGCACTTTCAAAATATATTCCAACCCCAAGGGGTTCAAATAGGGGATGAAAGTTTGTATATAGTAATAGTTCTTAACGCGAGCGAAGCCGCGGGCAAAAGCTCGTGTTTGTATAAATGTTTCTGCGCTTTCCAGACTTGTTATCCATATCAGAGACCAGATATACCACGAATATTGTAAATGCGAGAGTGTGTCTGTCTATCTGTTACCTCTTCACGCTCAAACCGCTGAACCGATTTTGCTGAAATTTGGTATGGAGATGAGTCCCGGGAAAGGACCTAGGATACTTTTTATCCCGGAAAAATGTAGTTATCTAGTTATTTAAATAAAAAAAGTTATCTAGTTATTTAAATAAATTGTTGTCATTTAAAAGAATATTACATTAAGGCCACATTTACAAATGTAAAACAGAGGTGCCCCATAACCTTTTCGTTTTTGCACGGCCATTAAGAGGATACACCAGGAGCGAGAGAAATTTAAAATAGGTATTTGAAAATGTGTTGCTGTCTCATAAATCTCAAGTCTCCCACCGCAGAGCGCGATAGAGACAACACGACAAAAGTTCTAATAAAACAACAGAAAATCTTCGATTCATTGTCCGCTGATTCCTTCTCCAAAACTTAACCGATTTAAGTACTTTTTTCATTAAGAATTAAAGTAAGGCTTGAGCTGTGTTCCTGTTTTATTTTTTTTGTATATTTTAGCCAGTTTTGTTTTCTGGGTGTTTGAACACAGAGGAAAATCTTGCCATTTTTTTGGGTTTTTGGACGTTCTTATCTTTTTTAATAATAAAATTATGAAAAAAAAGAAAACATAGGGACATGCTAATAGTGGCCATAGATATTCAGGAAAAAATCATAACTCTACCGGCATTATCCAGAATGGAAACAGGGGACAGCGTTTGTATGGAAAAACGGCGGTGTGGACTCCTCTTAATCAATCCTGTTTGTTAGTTTGAAGCAGGAAATCAAACTTATGGTAGCCAACTGTCCTCTAAACTCAACTAAATACAGTATTGAAAGTTACAGAAAACAAAATATCACCCTGTATTATTACTAATGTTACTTGTTAATGTTAAGTGTTGTTGTCCAGTAAACAAGGTATAATTAACAATTGTGAACCTGTAGCTGGAGGCGCTGACGGCACCGGATCCTGTTTAGGCACCAAGCGGGCGGACAGGCGCGTGGCGGACTTCCGAGCCGGGGGACCCTCGTCGCTGCTCTCTGATATTGGTTGCTGGAAATTAGATTTTATATAAGCGTGAAGAAGTAACAAACATACAAACTCGCAAACTTTCGCATTTATAATATTAGTAGGATTACACTCTTACTAATAAAGTAATAACTAACAAGTAATATGTTGTCCTGTGATGTTTGGGGTTACTATGCACATATAACTTTAAAGTTTGAGCGTACATTCAATGTTTTAAATAAATGCAGAAAGGTCAATTTAACTTATCCTGTGATCGGGTAGTGCTCAAGTTGTTTATGACTAGATTATAATGGCACTCTTTAACTGTTAAAGCTTAACATATTTTAGAAATCTGTAACAATTTGTAAAAAACATGTATAATTATTACTTACAAAGTTTTGTGGTGGTTTCAAATCATGTGTGGTGGGCGCGCGTTCCAGTGTCAATGTGGTCGTAGCTGTGGCGAGCACTTTACCACCATGCAGCTCGACCGTCTGTAAATAATTTTTAGGGTATTTATCTATGTGCCTATTTCTAGAACTTAAAAAAATATATACAGGATATTTATTCTGTTTCAAGAATTTGTACAATGATTATTGATTACCCTCCTGAATTTTTCAATTAAAAAAGGATCCAGCAAGATACATATTGTTATTGATATTGACACACAGTGCCATCTAGCGTAAAACCAGCGGAACTTATCGGGGGAACAGAGACGTGAATCCCCCTACTTGATACTAGATGGCGTTAGGTGAGCGAGTACATGCGCGAATTTTGTAGAAACATTCCACACTTGTTTACGCGAATCGGATACTTTCTAGAAAGGAACTTTCTGAAACTCGTCTCTGCCCATATAAATAGCCCCAACGAGCCATGGAATCAGTTCAGTTTGAGCGATCTACAAGGCGACTTCGGAGTGAAAATAAGTGATCAAGAGTGAAACCTAAGACTTGGCTACGACCTAGGGCAGTATTAGTGTTTAGTGTTTTGGACCTAGTGCTTTGTGTTAGACCTAGTGCTAGTGATTAAAGTCTTCAAAAGTGTCAGCAGGTCTTTCTCTCCAAATCCTTTGAACCCTAGCATGTAACAATATTAAGTTTCCATGAACAATGCCTCAAATATAAAAATGCATCACAAATTCTATTACCTTAGTAGCAGACGAAGAAGAGGATCTGCGCTTCTTGTTGGGCGGGTTCTCTCTGGCGGTCCAGCCTCCACGCTGCACCCACGAGCGCCGGGTTGATGCCAGCGACAAATCCAGATCATCCTCAGAACGAGAGTATGACATCTCCGATAGCAGTGTACCTGATAGTGTAGTTTAAAGTGAATTAAGAATTTTTAATTTGTATACCAATTGAAGTTTTGAAATAAACTTAAAAATTATAATTGGCATATTTTATTACAACAGGATTTTTAAGTATCATAGCATACTGACTATAGTTTTTTATTTAAACACAAATGAAACCTAAATACATTATGAAAATACCTAACTATTGCTTTGGCAAAAATCATACCTCATAAGAGAAAGGCATAAGTTTTAAACATTTTCAAAATGATTTGTTAACTTGTCTAACCAACAAAGGTACGAAATATAGATATGTAATTAACATGTTTTATTTCTGTTTTAGACAATGATACTTTACATATTAATAAGAACAATCAGCTAAAAGCGAGTCGGACTCGCGCACGCAGGGTTCCATACTGTACCATTATAACGCGAACAAATTGTGGTTTTTGTATGAATTTTTTAATTTATTTTAATTTTAGTATTAAATATTAAATTACAAATATAAAATAAGGATCTTTGAATATTTCAAGTGCCATTATAGATTACAAGCAAAAAAATGGTTCCAAAAAAAAATTTTGTGATTTGTAGCATACCAACATAGAATAACAAACTTTAATGAAAATATAATAGACTAAAATCTTTCATTATCTTTATTTAAACATATCATTACTAATGACTTACCTGTAGAATTAAGCTCTGGGACACCACACAGCTTAGCATTATGGTCTTGTTGGGCCGTGCCATTGAGGAAAGCCAATTTCTGCAGTGTTTCATCATTGAGCTTGGCTCGGTTATCATTGAAGAGTAGGTCACGAGCCATATCAAGTAGTTTACTCTAAAAATTATATTTGTAAGATAAGTCCAATTTATACAGTAGACCAGTAGTAATACATACATGTATGTAGCCTTATATGTACAATGGTAAATTTATGTTTCTGTAGTATCGCCAAATATATGGTTCTGTAGTACCGCTAGTTTTGTATAATTTTTGTATAGTTAATGAACATTCATTACAAATTATACAAAAATTATCATTAATGTATTAAATGTACATTTATAAAATACATCACCCCAGCTTGATGTGTATGGGAGGTACCATAAAAATATTGTTAAGGAATTTTTCGGTGTCGTTAAGATGTACATTCATGCCAAATTACAGCTTTGTAGGCCTTATAGTCTCTGAGAAAAACCGCAGCCAGACGGATGAATTGTTAGGGTTAACTATCACGTCATAAAGTAAACAGTGTTATTTTATTATTAAGCCATGTCAAGAGAAGAAACTAATATAACTAACATACCAGCTCATTATATTTCTTCATAACTACATTTCTTTCCCTTTTCTCTCCATCTAGGAGTTTCCGGACGTGAGCAAATTTGGCTTCCCATTTTGTGAGGGTTTTTAGGGCTTCGTCCAGCTCAGTTTGAAGTCTAGAAGCCTCCGCCTCAGCTGCAGCCCACTGTGTTCTGACCCATTCCATCTGTTTCAGGAACGCCAAAAAGCCTGCAAGACAAAACAAAATTGTAATTTATACTGTTTCTCTAAAAGTTGAAACATAGTTATTTTACAATGGTTTAAAAGGTACTTTTATGAACTACATCACGTCGTAATAAGGAAACAGCATATAATAAGGAAAACAAAAATGCATTGTGCATTTTGACTATGGCCTTGGGTTTTGAAAGTGGACAGGTTTTGAAATTTATCCTTTTAATAAGCTTTGGTCTGATAGTTGGATGGGAATTATAGTATCATAATCAATAATAATGATCAATAACATGTAAGTATTCCAAAAAGCTATGATTTATGATAAACAACCGAAATGGCGGTAGATTTTAGGTGAAAGTTAGGTATATTAATTTTGATATTTTTGTTCAAGATACTGTCAATAATATGTAGATTACTTACATTCTTCTGCAGCACCATCGTTCAACACTTTATTTAGACGATTTATATCATCAAATTGGGCCACCAACGAGAGGGCTATGCTTGGGCTTGTGTCAGAGTTATCTGAACTCATTTTTAATTAGTAAGGCACGGAAAGGCAGGGTATCTATACTAACAAAATGTAGTAATGCTTTCCTTAATTATATTTATCACATTTCACAATAATCACTATAAAATAACTAATAAAACAATTATTTCCACACGGCATTCAAATTCCAACGATCCTCAAAAACGGTTTTCAATTGCGAGTTGCGACCATAGACATTTTCCTTTTTTTAATTCGTCCCGGTCGGGCAGGCAAAGGAAGCGTTGGCGACCATAGACAGTCATAGACTAGAGACTGAAATCAAATCCAAAGACAAAATACCGAAAGCACTGTCTGCGTATCACGTAATACGTATTGTGCAATATTATTGATCATCTAGAGTAAAAGTAAAAGCTCTTAACATTGATGCGCCATATTTAAATATCTATGTCAAAATAAATGTACAATAAAATATGTTTCAAAATTTTTGTAGGCAGCTCACCTATGAATGAGAGAACCATCGATTTTAAACCTCTTTCGCTTATTTGACGAGTGACGACTTGCGAGTTACGATGTGTCGTGGATGTCTATAGCAAAAATTAATACATTTTACTATTATTTCCCTAATAGCAAAAATATCTTTCGTATAACATTGACATATTTTATCGGTGCCTTAATATATTTGATATCGTACCACGTAAATGTAAAAACTCTCAATCCCAAATAAAATAAAAAAAACTAGTAAAAAACTATCCTACAGCCTGAGTAGACCAGAAATTATTTTATCGATCATGTCGATTGAATCATGTCGTCTACTCTATTCACTAATTACTTTATAGTCTATTGTGATTCATAGCCCATACCATTGAGGTTACCTACGACATATATTAAGTCTATGGGTCATAAACCGATAATGCTACAGACTACAGTATATATATTAACCCCGCGTTCCAGATGACGTTAGAAACGCTCACGCTCAAGACCGTAGTTTTTCCCGTTCCACTAGCTTGTGAGCGTCAGTGATACAAACCCAAGTGGAACGGATTATGGATCGTTTTGAGCGTTTTGAGAAAAGTTTAAAAAAAGAACTATATTTTTTTTATACATTGAACCGAACTTGGATATTACGATCCTTTTCTTCAAGTCGTAAACAAAAGTAATTTTATTGTTTATAGTTACATTTATTTTATTAAAATATGTAGGTACATAATATTATATTTGTTTCGTTTTTAGTATTACATTTTTTTACTTAAGTAATCATATTTTAATATAGTTAAGCTTTTATTATATTTGAGTTTCACATTGAATCATATTTTAATAACAAAACCACATATTTTGAATATTGACTATTGTCACAATATACATATAAACGTTAGGTAACAATACCGCTTAATGCTTAGTCAAGTACGAGTAAGTCAACAGGTATAAGAGAGATGAGATGTTATTTAATTTATTTAATTAAAATATTATTTGTAATGAAATAATATAAAGTTTTTTTGTCTCTACTCTCTCCTGAAAACTTTCCAAACATGGCTTTCGCAATATAGTTACATTAAAATTTAAAAAAAACTAGAACGCCCACTTTGACCCATCTTTGTCAAGGGTTGTTTTGAGCGAAAATGATGACGTCATGAGTGACGTCATAGCCGCTATCAAAACGACCCCGGTCGCCAAAGGGAACGGCAGAAGGGGACGTTTTGAGCGTTTTGGTCAAAATTAACGTCATCTGGAATGCAGCCTAAGTCTATGATTGAGGTAATACTTTATCTATGGCTCATACACACAAATCCAAAAACTATAGAGCGACCCAGTCTCTTGCTTGACAGCTGACATTAACAGTGACAACTGACAAGTTTCATTAATTTTGCGAAATTATTGTCAAAACGCGATGACGTTCGGTTGAGGACGGTGGCTTACTCGTCTAAGTCGCCGAATATTTGCGATTTATTGTGTAAAATTGTAGTATTTCTGTTAACACCCGGGACAAACAGTTAAAGCGATCATGGCGGACGATGAAAACAACCTTGACGATGGGCCGGGGCCGGGAGATATGAAAGGAGGCGGCCAGATGCGGCTTCGCGGTCGCAAAGGCGCCCTAAAGAAGAAAAACATTTACTTCGTGAAAGACCACAAGTTCATGCCGAGGTTCTTCAAGCAGCCGACGTTCTGCTCCCACTGCAAGGATTTCATATGGTGAGTTGACATTGCAATTCGCGGCGCTCCGTCGGTCATTGATTCAGAACAAAAATAGGCTATGTTTACAACGCAAACGCGCGGTAACTAGCTGCTTCCTTATGATAACACTATGGAGCTCGCTACATAACAATCGCTATTAAAATTGTGTTAGTGCTGCGTCCGCGGCTAATGTCGAAACTGACCTTAGAATATTTGATTACGTGCCTCGATTAACGGCCGTTCCCAATATTTGATCTATCTTTGGTTTTGCCCTACTAGAGATAGGAATAGCTCATATTAAACATTAGCTAATGTCAATTGTGAGCTATTCCTATCTATAGTAGGGCAAAACCAGAGATAGATCAAATATTGGGAATGGCCGTATATTGTTTCGCATAAACAGCTGATGATGATGATAAAAATTAACATAATATTAGAGCGAGCGCAACGTGAAAAATCGATAGCCATTAGGTATTCACGTAAAACGTACCTACTCAGTGGCTCTGGAAATTAAATTATACCTGTGATCGCCGCCCCGCCGCCCGCCCTGCAGCCTGCTCCCGAGCCCCGGGCAATGGAAGTTAGATCGAGAAAAACATTATTATTACCTGTTTCTAACTGACGCACATAAGATAATACGAAATAAAATACCGACGTAGTTGGTACGTAGTAGAATACAATCGGCCAAGTGCGAATCGGACTCGCGCACGAAGGGTTCCGTACCATTATAGAGCAAAATTAGGCCAAAAACTGTGTTTTTGTATGGGAGCCCCCATAAGAGTACACATAATAACTAAGGACTTTGAGAAAAAACTAAGTACCTACCTGTTGCCATTATTGATATAGAGCAAAAAAGGCAAAAAAATACGTTTGTTGTACGGAAGCTCCCCTTAAATATTAATTTTATTATGTTTTTAGTATTTGTTGCTATAGCGGCAACAAATAAACATAATCTGTGTCAACTCTAGCTATTACCGTTCTTGAGTTACAGCCTGGAGACAGACAGACAGAGACACAGACAACGAAGTCTTAGTAATTGGGTCCCGTTTTTACCCTTTGGGTACGGAACCCTAATAAAAACGAAATTATTAACAAACTAAACTCAATTTAAAAGAAAATTGAGGCTCTACCATTCCAGTCTCTTTAAGCCCCAATTAGCGCAAAAAATAATTTCGCAAAATAGAAATACTGATAGAATTTCGAGACAAATGACCGGTTACTGTGGTAATACGTCTACCTTTCACGTCTACTTGTCCACAGAACGAAACTCTTTGTATGATAACCATGCTGAGCTCGAGATTCTAAAGTCTATACTTCTATACTTAACACATATTATACATTATATGCGAAAGTGTCGGTCTGTTACCTCTTCACGCCCAAACTGCTGAACCGATTTTTCTGAAATTTCTGAAGTCTATACTAAAGTTTAAACCCTCGGGATTACAAAAGATAAGATAAAGATTGAAGATACTTTAAGCCCCAGGAAAAGACATTGGATACTTTTTATCCCGGAAATATGTACGGTTCCCATGCGATAAATGAATTTTGGCGCAACTGATGTGCGGACGTCATCTAGTCTAGTCTTCCATAAAAAATTGTCAAGTTTTTCGCTTTTCAATATCATTTTGTATATCGGCCGCGATAACCTGGTAGTGTCAGTCAACATTTACGGAAATAATTTTTATAAGCGCAAACTACCCCGTCGACGGACATCCCATTATTGGAACCATTCGGTCTTACCACAAAAGATTGAACATCTGCTGAACAGTTGTTTTGAGACCATTCTGTACTGAATTTTTCTTTAATCAACTGTTCAACGGGTGTTTAAATCTTTTGTAGTAAGACCGTTTGAGTTTTATTTAAAAAATACTAGGAGTTCCAATAATAGGATTTTCTGTAGTAGAAACTTTTAAAGTGCCAATACCTGGGTGTGTTTCCCTACTAGTTGGTACCTCTGCGCAAAATGTTGTTTTTTCCTATCCACTTTAATGACAGTGTTCCTTTGAAAACCTGTTATATCTTATCCACTGTTATCTGCACTTAATTCCACACTTTAAATGCCAATTGCTGTAGTTATCATCACTATTTTGTGAGTTGTGACGTTAATTATTCACTCAAGAATAAATTATAGCACTCCTATAGGAATTTATTGTTATAACTTATAGTATTAAAATAGCACGACGTAGTCCTTTGCGTTTAGGCTAGGTTAACTTAATATGTCAGCAAAAAACATCTTATTTTCATCATCCTTATTGTTAATATTTTTTAAATTATAATATTTTAATGGCGCTTACTGAAAACTAGCGTTGCGAACTGTCAACTGTGTTCGCAACAGATGCTGAGTAATTGCCAATTTGGTAAGACTGGGGGCCTGTTTCACCACTTTCTGATAAAGTGCCGAATTGGATATTCACAACTTTTTTGACATATTATCTGACTGAACTGATTCTCCGTACTTTGTAACGTTGTCGTTGAACGATCTGTCAAGTTAATTGGTGCATAGCCTATTTGTCACTTATCAGGAAGTGGTGAAACAGGCCCTTAATATTAAAAATGTTCTTGGTTATTTTAATGTTCATCTATTGTTTTACCAAATAAAGTTTATTTCTTTCTTTGATTCCAACGTGAAACCGGTGGTTTCGGTCACGTTGGCTAGCTTTATTGAAACTAGCCAACGCAGGTATAATTTCTAGAGTTCAAGCGTGTGCGCAGTTGCTCAAGCATAAGTGCAGTCTCCTTACCTTTATAACAAAATGGGACGTATAATCGACACGACCGGCGCGCGCCGTTAGATCAGACACAAGATTTCCTAGTCGTAGGTTACACGCTCAATCTGGCATCATTCAGTCCATCAATCTGAGATTGACGTTAGATTGATGGCAAAAAGTACAAAAAAAAAAACAGTCCATCAATCCGTGGGTTGATTCGCGTCAATCTTTATCATATTGAAGGATCAGATTGATGAGAAACTGAACGGGTAACCTCCGGGCTCCGACTTACGTCTATCGCATCTATGACGCATGAATCATCTTTATTGTCAGACAATCAGCCTATAATCTCCTTACCAAATTTGGAAGCGACAACAGGCGCTATAGTTTATATATTATTGATATAGACAAGACCGTGTCATTGATTTCGGCGCTGGATCAGCACTGCATTGATGTTATCAAATCCAGAATTCTGTTATTACATGGTGTATGTAACAATAACTGAATTCTAGAGTTGTTAACTTAATATTGGACATAGTAGACATCGACTATATTGTGAGAATGCCGTGTGCGCTTGGGCAACCATACAGGCATTAAAAATCTTGTCCTAGCCACTACAGTGTTTGAAGAGTGGTTACATTTACTTCGCTCTGAAAATACTGTAAAAATCATCCACAATGTATGCAAAGGCCTTGTTTTTTTATTAAACATGTTTCATTTATTGGAATTCAGCATATATCTGCGGGGCTAAAATGGTCGCTTTGAAGAATCATGATATGAATCATAATATGATTCATTTTTCTAAAATCGCAAAATGCAACTCTGCTTGCAATTCATTTCTGTATTTTTGTACTGATTTGACATTTGTCCGTTTGACAGTTTTGACAATTCATTTGCTAAATTGATTGAGAGGAATTGCTAAATGTGACCATTTTAGCCCCGCTGGAGTTTATTGTAAACACAACTCACGTTGAGCTATGATGGCCAACATTTGCCACTATGATTGCGCAAGCTGTCAGTAGCATATCATAAAATCAACGTCAATTGTAGGAAATCATAGACGAATATATTCTACTTGTCCATGGTCCCTTTCCAAATCTTTGAAATGTTGGACCAATGTGCAGAGTAAAGCTGCCTCTGATTTCGGCTTTCGCGTCACAAAAACTTGCATCTCCCATTCGCGTATCACCGAATCTATTCCAGAAAACTGGAGATGATCAGCTTATTATATCAGAGCTGGCGGCGTGCCAGCGCATAGGTCGTTTGACAATTCGCGGTCTGGCACGTCCGTACCACACCTGGTCTTATCCTGTCTTTTGTTTTGACGATGCTATTGAAAGACACTTCCCATAACCTTGGCTAAGGTAATGGCTTAACGTGTTTGACACTTTGATATGGGTCAAACTATGCAATCATTGGCAGTCATCCTATTTTATGCTCCATAGATTTTTCATTACAATTCTGTAAACTGCTCGATCGTTGGCAGTCATATAGGCGCGTTAGATTTTTGTTTGAAAAACCTAGGAAATCCAATATTAGGACGTAGCATGAACTCTTATGTGCCGGTAGTTGATTGTTTTACCCTATGGTAAAACACTCTTTTGTGCACTTTTTATATCCAGCAACTAATTGCTGACTATAAAAAGTGCACACAAAAGTAATATTTAAGAAATGGTTTTTATGGTGTTTTATGGTTAAATAAAATAAGGGGTCAAACGAGCAAACGGGTCACCTGATGGAAAGCAACTACCATCGCCCATGGACACTCACAATATCAGAAGAGCTGTGCAGGTGCGTTGCCGGCCTTTTAAGAGGGAATACGCTCTCTTATTGAAGGTTTGCAGGTCGTATAGGTCCGGAAAAACTGCTGGTGACAGTTCGTTCCAGAGTTTTACAGTGCGCGGCAGAAAGTTACGCGAGAAACGCACCGTGGGAGATGACTACATGTAACGGGTTACCCAGGCTTCTAAAAACCCGCTTTAAATAAAAAAGAATAAATAAATAAAAAAATAAACACGCTTGAACATGTTACAAAAACAATATGAAATACCAGTACCAACCACGTCATATAATATTATATTATTTCAAGCATAGAATAATGATTATTCTTTTGCTGACGCAAGCAAAGCAAAGAAATTACTTATATAAAAATGAATGAAATACTGAAATAGTAATTTTTTTGCCCAAATTACTGCACGTCAAAATTTTTTGCTATTTAAAGTATTTTTTGTAAGTATTTAAAACATATTTTTTGCTTTATATGTTAGTTACTGTTAGTTACCATTTTACGCCTGAAAAAGCACCATATTTTTTGTATGTTGCCATTTCACGGTTGAAATGGTCTCCACTCTGTGAATAGTCGTCTCTCTGTTGTCTGTGCTTTATCTGTTGACATAACTGGATCGTGGTTACAACAAAACAATTGTGTGCAGTTTCCTTTACGAGAACATTTTTTGTTCAACATTTTCATTGTGGGATAACATATTCTTACATTGCCCTTACATGTTGAATGTGAATAGTTTTTTTATAGTGTTTTGTGTGCTAGGAAAATGTCTGTGTGGCTTATACAAAAGGCAGAAATAAAGTTATTTATGCTACGTCCGTAAAATGCGGTTTGAAAAGGGATTAACGTTTACCGCCTAGAATGAAATTTGTTGATTAATCAAATTCAGAAGTCCTTACTGCTGTACATTCCGGATTCTATGGGACCCGATTCTCGTACCTTGGTTGCTTTGATCTAGGACAGCCAACGATCGACTTTATTCTGAAGGCCCAATTCCTTTATTGTTGCAAGGCTACGAAGCATCAAGCGGAATAATCTTAGAATCAAACTAAGATTCGTTGAGAAAGAGACGAAACGATGACGTTTTGACCACAACAATCATACTCCTTTAATTTCTTAAATCGCATATATCCTAGAATAAATTTATGGAGCTCTTAACTTTAACAATTCGGTTAATCGGGACTTAATTCATTTATTAATGATCTAACAGCCAAGTCACGGCTCGCTCGTCCATCATTCTGATTGACACTGATTAACTATTTAAAGTACGACAGTCTGAGAGCTTTGGCTCGTATGTTGGAAAGGGTTTCCCTGTTTCAGTTTATAATTGTATAATTGAGTTGTGTTCCAGATTAGTTGAAGATGCTGGAACGTGCTGTGTTCCCAAATCAATGTGTCAACAGTTGCTCTTCTACACGTATCTCACGCTTGAATCTTAAGATAGTGCTGTAAAAAGCAAAAAAGACGCTTGTGTACAAAGCTGAAGCTAAAAAAGATGAAAACTATGCTTAAGGATTTGGAAATTAAAAAAAACATCAAAATGAAACGTGAGATCTGATTGCGATGTTAACGCATAGCCTCAAACTTATCTTGAGCAATGGTTGTATCAGCCCTTGTTCTACCTACGCCTGATTTTTGGGTTTCAGGAGTTTATCTATTCACTAGAGCTTCTGATTGGCCAACTTCGAAACATTTACCCATTAAAAAGCTGTTGAATAGTCTAAATTCTAGCCAAAAATTTTCATAAACTTAGCATCCGTTTGTAGTCCCATAACTTCTGGATTCTATTCTTCTTTTTTATTAAGTTCTACTTAAAAACCCCACCACATTGCAAATATGTAAATTTAAAGAAAATAAAGATTTTTGATTTGATTTGATTTGATCCGGATGCCCATAACCCTTTGTATGCGCTATGTAGCCGCCAATAGCTTTGGCTTTGCCCACACTGTGCCTTTTTTGTTCATCAAGTGCACAGTCAACATCGCACGTGAGGCATGCCCGTGACGCTATGACACTTTTCTTTCCAACGCGGGTGGATTTTGACGCATTCAATTATTGAATATGCCAAACGAAAGTTGAATAAAAAGATGATGACGAAAATTGAAAATGAAATTGCATAGTGTGGACATAGCTAATTCGCCAATTTCACAGGCGTTAATACTAACAATTGACAAATGGCAAGTGTCAATTGGTGTGCATTTGCGTCGTGTCTGTTACATTAGTGCCTCAAAATAAACAATAACTATGATTGATGCTAACAATCGCCGTGAGTCATGCTCTGTATACACTGTCAACACGCTGCAGAAAAAATATTACATCAGGCGTCTTACGTTATCAAGATGTTTGGTTTGGTAGTCATGATCTTGTTTTACGTGCTGGAAAGCAAGAAAAAATCTTTTAATATCTTATCTCTGGCAATATCCCGCAAAAACCTGTAAGCAAATGTGTGTTGCGTTTGTCAAGAGTCTCGTTGGTAGAGGTAGTCACATCTTGGGATGCTTATTAGATGGATAGAGGATTTATGATGAGTTGTGGCGCTACGCGCGTAGTTTTTTACCGTCTGCATGATAGCGCAGCCTTATAAGATGTTGCTAAAATTATTGCATGTGTAGTTGGCATGGTCTTGCATGCGAGTGTACGCGTAGGCAGTTTGGGGAGGTAGGGTGGTGCAACACTTAGCTGAAAATGATAACCGATAGACAGACTGACATACGGGCACAATGTTGCCAGCATAGCTAGCACGGGGTTTCCCAGTCGATTCTTCGGAAGAAAGTAATGGCAGTTTCTTTCCCATGTCTACATATATTTTTCCCGAGCATGGCACCACCCATCGACTTGAGTTTCAGTGGACAAAGACAAGAAACTCTTTCCATAGCAACCAATATAGCAACGGCAATTATTTTTTTTGACATTTAGTTTCCTGGTTCTTTTTTTTAATTATGGCACCTCGTCTATAAAACCATGGCCAGTGTCGAGTAAATGGCGGCAAATTCAAAAATCGACGTGTAGCAACCTTTTCTATAGCCGGAATTATAGGTTTGATCTACGAAATACGAATAATAAAAACTAAGGAACTTTATTATTCGTAGTTTGTAGATCAAAACTATAATTCCGGCTATAGACAGGGTTGCTATACATCGATTTTTTGAATTTGCCGCCATTTACTCGACAGTGGCCATGGTTTTATAGCCAAGTGCCATAATAAAAATAAAAACAGAATCAAGAAACTAAATGTCAAAAGCGGATCGTCATGCTTGACATATAGATTTTCAAAAGCGAAAGATATCGAGATACGAAAGAAACTTTTACTCCAATGTTTTTCCGGTAAAACTGTAAAAATTTAGTTTCTTTCGTTTGTCTACGTGCTTGTGCTAGCTATGCAGGACCCGATATAGATATTTAGTCGCTACGGGCTAAGATCATTTTTGCCGCCCTTTACATACTGAAAACCATTTACAATGTGTCCCGACAACAGTGTCCGATCCTTTAATGTTATGATTTATGAATTTTTTTTTGGGATGGCTAGTTTGTAAGATATGAATAAGTTTTGCCGCCTCCCCTCCCTTAGATCGGACCCTTAATTTTGCATTTAAAATATTGAGTATCGATGTGCGGATTCGCAACCAAAATTCTTATCAGAATGTGGAATTTCTAACAATGTAAACAATAAGGATGTCACCACAATATGCCTTTAATACAGTAGTATATTTTGGTAGACTTGTGCCTTCAATGTCAAAGGCAGACTTCCGCTCATTTTCCCGTGTAGATTCAACTTTAACGACATATTTTCCTGTGCACTTTAACCGTATCAATAAGAAAATAAATTATAGGCCTTATGAGAAAAACAAAATTCCATACCTACTTTGTATCTCCTTTGATTATTTTATTAAACGAGCTTTTTCCCGCGGCTTCGCTCGCGTTAAGCAGTATTATTACATACAAACTTTCATCCCCTATTTTAACCCCTTGGAGGTAGAATAGATTAAAATCCTTTCTTAGCGGATGCCTACGTCATATCATCTACCTGCATGCCAAATTTCAGCCCGATCGGTCCAAAGGTTTGGGCTGTGCGTTGATAGATCACCATGTCAGTCACCTTTTGAGTTTTATATATATAGATTATTATTGTTGTCACATAGAGAGATGTTCCTAATCCTAAAGTTTTAGATACCGAAACCCCGAAAAATACCCCTCCCCCGGTATGCACTCAGCTTGTCACGCCGCCTTTTTCTAGACCGGCCACGGGCGGGCGGCGGCGTCCATTGCCCATTCTGTTGAGTCCCTTGCCCAGCTGTCGGAATGCATGCGGGTAACGTGACCTGCCCACTGCCACTTCAGCTTGGCCGCCCTAACTCCTTATTTTATCGAGAAGTCTATACTAATAAAGTAAATTGAAGGACTATTCTACTAATACTGTCCTACTGCAACTGGGCAAAGGTCTCCACTCTCCTCAAAGGGCTTCCACCTGTATTCTTCGCAATCTGCATTTAAAAAATTCTATCTCTTCCATTTTGTGGTTCATATACCTACACAATATCGTGTTTCATTTCTACAGAATAAAACATTACCTACACATTTATAACATGGTCCATCCATCCATGTAAAAACGTTATGGCATTGCTGTTTATTTACGTACTTGTGTTTATTACATGTGTCCAATCATAATGGGTAAGAATATACAAATGTTGGCGTTTTGATGAATGACTTTATAAATAGTTTACGTTTCTAAGTTGGTAGTACCATAGTATAAATAATAAACAGTAGACTATCTTCATACTAGACAAAGCGAATCCCACATACGTTTTAATCTTGCATGCGCCTAATTTTTCTCGAGCTTTCATGACAGGTTTTAGATAAATTAAAAATAGAATGTAGTGTACGCGCGCGTGAGTCTCATCTAAGTGAGCTCGAATTTTATTTCATGCCTTAGATAATATTATGCTACTGCATGTATTTGTAGAGTATGGCAATGGCCAAAAATACTTCAGGCATATAAAAGTGCTATTATTAGATTCGGTCCAAGCTTTGTCCAGTTGAAACACATTATCGTTAATTTCATTAGGTATATTGCGTAGTTTATTAACTAATACGTTACTAATAAAATTTTTAGGACATAAAATATACAGGGTGTAACAAAACTGATAATACTTAAGGGTGTGTACGCGCTGAAAGACCAAAAATTTTTTTTCACTTTTGTATGGGCAAGCGTCCCAGCGTCACGAGTTTCCCCATACAAAAGTGAAAAAAATTTTTGGTCTTTTAGCGCTGCTACTTTCACAGTGAACTCTCTACAAGGAACACATACAGTATTATCACTTAGTACCTGCTTAACAAATTAATCCTTCGATCATTGATTCTTGGAAATCTATCGTTATTCTATTGTGTCTCACTCACCGGTGAGTTAACTAAGAAATCATCAGGTTCTTGTAGCCTAAAATTCAGCTTATTGGCCCACGGGCCGCAGGTTAGGGATAGCTGCTCTAGAGTCTATGGTGCAATCCACGAGACACAATATTATATTCATTTGATAATTTATTCATAGTTTGTAATAAAGATTTCGGATTTGAGCCATCCTAGAGTATTCTCTAGCTAAGTTCATAGTTTTTTTTCCATTTCCTGGACGAGCAATTTTACACTTCCATTTGGCGTTCATAGCCCGGGATATAGCTTTGCACGTCCGCAAATTCCATTCCTGTTTTTTTTTTTTTAAAGAAGGCAGGTCACTGTAGCCCTGACGTCACTGCGACCCATGAGGATCTATTGTGACTTCTTCGCACTAGAGTATCATCCCCAACCCTATACTGCTCATAAATTGAACGATATGGTTGGGGTTGGTGCCACGAATTTCCTCTGTGGACGAGTATTCGTGGCGACCAAGGTGCCTGTTCCTGCTCTGTAGTAGAGCAGTTCAGTCCATTCCTGTATTATCGTCAGAATTAGTTTACAACTCTTTGATCTTATGAGGCCATTTTAGAACTCTTTCTCTAGAGTTCCACACGCCATGACAGTCAGGATTATTAAATGCGTGTCCGGCCAAAAGTCTGCATTTTTTAACCCCCGACAAAAAAGAGGGTGTTATAAGTTTGACGTGTCTGTCTGTCTGTCTGTTTGTCTGTGTGTGTATCTGTCCGTGGCATCGTAGCGTCCAAACGGGTGGACCGATTTTGATCGAGTTTTTTTTGTTTGAAAGCTGGCGTGATCGAGAGTGTTCTTAGCTATAATTCATCATCATCAGCCTGCTCAGTGTTGGACAATCAGGGTTTATCTGGTTCATGAAAGGCCGTTAGCAACTTGTAGTCGTTTGATGGGTTTTATATTTCATTCTAGTTGTGAATATAAAATATACGTATACACATAATAATGGAAAGTTGACCTGGTGTTCAATATCCAACTCCTCGCCAACTTAGAGCAGAGGTTTCGTGTTTGGGCTCATTTTGGTTGCGACAAAAAGTAAGAAGTAGATAAACACTAAATATTTACATGCTGCTACTGCAGCATCACCTGGATTCTATAGGAACAGAACTTCGTATGAACCCAAGGTAGAGGTTTCATGTTTGGGCTCATATTAACGGCCTCATCGAAAAGGACATTGATAAATGATTTATACGTGGGAGAGCCATGCTTCGGCACAAATGGGCTGGCTCGACCGGATAAATACCACGTTCTCACAGAAAACCGGCGTGAAACAGCGCTTGCGCTGTGTTTCGCCGAGTGAGTGAGTTTACCGGAGGCCCAATCCCCTAACCCCTACCCTATTCCCTTCCCTACCGTCAACTATTCCCTTCCCTTCCCTACCCTCCCCTATTACCCTATTCCCTCTTAAAAGGCCGGCAACGCACTTGCAGCTCTTCTGATGCTGCGAGTGTCCATGGGCGACGGAAGTTGCTTTCCATCAGGTGACCCGTTTGCTCGTTTGCCCCCTTATTTCATTAAAAAAAAAATGGTAATCATGAGAATATGATTTTGTTGATAGGAATTAATATTCTGCACTATAACCAACACAAGTTTAAAAAGTATGAAATAAAATTAAATTAAGAAATTAAAAAAAACCCCCGCCAAACAACTTTAAAAAGTAATGAAATAATATTTACTGCCTTTAAGTTCAAATAATTCCTAACTTGTGTAAAGTAATATTTTTGTCCATAATTTTTGTCACGGTGTGTCGGGGGATCGCCAAGTAAGCTACAACCTACAACCGCCAAGTCGCTGATTATCTCGATTCAGTTCGCTGTGAATTGATCCTTAAACTTGTTATGTGAAATCAAACATCTACATTAGCGGTCCCCCGACACACCTTGACAACAATTATGGACTAAAATATTACTTTACACAAGTTAGGAATTATTTGAACTTGAAGACAGTAAATATTATTTCATTACTCTTTAAAGTTGTTTGGCGGGGTTTTTTTTTAAATTTCTTAATGTTGAAAGCGAATGACCGCCTTCTCTCGCTGATTCGCTTGTGATTTTGGGTGTTCGGCTTTTTTGCCGAAATTTTCGGCCTTTTTACCCAAATGTCTGGCCAAACTGTCTAGGCTATCAATCTGGCAACTCGAACCACGTAGTAGGTTGTCGTAACGTATATACACAAGGCCGACCTTTATTCGCCTGATCCACGTGTGGTTTTTGGGTGTCCGGCTTTTTACCCAAATTTCGGCCGTTTTACCCAAATGTCCAGCCAATCTGTCTAGTCACTAGTGGATCATAAAACCTAGTTTTACTAATCACGTAATAGACTGTCGTTACATATTATACAAGGCCGACTTTGACTCGCCTGATACACGTGTTTTTGGGTGTCCGGCTTGTTACCCAAATTTCGTCCGTTTTACCCAAATGTCCATCCAATCTGTCTAGTCACTAGTGGATCATAAAACCTAGTTTTACTAATCACGTAATAGACTGTCGTTACATATTATACAAGGCCGACTTTGACTCGCCTGATACACGTGTTTCTGGGTGTCCGGCTTGTTACCCAAATTTCGGCCGTTTTACCCAAATGTCCAGCCAATCTGTCTAGTCACTAGTGGATCATAAAACCTAGTTTTACTAATCACGTAATAGACTGTCGTTACATATTATACAAGGCCGACTTTGACTCGCCTGATCCACGTGTGGTTTTTGGGTGTCCGGCTTTTTACCCAAATTTCGGCCGTTTTACCCAAATGTCCAGGCAATCTGTCTAGTGTATCATAAATCCTAGTTTTACTAATCGCGTAATAGGCTGTCGTTACATATACAAGGCCGACCTTGACTCGCCTGATCCACTTGTTTTTGCATCCGTGACGTCACCGCGTGATTGTTTGTACATCTGTTTGCATATTGATAAGTCCGACCTGCCCAACGGTTTCTTATCGTAAAGACATTTTTGTACTAACTTTCTATGTAGCGTTTCAATAGCATTCAGAATTCCGGAAATAAATAAAAGAAATGGAGAAATTAATTAAAAAAAAGTCGAACTAAAAATTATCGCAACGTCGAAAATATGTCGAAAATGTTATACATGCTATAATCAAAATAACGAGCACAAATTTTGGACATTTTATGTAAAGTTTTGTGCCGTTTAAACTTTTCCATTAAACAACGCTATATTTTAATACTAAATAATAAAATTTACAGTAATTATCAATATTAACAT